>NC_051333.1:5221791-5821791 GCF_015220235.1 Choloepus didactylus | reverse complement strand
TCAAGTCCAAAATTGGGGTATCCACAGCCATGATTTCTCTCCAAGTCAATAGATTTCTGGTTCTGGCATGCCAAAATCCTTGGGGTTCCTTGGCTTGTGTTCCAGTTTGCTAATGCTGCCTGTTATGTAAATACCAGAAATGGATTGGCTCTTATAAAGGGGGTTTATTTGGTTACAAAGTTACAGCTCAAGGCCATAAAAGTGTCCAAGCAATGGCATCAACAAGTATACCTTAGCCAAATGAAGGCCAATGGCATCCAGAAAACCTCTGTTAACTGGGAAGGCACATGGCTGGCATCTGCTGATCCCAGGTTGTGTTCCAGCTCTTCTCTCAGCTCCTGTGCATTCTTCAAAGTGTCCCTCTTGGCTGCAGCTGCTTCAGATTGTCAGTCTTAGTTGCTCTGAGCCCTTCTATGAACTCCTTTATTTGGCTCCAGCGATCCAATTAACACCCACCCTGAATGTGTGGGGTAACACCTCCATGGACATTATCCAATCAAACATTTCACTCACAGTTGATTGAGTCACATCTCCATAGAAACAATCAAAGAATTCCAATCCAATCAACACTAATATGTCTGCCCCCAGAAGATTGCATCAAAGATAATGGCATTTTGGGGGACGTAATACATCCAAACTGGCACAGGGTGTTTATTTCGTTACAAAGTTACAATCTTATGGCCATTAAGTGTCCAAGGTATGACGACATCAACAATAGGGTACCTTCACTGAAGGATGGCCGATGGCATCTAGAAAACCTCTGTTAGCTGGAAGGCATGTGGCTGGCATCTGTTTGCTCCCAGGTTGCATTTCAGAATGGTGTTCTCCAAAATGTCAGTGTCAGCTTCCAATGACCATCTTCAAAATGTCTGTCTCAGCTGCAGCAAACTTCTGGGCCTGTGTGGCTCTTTTTAAAGTACTCCAGTGATTTAATTAAGACCCATGCTGAATGGGTGGGGCCACACCTCCATGGAAACATTCAATCAGAAGTCACACCCTAACCAAAGTTGTCAATAACAGTTGGGTGGGTCACTTCTCCATGGAAACAACCTAATCCCAATATCCCAAGAAATTGGATTAAAAGACCATGTTTTTTTCTTGGGGTACATAATATATCTGAACTGACACAGCTTGCATCTCTGACTCCATCATATGGCCATGGCTTCTACTGACTGTGTCTGAATTTCCTCTACTGTCAGGGCCTCCAGTCCTATGGACTAAGGCCAACCCTGATTCAACTTTACCTCTTCTAAATAGGATTTTAAAAGATTCTATTCACAAATGAGTCCACACCATAACTACTAAAATGGGTTCACACCCACAAGACTGGGGTTTAAGTCCTGATCATGTCTTTTGGAAGGTACATGATTCAATCCCTTACAGGAACACTGTAAAAGGAAAATGCAAGAGCAGAAAGAACAGTTCATTTTGCTTTATTTTTTTGGTCTCATTCTGAAACATATATTTTAAGATCATTTTTTTTCAGGTGAAGTTTTCTGCCAGCCCAAGTAGACAATTACGTTGGCCTCTTTTTCTCCCTTGTCTAAAGCAGTCTTTTCATTCATTGACCAATGAGAATATACTTGATCTTCTGCCATGAAGGAGCAATACATCAGGACCACAACCAGTGATGGGGTGGTTGAGATCACCTATTGTTCCACCCACTGCAATTCCAATCAATAGTAGTAATAAGATTTCTGAAGATGTGGTTTTTTTGATCTGTCATCTGGATGAGACTTGTTTGGTTTGCTAAAGCTGATGAAAAGCAATATACCAGAGTTAGCTTTTACAATGGGTATTTATTAATTTACCATTTACAGTCCTTAGGCCATGAAAATATTAAACACAAGGCATCAACAGGATGATACCTTCTCCCCCAAAGAAAGGCTGCTGGCGATCCTGGGCACCTCTGTCCTATGGGAAGGCACATGGTGGTGTCTGCTAGTCCTTCTCTCCCAGGTTTCTTTGCCTTCAGCTTCTCAGCTTCTTTGTGTGCTTCTCTTTCTTAGCTTCTGTGTCTCTTAGCTTCTCTGGATTACATTATTATAAGATTTCTCCCTATAATCCTCTTAAAAAGGAGTCCAGTAAGAGGATTAAAACCCACCTTGAGTGAGTAGGTCACATCTCAGTTGAAATGACCTAATCAGAAGGTCCCACCCACAATAGGTTTACACCCACAGGAATCCATTAAGAGAAAATGACCTTTTCTTGGATACATAACACCTTCAAACTACCACAAAACTCCTCAGTGATATATGTTTAGGCCTGTTTTCTAGTACCTGAAAAATGCCAGACTTCCTCAAAGTTTTCATGAGCATCACCTCCAGCTTGTTCCATTAAGACTTCTTTCCCGTCTTTAAATTCCTTGGGACTCCCTTCTAGTACTCACCCGGTTACTGCTGAGGTGGGAAAATAAGTCCTGGGTTGGAGAATTGAGCTATTGCAGCACAAACAGAAAGAGCGAAACAGCAAGCCTGATGGGTTCTTGGAAAGCTTTTGTCTTCTCCCCTTTTCTTCTGTGGAGTCAAAGTAGAGGGGTGAGGTTGATGTTCTTGTTACTAATCCTGCATTTGGGAAACTGGTGAGTAAACTCAAGGATCTAAAACTATTCGTTGGTATCAACCCCTCTCCCCTTCATTTCCCTTTCTTTTAAAAACATTGTAAGTTAGGTAATTTGCGTTTCGCAGGCACACGTGTGATATTTCACCATCATTTTATTTTCTGATTAGATGTATTTGCTTTCAGATTGAATGGAATTAGCCTATTTCTCAAGCAAGGAAGTTAGCTCAGCTGTTTTTGTATTCAAGCAGAGTATAAGCAAAAAAAGGTTCAGTTACTTTGGGGGTGGGAGGAGGTTTGTAGGAATAACATTGCTACCAAATGTAATGAATGAATGCCCATTAATGAACTCTAACTTTCTGGACGATCCTGCATTTTAAAGACAAAGTTATTTCAGAAACCTGTTTTCATACAGCCTGGTGTATATGATGCTTTTTTATACTAAAAATTCTTTTTCCGTTAACTTTTTTTTTTTTTTTTTTTTTTACAACTTTGCTTTTCTGGGGGAAAACAATGTTTTACATCAAAAAAGATGATAAATAGGGCAAAAACAATCTATTACGATTGAAAACGTGTAATGTTTAAGTAAGAAAATAGCTATGTATGTTTTATTGGACCAGCTTTGAACGATATTTATTTCAATTCTGTCCACTGGAAATTAAAAATTGTGTGGTGATATGAATGTCCTGGATGTGTGTACGTGTGTGTGTGTGTGTGTGTGCGCGCGCGCGTATGTGTGTTACCAATCCCAAACCCCGATTTAAGAGGAAGAAGATTGGGGTTGTAGACTTTTCAATAAAACTTTTAAATCTAGTAGAAAATTAAAATGCTCAATTATCTCACCGGGATTGTATTTAGAAGTAACGTGTGAGTAGAGTTAAATATATAGATTAAGACATACATCTAAAAAGGTTTCAGACACACTACTCATCATGTAACTTTATTTTACACAAATGTTCATTTAACATAATATATTCCATTATTTGTGCCTGCTTAGAATCAAGGGTCAAGTACAATCACTATGCAGTTGGAAACATGCCTTTACAACTATTATATTATTGCTTAAATGAAATATTGTTCATGATTTGATATTACCATACAGCTAGAGTGATTTTTTTTTGCCTTTACCAGCATATAGAACTATATTTTCTCTCAGAAAACAGAGAATTGCTTAAAGTAAGCTAAATAGTATTAGATATGCTAGAAAAATTTGACACTTAGTCTTTTTTTAAGTATTACAGTTTTAGTCCTTTCCTTAGATTCTTAAATGTTCTGTATGGGCACAAGCAAAGTGCTCACATAATTACTTCTTGTGCATAAGTTGCATCATAATGGCTTATTTTTGAATTCATTATATATATATCATAGAAGATACAGAGAAAATGTTCCAGCATTCTCATGCATCTTCATAATGTTACAAATGAATTTGTGCTTTCATAACTAACAACAGATTTGTCTAGCGGTTTTCTGAAATGACAACCTATAAGCTCTTTTATCATTTTACGTGCAAGTTTCCCTTCAACAAAATAGACAAGCTACTTTGCAAAGAATGCTTTGTCTATTTAAAGAGATATTTTGTTTTGAAGAAATATATTTTGTTTAAGAGGATATTTGTATTACCATCATTCTAATTGGCTCCCAAACTTTCTTCGTGCTTCTCAGAGATATGGAGCTGTGTGGTATAGTGTACAGAGCATGGGCTTGGGAGTCTGGAGAGAGAGAGAGAGAGAGAGAGAGAGAGAGAGAGAGAGAGAGAGAGAGGTTTCTAAAATAAATCTTGCAAAGTAATCTATTTTGGGATTTATCAAATTGAAACCTATTACTCCTTTCACCTGATCAGAAGAAATGCTCTATTTCCTCATTAGTTTCCATCAAGAGCACAAAGAAGAGTCACTATATTGATTTTTATATTGCTGAACTATGGAAAACTCTTCCATTGTTGGAACTAACAGCTGTAGTTATGGTTTCTGTGTTTCATTGTCCATGAGGCTCTATGATGTCTTGACAACTTAGTTAAAACCTCTTAAGCTTGATTTGACTCATTTGTAATGTTGAAAAATATGTAACTATAATCAGGCTTTTAAGAAGAGTTGAAAAAGTGCTTTGAGATTTTAGCTGCTCTAAAAAATAACTTACAATGTGCTTTGGTTAAGAAGTTGTATCTTGAGTGATCTCAAGGGAAAAAAAAACTTTTTACTTTAAAAAAAACTTTTTTAATCAATCAAATAATTATACAATTTAACATTTAGTCATCTAAATGAAAATCTTCATTTTCAAGTAATTTGAATTATATGCTTATTTTGTGGGGATGGTAATGAGTAGATGATTTGTCTTTAGCCATTGAGTCTTGTTTTACATTTCTAGTAAAATACTGATGAAGACTATGCAAACTTGAGGACAAAATAGCTAACCAATGGTGTTTCACTGATACTTACATAATCAAAGAAGGACTGATAGACAAATAATTTTAAAACTAGAATGCAAATATCATTATTAATAAACCTATTGTGCATAGATTCTCTTTCATGTTATTCAACTAAATGATACCCTTATTCTATTTTATTCCATTATATATTATGAGACATAAAAAAAAAAAAAGAAAAAAGAAAAAAAAATAAATTCCTTGGGTTCACACATCACCTTTGTATTCTAGAAACAATGGTTTATTCTCCAATTTTCACAGTGGCTATGTCTAAGCAGTACAATGCCACAGGAAAAGCAGGATTTGGAAGTACAGCTACTTGCATCCAACGTCCACGTCTGCCCTGTCTTAGCTGAGTGTCCCAGTAAGGTATTGGGGCTTTCTGAGCTTCTGTTTCCTCATCAGTAATTACCTCCTTCTTATAAAAGAGATGAAGAGAGGACATGAGTATCTGAGGGGCCAAGGTGTCATTTCTTGAGTGTCTACACACCCTGTAAGCGGCACTGGTGAAATCTGGATCTTCTAGCCTGAGGCTCCCTAGCTGCTGTGTTTTCCTGGCCCAGCTTTCCCCTCCCTCTCCCGGTGTTGCTAATCAACTAGTGCCAGCCCCAGCTCTTCTTCCACAGAATCGCTGGCATCCCCTCAAGTAGTTTTTATTGCTTATTAACTTATATTATGCACTTTGATATATTTCTGAATTTTGGGTTCCACAGGCCTATCAATCTAATCACGAACCAACATATCTTATAGGGCTAGCCAACCTCATGTTTTTTCTATTTTAACTTTTCTTGGCATTTCCTTTATATTTATTCTTCTATAAGATTTTTACAATAACATTCCTAGCTCCAAAAATTAACTTTTGCTATATATATTGAGACTAAGATAAATTTATAAATTAACTTAAGAGGAATTGAGTTTTTTTTTAAATAGAAAATGGGACATGATTTTCTATTTGTTCATGCTGTAGGCTTCAGTTCCACGATGTCACTTACCTCCCTCTAGCTATTCCAACACCCCAGCATTCAAAAAAATATATATGGTTACATAAAGTTTTGGTATTCATAGACATTTGTTAAATCTTGTCTTGTTTGTTGCTACCCCTTCCTCTCACTTAATCTCTTTCTCCGTCTTCAGGGGTATCTAGGCAGTGACCACCCTAACTTGTTCATATTAAAGGGGGTGTCAACCATATGGGGAAGTGGGCTGCGTCTGATTGTTGATCTTAAAGAGGCTGTTTCCTTTGGGTTTTAGGACTTGTCTGGTATAGGAATGCTCTGGTGAATTTAAGTTTCTGAAAGATAAAACTTGGTGAGTGAATCTTTTATAGAATCTCAGGGAAGGACCCAGGTATTTGGGAGCTACTTTTAGTAAGAGCATGTCATACTGTGGCAATTTGGGATGTTGTTGGAGATCGCATAAGAGAAACCTCCAGGATAACCTCTTGACTCTATTTGGGATCTGTCAGCCACTGTGACTTCAGTTTGTTACCTTTCTTTTCTTTTTTTTCTTTTCTTTTTTTTTTCACATGAAATTTATTATAAAATTTTCCCTTCAAAACATGATGCAGAATATTTTTGAAGTTATTAAACATTATTTGTTAGGCTACAGAACCAAATTCTTTCCATAGATATAGTACAACAAATTTTTGTGAAAGTGATAATGACATCAATTACAATTTATTAATAAGCACATACTAGTTTTATGTAGTGGAACATATGTTTTACAAATATTTCATTTAATTCCCACAACAACTCTGAAAGAATTCAATCTCATTTTACAGCTAAAGAAACTGAAGTTCAGGAAGATTAGGTGATTTGCCCAAGATCATACAGTTTTTAAGGCAATCAAACTCTAGAGCCTGTGCTCCTAACAAACATGCTACAGCACTAAGTCTCTATTTAAGAATCTTAAAACCACTTCTAAACATAAATTAGTAGATTACTGACTGCTTACCATGGGCTATAACTGGGCTAAGTATTAGAGATAAAATGAACACAATAGATACGATTCCTGCCCTCATGGAGTTTACAGTCCAGTAGAGGAGATAGTAAATAAGAATGCTAACTGCTATATGTACATAAATGGGGAGTATAATTTTATATTAGAGAATCAAGGAACACCTCTGTTATAGTTTGCTAACGCTTCACTGGAGGATGGCCAATGGCATCCAGAAAACCTCTGTTAGCCAGGAAGGTACATGGCTGGCGCCTGCTCCAAAGTTCTGGTTTCAAAATGGCTTTCTCCCAGGACATTCCTCTCTAGCAAGCTTGCTCCTCTTCAAAACGTCACTCACAGCTGCACTGAGTTCCTTCTCTTTGAGTCAGCTCATTTATACGGCTCCACTGATCAACTTAGACCCACCCTGAATGGGCGGAGCAACACCTCCACGGAAATTATCCAATCAGAGTCATCACCCACAGCTGAGTGGGCCGCATTCCAAAGAAACACTCAAGAAATTATAATCTAATCAACACTGTAACATCTGCCCACACAAGATTACATCAAAGAATATGGCTTTTTCTGGGGGACATAATACATTCAAACCAGCACAACCTCTCTCAAACAATAACTTGAAGGCTAAGCTAGATTTAGATGTATGCATTAGAGAACATTTCAGACATAGAACAACATGTGTAAAGGCCTGCAGCAAGAAAAACGAGATCCAAAAGTCAAAACATGAATTTGATCTTTCCCTCCCCAGTATCTGTATCTCCCACAAGTCCTCTGAAGAGGAAGTAACAAGGGAAGAAAGATGGTTCCTGAAACATCTAGCCATTAGTCATTCTGCTATAAATCTGAAAGAACACCATTTGGGGATTTAGACCTAGGAGATCCAGACAATTAAACAATGTCTGGTAAACAGGGGACTGCTGGCTGTTCTGACACACAATAGCAATGAAAAGGCAGGCTAAATACACAATCTTTTAAAAAAATGCTTAGCCTTGAAATGGGTAACATTCCATGAGAGGAATTAAAACTCAGTTATTTCAGTGAGTTATTTCAGCCTTTAAATGTAACAAAATATAGATATTGGGGAGTTCAAAATTCCTCAACACTCCCCACTGTTTGGGGGTTAAAGTTCAAACTCTTTAGTTTGATCCCTGTATCCTCTCCAGCCCCATCTCCTGCTTCTTGCCTCTCCCTTACTCACATTCCAGCTAAAGTAAATTTTTCATAGCTCCTAGTATATATCATATTTTTTCAAAGAGGATAGAGGAGTTAGCTTAATGATGTTTCCACTGGCCAAGTTGTGACAATTTAAGCATAAAAAAAAAAATTAATGGATGAGTAGGAAAAACTCCAAGGGGTAAAATGCTAAAACTGCATAATAAGTGTGGTCATAAAAAGCTTTTGGTCATAAATTCAGTCATAAATAAAGTAGACCAGCCACAGAATCAGTGATTCAGGTTCAAAACATTTTGGGAAAAGCCATCAGATACCATGACTCAACCAAAAGTGAACAGGTCAATAACCAAATTCTATAACCTTGGCTGGACTGAAATGCTATTCTCCTTTTTTTATTGGTCTGGTAAGATTATTATAACTCTAGGAAGATTATAAAAGAAAAAAACTACTATAGAATCCTAGGAAAATATCAAAATAAGTACACTGTAATTCTATGAGTCAACCATACTAAATTTGTAGTAGTAATGCAAATCATTGATAGGTATCTAATTAAATTGGTGATCAAAGTTTAAATATATATATATATTTTTGTTATTCTACTATTTTTTAACAGTAGTCACATTTGTTACAATTAATGAAAGATTATTAAAGCAGTACTATTACTATTGTCCATAGTTATGTAGGAGTATTTTTCCCCCACATTCCTAACCTATTATTATTATTATTTTTCATGCACGACTTTATTTTGTTACTCATCTACCCATACACTGGCATAAAGGGAGTGTCAGTCACAGGGTTTTTATAATAACATGGTCACATGATAAAAGCTACATAGTTACACAATCATTGTCAAAGATCAAGTCTACTAGACTACAGTTCAACAATTTTAGGTATTTCCTTCTTGCTATTCTAATATATTAGAAACTAAAAAAATATCTATGTAATGAGTGAGTAGTCATTAACATTTGTCAAATACTAATTTCTCAGTTATACCTCTTCCCTCTCATTTGATCATTCTCTCAATCATCAGGGATATCTGGGTAATGACCACTTCAGGTTCTTCATGCTAGAAAGGTATGTTGACCTTATGGGGCAGAGGGATAGAACTGGTTGACATTCTTGGAGAGACTGGTACCTCTGGGTTTCAGGGCTTATCTGGCATAGCAACAATCTGGAGGCCTTACGTTTCTGCTTTTTTTTTCCCTTTTTGACCTGGAGCTGGTTCTAGGCCATCCTGGCCTTTTCTCATTAACATGGCAAGAGATGCATCATGAGCTCTAAATAGGTCCACGACCTCATGTAAGGAAACATCTGTTATCAGATCACAGCTCAGGACCAGCACATCAGTCTTAAGTTTTGAATATATGTAGCGCAGAGAATCTGCAGTTCCCCTGTCAGCCTCATCAGGAATACACACAATATCTGGTTTCATTTTCATCTTGAATTCTGCACAAAGAACCTTTTGTACATCCCTGGTTGTAACCATAATGACTTCTTCAAATCCAACACGCTCAAGCAGGTTCAATGGGTACCAAATTAAAGGTTTATTCCCAACTGGAAGCAGAGGTTTGGGAATGCTGGAAGTCAGGTCTGTCATCCGAGATCCCCCTCCAACTGCCATCACTACGGCTTGAAATTCCATTTTTACAAACTCAGCTCCCGGCATGCTGCAACCGCTCCCAGCACTCCCCACGCCGCTTCTCTGTTACCTTTCTTTTCTCCCCCATTTTTTCAATTAGGCATTTTCAATCCCTTGCTGCCAGGGCTAGGCTCACTCCGGGGAGTCATGTCCCACGTTTCTAGGGAGATTCATTCCCCTGGGAGTCATGTCCTGTGTGTGGGGGTGGGGGAAGGTTAATGAATTTATTTGCCAAGTTGGGCTTGGAGAGAGAAAGACCACATCTGAGCAACAAAAGAGGTTCTCTGGAGGTGCCTCTTAGGCCTAATTATAGGAGGACTGAGGCTCTTATTTCCAACCCTAAATTTCACAAGAGGAAGCCTCAAGTCAAGGCTTGATTTATTAAGTAGTGTGTTCCTTACTTCACTTAATATATATTCTATCCCAAGAAAAATGGTCAGTTTCTTACATTATCTTCATTTTGTTGTACAATCATCATCACTCTCAACTTTAAACAATTATCTAACATAATACATCCCAGAGCTCTTATCAGCTGCTAATTATTCATCCCTAATATCAGTGTAAAGTTGGCTAGATATTTCTATTAAATATAGTCTTAATACACAATGGGTAGTTTTCCCCTACCTCTCTGTGGTTAACTCTCTGCAGCAGTATATCATGCTACACTTATTTAGGTTTGTGGTGCTACTCTGTGAGTTACATGGCTTTAAACAACCATTTACAAACATGTTCATCTTTAATGCATCACTGATACTTATAATCCCATTAACAAACCATAGTCACACGTGACCATTCCCATACCATAAAGATCACCCTCATTATCATATCTGTACATATTAGATTGTCATTCACCCTTCACTAGCTTCTGTCTATCTCTAGGTACCCTATATTTTACATTATAAGACATTTATTTTATATTTTTCACAGAGTTCACATTAGTGATAACATACAATAGCTCTCCTTTTGTGCCTGGCTTATTTCACCAAGCGTTAAGTCTTCAAGGTTCATCTGTTGTCATATGTTTCATGACCTTGTTCCTTCTTACTGCTGTGTAGTATTCCATCATGTGTATATACCACATTTCGTTTATTCACTAATCTGTTGGAGGACATTTGGATTATTTCCATCTCTCAGCAATTGGGAACAATGCCACTATGAACATCAGTGTGCAAATATCTGTTCATGTCACTGTTTTCAGATCTTCTAGATATATACCAAGAAGTGCAGTTGTTGTATCATAGCATAGCTTGATATCTAGTTTTCTCAGGAACTTCCAAACTGTCTTCCAGAGTGGCTGTACCACTATACAGTCCCACCAGCAACAAGTAAGAGTTCCAATTTCTCCACATCCTCTCCAGCATTTGTAGTTTCCTGTTTGTTTAATGACAGCCATTCTTATTGCTGTGAGGTGATATTTCATCATGGTCTTGGTTTGCATCTCCCTAATAGCTAGAGACAATGAACCTTTTTTATGTGTTTTTTAGCCAGTTGTATTTCCTTTTCAGTGAAATGTCTTTTCATATCTTTTGCCCATTCTATAATTGGGCTATTTGTACTATTGTGAGTTGTAGGATTTCTTTTTTTTTTTTTTTTTTTTTTTTTAAAAATGAAATTTTATTGAGGGACATTCACACACCGTATAATCCATCTTCTCTCTCTACTTTTTTTTTTTTTTTTTTAATCGTCATTTTATTGAGATATATTCACATACCACGCAGTCATACAAAACAAATTGTACTTTCGATTGTTTACAGTATCATTACATAGTTGTACATTCATCACCTAAATCAATCCCTGACACCTTCATTAGCACACACACAAAAATAACAAGAATAATAATTAGAGTGAAAAAGAGCAATTGAAGTAAAAAAGAACACTGGGTACCTTTGTCTGTTTGTTTCCTTCCCCTACTTTTCTACACATCCATCCATAAACTAGACAAAGTGGTGTTTGGTCCTTATGGCTTTCCCAATCCCATTGTCACCCCTCATAAGCTACATTTTTATACAACTGTCTTCGAGATTCATGGGTTCTGGGTTGTAGTTTGATAGTTTCAGGTATCCACCACCAGCTACCCCAATTCTTTAGAACCTAAAAAGGGTTGTCTAAAGTGTGTATAAGAGTGCCCACCAGAGTGACCTCTCGGCTCCTTTTGGAATCTCTCTGCCACTGAAGCTTATTTCATTTCCTTTCACATCCCCCTTTTGGTCAAGAAGATGTTCTCCGTCCCACGGTGCCAGGTCTACATTCCTCCCTGGGAGTCATATTCCACGTTGCCAGGGAGATTCACTTCCCTGGGTGTCTGATCCCACGTAGGGGGGAGGGCAGTGATTTCACCTTTCAAGTTGGCTTAGCCAGAGAGAGAGGGCCACATCTGAGCAACAAAGAGGCATTCAGGAGGAGACTCTTAGGCACAAATACAGGGAGGCCTAGCCTCTCCTTTGCAGCAACCGTCTTCCCAAGGGTAAAACTTATGGTAGAGGGCTCAACCCATCAAACCATCAGTCCCCTATGTCTGTGGTCATGTTAGCAACCATGGAGGTGGGGTAGGCGAATACCCCTGCATTCTCCACAGGCTCCTCAAGGGGGCACTACATCTTTTTTTTTTTTTTTTTTTTCCCTTGTTTGTCTTTTTTCTTTTTTCTTTTTTTTTTTTTTTAACTTTCCCTTCTTTTTTCAAATCACCTGTATGAAAAAAAAAGTTAAAAAGAAAACAAACATACAATAAAAGAGCATTTCAAAGAGACCATATCAAGGGAGTAAGAAAAAGACAACTAACCTAAGATAACTGCTTAACTTCCAACATGTTCCTACTTTACCCCAAGAAAGTTACATAATATAGCAACATTTCAGTGAACTTGTTCCTACTACAACCATCAGAAATTAACAGACCATAGTCATTTCTGGGCATCCCCAGAACGTTAAATAGCTTATCTGTTCTTCCTGGATTATTGTTCCCCCTTCCTTAATTGCTCTCTACTGCTAGTTCCCCTACATTCTACATTATAAACCATTTGTTTTACATTTTTCAAAGTTCACATTAGTGGTAGCATATAATATTTCTCTTTTTGTGCCTGGCTTATTTCGCTCAGCATTATGTCTTCAAGGTTCATCCATGTTGTCATATGTTTCACCAGATCGTTCCTTCTTACTGCCGCGTAGTATTCCATCGTGTGTATATACCACATTTTATTTATCCACTCATCTGTTGAAGGACATTTGGGTTGTTTCCATCTCTTGGCAATTGTGAATAATGCTGCTATGAACATTGGCGTGCAGATATCTGTTCGTGTCACTGCTTTCCGATCTTCCGGGTATATACCGAGGAGTGCAATCGCTGGATCGAATGGTAGCTCTATATCTAGTTTTCTAAGGAACTGCCAGACAGACTTCCAGAGTGGCTGAACCATTATACAGTCCCACCAACAATGAATAAGAGTTCCAATTTCTCCACATCCCCTCCAGCATTTGTAGTTTCCTGTTTGTTTAATGGCAGCCATTCTAACCGGTGTTAGATGGTATCTCATTGTGGTCTTAATTTGCATCTCTCTAATAGCTAGTGAAGCTGAACATTTTTTCATGTGTTTCTTGGTCATTTGTATTTCCTCTTCAGAGAACTGTCTTTTCATATCTTTTGCCCATTTTATAATTGGGCTGTCTGTACTATTGTCATTGAGTTGTAGGATTTCTTTGTATATGCACGATATCAGTCTTTTGTCAGATACATGGTTTCCAAAAATTTTTTCCCATTGAGTTGGCTGCCTCTTTACCTTTTTGAGAAATTCCTTTGAGGTGCAGAAACTTCTAAGCTTGAGGAGTTCCCATTTATCTATTTTCTCTTTTGTTGCTTGTGCTTTGGGTGTAAAGTCTAGGAAGTGGCCTCCTAATACAAGGTCTTGAAGATGTTTTCCTACATTATCTTCTAGGAGTTTTATGGTACTTTCTTTTATATTAAGATCTTTGGTCCATTTTGAGTTAATTTTTGTGTAGGGGGTGAGGTAGGGGTCCTCTTTCATTCTTTTGGATATGGATATCCAACTCTCCCAGCCCCATTTGTTGAAAAGACCATTATGGCTCAGTTCGGTGACTTTGGGGGCCTTATCAAAGATCAGTCGGCCATAGATCTGAGGGTCTATCTCTGAATTCTCAATTCAATTCCATTGATCTATATGTCTATCTTTGTGCCAGTACCATGCTGTCTTGGCAACTGTGGCTTTATAATAAGCTTCAAAGTCAGGGAGTGTAAGTCCTCCCACTTCGTTTTTCTTTTTTAGAGTGTCTTTAGCAATTCGAGGCATCTTCCCTTTCCAAATAAATTTGATAACTAGCTTTTCCAAGTCTGCAAAGTAGGTTGTTGGAATTTTGATTGGGATTGCATTGAATCTGTAGATGAGTTTGGGTAGAATTGACATCTTAATGACATTTAGCCTTCCTATCCATGAACATGGAATATTTTTCCATCTTTTAAGGTCCCCTTCTATTTCTTTTAGTAGAGTTATGTAGTTTTCTTTGTATAGGTCTTTTACATCTTTGGTTAAGTTGATTCCTAGGTACTTGATTTTTTTAGTTGCTATTGAAATGGTATCTTTTTCTTGAGTGTCTCTTCAGTTTGTTCATTTCTAGCATATAGAAACATTACTGACTTATGTGCATTAATCTTGTATCCCGCTACTTTGCTAAATTTGTTTATTAGCTCTAGTAGGTGTATCGTTGATTTCTCAGGGTTTTCTAGATATAAGATCATATCATCTGCGAACAATGACAGTTTTACTTCTTCTTTTCCAATTTGGATGCCTTTTATTTCTTTGTCTTGCCGGATTGCCCTGGCTAGCACTTCCAGCACAATGTTGAATAACAGTGGTGACAGCGGGCATCCTTGTCTTGTTCCTGATCTTAGAGGGAAGGCTTTCAGTCTCTCACCATTGAGTACTATGCTGGCTGTGGGTTTTTCATATATGCTCTTTATCATGTTGAGGAAGTTTCCTTCAATTCCTACCTTTTGAAGTGTTTTTATCAAAAAGGGATGTTGGATTTTGTCAAATGCTTTTTCAGCATCTATTGAGATGATCAATTGATTTTTCCCTTTCGAGTTTTTAATGTGTTGTAATACATTGATTGTTTTTCTGATGTTGAACCATCCTTGCATGCCTGGAATGAACCCCACTTGGTCATGGTGTATGATTTTTTTAATGTGTCTTTGGATTCGATTTGCAAGTATTTTGTTGAGGATTTTTGCATCTATATTCATTAGGGAGATTGGCTGGTAGTTTTCCTTTTTTGTAGCATCTTTGCCTGGTTTTGGTATTAGATTGATGTTAGCTTCATAAAATGAGTTAGGTAGTGTTCCATTTTTTTCAATGTTTTGAAAGAGTTTGAGTAAGATTGGTGTCAGTTCTTTCTGGAAAGTTTGGTAGAATTCCCCTGTGAAGCCATCTGGCCCTGGGCATTTATTTGTGGGAAGATTTTTGATGACTGATTGGATCTCTTTGCTTGTGATGGGTTGGTTGAGGTCTTCTATTTCTTCTCTGGTCAGTCTAGGTTGTTCATATGTTTCCAGGAAATTGTCCATTTCTTCTACATTATCCAGTTTGTTGCCATACAGTTGTTCATAATATCCTCTTATAATTTTTTTAATTTCTTCAGGATCTGCAGTTATGTCACCTTTTTCATTCATTATTTTGTTTATATGGGTCTTCTCTCTTTTTGATTTTGTCAGTCTAGCTAGGGGCTTGTCAATCTTGTTGATCTTCTCAAAGAACCAACTTTTGGTGATATTTATCCTTTCTATTGTTTTTTTGTTCTCTATGTCATTTATTTCTGCTTTAATCCTTGTTATTTCTTTTCTTCTACTTGGTTTAGGATTGGTTTGCTGTTCATTTTCTAGCTTCTTCAGTTGATCCATTAGTTCTTTGATTTTGGCTCTTTCTTCCTTTTTAATATATGCGTTTAGTGCTATAAATTTCCCCCTTAGCACTGCTTTTGCTGCATCCCATAGGTTTTGGTATGTTGTGTTCTCATTTTCATTCGTCTCTATATATTTAGCAATTTCTCTTGCTATTTCTTCTTTAACCCACTGATTGTTTAGGAGTGTGTTGTTTAACCTCCAGGTATTTGTGAATTTTCTAAGTCTCTGATGGTTATTGACTTCTAAATGTATTCCATTGTGGTCAGAGAATGTGCTTTGAATAATTTCAATCTTTTTAAATTTATTGAGGCTTGTTTTATGTCCCAGCATATGATCTATTCTGGAGAAAGTTCCGTGAGCACTAGAAAAGTATGTGTATCCTGGTGATTTGGGATGTAATGTCCTGTAGATGTCTGTTAAATCTAATTCATTTATCAGATTGTTTAGGTTTTCAATTTCCTTATTGGTCTTCTGTCTGGTTGATCTATCTATAGGAGAGAGTGATGTGTTGAAGTCTCCCACAATTATTGTGGAAACATCAATTGCTTCCTTTAGTTTTGCCAATGTTTCTCTCATGTATTTTGTGGCACCTTGATTGGGTGCATAGACATTTACGATTGTTATTTCTTCTTGCTGAATTGCCCCTTTTATTAGTATGTAGTGGCCTTCTTTGTCTCTCAAAACATCCCTGCATTTGAAGTCTATTTTATCTGAGATTAATATTGCTACACCTGCTTTCTTTTGGCTGTAGCTTGCATGAAATATTTTTTTCCATCCTTTCACTTTCAATTTCTTTGTGTCCCTGTGTCTAAGATGAGTCTCTTGTATGCAACATATTGATGGTTCATTTTTTTTGATCCATTCTGCGAATCTATATCTTTTAATTGGGGAGTTTAATCCATTTACATTCAACGTTAAAACCGTGAAGGCATTTCTTGAATCGGCCATCTTATCCTTTGGATTATGTTTGCCATATTTTTCCCTCTCTCTATTAATATCCTTTATTGTACCCATACCGAATCTCTTTAGTACTGAACCTTTCTCCAAGTCTCTCTGTCCTGTCTTTGTTTCTCTGTCTGTAGGGCTCCCTTTAGTATCTCCAGTAGGGCAGGTCTCTTGTTAGCAAATTCTCTCAGCATTTCTTTGTCTGTGAAAAATTTAAGCTCTCCCTCAAATTTGAAGGAGAGCTTTGCTGGATAAAGTATTCTTGGCTGGAAATTCCTCTCTCTCAGAATTTTAAATATATCGTGCCATTGCCTTCTCGCCTCCATGGTGGCTGCTGAGTAGTCACTACTTAGTCTTATGCTGTTTCCTTTGTATGTGGTGAATTGCTTTTCTCTTGCTGCTTTCAGAACTTGCTCCTTCTCTTCTATGTTTGACAGTGTGATCAGTATATGTCTCGGAGTGGGTTTTTTTGGATTTATTCTATTTGGAGTTCGCTGAGCATTTATGATTTGTGTATTTATGTTGTTTAGAAGATTTGGGAAGTTTTCCCCAACAATTTCTTTGAATACTCTTCCTAGACCTTTACCCTTTTCTTCCCCTTCTGGGACACCAATGAGTCTTATATTCGGACGTTTCATATTATCTATCATATCCCTGAGGTCCATTTCGAGTTTTTCAATTTTTTTCCCCATTCTTTCTTTTATGCTTTCATTTTCCATTCTGTCATCTTCCAGGTCACTGATTCGTTGTTCAACTTCCTCTAGTCTTGTACTATGAGTGTCCAGAATCTTTTTAATTTGGTCAACAGTTTCTTTAATTTCCATAAGATCATCCATTTTTTTATTTAGTCTTGCAATGTCTTCTTTATGCTCTTCTAGGGTCTTCTTGATTTCCTTCATATCCCGTACTAGGGTCTCATTGTTCATCTTTAGTTCTTTGAGTAGCTGCTCTAGGTGTGTCTCTTCTGGTCTTTTGGGTGCTTGGGCTTGGGTTATCCATATCGTCTGGTTTTTTCATATGCTTTATAATTTTCTGTTGTTTTTGGCCTCGTGGCATTTGCTGAACTTGATAGGGTTCTTTTAGGGTTTGTAGACCAGTTGAAGTCCTTATCTCTAATTTATCAGATCTACAGCTTCGTGGAGTACACTTTCTCTAACTAACCAGCAGGTGGCGTCCACGAGCCACCTGTTCTCCACAAGCCAGATCTCCCCTGCTTAGCCTTTTTGGTGAGTGGGGGAGTGAGTCTTGTGGGGCCCAATTGGTGTCCCAAGCTTGCGTGTGTAGTTGGTGTTGCCTGCCCTGTATGTGGGGCGTGTTTCTGGGCAGTCGGGGAGGGGGGGTGGCCCTAACAATCAAATCTCCCTGATGATCCTAGAGTTTTAAAGCTACTGCAATAGTCTAATCCTTCAGTTCAGTCCTGCCACAGTTTGTCTCTGCCACTGACCCACAAGTCTTTGGTATTGGCGTATGGCTCCTGAGACTTGCAAGTGGGCCCCTCTTCCAGGCTGTGCACCCCGGGTCCTCTGTTGAGGGATGACTGTGCTATGTCACAGGTGAGTGCCGTCCCCCCAGGGCAGTTCTGGGCTGCTGGGCTGTGTTGGGAGGCTCCCAGTCTGCTCAAATGATGGCTGAATGGGGCTCTGTTAATTCACACTGCTCCCCCTTCCCAGCTCTGGGACATTCAGCTGAGATTGCAGGGAAGGCTAATGTCCACGCCCAGTTTTGTGGTGTGTGCCTGTTATTTGAAGCACTTCCGTCACACTGGGTTGTCTGGGGCAGCTCTGGGCTATGGGGCTGGCGATGGGCAGGAGTGTTTCCTGTCCACCAGGATGGTGGCTGTGAGCAGACACCCCCCTTTTCTTGGGAAGTTGTGTTGTTTAGTGAATTTTCTCAGCCACTGGATTATTGCCTTTTGTCTCAGAGCTCTCTTAGTTCTGCTCTTGACTTGACGTGCCCAAATTTCAATTCTTTGAAGCTTTCTGTATTGAGCTTCTTAGAGTAATTGTTTTAGAAAAAGCAAAAAGGATTTAAAAAAAAAGAAAAAAAACGGCCCTCCTCAGAGATCTAATGGGTTATTGAAATGCTAATAGACAAAGCAACCAGGGCCATTAAGGAAAGGTGCCCTGGGCAGAGAGATCAGCCTTGCTTCGGGATTTGCATATGCGCCTCAAGGCCTGATCTCCGCCCTTCCCCTTTCTGTGTTCACCAGAACTCCAAAAATCCTCTGCTTTTACTTTGGAGCTTCTCGTGTTGTTTTCCTTCTATGCCCGTCTCCTCTCTGCTGGGCTGGCTGCTCTCAGAGTCTCTGGTGTCTGGCCTCAGTCTATCTGTGGTTGGAGTTTGAATCAGTAGAATGAGTTTCCGATGAGAGCAGCCACTGCAATTCTCCCTTCTCCTTCCTGGAGCTGACAGCCCCTCCTCCCCCGGGACTGAGCCTGGCAGGGAGGGGCGCGGGTCCCCTGGCCGCAAAAACTTACAGATTTCGCTGATCTCAGCAGTTCCACGTTTTCATGAGTGTTGTATGAAGTATGCCCAAAGACAGATTGCTCTGTGGTGTCCAGTCCACGCAGTTCCTGGCTTTTTACCTACTTTCCTGGAGGAGTAACTAAAACATACAGCTCACCAGTCTGCCATCTTGCCCCGCCTCCCCTAGGATTTCTTTATATATGTGAGATATCAGTCTCTTATCAGATACATAGTTTCCAAATATTTTCTCCCATTGCATTGGCTGCCTCTTCACCCTTTTAATAAACTCCTTTGAGGTACAGAAGCTTTTGATTTTCAGGAGTTTCCATTTATCTAATTTTTCTTTCATTGCTTGTGCTTTGGGTGTAAGTTCTAAGAAGCAATCTCCCAATACCAGGTCTTGAAGATGTTTTCCTACATTATGTTCTAGAGGTTTTATGGTACTGTCTCTTATATTGACATCTTTGATGTCAATTTTTGTTAATTTTTGTATAGGGTATGAGGTATGGGTCCTCTTTCATTCTTTTGGATATGGATATCCAGTTCTCCCAGCCCCATTTGTTGAAGAGACTTTTCTGTCCCAGTTCAGTGGATTTGTGGGCATTATCAAAAATCAGTTGACTGTAGATCAAGAATCCCAGAGACATTTTGGAAGAAGCCATTTTGAACCCAGAACCCAGGGGTAGAAGACCAGCAGACACCAGCCAAATGCCTTTCCAGTTGACACAGGTATTCTGGGTGCCATCGGCCTTTCTTCAGTGAAGGTGTCCTCTTGTTGATCCCTTAAATTGGACACTTTTATGGCCTTAGAACTGTAAATTTGTAACTAATAAATCCCCTTTATAAAAGCTAATCCATTTTTGATATTTTGCATAATGACAGCTTTAGCAAACTGGAACAATCATCATTTTTCTTATTATGTAAAGTACAAAATTAAGAACATTTCCTCCAACTCCTTCAATAAAATTAGCCTAATATTTCCTCCAGCTTTACACCTGATAACTTATAATACAGAGTCATGCCCCCTTTCCCCTTTGTTTCTGAAAGGACAGTTCCAGATGCTATTCCCATTTTTATGGAGCTCCATTAAAATACCATGTGTAATTAAATCTTTCATAAATTTAACATCCAGGATTAAAACTTACATACTCAAAGACTATGCCAGTGTTTCTGAATTATTTCAGGGTTAACTGTTTTATTATTTCATGGAGACTGATATCCTCTACTACAAGCATTAATAAAATTAATTATAATTAATAATTATAATAAATAGTTACATAATGATTACATCATATTTCATTTATTATTGCTTCAATTATTTAATATATATCACTAGTGCAAAATCTCTGTCTGTCTTGTTCACCTGTCTCTCTGCAGTGGGACTTGCTCATAATTTTGCTTAAGATTCAATGAGAGATGAATTCATCAATTATTGAACATGGTGCAAAACAGACAATTTATATTTTTCTGATGAATTGAGGGAATTGTACATTCCTTCCACAGCGGATACCACAGAGCCTGAAGGCTAGGAGTCATGGCTTTTGAGAATAAAGGGGCTGATTTGGGGGAAACAGGCATTAATTAGTGCAGAGATGTTCATCAGCCACACACTGGAATTATCAAAAAGAGTCATATAGACATAAATGATGAAGGACAAGGCATCAAATAGTATGAAGCTGATTACCAGGACAAGGATGCTTTGGGTGGCTGTTCTCAGGGAAGATCTTGGGGAGAAATTTTTCATATGAATGTTTTGTACTTGTTGCTTGTGCCTGTACAGAACAAAAACTGTGGAGCCAATGGCTAAGATCATGAGTCCCAAACACAAACCATCATGGAAAGATAATAATGTTGCATACAGTGATTGACCAACAATATGGCACTCTACTCAATTCTAAGACTTACATAGATGTAGGTTAACTAAGACAATGTAGTATTGTCAGGGATCGATATGTAGATCAGTGGAAGAGAACAAAACATCTGGAAGTGGATCCATGCAAACACGGGCAACTGACTTTTTTTTTTTTTTTTTTGCTATATAGTTATACAATCATTATCAAAGATCAGGGCTACTGGATTAAAGTTCAACAACTTCAGGTACTTCATTTTGTCTATTCTAAAACACTAGACACTACAAAGAAATATCTATACAATGAGTCAGTAATAACAGTCATTTTTAAATGCTAATTTTTCAGTTACACCACCTCCCTCTCATTTGATCATTCTCTTAATCTTCAGGTATCTGGGCAATGACCATTGTAACTTCTTTGTGGTGTTGACCTTGTGGGGTACAGGAATGAAACTGGTTGATGTTCTTGGAGAGACTGGTACTTCTGGGCTTCAGGGCTTATCTGACATGGGATTAATATGGAGGCCTTAAGTTTCTGAAAGATAAACTTACAGAGAAAAACTTTTAAAGAGATTTAGATAATGCCCAGGGCACTCCCTTAGATTTTCAGGAATACTGTTGGTTTGGGCTTCACATACTGTGGTAGTTTGCAACATCTGGCTAACCTGTTTTGTGAATTTATTTTACACCTCTGGCTCCTTTCAGATGGGACATGACTCCCAGGGATGAGCCTGACCCTGGCAGCTTGGGATTGAGAATTTCTTCTTGACCAAAATGTGGAAAAGAAATGGAACAAAATAAAGTTTCAGTGACTAAGAGACTTCAAATAGAGTTGAGGGGTCATTCTGGAGGTTACTCTGCATCATTTTTATGTAAATATACAACCACTCTAAAAATACTTAAACTCTGCAAACACGAGAATTCTTTCAAAAGAAATTTGATAAAACTCAAATAATGCACCGTCTATGTAGGAAATAAGAGTATGAAATGCCGTTTAACATTGGGATAAGCATTTAGTCATCCCTGGATGAACTGTAGAGATTCCAAACTGAAGATGAATTTTATAAATATAATCAAATTGGTTTTCTGGTTCCAAAACTTGAAACAATACCACAAAACCCAACACTGGCAATAAAGACAGGAAACTTTTGATCATTCTTTGATGAAAAATATATCAGAGAAGTTCTGATACATTAGAAAAAACCTTTAAAATATAAGGAATTTGTGAATGTCTTTAGACAGGGTGAATACTTAGTAACCATTAGAAAGTCATACCAGGAAAGGTCTTAAAATTATAAATAATGGGCCTATATATTTAACCAACAGTCAAACTTTATTAAACATCAGAAAATAGATATCTGAGAGAAACCTTAAAAATATAATGTGCTTGTGCTTTGGGTGTAAGGTCTGAGAAACTAACTCCTATTACTAGGTCTTGAAGAAGTTTCCCTATATTTTCTTCTAAGCATTTTATAGTACTGGTTCTTATATTTAGGTCTTTGATCCATTTTGAGTTAATTTTTGTATACAATGTGAGTTAGGGGTTCTCTTTCATTCTTTTTGGATATGGATATCCAGTTCTCTGAGCCCCATTTGTTGAAGAGAATATTCTGTCCCAATTCAGTGGATTTGGGAGCCTTGTCAAAAATCAATTGACCATAAATATATTTCTGAACTCTCAATTCAATTTCATTGATCAACTTGTCTATCTTTGTGTCAATACCATGCTGTTTTGACAACTGTGGCTTTAAAATAAACTTTAAAGTCAGGAAGTGTAAGTCCTCCCATTTCTTTCTTCTTTTTTAGGCTATTATTGGCAATGTGAGGTTACCTTCCAAATAAATTTTATAACTAGCTTTTCCAAGTCTGTCAAGTAGGTTGTTGGAATTTTGATTGGTATTGCATTGAATCTGTAGACCAACTTGGGTAGAAACGGTATCTTAACAATATTTAGCCTTTCTATCCATTAACAGGAATATCTTTCCACCTATTTAGGTCTTCTTTGATGTCTTTATGAAAGTTTTTTTTTTTAAGCAAAGTTTTGTAGTTTTCTGTGTACAGTTCATTACAACCTTGTTTATATTTATTCCCAGATGCTTGATTCTTTAGTTGCTATTGTGAATGGATTTTTTCTTAATTGCCTCCTCAGTCATGTCATTACTAGTGTACAGAAAGATTACTGATTTTTTGCACATTAATCTTGTATCCAATTATTTTGCTGAATTTGTTATTAGTTCAAGTAGTTTTGTTGTAGATGTCTCAGGATTTTCCAAATATAGAATCATGTCATCTGCAAATAATGAAAGTTTTAATTCTTCCATCCCAATTTTGATGCCATTTACTTCCTTTTCTTGCCTAACTGCCCTAGTTAGAACTTCTAGCACAAGGTTGAATAATGGAGGTGACAGTGGGCATGCTTGTATCATTCCCAATCTTCAGAGGAAGGCTTTCAGTCTCTAACTATTGAGTATGATGCTGGCTGTAGTTTTTCATATATGCCCTTTATCATACTGAGAAAGTTTTCTTCAATTCCTACCTTTTGAAGTGTTTTTATTTGAAAAGGATATTGAATTTTGTTGAATGCATTCTCAGTGTCAATCAAGATGATCATGTGATTTTTTCCCCCTTCAATTTGTTAATGTATTGTATTATATTGATTGATTTTCTTGTGTTGAACCACCCTTGCATGCCTGGAATGAACCCTAATTGGTTGTGGTGTATGATTCTTTTAATGTGCCATTGGATTTGATTTACAAGTAATTTTTTTTGAGAATTTTTGCATTTATATTCAGGGAGATTGGCCTATGGTTTTCCTTTCTTGTAGAATCTTTATATGGTTTGTGTATTAAAGTGAGTTTAGCTTCATAAAATGAGTGTTTCTTTCTCTTCAATTTTCTGGAAGAGTTTGAGCTGGAATGGTATTAGTTCATTTTGGAATGTTTGGTAAAATTCCCCTGTGAAGTCATATGGCCCTGGGGTTTTCTATGTAGGAAGGTTTTTGTTGACTGATTGCATCTCTTTACTTGTGATTGGTTTGTTGAGGTCTTCTATTTCTTCTCGAGTCAGTATAGATTGTTGATGTGTTTCCAGGAAATCGTCTGTTTCCTCTAAATTGCCCAATCTGTTGGTGTAAAGTTGCTCATAGCATCATCTTATCATTTCTTTAATTTCTTCGGGATCCACAGTAATGTCCCCCCTGTCATTTCTGATTGTATTTATTTGGGTCTTCTCCCTTTTTGGCTTTGTCAGGGTAGCTAAGGGTTTGTAAATCTTGTTGATCTCAAAGAACCAACTTTTGGTATTATTTATTCTATTTTTTTTGTTCTCCAGCTCATTTATTTCTTTTTTAAAGATAACTGCTGTTTCTATTTTTAAAATTTTAATAGCATTAAATCTTTTAATACATTTTTATTGTGAATTTTAAGATACATACATAACCATGATAACTTTCAAAGTATGATTTAACAAGTAGTTACAGAGCAAATCTCCAAGAATGATATGGGTTACAGTTCCACAATTTCAGTTATTTCCTTATTGGGATATATAATATGCATACAGAAGAGTGATAAGTTTCGAAGTACAATTCAACAAGTAGTTATATAGTTAAGCTCAAAGAATGTTATGGGTTACAGGTCCAAAGTTCCAGTTATTTCCTTATTGTGAAATATAAGATACACAGAAATGCAATAACTTTCAAAGTATAATTTGACCAGTAACTATAGAGCAAATTTCAAAGAATGTTACAAGTTACAGATCCACCATTTCAGTTATTTCCCTCTAGCTATTCTAATACCCTAGCATCTAAAAATATATAAATATATTTATATAAAAATTCAGTATTTGTACTCCTTTATTAAATTCTTTGGTCTGTGCCTACCCCTTCCTCTCATTTTATCACTTTCTCAATCTTCAGGGGTGTCTAGGCAGTGACTACCCTAACTTGTTCATATTGAAAAGGTACGTTGACATTATGAGGAAGGGGGCTGAATCTGGTTGATGTTGTTGGAGAGGCTGTTGCCTCTGGGTTTTAGGACTTCACTGGCATAAAAAAACTCTGGTAGATTTAAATTTCTGAAAAATTACACTTAGTGAGTGAAACTTCTATAGAGTCTCATATAGGGACCTAGGTATTTTGGGACTACTGTTGGTTATGGCTTGGCATACGGTGGCCATTTGTGATATCTAGCAGGAGCTTGTGTAAGGGTAACCTCCAGGATAATCTCCCAAGTTTATTTGAAATCTCTTAGCCACTATAACATTATTTTGTTACCTTTCTTTTCTCCCTTTTAGTCAAGAAGATATTTTCAATCCATTGAATCCAGGGACAGGTTCATTCCTTGGAGTCATGTCACACATAGGGGTGCAGTTAATGAATTTATTTTCCAGGTTGGGCTTAGAGACAGAAAGCCACAAATGAGCAACAAAAGAGGTTCTTTGGAGGTTTCTCTTAGGCATAATTACAGGAAGGCTTAGCCTCCCTTTTACAGCCATAAATTTCACAAGAGCAAGCTTCAAGATCAAGGGCTTGAATTATTAAGTAGCATGTTCCTAATTTCACATAGCATATATTCTATCCAAGAAAAACAATCAGTATCTCACATTATCATCACTTAGTTGTACAATCATCATTACTCTCAATTTTAAATAATTATCATAAAACAAAACATCCTGAAACTACTATTGGCCCCTAATTTTGTACCCCTAGTATTAGTGTAATACTGGTAAGGTATTCCTATTAAATATAGACTATAATATGTAGTGGGAAGTTTTTCCTTGTACCACTCTGTTGTAAACTCTTTGTACCAGTGTCATACCTTAGAAATATATAATGCAAGCACTTATATATATTTGTAGTGCTAACCTGTGGGATACAGGCCTTTAAACAACCACTTTTGATCATGTTCACTTTCAATGCAGCACTGATACTTATAATCCCCATTAACAAACAATCATCACCCCCTGACTATTCCCATACCTTTAAGTTCACCCTCATTATCATGTGTGACGTATTATGTTATCATTCCCCCTTCACTAGCTTCTATATATATCTCTAGGTCCTTACATTCAACTTATAAGACACTTATTTTTTTTTTAATCATCATTTTATTGAGATATATTCACATACCATGCAGTCATACAAAACAAATTGTACTTTCGATTGTTTACAGTACCATTACATAGTTGTACATTCATCACCTAAATCAATCCCTGACACCTTCATTAGCACACACACAAAAATAACAAAAATAATAATTAGAGTGAAAAAGAGCAATTGAAGTAAAAAAGAACACTGGGTACCTTTGTCTGTTTGTTTCCTTCCCCTACTTTTCTACACATCCATCCATAAACTAGACAAAGTGGAGTTTGGTCCTTATGGCTTTCCCAATCCCATTGTCACCCCTCATAAGCTACATTTTTATACAACTGTCTTCGAGATTCATGGGTTCTGGGTTGTAGTTTGATCGTTTCAGGTATCCACCACCAGCTACCCCAATTCTTTAGAACCTAAAAAGGGTTGTCTAAAGTGTGCGTAAGAGTGCCCACCAGAGTGATCTCTCGGCTCATTTTGGAATCTCTCTGCCACTGAAGCTTATTTCATTTCCTTTCACATCCCCCTTTTGGTCAAGAAGATGTTCTCCGTCCCACGATGCCAGGTCTACACTCCTCCCCGGGAGTCATATTCTACGTTGCCAGGGAGATTCACTCCCCTGGGTGTCTGATCCCACGTAGGGGGGAGGGCAGTGATTTCACCTTTCAAGTTGGCTTAGCTAGAGAGAGAGGGCCACATCTGAGCAAAAAAGAGGCATTCAGGAGGAGACTCTTAGGCACAAATATAGGGAGGCCTAGCCTCTCCTTTGCAGCAACCGTCTTCCCAAGGGTAAAACTTATGGTAGAGGGCTCAACCCATCAAACCACCAGTCCCCTATGTCTGTGGTCATGTTAGCAACCATGGAGGTGGGGTAGGCGAATACCCCTGCATTCTCCACTGGCTCCTCAAGGGGGCACTACATCTTTTATTTTTTCCTTGTTTTTCTTTTTTAACTTTCCCTTCTTTTTTAAATCAACTGTATGAAAAAAAAAGTTAAAAAGAAAACAAACATACAATAAAAGAACATTTCAAAGAGACCATAACAAGGGAGTAAGAAAAAGACAACTAACCTAAGATAACTGCTTAATTTCCAACATGTTCCTACTTTACCCCAAGAAAGTTACATAATATAGCAACATTTCTGTGAACTTGTTCCTACTATATCCATCAGAAATTAACAGACCATAGTCATTTCTGGGCATCCCCAGAACGTTAAATAACTTATCTGTTCTTCTTGGATTATTGTTCCCCCTTCCTTAATTGCTCTCTACTGCTAGTTCCCCTACATTCTACATTATAAACCATTTGTTTTACATTTTTCAAAGTTCACATTAGTGGTAGCATATAATATTTCTCTTTTTGTGCCTGGCTTATTTCGCTCAGCATTATATCTTCAAGGTTCATCCATGTTGTCATATGTTTCACCAGATCGTTCCTTCTTACTGCCGCGTAGTATTCCATCGTGTGTATATACCACATTTTATTTATCCACTCATCTGTTGAAGGACATTTGGGTTGTTTCCATCTCTTGGCAATTGTGAATAATGCTGCTATGAACATTGGCATGCAGATATCTGTTCGTGTCACTGCTTTCCGATCTTCCGGGTATATACCGAGAAGTGCAATCGCTGGATCAAATGGTAGCTCTATATCTAGTTTTCTAAGGAACTGCCAGACTGACTTCCAGAGTGGCTGAACCATTATACAGTCCCACCAACAATGAATAAGAGTTCCAATTTCTCCACATCCCCTCCAGCATTTGTAGTTTCCTGTTTGTTTAATGGCAGCCATTCTAACCGGTGTTAGATGGTATCTCATTGTGGTCTTAATTTTCATCTCTCTAATAGCTAGTGAAGCTGAACATTTTTTCATGTGTTTCTTGGCCATTTGTATTTCCTCTTCAGAGAACTGTCTTTTCATATCTTTTTCCCATTTTATAATTGGGCTGTCTGTACTATTGTCATTGAGTTGTAGGATTTCTTTGTATATGCAAGATATCAGTCTTTTGTCAGATACATGGTTTCCAAAATTTTTTTCCCATTGAGTTGGCTGCCTCTTTACCTTTTTGAGAAATTCCTTTGAGGTGCAGAAACTTCTAAGCTTGAGGAGTTCCCATTTATCTATTTTCTCTTTTGTTGCTTGTGCTTTGGGTGTAAAGTCTAGGAAGTGGCCGCCTAATACAAGGTCTTCAAGATGTTTTCCTACATTATCTTCTAGGAGTTTTATGGTACTTTCTTTTATATTGAGATCTTTGGTCCATTTTGAGTTAATTTTTGTGTAGGGGGTGAGGTAGGGGTCCTCTTTCATTCTTTTGGATATGGATATCCAACTCTCCCAGCCCCATTTGTTGAAAACACCATTATGGCTCAGTTCGGTGACTTTGGGGGCCTTATCAAAGATCAGTCGGCCATAGATCTGATGGTCTATATCTGAATTCTCAATTCGATTCCATTGATCTATATGTCTATCTTTGTGCCAGTACCATGCTGTTTTGGCAACTGTGGCTTTATAATAAGCTTCAAAGTCAGGCAGTGTAAGTCCTCCCACTTGGTTTTTCTTTTTTAGAGAGTCTTTAGCAATTCGAGGCATCTTCCCTTTCCAAATAAATTTGATAACTAGCTTTTCCAAGTCTGCAAAGTAGGTTGTTGGA
Organism: Choloepus didactylus; assembly: GCF_015220235.1. Lineage (NCBI taxonomy): Eukaryota > Metazoa > Chordata > Mammalia > Pilosa > Megalonychidae > Choloepus > Choloepus didactylus. Next base: position 5,793,141 of record NC_051333.1, on the reverse strand, counting down.
ATTTTGATTGGGATTGCATTGAATCTGTAGATGAGTTTGGGTAGAATTGACATCTTAATGACATTTAGCCTTCCTATCCATGAACATGGAATATTTTTCCATCTTTTAAGGTCCCCTTCTATTTCTTTTAGTAGAGTTATGTAGTTTTCTTTGTATAGGTCTTTTACATCTTTGGTTAAGTTTATTCCTAGGTACTTGATTTTTTTAGTTGCTATTGAAAATGGTATCTTTTTCTTGAGTGTCTCTTCAGTTTGTTCATTTCTAGCATATAGAAACATTACTGACTTATGTGCATTAATCTTGTATCCCGCTACTTTGCTAAATTTGTTTATTAGCTCTAGTAGGTGTATCGTCGATTTCTCAGGGTTTTCTAGATATAAGATCATATCATCTGCAAACAATGACAGTTTTACTTCTTCTTTTCCAATTTGGATGCCTTTTATTTCTTCGTCTTGCCGGATTGCCCTGGCTAGCACTTCCCGCACAATGTTGAATAACAGTGGTGACAGCGGGCATCCTTGTCTTGTTCCTGATCTTAGAGGGAAGGCTTTCAGTCTCTCACCATTGAGTACTATGCTGGCTGTGGGTTTTTCATATATGCTCTTTATCATGTTGAGGAAGTTTCCTTCAATTCCTACCTTTTGAAGTGTTTTTATCAAAAAGGGATGTTGGATTTTGTCAAATGCTTTTTCAGCATCTATTGAGATGATCAATTGATTTTTCCCTTTCGAGTTTTTAATGTGTTGTAACACATTGATTGTTTTTCTTATGTTGAACCATCCTTGCATGCCTGGAATGAACACCACTTGGTCATGGTGTATGATTTTTTTAATGTGTCTTTGGATTCGATTTGCAAGTATTTTGTTGAGGATTTTTGCATCTATATTCATTAGGGAGATTGGCCGGTAGTTTTCCTTTTTTGTAGCATCTTTGCCTGGTTTTGGTATTAGATTGATGTTAGCTTCATAAAATGAGTTAGGTAGTGTTCCATTTTTTTCAATGTTTTGAAATAGTTTGAGTAAGATTGGTGTCAGTTCTTTCTGGAAAGTTTGGTAGAATTCCCCTGTGAAGCCATCTGGCCCTGGGCATTTATTTGTGGGAAGATTTTTGATGACTGATTGGATCTCTTTGCTTGTGATGGGTTGGTTGAGGTCTTCTATTTCTTCTCTGGTCAGTCTAGGTTGTTCATATGTTTCCAGGAAATTGTCCATTTCTTCTACATTATCCAGTTTGTTGCCATACAGTTGTTCATAAAATCCTCTTATAATTTTTTTAATTTCTTCAGGATCTGCAGTTATGTCACCTTTTTCATTCATTATTTTGTTTATATGGGTCTTCTCTCTTTTTGATTTTGTCAGTCTAGCTAGGGGCTTGTCAATCTTGTTGATCTTCTCAAAGAACCAACTTTTGGTGATATTTATCCTCTCTATTGTTTTTTTGTTCTCTATGTCATTTATTTCTGCTTTAATCCTTGTTATTTCTTTTCTTCTACTTGGTTTAGGATTGGTTTGCTGTTCATTTTCTAGCTTCTTCAGTTGATCCATTAGTTCTTTGATTTTGGCTCTTTCTTCCTTTTAATATATGCATTTAGTGCTATAAATTTCCCCCTTAGCACTGCTTTTGCTGCATCCCATAGGTTTTGGTATGTTGTGTTCTCATTTTCATTCGTCTCTATATATTTAGCAATTTCTCTTGCTATTTCTTCTTTAACCCACTGATTGTTTAGGAGTGTGTTGTTTAACCTCCAGGTATTTGTGAATTTTCTAAGTCTCTGATGGTTATTGACTTCTAATTCTATTCCATTGTGGTCAGAGAATGTGCTTTGAATAATTTCAATCTTTTTAAATTTATTGAGGCTTGTTTTATGTCCCAGCATATGATCTATTCTGGAGAAAGTTCCATGAGCACTAGAAAAGTATGTGTATCCTGGTGATTTGGGATGTAATGTCCTGTATATGTCTATTAAATCTAATTCATTTATCAGATTGTTTAGGTTTTCAATTTCCTTATTGGTCTTCTGTCTGGTTGATCTATCTATAGGAGAGAGTGATGTGTTGAAGTCTCCCACAATTATTGTGGAAACATCAATTGCTTCCTTTAGTTTTGCCAGTGTTTCTCTCATGTATTTTGTGGCACCTTGATTGGGTGCATAGACATTTACGATTGTTATTTCTTCTTGCTGAATTGCCCCTTTTATTAGTATGTAGTGGCCTTCTTTGTCTCTCAAAACATCCCTGCATTTGAAGTCTATTTTATCTGAGATTAATATTGCTACACCTGCTTTCTTTTGGCTGTAGCTTGCATGAAATATTTTTTTCCATCCTTTCACTTTCAGTTTCTTTGTGTCCCTGTGTCTAAGATGAGTCTCTTGTATGCAACATATTGATGGTTCATTTTTTTTTGATCCATTCTGCGAATCTATATCTTTTAATTGGGGAGTTTAATCCATTTACATTCAACGTTAAAACCATGAAGGCATTTCTTGAATCGGCCATCTTATCCTTTGGTTTATGTTTGCCATATTTTTCCCCTCTCTCTATTAATATCCTTTATTGTACCCATACCGAATCTCTTTAGTACTGAACCTTTCTCCAAGTCTCTCTGTCCTGTCTTTGTTTCTCTGTCTGTAGGGCTCCCTTTAGTATCTCCAGTAGGGCAGGTCTCTTGTTAGCAAATTCTCTCAGCATTTCTTTGTCTGTGAAAAATTTAAGCTCTCCCTCAAATTTGAAGGAGAGCTTTGCTGGATAAAGTATTCTTGGCTGGAAATTCCTCTCACTCAGAATTTTAAATATATCGTGCCACTGCCTTCTTGCCTCCATGGTGGCTGCTGAGTAGTCACTACTTAGTCTTATGCTGTTTCCTTTGTATGTGGTGAATTGCTTTTCTCTTGCTGCTTTCAGAACTTGCTCCTTCTCTTCTATGTTTGACAGTGTGATCAGTATATGTCTCGGAGTGGGTTTATTTGGATTTATTCTATTTGGAGTTCGCTGAGCATTTATGATTTGTGTATTTATGTTGTTTAGAAGATTTGGGAAGTTTTCCCCAACAATTTCTTTGAATACTCTTCCTAGACCTTTACCCTTTTCTTCCCCTTCTGGGACACCAATGAGTCTTATATTTGGACGTTTCATATTATCTATCATATCCCTGAGGTCCATTTCGATTTTTTCAATTTTTTTCCCCATTCTTTCTTTTATGCTTTCATTTTCCATTCTGTCATCTTCCAGGTCACTGATTCGTTGTTCAGCTTCCTCTAGTCTTGTACTATGAGTGTCCAGAATCTTTTTAATTTGGTCAACAGTTTCTTTAATTTCCATAAGATCATCCATTTTTTTATTTAGTCTTGCAATGTCTTCTTTATGCTCTTCTAGAGTCTTCTTGATTTCCTTCATATCCCGTACTATGGTCTCATTGTTCATCTTTAGTTCTTTGAGTAGCTGCTCTAGGTGCTGTGTCTCTTCTGGTCTTTTGATTTGGGTGCTTGGGCTTGGGTTATCCATATCGTCTGGTTTTTTCATATGCTTTATAATTTTCTGTTGTTTTTGGCCTCGTGGCATTTGCTGAACTTGATAGGGTTCTTTTAGGGTTTGTAGACCTATTGAAGTCCTTATCTCTAATTTATCAGATCTACAGCTTCGTGGAGTACACTTTCTCTAACTAACCAGCAGGTGGCGTCCACGAGCCACCTGTTCTCCACAAGCCAGTTCTCCCCTGCTTAGCCTTTTTGGTGAGTGGGGGAGTGAGTCTTGTGGGGCCCAATTGGTGTACCAAGCTTGCGTGTGTAGTTGGTGTTGCCTGCCCTGTATGTGGGGCGTGTTTCTGGGCAGTCGGGGAGGGGGGGTGGCCCTAACAATCAAATCTCCCTGATGATCCTAGAGTTTTAAAGCTGGTGCAATAGTCTAATCCTTCAGTTCAGTCCTGCCACAGTTTGTCTCTGCCACTGACCCACAAGTCTTTGGTATTAGCGTATGGCTCCTGAGAATTGCAAGTGGGCCCCTCTTCCAGGCTGTGCACCCCGGGTCCTCTGTTGAGGGATGACTGTGCTATGTCACAGGTGAGTGCCGTCCCCCCAGGGCAGTTCTGGGCTGCTGGGCTGTGTAGGGAGGCTCCCAGTCTGCTCAAATGATGGCTGAATGGGGCTTTGTTAATTCACACTGCTCCACCTTCCCAGCTCTGGGACATTCAGCTGAGGTTGCAGGGAAGGCTAATGTCCATGCCCAGTTTTGTGGTGTGTGCCTGTTATTTGAAGCACTTCCGTCACTCTGGGTTGTCTGGGGCAGCTCTGGGCTATGGGGCTGGCGATGGGCAGGAGTGTTTCCTGTCCACCAGGATGGTGGCTATGAGCGGACACCCCCCTTTTCTTGGGAAGTTGTGTTGTTTAGTGAATTTTCTCAGCCACTGGATTATTGCCTTTTGTCTCAGAGCTCTCTTAGTTCTGCTCTTGACTTGAGGTGCCCAAATTGCAATTCTTTGAAGCTTTCTGTATTGGGCTTCTTAGAGTAATTGTTTTAGAAAAAGAAAAAAGGATTTAAAAAAAAAAAAAAAAAAAAAAAGGGCCCTCCTCAGAGATCTAATGGGTTATTGAAATGCTAATAGACAAAGCAACCAGGGCCATTAAGGAAAGGTCCACAGGGCAGAGAGATCAGCTTTTCTTCGGGATTTGCATATGCGCCTCAAGGCCTGAGCTCCGCCCTTCCCCTTTCTGTGTTCACCAGAACTCCAAAAATCCTCTGCTTTTATTTTGGAGTTTTTCGTGTTGTTTTTTTTCTATGCCTGTCTCCTCTCTGCTGGGCTGGCTGCTCTCAGATTCTCTGGTGTCTGGTCTCAGTCTATCTATGGTTGGAGTTTGAATCAGTAGAATGAGTTTCCGATAAGGGCTACCACTGCAGTTCTCCCTTCTCCTTCCCGGAGCTGACAGCCCCTCCTTCCACGGGACTGAGCCTGGCAGGGAGGGGCACGGGTCCCCTGGCTGCAAAAAGTTACAGATTTCGCTGATCTCAGCAGTTCGACATTTTCATGAGTGTTGTATGAAGTATGCCCAAAGTCAGATTGCTCTGTGGTGTCCAGTCCACGCAGTTCCTGGCTTTTTACCTACTTTCCTGGAGGAGTAACTAAAACTTACAGCTCACCAGTCTGCCATCTTGCCCCGCCTCCAAGACACTTATTTTACACTATTCAGGGAGTTCACATTAGTGGTAACATACAATATCTCTCCTTTTGTGTCTGACTTATTTCACTCAGCATTATGCTTCAAGGTTCATCCGTGTTGCCATGATTCAGGACCTCATTCCTTCTTACTGCTGCAAAATATTCCATCGTATTTATATACTACGTTTTGTTTATCCACTCATGTTTTGAAAAACCTTGGAGTGTTTCCAACTCTTGGAAATTGTGAACAACGCTGCTGTGAACATCGGTGTGCAAATATCTGTTCATGTCACTGCTTTCTGATTTTCTGAGTATATACTGAGAAGTGAAATTCCAGATTGTAGGGTAACTTGATACCTGGTTTTCTGAGGAACTGCCAATATGTTTTCCACAGAGGCTGTACCATTATTCATTTCAACAAGCAATTAAGAGTTCCAATTTCTCCACATCCTCTCCAGCATTTATAGTTTCCTATTTATTTGGTGGCAGCCATTTTTATTGGTGTGAGATATCTCATTGTGGTTTTGATTTGCATTTCCCTGAAAGATAGCAAAGATTAAAGATTTTTCATGTGTGTTTTTTCAGCTTTCTGCATTTTCTCTTCAGAACGATGTCTTTTCATATCTTTTTCCCCATTTTATAAATTGTTTGTACCACTTCATTGAGTTGTAGGATATTTTTATATATGCAGGATATATGGTTTCCTAATATTGCCTCTCATTGTGTTGGCTGCCTCTTCACCTTTTTCACAAATTCCTTTGAGATATAGAAGCTTTTAATATTGAGGAGTTCCCATTTATCTACTTTTTCTTTCACAGCTTGTGCTTTGGATGTAAGGTCTAAGAAGCTACTTCCTAATACTAGGTCTTGAAGATGTTTCCCTTCATTATCTTCTAGGTGTTTTATGATACTGTCTCTTATATTGAGGTCTTCGATCCAATTTGAGTTAACTTTTGTATAAGGTGTTAGTTAGGAGTTCTCTTTCATTCTTTTGGTTATGGATATCCAGTTCTCCCAGCTCCATTTGTTGAAGAGACTGTTCTGTTCCAGTTCAGTGGATTTGGTGGCCTTATCAAAAATCAGTCAACCAAAGATCTGGGGGCCTATTTTTGAACTCTCAATTTGATTACATTGATCAATATGTCTATCTTTGTGCCAGTACTATGCTGTTTTGACTACTGTGGTCTTATAGTAGGCTCTAAAGTCCTCCCATTTTAAAGTTTTTGACAATTCGAGGCCTCTGTCCCTTCCAAATACATTTGATAACTAGCTTTTCCAAGTCTAAAAAGTAGGTTGTTGGAATTTTGATTGTAATTGTGTTCAATCTGCAGACCAGTTTGGGTAGAATTGACATCCTAATGACATCTATCCTTTCTAACCATGAAAATGGAATATCTTTTGACCTATCATGGTCCCCTTAGATTTATTTTAGTTAAATTATGTAATTTTCTGTGTAGAGGTCTTTTACATCCTTGGTTAAGTTTATTCCTAGGTGCTTGATTTTTAGTTGACATTTGAATGGATTTTATTCCTTGAATGTCTCTTCAGTTAGGTTATTTCTAGTGTGAAGGAACATTAATGACTTTTGTGCATTAATCTTGTATCCCACCACTTTGCTAATTTTTTTATTAACTCAGGTAGCTGTGTCATCAATTTCTCAGGATTTTCCAAATATATGATCATATCACCTGCAAATTGACAGTCTTACTTCTTCCTTTCCATTTGGATGCCTTTTATTTCTTTGTCTAGGTGGATTATTCTGGATAGAACTTCTAGCACAATGCTGAATAATAGTGGTGGAAGTGGACCTCCTTGACTCATTCCTGATCATAGGGTCAAAGTGTTCAATCTCTCACCATTGAGTGCTATGCTCGCTGTCAGTTTTCCATATATGCCCTTTATCATATTGAGGAAGTTTCCTTCAATTCCTATATTTTGAAGTGATTTTATATAAAAAGAATGCTGAATTTTCTTAAACGCTTTTTCAGCATCTACTGGGATGATCATTTGATTTTTCTCTTTCAATTTGTTAATGTGTGGTATTGCATTGATTGATTTTCTTATGTTGAACCACCTTTGCATGCATGGAATGAACCCCACTTGGTTGTGTTGTATGATTCTCTTAATGTGTCTTTGGATTCAATTTAAAAGTATTTTGTTGAGAATTTCTGCACCTATATTCGTTAGGGAGTTTGGCCTGTAGTTTTCCTTTCCTGTAGTATCTTTACCTGGTTTTGGTATTAGAGTGATATTAGCTTCATAATGTGAGTTAGGTAGTGTTACTTTTTCTTCAATTTTTTGTAAGAGTTTGAGTAGGAATGGTGTCAGTTCTTTTTGGAAAGTTTGGTAAAATTCCTCTGTGAAGACATTGGCCTTGAACTTTTATTTGTAGGCAGCTGATCGACGACTGATTCTATCTCTTTTCTTGCGATTGTTTTGTTGATGTCTTCTAGTTCTTCTCAGGTCAGTCTAGGCTGTTCATGTGTTTCCCGGAAATTATCCATTTCCTCTATATTGTCTAGTTTGTGGGTGTACAATTAATCATAGCATCCTCTCATAATTTTTAAAATTTCTTCATGATCCACAGTAATGTCCCCCATGTCATTTCTGATTTTGTTTATTTGGGTCTTCTCTCTTTTTGGCTTTGTGAGGCTAGCTAAGCCTTCATCAATCTTGTTGATCTTTTCAAGGAACCAACTTTTGGTTTTCATTATTCTCTCTATTGTTCTTTTTGTTGTTGTTGTTTTTCTCTATGTCATTTATTTCTGCTTTAATTCTTATTATTTCTTTTCTTTTACTTGCTTTAGGGTTAGTTTGCTGATCATTTTCTATCTTCCTCAGTTGCACAGTTAGGTCTTTGATTATACCTCTTTCTTCCTTTATAATGTAAGCATTTAGAGCTATAAATTTTACCCTCAGCACTACCTTCCCCACATGCCCTGTGTTTTTTTTTAATTGAGATTGTTCACATACCATACAATTATCCAGAAATCCAAAGCGTACAGTCAATTGCTCATGGTACCATCTTACAGCTGTGCATCCATCACCACAATCATTTTTTTTTAATTTTTAGAAATTTTCATTACTCCAGAAAAGAAATAAAGACAAACAAGGAAACTCAAATCCTCCCATACCCCTAACCACACCCCCTCCATTATTGACTCACAGTATTGGTATAGTACATTGGTTCCTGTTGAAGAAAGAATGTTAAAATAGTACTAATTGTAGTAAAGAGTTTGCAATAGGTATATTTTTCCCTATGTGGACCTCTATTATTACTGTCTAGTTTTAGTGTCATACATTTGTTCTAGTTAATGAAAAAGATTTCTAATATTTGTTCAGTTAATCATGGACACTGCCCACCACAGGATTCACTGTTTTAAACATTCCCATCTTTTAACCTTCATCTTTCCTTCTGGTGACATATGTGACTCTGAGCTTCCCCTTTCCATCACATTCACACACCATTCAGACACTATTAGTTATTCTCACAGTGTCATACTGTCACCTTTGTCCATTTCCAAACACTTAAGTTCAACCTAGTTGAACATTCTGCTCATAATAAGCAACCACTCCCCATTCTTTAGCCTTGTTCTATATTGGGGTAACTTATATTTCATGTCTATGAGTTTACATATTATAATTAGTTCATATCAGTGAGACCCTGCAATACTTGTCCTTATGTGTCTGATTTATTTCACTCAATATAGTGTCCTCAAGATTTCATCAACCCATTATTTTAAAGATGGTTCTGTTCACACACCATACATTCTGTCCTAAGTAAACAATCAGTGGTTCCCTGTATAGTCACATATTTATGTATTCATCACCATCACCACTATCTATATAAGGACATCTATATTTCTTCCACAAAGGAGGAGGAAGAATCAAAGAAAGTAGAGAGACAAAAGAAAAAGAAAAAAGAAAGAGAAAAAAAACCATAACAGCTAGGAAGCAACAAAAGGAAAGGGAGGGTTAAACTAAAGTAGAATAAAGAGTCAGACATCACCAATGCCAAGAGTCCCATACCCCTCCCTTATGTCCCCCTCTTATATGCATTTAGCTTCGGTATACTGCCTTTGTTACATTAAAGGAAGCATAATACAATGTTTCTGTTAATTATGGTCTCTAATTTGCATTGATTGTATTTTACCGCAACTTGCAAGGTTGGCATTCATTTGTTCTCCATCATGCAAAAACATATTCGTACATTTTATCACAAATGTTGAACACTCTAGGTTCGCTGAGTTATACAGTCCCAGTCTTTATCTTTCCTCTTTCCTTCTGGTGTCCCACATGCTCCTAACTTTCCTCTTTCAACCATACTCACAGTCATCTTAGTTAAGTGTACTTACATTGCTGTGCTACCAACACCGAAAATTATGTTCCAAATCTCTCACTCCTATCTTTTCCTGTCTGTCTGTAGTGCTCCCTTTAGTATTGCCTTTACAGCAGGTTGTCTTGTTCACAAACTCTGTCATTGTTTGTCAGAGAATATTTTAAGCTCTCCATCATATTTGAAGGACAGTTTTGCTGGGTATAGGATTCTTGGTTGTCAGTTTTTCTCTTTCAGCATCTTAAATATATCACACCACTTCCTTCTTTCCTCCACAGTTTCTTCTGAGAAATATGTACAAAATCTTATGAAGCTTCCTTTGTATGTGATGGGTTACTACTCTCTTGCTGCTTTCAGGATTCCCTCTTTGTCTTTGACATTTGATAATCTGGTTATTAAGTGCCTTGTCATAGACTTATTCAGGTCTATTCTGTTTGGGGGTATGCTGCACTTCTAGGATCTGTAATTTTATGTCTATCATAAGAGATGGGAAATTTTCATTGATTATTTCCTCTGTCATTGCTTCTGCCCCCTTTCCCTTCTCTTCTTCTGTGACACCCCTGACATGTATATTCATGTGTTTCATGTTGTCATTCAATTCCCTGAGCTATTGCTCATATTTTTCCGTTCTTTTCCCTGTCTGTTCTTTTGTGTGTAGGCTTTCAGTATCTTGTTCTCCAGTTCCTGAGTTTTTTCTTCTGCCTTTTGAGATCTGCTCTTGTATGTCTCCATTGTGTCTTTCATCTCTTGTGTTGTGCCTTTCATTTCCATAGATTCTGCCAGTTGTTTTTTTGAACTTTCAATTTCTACCATATGTTTGCCCAGTGTTTTCGTTACATGCTTCATCTCTTTTGCCATGTCTTCCTTAAACTTTTTGAATTGATTTAGCAATAGTTGTTTCAATTCCTGTATCTCAGTTGAAGTGTAAGTTTCTTCCTTTGACTGGGTCATAACTTTGTTTTTCTTAGTGTAGGTTGTAGTTTTCTGTTGTCTAGGCATGTGGTTTCCTTGGTTACCCCAATCAGGTTTTCCCAGACCAGAATGGGCTCAGATCTTAGAAGGGGGCAATATTCAGGATCTGGTTTCCCTGAGGGTGTGTCTTAGAAGATTAACACACCCTGTAAGTCCTCCAGCCACTTTTCTTTTCCTAACCTGCCCAGCAGGTGGTGTCTGTCAGCCTGTCATTCTTGACTGGCGTAAGGAGGTGGGCCTGTTTAGTTTCTTGTTTGGTTGTTTGCCCCCAGGCTCTGGGGTCTGGTTCTGAACGTGAGGCCAGTATAGGGCTGGGCACCACTTCCTTACTCTTAGGGAAGATACACCCCATAGGGAATGATCATCAGCATTTAAATAGTTTCTTTGTCTCTCTGACTCTGTTATCTCCACCCTTGTCTGGGTCAGAGAGCTGTGAACTGAAAATGGCTGCAGCTTTCTCCACTGAGATGCCAGGTTGAGAAAGAGAAAAAGAGACAGAATGCTCCCCTTCAGGGCCAGTCCATGGCTCTCCCCAGCTTCATCCATAGGCCAGAGATAGCACCTGGTCCTCTGGGCTCCCTCTTCTGGGACAGAGAAGTCCTCTGGCTCTTTAAGGTCAGTCATCACTAAAAGCCTCTCTGCTTATTGGGGATTTGTAACTTGTATTGAGCAGTCCACATTTGTTAATTAAAACCCCAGATGGAGCTGGACTGAGGTATATTCACTTGTTCAGAGAGTGCTTCTCTCCGCCACAGTGAGGTTTTGCAGTTTGGGCTGCCATGTGGGAGGGGACTCCTGGCTCAGGTCCGCAGTTTTTACTTACAGATTTTATGCTGTGATCTCAGGCATTCCTCCCAATCCAGGTTGATGTATAATGTGTGGACAGTCATGGTTGTCACCCAGCAGTTATTCCAGATTATTTACTAGTTGTTCCTGGTTGTTTATTAGTTGTTCCAGAGGGACTAACTAACTTCCATTCCTCTTTATGCCACCATCTTCTTGGTCTCCCCTATGTATTTTGATACATTGTGTTGTTATTTTCATTCATCTCTAGATGTTTGCCAATTTCTCCTTCAACCCACTAGTTGTTTAGGAGTGTATTGTTTAACCTCTACATATTTGTGAATGTTCTGGTTCTTTGATGGTTATTGATTTCTAGTTACATTCCATTACGGTCAGAGAATGTGCTTTCAATAATTTCCATCATTTAAAATTTTTGAGGCTTGTTTTGTGCCCAATCATATGATCTACCCTGGAGAACATTCCATGAGTGCTATAGAAGAATGTGTATCCTGTTAATTTAGGATGTAATATTCCATATATATTAAGTCTAATTCATTTATCATGTTGTTTAGGTTCTCATTTTCCTTTTTGGTCCTCTGTCTGGTTTTTCTATTTATAGAAGAGAATAGTGTATCAGAGTTTCCCACTATTATTGCAGAAGCATCTATTACTTCCTTCAGTTTTGCCAATGTTTATCTCATGTACTTTGGAGTACCTTGATTGGGTGCATGAACATTTATAGTTGTTATCTCTTTTTGCTGAATTTTCCCTTTTCTTAATATATAGTGTTCTTCTTTATCTCTTATGACATCTTTGCATTTAAAGACTATTTTGTCTGAGATAGAATTGCTATCCCTGCTTTCTTTTGGGTTGCTTGCATGGAATACTTTTTCCATGCTTTCACTTTAAATCTCTTTGTGTCACTGAGTCTAAGATGAGTATCTTGTAAACAGCATATTGATGGTTCATACTTTTTAATCCTTTCTGCCAATCTGTATCTTTTATTTGGGGAGTTTATTACTGTGAAGTCAGTTCTTGAATCAACCATCTTATCCTTTCGTTTTTATTGGTCAGATCTGTTTTCCCCTCTATTTTTTCCTTTCAGTTATCCTTACTAATACACTTCACTTCTGTGCCTGTCTCCAGACCTCTCTCTCCTTTATTTCTTTTCTCAGCTGGCAGAACTCCCTTTAATATTTCTTGCAGGGCCTGTCTCTTGTTAACAAATTCTCTCAGCGTTTGTTTGTTTATAAAAATTTTAAACTCTCCCTCAATTTTGAAAGATAGCTTTGCTGGATAAAGAATATTTGGTTGGCAGTTTTTCTCTTTTAGAATCTTAAATAAGTCACTCCACTGCCTTCTCACCTCCATGGTGCCCACTGAGTAATCAGTACTTCATGTTATTTGGTTTGCCTTCTATGTGGTAGATAGCTTCTCTCTTGTTGCTTTCAGGAGTCTGTCCTTCTCTTCAGTATTTGACACTCTGATTAGATATGTCTCAGAATGTGTTTATTTGGATTTATTCTATTTGGAGCTTGTTGGGCATCTTTGACTTGCATATGTATGTCATTTAGAAAGGTTGGGAAGTTTTCCCCAAGAATGTCTTCAAATAGTCTTCCTAGACATTTACTCATCTCTTCACCTTCTGGTTTATCAGTGATACTTATATTTGTGCATTTCATGCTGTCCATCATTTCCATGAGATTTATTTCAAATTTTTCATTTTTTCCACCATTTTTTCTTTAGTCCATTCACATTCAATATCCCTGTCCTGTAGTCCACTTATTCTTTCTTCTGTCTCTTCAAATCTGCTGTTGTGTATCTCTAGTATACTTTTAATTTAATCAACAGTATCTTTTATTTCCATAAGATCTGCTATTCTTAAATTCACTCTTTCAAATTCTTCTTTATGCTCTTCTAGAATATTCTTGATGTCCTCTATGTCTTTAGCCAATTCATTGAAGTTGCTTTGGAGATTTGTATGTATTTTGTTGATTAATTGCTCTAAGTTCTGTGTCTCCTCTGGCTTTTCAATTTTGTCATTTGGTTTGTCCATGTCTTCTTGTTTATTCATGTGCTTTATGATTTTCTGTTCTTAGCCTTGGGACATTTGCTTTTCTTGATAAGTTTATTTTGGGATATTAGGATTATTTGAATGTTTACTTGTAAATTGGCAGAGCTACAGGTTTGTGGAGTTCACTTTTCCTGTTCTACTGGCAATTGGTGCTCTTGAGTCACATTTTACTCTCCAACTAGCTCTCCCCCAACTTCCTCTGTGCACTAGGTGGGGTTCAAACCAAGTGGAAATCCAATCAGCACACCAGTGCTCTGTGTGCACTGGGGATTGACAGCCCTGTGGTTGGGGAGTGGGCCCTGCACATTATGGCAGGGAGTCTGCTCCAGGGCCCATTGGGTTGGCATTTCCCAGGGCTGTGAGTAGACCACCCTGGGGCTTTTGGGCTGTGCTTCTCTCCCTCCAGCTCAAATGCACTGCAGTCCCTGATTGCCATGCATCCATGAGTCTCTGTTGTTGGGGAGGGGCTCCTGGTACTTCTGTGCAGCACTCTTGCCTTTCAGCTGCGCACACTGCAGGCTCTTGTAGAGAAGACTGAATGCTGTCACTCCAAGACCACCAAATCCTGAGTTGCCTCATGGGAGCTCCCAGCCATGGGGCTATGAAGGGTTATCTCTGCAGCCACATGCTGAAATGGGTGCATGTGGCATGGGAAGCTGCTCCCTCCCATGCTCAGTGGTCAGCTCTAGCTGCCAGTCCCTCATGGCAGTCCCAATCAAACAGACTCACCCTGTCCTTTCAAGCACAATCTCTCTGCCTCTCCATCTAAGTCCCCACAATGTGGTGCAGAGATCCTTGTTTGGCTGGTAGTATCCTGGAACTGCTATTCTGGAGTGCTTTCTGCCCTTTATCTAGTCTTTTTCAAAGAGGAGAATTTTGCTCTACCTCTCCTAATCTACCATCTTCCCAGAAGTCTCCAGTTCATTTATTTTTGCTTTAATCTTTATTTCTTTTTGTCTACTTCCTTTAGGGTTAGTTTCCTGTTCTTTCTCCAGCTTCTTCAATTATTCAGTTAGGTCTTTGGTTTTGGCTCTTTCTTTCTTTTTAATATAGGCATTTTGAGCTATACATTGCCCTGTGAGCACTGCTTTCTCTGCATCCTTAGGTTTTGATATGTCATATTCTCATTTTCATTCATTGCCAGATATTTACTGATTTTTCTTGCAATTTCTTCTTTGACCCACTGACTATTTAAGAGTGTATTCTTTAACCTGCACATAATTGTGAATGTTCTGGTTCTTTAGTGGTTTTTGATTTCCTGTTGCATTCCATTGTGGTCAGAGAATGTACTTTGAATAATTTCAATCTTTTTAAAGTTGTTGAGACTTGTTTTGTGCCCCAGCATATGATCTATCCTGGAGCACATTCCTTGAGCATACAGAAGAGTGAATATTCTGGTGTTTCGTGATGCAACAATCTATATAAGTCTGTTATGTCTAATTCACTTATCACATCATTTGCGTTCTCTATTTCCTTATTGATCCTCTGTCTAGTTGTTCTATCTATAGAAGAGAGTGGATATTGAAGTCTCCCTCTATTATTGTGGAAACATCTATTGTTCCCTTTAGTTTGGCCAATGTTTGCTTCATGTACTTTGGAGCTCCTTGATTGGGTGTGTGAACATTTATGATTGTTATTTTTTTCTTGGTGAATTGTTCCTTTTATTAACAGATAGTGTCCTTTCTTGTCTCTTATCCTTATATATTTTCCCTTATACCTAAATATTGAAGCTACTTATTTATTCTCTGGCTGTCTAATTCTTCAACACCTATGAAGTCCTCACCTTCTGCAAATGGGCTTCTACCTACAGGTCTTGTCCGACATGACTGTGGCCAATGTCAGTGACCATATTCCAGGGATTAAATCCAAGAGTCATAGCTAAGGGGTCTATTAATACAACTCTCAGCCTACCATAATCCTCTACTCTATGTCTTATTTAAGGAGTTTTCAGCAGTTTTTATATAAGCAAGTTTTTGATTTCTGTAATTTGACTCCTGCTTCACCCAGTGAACCTTTTCCTCCATCCTTCAATGTTCTCTGCACTCCCCATTCCAGTGATATCATATTATTTCTTGGACCCCTTTGCCCCTAGACCATAAACATCCTAATCCCCAAGGATCAGTCAGCTTTCACACGACCTTCATGCATCACCCCAATCCTATAATCCCTGCTGTTTACTCCTGGGCCCTTTATCTCACTGATGTCCAGTTTTCTAACCAGCTCCCTTCATCATCTTGCTCCCATTTTGCCTCTCATGGCCCATTCCCTTTCCCATTTCCATCTCCCCTTCCCACCCTCTAGCTATGTCTTGGGTTACTCATAACCTCTAGGATCTGCCTACCCCATCCATTTCCCCCCCCCCCTCATTTATATCATTACCCTCAGGTAATACTTTAATACTTGTGTGACTCAGAGGTCTAAATATTTGGGAAGGACTCACTTTGTGGTAGAAGAACGTCTTAGGGCAGCAGAGCATCCACTCTTTACCATTACCCCTCATTTTATTTAATTCTTCATACACATTAAGTCTCTTATGCCACTCCTGCTGTTTACCAACCTTTGCCCATGATCTCAACATTTTCCTTATCCTCTTTTTTTCCCCATGACATCCTGCACCCCTAATGTTTTCAGCTTCCCAAACTTCCAGTACTCTTAAATTCCTTGGACACTTTGTCCATCTTACCCTTAAACGTGACAGTGCATTTTAACCTGCCTTGGACTTTATCTCCTGACTTTTAACCTTCTGTATTTCTCTCCCCATCTTCACTCTATATCCTCCCACATTTTCCGGCTCTCAGCTTCTCCCTGTTTTCACTGCCATTCCTCCAATACTCCAACTTTTTACACTAGTGCCCAATGCTTAAAGCACATTTTACATATTGAAATATCATCCTTGATAGTTTTTGGACACTAGGAAAGACTATAAATGCTGACTTATAAAAGAGGTCTGGAGATACCACTTTTCTTCCACATATGAACATGGTATTAAGATATATATGCACATGCTGACAACGTGAGTGTGATTTTATGAGTGTGGGTAGGACTGTGTGAGTTTGTGGGAGTGTGCATTAGTGTGTATAAATGTCAGTGTGGGCTTATAAGTGGTGTGTGGATGAGTGTGAGTTTGTGAGGAAATGTGCATGAGAGATGTATGTATGTAATTATGTGAGTGTGTGTGATGATACAATCATGGGTGTGCATGCACGAGTGTGCACATTCATGTGTGTATGCATCATAGGGGTTGTGCATTATTAGGGCTCTAATCTCTGATTTGAAAATTGAGAGACATTGATAATAGACCTGGGTAAAACATGGGTTTATTTGTAGAAAAAGCCAAAGGATTAATCTGGACTCATATTAATTGATTACAAAACAATGAGGGCTAATTACTGAACATTCAGTTCAAAATAGGATAGAGGACTTCAATGATTATCCAATGTTCACAAACTGAAGAAGTAGATTGGCTTATCTGATGGTTAAATGAATGATCTATTAAACTGTCTTATCCTGTTGCTTTTATTTCTGAAAGTATCTTATACACTTGACCCTTTCTAAACTTATTGTTATATTTGCACTTCTTTTCACTACTTGGGTAGTCAGTATTGGTAAATTAATTTTTCCTACGAAATTTCCACGTCATGTAGCTTTCCAAATTAGTTGACATGATTATTTTGCATTGTGTTCTTTCTTTGGATTGGATCTCTGGAAATACTTGTCAGTTACTTTGTTTCAGCTTCTCAGGTAATACTTTAACACTTGTGTGACTCAGAGGTCTAAATATTTGGAAAGGAATCACTTTGTAGTAGAAGAACCTCTTAGGGTAGCAGAGCATCTGCTGAGGCACATCCACCTCACTGCCAGTCCCTCACGTGTCAGACCTCATCCTCTGCTGCCCGCTGTGTAGGAGACCCTGCCTGCCCCCAGGAGCCTGGAAAAGGAGGAGCCTGGAAAAAACATTCCAATGGTCTCTTTGGTGGTGCTAACTAGAAACTTTTAATTAGTTTTGGTAATTAGAAACTGAGAAAAATGTTTTTCAGAAACATTCTCAGCTCCCCAAGTCTGCACTGTCAAGACTATAACAGGTGAAATGAAAATTGCAGCTCTGTGGGGAGGTGAGGTCACAGAATCATAAACCTATAAGCCAGGATCTGGCTGCCTCCCTGCCACACATACACACCAGCTCTCACGACTGTCGCATGAAGCCCACCACCCTGGTAGCTGGAAGCAGTCGGTGAGTATTTTCTATTTCGGTCTGAGAAGCAGAGTCTGTAACAGTGGGAAGAATTTTGGGAGTTTGGAGAATTGACTATATCAGGAAAGGGATCCTTTGGAGTTTGAACTGGGTCCAGAGCCAAATCAACACAGGGACAAGTCACCCCAGAGGCACGGGCTGAACTAGTAAAGAGAGATGAGGGTGGGGATCGCAGACCAGACACAACTCCCCGATGGCTCCTAATGGGATTTAACGTAATCCTCTCTGATAGAGATTGTGGGTGTTTAATCTAGGTGAATAAAAAAATCTTTTTCTGAAAAAAGGTGCTCAAGACCTGTAGTTCTGAAAACAACTGCTCTTCAACCACTGTTATAGGAATCATAGGAACAATTTTCAGGATGACAAGAGGTGTGCCTATAATAACTCAAAACTTGTGCTAAACAGTAGGATCAATCTACAGGAAACATCTCATTCTGTGCCGAAACAGTGTACCTGAAGGGCAACTGCTGGGATGCAAATGTTTCACTAACTCTGGGAGTATGACGTGCTTAATGGAGACAGTAATTATGTCTCTACTGAAAACACCCAGGGTCTGTTGATTATGGTAAGTCTGTTTTCCCTCTTGAAGTCAGGAAAGCAGAATTTATGGAAAAGATAACTTTTTTTAATTGTAGGCTTCACACAGCAGTGTCCAGGGTCAACTATATTATATGATCTATCTCTGTTTTGAAAAATTCTAATTGCAATAGAAAAAGTGACTGTTTTGATTTATAAAATGCACAAGAATTTTCACTTTACAGATTCAATTTTGCATATGTCTTCATTTAAAAATCTTTCAGAAATCCCATTTCATTGCTTATAGTTTTAATTAAGTCAGGTTGTAATGCATGCATAAGCATTAACTTAGTTTCTACCCTACGATGTTTTATCTTATGTTATTGTTTCATGGTCCTCCATACAGGAGAATATGTGAGACTGATCAATAATTCCTTTGAAAGCTGACATTGTTCTTTTGTTCCTGATGCAAATGCAAATAGTATTTAGGCTCCTATCCTAATATGGAGACATTCTTACTTTCATAAAGTCCTACTGGCTCCTGGGGTTGGCATTTGTACTCCTATTCTACCATCTACATTTTGTGAGGCTCTACACTTTACTAAGCTATCTAAATCTTTACTCATGGACAACAATGGCCTATAGACTATATATTCACATGTAAATGAAAAATGCTACAACAAAAATTATAAAATAATATACCATGAAACTAAAACCCAATGGCAAGGTATTTTAAAAAAGCTACATAGAAATCTTGATTATTGGAAGAACACATCTAACTAGCTTTGTTCCTCTAACACAGTGGTTAAATGCAGTGCTTTCAATGAACCCAGCCAGGTGCCAGGCACCACTTTGCCCCTAAGCAGGGTGTGAATTCAGACAAATCACATAGCCTTTCTCGTGTATGTTTTCTTCATCTTTCCAATGGAAGTCCTAGCAATGCCTGCCAGTGGATTTGTGAAGAAAAAAGAATTTACCTCATGTATGGCCTCCTTCACAGTGATTCCTACATTTTAAATGTTATTGAAATGTCATGTCTTGAAAGTCTCTTAATAAAAAAAAACTACTTTAAATATTCCAAGGGGGAACTACTGGTAAGTGGAGAATATTAGATTTCAGTAGACATGATAATTGTAGCATACACCTCCTATTTCCTTGCAGGCTCCTCTGTCACTGGGAACTCACAAAATGTTCTCCAAGGATTTGGTGATAGGATTGGTCTTCTCATCCCAGACTATAGTTGGAGTCCTTGGAAATTTCTCTCTTCTCTATCATTATCTCTTTCTCTGTTTCTCTGGGTGCAGGCTAAGGAACACAGATTTGATTCTCCAGCACCTGATTGTAGCCAATTCCTTAATTTTATTCTCCAAAGGAGTCCCCCAGACAATGGCAACTTTGGGGTGGAAACAATTCCCCAGTGATGTTGGATGCAAACTCCTTTTCTACCTTCACAGAGTGGGCAGGGGTGTGTCCATTAGCAGCATCTGCCTCTTGAGTGTCTTCCAGGCCATCATCATCAGTCCCAGGAGCTCCAGGTGGGCAGAGATTAAAGTGAAAGCTCCCAGGTACATCGGCCTCTCCACATCCCTGTGCTGGCTCCTCTACATGCTGGTAAATATCGTTTTTCCTGTGTTTGTGACTGGCAATTGGAGAAATGATACCATCATAAAGAGAAAAGATTTCGGGTACTGTTCTGCTAAATATCACGACAGAAGTGCAGACTCACTATATGCTGCACTGTTTTCATTCTCTGATGCTCTGTGTTTGGGGCTCATGCTCTGGGCCAGTGGCTCCATGGTTTCCATCCTGTACAGGCACAAGCAGCGGGTCCAACACATCCACAGGACCAGCCTCTCCCCCAGGTCCTCCCCTGAGTCCAGAGCTACCCAAACCATCCTTTTACTGGTGAGCACCTTTGTGCTATTTTACACTTTCTCCACCATCCTGCATGTTTGTATTTCAGTTTTTGACAATCCCAGTTGGACGCTGGTGAACATGGCTGCACTATTCTCTGCGTGTTTCTCAACTGTCATCCCCTTTGTTCTCATGAGCCAAGACTCCAGGGTCTCCAGACTCTCTTTTTCCTGGGTAAGGAATATGAAGTCTCTTAATATTATTAGTAATACATAATGCATGTGTTTTCACAAAATGTTCAGTTGTTTATTCAGCTGTCCCCACAGACTTGGAAGCATAATTATGAAAATACACAGGACAATAGAGTACTGAGCAGGACACTGAGCTTCTGCCCCAAAATATAGCAATAAATTGACAATGTAAATGACATGTTACGTAATTATATGGAAATACTTATAGAATTGAAATTTTAATATTACTTGCAGTGTAGTTTTTTAGAGTGTATACAATAAAAAACCAGTAGGTTCTAAGACATTCTGGAGATGATGGGGAAATCTTTGGGTTTACAACTTACCATCTGATATTAAGCTTCTCCTGAAATTAAGTAAGCGCAATGTTGTGGGCAGAGTTCCTTGAGAAAGGAACATATGAGACATTCATTCAGAAATCTAAAGAGAAACATGCTCTTAGGTAATAATGAGGTAGCATGGGATAAAGCTGGACTTCAATTTCTGTACAGGCATTGAGGACCAAGTTGTGAAATCTGTATATCAAATCTTTAGAGGGATGGCAATCATTTGAAATATAGTTATATTGAGTGGTAGAAGCATATTTAAAACATCCACAGACATATATGCCCAGATTCAATTGCAGTGGGTTGAAGATAGCACAAAAATATGTTTTGACTGATTAAAAATGTCAGGTAAAATGGATTTTGGGGATCTGTAGAAGAAAGATATTCTGTGTAATATTCTGTGTTGATGCCAGCTGGACACATTAGAAGGGAAGAGCGTTGAGTACGCACTCTCACATCTCTAAGGGAAAGAGCCAAGTGCAGACTTTCATGAAACTGGAAGCAGGGGAGGAACAGCCTTTTGGAGGGGGGAGTCATGAATCCCTTTATGTG
Source organism: Choloepus didactylus (assembly GCF_015220235.1). Taxonomy (NCBI): domain Eukaryota; kingdom Metazoa; phylum Chordata; class Mammalia; order Pilosa; family Megalonychidae; genus Choloepus; species Choloepus didactylus. The sequence goes on along the minus strand of NC_051333.1, from coordinate 5,772,080 downwards.
TAGTTTGTGGCTTGTGGATTTCCAAAGGAGCAAATCAGATGTTTGTCGAGGGTAAGAAGGATTTTAATGCAGCTATCTCTGCATTTACATTACAAAGATGATATGAAGTATTAATGATTCCATATTGAAAAACAAGAGTCAGTTTGATGTAATGCATATGTATTGAACTCTGTGGTACAAAAATAGAGAAACATTTTTCTTTCATGTGAGACACATAGAAATATTTTTCACCTATGAGACCACACAGCAAGGGGCAAAAAGGAAAGGGTGTGTCTATGTATACACACACACATACTTACAGACACACATATATATACACACATGTACATATGTTTGTCAGTGTATACATGTGTGTGTATGTGAATTTATATAGATATTTGTGTGTATATATTTATATGTGTATATGTGTGTGCATCATCAGTGAGATAATACTTTTTATCCATCCAGCAATTATATTGGGAATTTTACATTCAGAAGTGTAATGAAACTAATTACCATAACAAGTTACTTTAACTTTAAAGACTGTATTATCTGATATTTAGATAGTTTTGATGGTTGTTTAATTGGTTAAAATTATGTATAATGCATCATTTTTATTTTACTTTAATCCTAAAGTTTTGCTATGTCCCTTTAAAATATATCCACTTAAATTTAGTCAACCAATTATGTTACCCAAATAGGAGCAAATATTCTATGTATATTTCATGTGGTAATTGATAGGATTGAGGTTAGATTTACCACCTTATTGTGTCTTCTTCATTACTGTTCATCTATTTTCTAATTCTGTCTTCTTTGTAAATTTTTAAAAAAGAATTCTACTTTTCACTCTTTGATTTTGGAGGTTTTATACTCTGTATCTAAGTTTTTTAATCTAGAAATTACACTTCCTTTAAAAATTCAGTCTAATGGTTCTCATGGATTGCTTGAGTAGAATTACAGTTATTGAACATAAGAATCAATAATCAAGTATGTGTTTGCAAAAGGAATTTGAGTTTCATTGTAGATTTGTGCATGTGAGGACAAGAGGGAAGTGAAAATATCTTGTTTGAAACCTTCAAGATATTTACAGCTTTTAGATGATAGATAAATCAGTTACCAGGGCATCTAATAGCAAATAACACCAGATTTTGGAATTTTATTTTTTAAAAAGATTTAAGATAGGTTTTACAAAACTTTGAAATTATCCCTTATATTTACATTTCCAAGAACAGTAACAAAAGAAAGGAGAACAGGAAGTAATAAGTATATTTATACACATTTCCTTATTTCACAGAAAACATTCAGCATCTTATTAAAATTGTCAGTGTGGAACTTGATCTCTTCAGATTCTTTGAGTAGATTATGATGCAGAAATGTGTGTTGCTGCTGCAGTTAGCAGGAGGACAAATGCATCTTTTCTAGAAACTATTCTTGACGGTTTTTATTGAGATTAAATGCATTCTCAAACCACAATTAATTAATTAATTAATTACAGGGTAATTTATTTAATCCCTTTAAGTTCCATTTTGACTATACAAGGATGTTTCAATACTAACCTACTTATGTTCTGCCAACTTTTAAAATTTGGTGATAGGTATTTAAAAACAATTTTCTAAGATGCACAGATCTTAATGCATAGCACAATGCAATTTAACAAAGCTAATTCAACCTTGGATATAGCTCCTAGATAATAAAACAGAGCATAGTCCGTTCCAAAGGCTCCTCCTGAGGCCCCTCTCGGTCCTCCAAGGGAAAATCACTATGACGACATCTAATAGCACAGATCACTTTCACACATTGTGTACTTTATATAAATGGAATCATAATGAATGACTGTTCTGAATTTGGCTTTTTCTTTCCATATGTTGTTTGTGAATTTACGATTGCATGTTGTTATAGATCATTCATTGGTATTGATGTGTAGGATTCCATTGTGTGACTCTCTAACAATTTATTTAATCATTCCACTGGAAACACACATTTTCAGGTTTGCTAAAGTTGCCTTATGCAAAATACCAGAAATGGATTGGCTTCTATAAAGGGTGTTATGGTTAGGTTTTATGTGTCAACTTGGCCAGGTGATGGTGCCCAGGTGTCTGGTTGAGCAAGCACTGTCCTAACAATTACTGCAAGTACATTTATGGCTGGTTAATAAACCAGAAGGCTGGTTCATTAAATCGTCAGTCAATTGACTGCACCTGTGACTGATCACATCAACAAAGGGCATGTCTTATGCAATGAGAGCATTCAATCAGCTGGATTTAATCCAATCAGTTGAAGACTTTCAAGGAAGAGAGAGAGAGGACCTTCTCTTCTTCTTTGGCTAGCCAGCAAAGCGTTTCCTGAGGAATCCATCAAACACCTTCATTGGAGTTGCCAATTCACTGCCTGCCCTATGGAATTTGGACTTATGCATTCCCACAGTTGCATGAGACACTTTCATAAAGTCTTATATTTACATATATCTCTTATTGATTCTGTTTCCCTAGAGAACCCTAACTAATACAAAGGGGATTTATTAGGTTACGAATTTACAGTTCTAAGGTCATAAAAGTGTCCAAACTAAGGCATCAACATGAGAATACCTTCAGCAAAGAAAGTCGATGGCATCGAGATCACCCCTGTCAGAAGGGAAGGTACATGGCTAGCATCTGCTGGTCCTTTACTCCTGGGTTGTGTTTCAAAATGGCTTTCTACAAAATGTCTCTGGGCTTCTGTCTCTCTTAGCTTCTCTCTCTCAGCTCCTGCACATCCTTGTTTGTTCCCCCAGGGCCTTTCTCACTAAGCATCTGGGGGACTTCTCTTAGCTTTTCCAGGGCAAACTCTAGACTTTATCTCTTGGCTTAGCATCTCCAAACATCTTTTCTTCTGCGTCTCCAGCATCTGGGTCTGTGTTGGCCCCTGAGCTCCCTTAAGGACTCCAATAAACTAATCAAGACCCAACTGGAATGGACAGGGTCACACCTCCATGGAAATAATCTAATCAAAATTTCTCACCCACAGTTGGGTGGGTCACATCTCCTTGGAAACAACTTAATCAAAAGATCCCCCCACAAGACTGCATTACACAGCATGACTTTTTTTGAGATACATAATAGAATCAAACCAGCACAACATGCGAGTGGGGTTTCAGTTTGTCTATTATGAATAGTGCTGGTATGTAAAATCCAGAACTTACATGAAAACACAAGTACAAATGACATTTTTCCCAGGATTTTTTTGTTCCATTACTGGAACTGGCAGTCTTAGAATTTCCTTGGTCCTCACTTCAGTCTTCTTATTCTAATCTGCCCTGGTCTTACATCACCAAACACATAGAACTTAGTTCACTGACATATCCCCAGAAGAGTACCCTTTCACAGAAAAGCCTCACTGAGCCATGTGGCCATTATTAAAGACATAAGTTTGAGTGTGTGTGTGTGCATGTGCATGACAGAGTGAAAGAGAGACAAAGGGGAACAGGAGAGAGAGGGAGAGGGAAAGAGAGAGAGAGAGAGAGAGCGAGCGAGCGAGCTCTGGTCATGGGGGTTGTTGGCTCTTCTCCCTCCATCCATTTTATGCCCAGATCTGTTGATCCTACTCTCCTCTATACCAGCGCCCTCTACCCCAATATTTAACAGTGTTCTTCCATTTTTATGTTGTATTTCTGTTCTAAGTCCCTTCTCCATCCTACACATTGAACTCTACCATATTTAGAGTGTGGATGAGCATTCTCTTTTCTTTAACATTAGCAAAATTTTTAAGATAATATTTAACTTATATATCAAATACATGACATTATTATTATTTTGTTTAGACTCATGCCTAAGGCTATACTCATGAACTGTAAATAATGTGGAGTTTAATACAATTTGCAAGCTGAAAAGTTAACCTACAATAGTTTATGGATGCTGGCAGAAGACATAAGACCTCTGGGTCAGACACAAAGGACTTTATCCATCATGGCACAGCAGGCAGCATGGGTTAACATTTGCATCATTTCCCCTGCCTTCCAAGTCCCTCAGGAAAGATGCAGACAATCTCACGTGAATACAGCACCTGCATTGGGTTTAAGTCACTGCTGAGTAACTCAGAGCTTAGGAAACTCCAATCTTTTCAAGTGACTGTTAGCATACTTGCCTAACCCTTTGCCCTGGTAGGAGAATGTATCATTTTAGTAGTTAAGAACAGAAATCTGCACTCTGTCCCAGAGGGTGCCAATATTTCTATCTTCCAAGTCTATTTTCTTGATGAACATCCTTGAAAAAAAAGTCCAGAACAAAATATGCCAATGCCTTTACTCAAAAGATGTGTACACCAGAGAGAAACCCATGGACAAGTCTCTTCCAATGACACCAACTGCTCATTTCTATAATGGCTCGACAATGGAAAACTTCCCCATGAGTGCATGAAAGATGAAACTGACAATAGGTGCTGGGAGCAAATCGGTAATATTTACCTCACTCACCATTTGATGAAGACTATTATCAGCAAGGTTCCAAGCAATAGGATGAGGCCAACAGGTAATGTACATCTCAGCATTGCCCTGTAGGGTCCTGGACCATCCTGATGAGCTAATCTCATCAATCATTGGGGTCTACCTTACAAAGTCACGTGACTTTCTCCTTAAGTTTCTATACTTATTTTTCTTCTGGTCCAGTAGCAGTAGGTCAGGTATAATGGGATGGATTTGTGATTGCACAGATTCCCCAGATTCCACTCTGGTCTCCAAGGAGGAAGTTTAAATCAATACTATCCATAACAACACTGACCACAGAGATGATGCTGAAATGAAATTATATGATTCCATTGATTTAAAACATATCCACAATAGGAAAATATAGACAGCCTGAAAGTAGATTATTGTTAGTCTAGAGATGGAATGGGAAGGAAGGAGGAATGACGTTTTGTAGTGATGAAAATTCGTCAAATTAAATCATGGTGGTGGTGACACAACTCTCAATGTACTAAAACACTGAATTGTAAACTTTAAAGGTGAATTTTACGCTATGGAATTATATCTCTGCAAAGCTGTTAAGGAAATAAAGAAACCTATGGCTCACATCTTACACTCCAATCCCACCCTGTGATTATCACCATGAATTAATGCCTTATTATTGATAGTTTTCATCTTGTGGAGGATACACGTGGGAAGGCTTTGAAACCCGAGATTCCTATCAGAGATGGAATCCTGTCCTGCACTATCAATGGGGAAGGACTTTACCTGAATGCTTCATGAGCTCAATGTAGACCAAGATTAAGAAAATGTAAATTTTAAAGTAATGGTGTTAATGGGACATGATCACTCTGAAAGATCTGCAAGACAAGAGTGATTAGGAGAGACTTGCTCTGCCAGCAAGAGAAAGTCAAAAGTCTTTAAAATAACTTTTAAAACAACTCAGTAGAGACTACAGAACCCAGAGTTGTATGTGGTATGTAATGCATTAAAATTTGCCCATGAAAATTGAAATTAGTTGCAATTTGGGGATATTTCTTTCATTGCCTTGTAGTTTTATATTAATATTGATAAATTAGCTTTCTCATTCCTTTGGATTTAATATTAGGAACATATTTTTTCTGGAGAATAAGAAGTTCATCCTAGATACATAAATTTGTAGCAATAAAGTTGACCATTATTCCCTTTTATGATCTAATATTTCTTCTAAATGTTGATCAGGCTCTGTAACAACAGCTCTTATTTTGGTTTATATCATATTGTGTGGTTGTCTCCATGGTGTGTTAAAAAGACACAGAATCATCACCTTTAAGTACATTTATGAGGGTTCATTCAGATTGGGGATATTAAGAATAGTGCTAGAATGTAAATTTAAGAACTTAAGTTTTGTTGATGCATGTGGAATTTCTTGTGGATGTATATTAGTAGTGTAATTGTTGAATAATAGGTCCACATCTATTCACCTTTAGCAGATACTGCATCCAGAATAATGGCCACGATGAAAAGAGTAGGATTTATATGGACTAGTTTCAAAATTTGGGATTCCTCCCTAGGCCAGATGCCAAGAGAAATCCAAGACCACTCTAGTTACCATCTATTATGGATTGAATTGTGTCCCCCAAAATCACTTGCTCAGTTGAGCACTTCACAGCCATTAGTACAGATAAAATTTAAACCCTGAAATCATCAAGCGTCAGTGAGGGTGTGGATCAAATGGGTCTCATACATTGCTGGTGTCAGTGAAAATGGTGCAACCACGTTTCAAATTTGTTTGACACTTTCTTCTAAAATCACACATATACTTTCAAGCAATATTCTTTCTTAAATATATACCCAAAAGGAAGAAATACATTAATCCACAAAGATCATATGTACACAAATGTTCATATTCTTTTCATTCATAATATTCAAGAACTGAAAACAACAGAAATTTCCAAGTGGAGAATATACAAAGTCATTTTATGTTCAATGAAATATTGCACAGCAATAAAAAAGAACAAACTACTGATATACTAACAATATAAGGAGTCTCAAAATCTAAGCTTAGTAAAATACCACATACACAAAAGATTACCTACAGTGTATTTCCAACCACATGAAGTTCCAGAACATAGGAAACCACTTTATATTGTTAGAAATTGGATCAGGGGTTGCCTGGAGTGAGACGTGGAAGACTGACTTCAGTGGGGCCTGAGGAGACTTTTGGAATAATGAGAATGTTCTGTAACACCGAGCAGTAATAGCCTGAGTGTATACATTGGTCCAATTGAACTCTTCATTCAAATGAATGCATTTTATTATCTCTGTTATAACTCAGTAAAATTGATTTTAAAAATAAAAAACAAAACTAACTAAAAAGAAGCATCCATATTTCCCTGTAAAAATTAACAGTCAGATGACTTAATAAATACAACTGACAATTTAAAACAAAATAATAATACAGTAAGTTGTCCTTTTTAAGGTAGGGAGATGTAAAAGACGGGACAGCAATAGCACTAAGGAAGGGGGGAAGGATAAATGACATTATATTGCTGTAATATCATCACAATTGTTCAATGCTAAGTGGAATAAATAGAATGGGAAGCAAGAGGGACTGTAACGTTGGAAGGGGAAGATAGGAAATGAAAGTGCCAAGTATGAAGCGTGAAGTGTCAGGCAGAGTGGGCTTTGGTGTTTCCTGCCAGGCAGACAGTCTATGTTTTATTAATATTTCCGTCTTTTAGTCATTGTTAGGCCAGCTTATATATCTCACCTTAGAAATGAATTCAGCCATGTTTCCCGACAGCACTGGTATGTTTTCTTAAATTTGCCATGTAGTTTCTTTTACATTTGACCTTTATCTTCCCTTAGGATATGAAGAATAAATCCATTTTTATCTTTTTGATAGGAACATCAAGTTTTCATACAAGTGGTTTTTTAATAATAAATGTTATTTTTAGAATTTTAGATTTACAGAAAATTGTGCATAAAATACAGAGTTCCCATGTACTTCCCCTCCCAACCCAGTTTACCCTATTATAAAATCTTGCATTGGTATGGGATATTTATTACAATGGATCAACCAATATTGATACATTATTATTTCTAAAATATGTAGTTTACATAAAGATCACTCTTTACAGTGTACAGTTCTATGGGTTTTGACAAATGCATAATGTCTTGTATTATCATATCATATAAAATCGTTTCTCTGCCCTAAAAATGCCCTGTGCTCCACTTATTCATGCCCCCACCCTGAGCTTCTGTGGACACTGATCTTTTTACTGTCTCTATAGTTTTGCCTTTTCCAGAAAGTCATATGGTTGGAATTGTATGTAGTTTTTGCTGGTGCTTTATATTCAAAGAAGAGAGAGATTCTCTTTACTGGGTCCCATAGGCCATTTTAATTTTTGTCATCTGTTTCCAGAGAAAAATTGTTTGAAAATTTAAGCTATAATTTCTGGGCTTTTCTTAATTTTCCTCAAAAAGAAACTATATTTTAAACATGTAACATTCAGTTATTCAATTAGATATGAAGAAGTGCCAGGACAGATCTGAGGGCTGTTGCCATACTTCAAATCAGTATTACTACTTGGTTCTGAATGGTTAGCTTGTTAAAGAATTCTTCTAAGTAATTAGATTGTAAATATTAGAGTCCAAACACGAAATATCAAGTAGAGAAGCAAACATGTTGCCATATTTAAAAATTCACATTTTTTAAAAAGATCATATCTGGCTCAATATGTAAATAACATATTAATGAAATATCAAAATAAAGCTTATGAATAAAAAGACATATAGTTGGAGTTGTATGTTGTTTTTGCTGGTGCTTTTTATTCAAAGAAGAGATGGAGTCTCTTTTATGGGTCCCATAGGCCATTTTTATTTTTGTCATCTATTTCAGGAGAAAAATTATTCAGAAATTTAATCTATAATTTCTGTGCTTTTCTTAATTTTCTTCAAAAAGAAACTACATTGAAAACATGTAACACTTGTTTATTCAATTAGATTTGAAGAAGTGCAAGGACAGAGCTGAAGGCAGTTCCCATACCTCAAATCAGTGTACTACTTGGTTCTGAATGGTTAGCACATTAAACAGCTCTTCCAAGTAATCAGTTTCTAAGTATTAGAGGCCAAACATCAAATAGCGAATAGAGATGCAAATGTGGTGGCATATTTAAAAAGTCACATATATTTTTAAAAGATCATATCTAGCTCAATATGTAAACTATATATTAATGAAATATCAAAATAAAGTTGATGAATAAAAAGACACTGTCTTAGTTTGCTTGGGCTGCTTTGAGAAATATGGCATAAAGGATTGGCTTAAACAACAGGAATTCATTGGTTCACAGATTTGGAAGCTTCACATTGAAAATCAGGGTGTCCACAGCCATGATTTCTCTCCAGGTCTGTAGATTTCTGGTTCTGGCATGCACATTCTTGGGTTCCTTGTCTTGCATCTCTGACTCCATCCATGGCCATGGCTTCTGCTGACTGTGTCTGCATTTCCTCTACTCTTAGGGCCTCCAGTCATATGGGCTAAGGCCAACCCTGATTCAATTTTACCTCTTCTAAATGGGATCTCCATAGAGTCTATTCACAAATGAGTCCGCATCACGATTACTAAACTATTCATAGGTCCTTTTTACAAATGGGTTCACACCCACAGGACTGGGGATTAAGACCTGATTGTGTCTTTTGGAAAGTATATGATTCAATCTTAACAGGAAGACTGTAAAAGTGCAAGAGCAGAAAGAACAGTTCTTTTTGCTTTATTTTGTTTTGTTTCATTTTGAAACATATATATTAAGATCAATTTTTCAGGTGAAGGTTTCTTTCAGTGCAAGTAGATAATTATATGGGCCTCTTTTCTCCCTTGTCTAAAGCAGTCTTTTCTTTCATTGGCCAAGGAGAACATACCTGACCTTCTGCTGTGGAAAGGCAAAACATCAGGACCACAACCAATGGTGAGGTGGCTGAGATCACCCATTGGTCCACCAAATGCAATTCCAATCAATAGTAGTAATAAGATTTCTGAAGATGCGGTTATATTTGATCTGTCATCTGGATGAGGCTTGTTACGGTTTGCTAAAGCTGACCAAAAACAATATACCAGAAATGAGTTGGCTTTTAAATAGGTATTTATTAACTTACCATGTACAGTTCTTAGGCCATAGAAATTTCAAAAAGAATGCATCAACAGGATGAAACCTTCTCCCCCAAAGAAAGGCTGCTGGTGATCCTGGGCACCTCTGTCATATGGGAAAGTATATGGTGGTCCTTCCCTTCCAGGTTTCTTTGCCTTCAGCTTCTCAGCTTCTTTGTATGCTTCTCTTTCTTAGTTTCTGTCTCTCTTAGCTTCTCTGGGCTTTTTCTCCCTATAATCCTCCTTAAAAAGAGTTCAGTAAGGGGATTAAGACCCACCTTGAATGAGGTGGGTCACATCTCAGTTGAAATGACCTAATCAAAAGGTACCACTCACAACAGGTTTACATCCACGGTAAACAATTAAAAGACTGTGATCTTTTCTGGGATACGTAACAGCTTCAAAGTACCATAAAACTCCTCAGTGACTTATGTTTAGGCCAGTACTCTAATATCTGAAAATGCCAGACTTCCTCAAAGTTTTAATCAGCATCACCTCCAGGTTGTTCCATTGAGACTTCTTTCCTGTCTTTAAATTCCTTGGGTTCACACGTCACATTTGTGTTCTAGAAATGATGGTTTGTTCTCCGATTTTCACAGTGTCTATGTCTAAGCAGCACAATGCCTCAGGAAAAGCAGGATTTGGAAGCACAGCTACCTGAATCCAACATACAGTTCTGCCCTGTTTTAGCTGACTGGTCTTTCTGAGCGTCTGTTTCCTCATCAGTCAATACCCTCTTCTTATAAAGGAGATGAAAAGAGAAGACATGGGTATCTGAGATGCTACGCACCCCAGAAGCAGCCCCTGGTCAGTGCAGGATCTTTGGTGCCTGCAGCTCCCTAGATGCTCTATTTCACTCGCCCAGCTTTCCTCTCCCTCTCGTTTTGCTGCTGCTCCATGGTGCCAGCCCAAACTCTTCTCCCACAGAATCGCGGGCATCGCCCCAAGTAGTTTTTATTGCTTATTAACTTACATTATGCACTTTGGTATATTTCTGAATTTTTGATTCCACAGGCCTATCAGTCTAATCACAAACTGACATATCATTAGGGCTAGCCAGCCTCATGTTTTTTTTCTTTTAGACTTTTCTTGGTTATTCCTTTTTGTTTATTCTTCTATAAGATTTTTACAGTAACATTCCTAGCTCCAAAAATTATCTAATGCTATATATATTGAGACCGGGATAAATTTCCAAATTAACTTAAGGAGAATTGAGCTTTTTTATAGAAAATGTGATGTGATTTTCCATTTGTTCATGTCTATTTCATTTAATTCAGCCATGTTCTATGGTTTTCCTCATATACGCTTTACACATTTTTGTTAAATTCATAGGACTTTATTTTGTGTTATTTTTGTAGTTGCAGACCCCCACCATATTTTTAATGATTGTGTTTTTTTTGGATATAAATATTATATTCTGCTTGTGTACTGAATTACTTTTAGTAGTCAGTTATTCTTTCAATTCCTCTGCATCAAGATGATATAATTTTATCTGCAGAGTTTTATGTATTTGTTTCCAATTCTTATGCCACTTTGCTTTTGCGTACCTCTAATGTCATGTAAATAGACAGAACAGGCGATCATGTACTTTTTGGTTTTGTTTCTGACCTTAGTGAGAATCTCTCTAATGCTTCCCCATGAGTAGGATGATTAGGAACAATCCATCAATTCTTACCTTTGCTCATACATATCAATTTAATATCAGCACATGTTGACTTCTTTCACATAGTATTTTTATATCCATGAGTATGATCCACAGATTTTTCTCTTTGTCTCTATATGATGAAATACATCAGTGTATTTCCTAGCATTAAATCACCCTTGAATTCCACATGTAACCTGCAGCTTTTCAGCATACATTACTTGATGCTATACTATTTTCAGTCTGTTTGCGATATTTCATTTTAGATGTTTTCCATCTGCAAGTATATGTGGGATATTTCTGTAGTATTGTATATTGAAAAAGCTATGGAATGTTTTAGTGTCAATATTCTATTTTACTTATAAAAATATCATTTAGTTATAGTATTCATATTCAATGCTCTTGAATTATGTAAGACACATTGGTTTATCTGATGATTTAAAGAACGGTAAAACCTGGTGGTTGAACCATATGATCTCGGTGATTTATTTTTTAACTTTCAATGTATTATTTAACAAGTTCTTAGAGAGAAAAATTCAAAGAATTCTATGTGTTACAGTTCCAAAATTTCAGTTATTTCCTTATCGTGAAGTACAACATATATACAGAAATGTGATAACTTTCAAAGTACAATTTAACAAGTAGCTATAGAGCAAATTTCGAAGCATGTTACAGTTCCACCATGTCAGTTCTCTCTTTCTAGCTATTCTAGTATTCTAGAAACTAATATATGTATAAAGCATTCCTAATCCTATGTTAAATCCTATCTTGTCATTTGCTACCCCTCTCTGTCATTTGATCACTTTTTCAATCTTCAGGAGTATCTGAGCAGTGACCATGCCCTAACTTTTTCATATTGAAAAGGGGTGTTGAACATTATGGGAAAGGGGGATGTATCTGGTTGATGTTCTTGTATAGGCTGTTGCCTCTGGGTTTTGTGACTTATCTGGCATAGGAACACTCTGGGGGATTTAAGTTTTTAAAAAGTAAACTTAATGAATGAAACTTTTATAGAGCCTCAGATGGGGACCTAGGAATTCTTTAGTATTTTCAGGACTACTGTTGATAAGGGCTTGTCATATTGGTCATTTGGAATATCTAGCTGGAGCTTGCATAAGAGTTACCTCCAGTACAGCCTCTGCACTCTATTTGAAATACCTTAGCCACTGTAACCTCATTTTGTTACCTTTGTTTTTATCCTTTTGGTCAAAACAGCATTCTCAATCCCTTGATGCCAGGGGCAGGCTCATTCCTGGGAGTCATGTCCAACATTGTCAGGAAGATTCACTCCTCTGGGAGTCACGTCCCACTTGGGAAGGGGTAATGAATTTATTTGCAGAGTTGGGCTTATTTAGGGAAAGGCACATCTGAGCTACAAAAGAGGTTCTCTGGAGGTGACTCCTAGACATAATTATAGGTAGGCTTAGCTGCCCCTTTACAGTCATAAGGTCCACAACAGCAAGCCTCAAGATCGACAGCTTGACTTATTAAGTAGGGTGTAACTAATTTCACATAACATGTGTTCTGTCCAAGATTAACAATCAATGTCTCACACTATCTTCACTTAGTTGTACAATCATCATCATTCCCAATTTTAATCAATTATCAAAATGCAAAACACCCCAAATCTCTTATAAACCCCTAGGGATAAATACCCTAGTATTAGTGTGGTACTGGTAAGCTATTCCTATTAAATATAGTCTATAATTTGCAACAGGTAGTTTTTACCATATAACATACTGTTGTTAACTATTTGTACCAGTGTCATACCTTAGAAGTAGGTCATGCAAGCATTTATTTATGTTTGTAGTGCTAATCTCTGGGATACATGCCTTTAAAGAACCCCTTTCAATCATGTTCACCTTCAGTGTTGCGCTGATTCTTATAATCTCATCAATGAACTATCATCACCTCTGTCCATTCCCATAGATCCTGGTGATTTAATTTGCAAGAGACTGCCTTCTACACTTCTCCCTTTTCTGGATTTTGTTCTGTTTAGAATTCCCATCTCTACTGAAGTCAATGTTGATAAGCATATTCTTCTAGAAGATTTCCATTTCATCTAGGTTTCCTAGTTAATTCATACTGTGGTTGGCAAATGTTTTCTCCTGTCAATTATTGATATCACATTTTCTTTTGGACTTTTATTAAAAATTCTTCTCATGTACTTTGTGTGATTCCATTTCTCTGTCCATTAATTAAATGAAGACGATTCTCAGGAGTTAGGAGAGAAAACTTCCTGGGGAAGCAGAGAGTCCAGAGAGACACAATTGCTCTCTACCAGTTCCTCACTACTCAGATAACTGCATTTCCTCCCCACTTCCATGTGAGACCATGTCTGCCTTCAAAGGTGGTGGCAAATGAGCAGCTTACCCCAAACACTCCAATGATCTCTTTGGAGATGTTCATTATGAACCTGTAAAAGCTTCTTAGATTTGAGAATAGGGTCAAAGCTCTTCAGAACTATTCTTAGTTCCCCAAGTGTGAACTGTCATTGCAGCTACAGGGAAGTGATAATTGCAGTTCTCTGGGGAGGTGAGGTCACAGAATCACTAACTCATATTTTGGGGTCTGGCTGCCTCCCTCCCACACATGCTCTGGCTGTTGTGACTTTCACACTGAGCCCACCGTCCTAGCAGCAGGAAAGAGTCAGGTGAAAATTTTGAATTTTGCCTCAGAGGCAGAGTTTGTAAGGGAAGGAGGCATATTAGGAGTGCGTGGAAAGGTTCATGTCTGGAAAAGTGAGTCTCTGGGGTAGAAATGGATCCATTGCCAAAGCCACAGAGGACAGAGGAGAGATGCCTGAGGCACGGGTTCAGCTTATGGAGAGAGAGGAGGTCCAGATGCTAGACCAACTGCTGACTGCTGCTAATGGAATGCACTGAAATCTTCACTAAAGGTGGTTCTTGGTATTTAATCTAAGTGGCATCAAAATCTGAATGTTAAGGTGCTTAAAGATTCTAATTTGGAAATTAATCTACTATTCCATATGGTGTGCAAAAATCACATACACGTTTCAGAATTAATATAGTTATTTTGGTAAAACCCTGTGCATGTGATAATAAATATGATGGAGCAAATGTGAATTATCTCACTGTCAGCAGAAACAGTGTGAGTGAGTGGCAATTTATGAAATATAATTATTTTCCTGTAATTTGGGTGCAACATGCTTAATTAAGGCAGTAAATATCTCTGTTGAAAATGTCTGTGGTCTGTTATCATCATGAGACTATTTTCCTTCCTGAATTTAAGGAAAAGTTAGTTTTATAGTTGAGTGTTTCATACAGCAGATTAAATTAAAATTTTCCACAGTTTTAAAGCACATATGCTTCATGAGATTCTTTTTGGGTTTTCAAACATTTCAATACTAATCTTAGGCTCACTACTCATCAATGTATTCAATACACAATATTTAATATCTGAAAATTCCATTTTCCATATTTTTCTCATATTTTAATAGCTTTCACAAATCACATATGAATTATAGTTTCAGATAGTTTTTCTAAAATACCAAACTGATCATTATATGACGTCTGTTGAGGCTTAACTTAGTTTCTATCATAAAATACTTTATTACTTATTTATGTTTCATGTCTCGTTTTCAGGGCACAACATGACTTCATACAATATTTCAGCAATGTACTTTTGTTCCTGGCAAATAATGAAATGAATCTTTCTGTTGCTGTCCTAATATTTGCCCATATTCAATAAATGAAATTGCCATAGGAAATTATTAAGTGCATCCATAATTCAAAACCTCTGTATTGTCATTCATAAGTGATATTGTTCTCTTGTTCTCTTAGCCAAAAATGGGATATTATCACAACCAAACTCATGAAATGATATTAAGATATGACCATGTATATATATATTTGGATTATTTAAAGAACACAAACAGGTAGCTATGATAGTATAGCACAGTAATACGCAGTATGTGATTGCAACTAGGCTCCCCAGGTTCAAATCCTGACAGTACTGTTATTTAGATTAGACACTAACCTACCTGTAGCTAAATTATCCTCGTCTTTAACAGGAGAAAAATATTGTTCTTAACTTATAGAATATTAATCCAAATTGGGTAGAATATGTAAAGCATTATTAAGAGTGACCCATCCATTGTAAGTGCTGTATAAAAAAACATGACTAACTTGGGGAATCTTTTTTTAAATTCAGTTTTATTGAGATATATTCACATACTATACAATCATCCACAGTGTATGATCAACTGTTCACAGTACTTTCATATAGTTGTGCATTCATCACCCCAATCAATTTTTTAACATTTTCCTTACTCCAAAAAGAATAAAAATAAGAATAAAAATAAAAGTATAAAAGAACACCCAAAGCATTCCATTCCCCCCATCCCACCCTATTTTTCATTTAGGTTTTTGGCCCCATTTTTCTGCTCATCTGTCCATAAACTGGATAAAGGGAGTGTGAGCCACAAGTTTTTCATAATCACACAGTCACAGCATGTGAGCTACATAGTTATGCAATCATCTTCAAGAATCAAGGCTATCAGGTTGCAGTTCAACAATTTCAGGTGTTTCCTTCCAGCTATTCCAATACACTAAAAACTAAAAAGGGATATTTATATAATGCATAAGAATGCCTTCCAGAGTGACCTCTCAACTCCATTTGAAATCTCTCAGCCATGGAAGCTTTGTTTCATTTCTCTTCCCCCTTTGGTCAAGAAGATTTTCTCAATCCCATGCTGCTGGTCCAGGCTCATCCCCAGGAGTCATGTCCCATGTTGCCAGGGAGATTAACACCCCTGAGAGTCATGTCCCACATAGGGGGGAGGACACTGAGTTTACCTGCTGAGTGGGCTTAGAGAGAGAGGCCACATCTGAGCAACAAAAGAGGTTCTCT
This sequence comes from Choloepus didactylus, assembly GCF_015220235.1. NCBI lineage: Eukaryota > Metazoa > Chordata > Mammalia > Pilosa > Megalonychidae > Choloepus > Choloepus didactylus. Next base: position 5,756,024 of record NC_051333.1, on the reverse strand, counting down.
GGGGGAGACTCTTAAGCACAATTATAAGTAAGGCCCTGAGCTCTGGAAAAATGACAGCATGACCTCTGTGGATTTGCAAATGGGAATGAACTTCCTCTTCCAGATGGTCATTGGAATCCTGGGGAATATCTCACTCTTATTCCATTATATTCCCTTAGCTACAGTGGATGCAGGCCAAGGTCCACGGATTTCTTTCTAAAGCACATGACTGCAGCCAACTCCTTGGTCATTCGCTCTAGAGGAATCCCAGAGACAATGGTCATTTGAGGGTTGAAATATTTCCTAAGAGGTTTTGGATGCAAACTTTTTAAATATGTTCATAGAATGGCCAGGAACTTGTCCATAGGCACCACCTGTCTCTTGAGTATCTTCCAAGCCATCACCATCAGCCCAGGAACTCCAGGCAGGAAGAGCTTAAAGTAAATGCCACAAAGTTTATTGGTCCCTCCAATATCCTGTGCTGGATGTTGCATATGCTGGTAAATATAATTTTTCCTGTTTATATGATAGTCAAATGGAGGAACAGCGATATCACAAAGAAAAATGATTTGGGATACTGTTCTGCTCCCTTTCAAACAGAGTCACAGGCTCATTGTATATAGCTTTGATATCCTCCTATGAGGTATTCTGTTTGGGACTCATGATCTGGGCCAGTGGATTCATGGTTTTCACCCTATAAAGATATAAGCGGCAGGTCCAACACATTCATAGGAACAATCTCTCCTCCAGATCCTCCACTGAAACCAGAGCCAACCAAAGAATCTTTGCCCTGGTGAGCACCTTTATATCTTTATATACCCTCTCTGCAACATTTTATGTTTACTTGGGTCTGCTTAATAACTACAGTTGGTGGATAGTGAACACCTCTGCTCTAATTACTGTGTTCCCAACAGTCAGCCCCTTTATTTTCATAAGCTATGGCCCCCATCTATCAAGGTTCTGCTATGCCTATTGAGGAAGGAATACACAATTCCTTCATATCTTCAGAAGAATATGAATTGCTTGATCTAATCGTACCATGTACAATCATCGATGCACTCATCCTTCACAGAATTGTAAGCATAGTAATGAGCCTTAGTGTAGAGGGAGTAGCGAACAAGCAGACTGAGACTGTCTCATATTTAAGAGTAAATAATAATAGAAATTCTCATTGAAGTTTTATGTAGTTACATGCAAGTACTTAAATAATTGTATTTTTTTAATGACGGTGCAGTGGAGAAGTTCAGAGTCCATGTGATAATAAAACAGTCCTGAAATAATGTGGAAATAGTGGAAATTTCTTTGACTGTGTGACTTTTACTCTGGGATATTAAATATTCCCCAAATTGAACTGGGAATGGAAATGTAAGGACAGTCCCATAGAATGCAAATATCATGTATGATGGTACTTCAAGAAATGGGGTAGGGTAATTAAATGTGTGTGTGTATGTGTGTGTGTACCTATTTAGCTAAATATGAGCTCACATATATGTTTCCAGTTCTAATCAAGTATCACAACGTTGAGTGTAGCTTTCTCCCCTTGCTTATCTGCACTGATCTGTATTTATCAAGCACTATGAATTGATAAGGACCCACATCATTATAAGAACTATATTTTGCTCTGCTCTTCAAGCTTAAATATTATTAACTGTTATCACTGAATTATATATGTAAATGTGGTTAATAGGGAAAATTTTAGTGGTGTGTACATTGCTAGAAAAAAATTTAAAACAAAAACCATAGGAACGTACAACACAAAAATTTACCCTAATATAAACTATGAACTAATTGTACATTATAATAATATTCTCATATCAATTGTAACAGAGTTATCACAGTAGTGCAAAATGATTAAAAAGATGGTGTTTTTATGGGAACTCGGTATTTTGTGCATTATCTTTCTGTAAATCTACAAGTTCTCTAATAATAAAAATGCAAAACACTTAGAAACTATTTAAAAATTTATATATCTATATAAAAGTTATTAACACTTGAAAGATGTTTTTCCTTAGTTACTAAACCCTTTTGCATTTTTCAGTCCACTTCATGAGATAAAATTTCTAAAGGCCATTATAAATTTCCTGGTATTCTGAATTCTTCTGTAGGCAATGCAAGTAGTAATTAATACGCCCAGGCCATATGTCTATATTACTCCTCACCCCCAGCTGAGTTCTCCTAGTGGACAAGAAACAAAGGAAATATTCTTTGCTGTCTTCTCCTCATTAATCCAAGATTTCACTGCCTGCCACAATCACTGCATTAGGAGTGAGATCAGGCAAAGGATTCACACAGTTCTTAAGAGCTTAATTCACCACGGCACTACTCTCTAGTCTTGGCAGATGTTTATAGATGCAGCATTCTCTCATAAGAACATATAGAGGTTTCGTTATATATCAATGGGACCGCAACGCTCAAAAGTTTTGTTTTTGTACCTTCTCAGAAGTTTTGTAAAACACTGACTTCATTTCAGGAGTATAATAAAAATTTAATTCAAGCCTTAATACTTACAAATGACATAATTTCTAGTATATCTTAAACCTTTACCTATAAAAACAAAAACTTTATACCATAAAGACATAATCATATTGAATGTTTATAACATTATATCATAATCTCCAAGGTTAAAATGACCCAAATGCTGGATGGATAGATAAACAAACTGTAGTACATTCATATAACGGAATAACACTCAGCGATAAAAAGGAACAAATTATTGTTATATGCAAGGATATCAAAGATATCATGCTGAGATCAATTTCAAAAAGTTATATACTATATGATTGCATTTATATGACATTTTGCAAAACAAAGATATAGGGACAGAAATCAGATTGGTGCATCCCGGGAGTGAGGTGGGAGAAGGTATTACATTTCAAGGAGGCACAAAGGAAATTTTGGGGGAACTGAAAATCTCTATACATAGTTTGTATTGGTAGTCACATGATTCTATGTATTTATCAAAACTCATACAAGTTTTCACCTAAAAAAGTATGAATTTTATTTTAGGTAAATAATAACTCAACAGATCATACTTAAATAAGACATGTTATGTAATGTACATCCAATGGTAGTAAATGACATAGAAATAGAATAGTCACACACATTGTTTTAGCATCCTTGGCTGCTCAAAGCAATACCATGAAATGGGTTGACAAAAAGAATGTGAATTTGCTTGCTTATGGTTGAAGGGGGCAAATGTCCAAATGAAGGTGTCATTGAGGGGATGCTTTATTCCTGAAGATTGGCTGTGGTGATCCTTGGCTCCTCTGCCATATGGCAAAGCACATGGTATAATCTGCTGGTCTTTCCCTTCTTTTCTGGGTTTTGTTGATTTCAGTTTCTTGTTTCTGTGGCTTTTACTCTCTCTGCATTTCATTCTCTTAAGGACTCCAGTAATAGCATTAAGACCTATCCCGAATGAAGTGGGTCACACTTTAACTGAAGTAGCCTCATCAAAATGTCCTACTTACAATGGGTTTACACGATTGTACACAGGAATGGATTAATTTAAGAACATATTTTTCTGGGATACATACAGTTCCACACCACCACACTCATATACGATGAAAGTAAAAAGACCCCTCTTAGCAGAATTTTTACATGTTACAGTCCATTAAATTCAAGATACTATTCTTTATAAAGCATATAATAATTTTCAGTACATTTCTGTCAGTCAAGTTCTAGTGAAGGGACAGAATCTATCCCGGGTGTTTTCCTGAGAGCGAATGTTGAGGCAACACTGAGATTATCCCCAGCTAGAAGCTGGTCTCACCATCCAGGCTGGAGAGTCAGCAAAGCAGGAAGGTGAACTTACCGCAGCCCAGAAGCCAGGGCAACCAATAACCAGGGCCATCAGCAGGAGGAAAGACACTGCCCCTGACAAAGAAGCCAACAGAAAGGGACAAATCTCTCCCTCTCTCTTCTGGGAGAAGGCCCAGGATTTCCTCACTCCTGTACTGTGTCTTGAGCACCAGGAAGTGAGGTAAGGAAGAGCCAGTCTTCTGTATGACACCCAGGCTGCCTGAGTGACCTTGATGTAGGAGGAGTGCTGAGCTGGATGAGCCCAGACTGATGCACCCAAGTCAATGGGAGATATACCTGCTGCATCCTTACCCAGGTCATGCCCTTATAAATGGCCTCTGACCTGGATCACAGATCTGTTTTGAGGCTTTAGTGAAGTGTCAGCAGTTGTTCTCCTAGGGAGGATCAGGGCTGCTTGGCATGCCCATGTGCATCCTCTAGGGGACATCCCAGGTCTTCTCATGCTTGGGGCTGCAGCCAGCTTCAGAAGCCTTTCATTTCTTCTTTCCCAACTTCGAGCTGTCCTAAGTGCCAGTAGAAGGCCTTGCAGAGGAAGCTAGTGAGGGACAGATCTGCCTGCCATGGCTAGGCACCTCACACTCCCAGGATCTCCCCTGCACCTTCTTGGTGACCCTGCTGATCCCTTTCTCCAGCTCTGGACCCCTCAGTCCCTGGGAGTAAGCCAATCTGTGCCCTCTGGAGGGTCCACAAAAGCTCCTGATCTATGAGTCTTCAAGCACCTCTTAGCCCCTGAGTTTTGGTCTACCAGCCCATATCCTGAACAAGTTAACTCAGCACCTGTCTATTACCCTCAGGACAAACAAAGCAATATCCTAACTGTTATATCACAGTACCTGCCCATGGAATGGACTTTCATCTTCCTATAGAACTCCTCATCTGAGCTGTGCTCTCATTCAGTGGATAAAGTGAGAGTTTTGGTGAGCCACTGCCCCTAGTTCATCCCAGACACACAAGGAGCTAAGGTTGCAATGAAGCTTTGGTACTCAGGTGAGCTCCCTGCTTCCCATCCAGGGGAGACCGAGTTACCCCATCCCTTCATCCTCCTTGCTACAGAAAGGTACATCTTACCTGATTCAGCATTGCAGATGTTTCTGGATTCGGTCTTAGTTTCCCTGGAATTTCCTCCTCATCTAGTTTGGACTCTCACCCTGTAGAAGAAGAGAGAGTTTAGAGATTGGCCACCCTCCGGGCACATTTGACTCTCCAGTGAAACCTTGACCTACATTTGTGGGTTAGTCTCTCTACTGAGACAGATACAACATTGCCTAGTGTAAACCAGAGATATTTGGCTCCAGGGGATTATTGCCAATGTTCCTAACAATCTGTGAATACTATCAGCCATTTGTCACACTCCTCTCCTCAAGAAGAAGTAAACAAAGACCACTGACTTCATATCCCTGTCCCAACCCCTCCCTCCAGCCTTCAAACTCAGAACCTGAGGACCTGCCTCGCCTTTAGGCAGCGCAGGCGCTGTGGGAAGCGTGGGCTGAAGAGTCTGATGGAGGAGGGCTGCTCACCTCCACGCGTGCACTGGTCACGTCCACGCATGCGCAACTGAAGCCGGAAGTGAGGTTGAGACAGGGCCTGAGGCTCAGGGCTGCTCTTCCGGCCAATCCTCTCGGCTTCCTCAGGCGGGGCGGGGCTGAGAGAGATGCGAATGCTCTGGGTGAGAAAAGTGAGCAAAAAAGGGAAGCTGGAGGGAGGTAGGTGGGTACAGAGTTTTGGTGGTAATATGGTTTGCAGATATTTGCAAGTCCTGTGAATTATACAGCCACAGAGAGAATGTGTGACCGAGATGATGCAGCCGTCCCAGGTCTAAGGACCACCTTCACAATCCACAGGTGTGAGATCAAGGTGACCTGCCGTCCACATTCCGTGGGGTGGGTGACAGCAGGAGACAGAGTCACATTCACTCTGTAAAGGAATAAACAGGAGTGTTTCCACAACGATGGCTGATTTCTAGTGTCTACCAAGATAGTACAGACGGAGTTGCAAGGCAAGGAAAGTGTTTATTTGGGTGTCTTAGAATTGCAATTTTGGGAGCTTAGATTCGGGTAAAAATCCAAATTGTGTTCCGTTTCAGATATTCAAACAAGGGTTTTAAATTTAAAAAGAGGAAGTTAACACAAGCCATTTGTTAAGAATTATGATTGGTAGATATTTGAGGCTTTCCAAAAGCTCTTTAACCTAGATCACTTATTAGTTCTTTATCTTGTCGTTGGCTTCTGGTGTCTGGTGTGCATAAAATTCCTAGAAATGTTGCTGCTTGTGGTTTTACTCATTTTGGCAGTTTGTGATAACTGGCTGAGATCTGCATTAGAGTATCTTCCTGAATGGTCTCCCATCTCCATATTAAACCTCCTAGCCATAGTGTCTTATTTTTTTTCCTGTTAATATTTCCCCCTTTTTATCAAGATCTTTTACAGAATGTATTGCTGATCAACATTTAGTATTAACCTCCATCTGCTCCATTCAGGGTCGTCCTTGGAAGTCGTATCCCGTGTTGGGGGGATCCTGGTAATGAATTTATTTGCAGAACTTGCTTTATAGAGGGGGCCACATTTGAGCAACAAGAAGGTTCTCAGAGAGTGTCTCTTAGGCATTAATTATAATTAGGTGTGGTTTGTCATGATGAAAATAAGCTTTATATGTCCAAGGTTTAAGATCAGGGTTTTGGCACATTAACATGGCTGGGAATGAATAATTGTGGCTGATGTTTTAGGGATGAGACAACAACTAAGAAACTGTGTGAGATTGTTATGGAAAGTGTGTATGTGTGTATGTGTGTAAATACACTTATAAAATGTGGCTATGGATGTCTGGGTGTACATGCACCAGTGTGTTTGCATCTGTGTGTAAATGGGTAATTATGTGTGTGTGTTTGCATATGAATTAGAGCTTGTCCAACACTGTGGTTCTAATCCCTGACTAGGATATTGGGGGCATTAGACAGTATGCCTGGATCAAATTGTGGATTTATTTTTTGTAGGAAAAACCAAAGGACTAATTTGAACTCATATTTTAAGTTTCTTAATTATTTACAGAGGAAATTAGTGTTCATTAAGCAAATGTGTGTGTGTATTTGTGTGTGTGTGCTTAGAGAACTGTGAAAACCAGTCAGTGCCCTTGGATTGAGTAAGTACCACTGGTTTATCTGGTAGTTTAGTATTGCTGACAGGGTGATGCAGGAATGAGACACGGACACAAAGCTAAGAATTAAGGGAGCAGGGGGCCCACTTGCATCTCGTGCTAAGTGGATGACAGTGCAGCCTTGCTCCAGCTATTTATTTCAGAAGATCAGATGTATATGCTAAAGGTGCTCAGGTGGGGGAGAGCCCACCAAATACTTATGTTTACATCAGGTGCATACAATCTAGGTTTAAGACAATGGTAGTCACAAGACACACATCTTTACAGGGTGGGCCTGCATGGCATTCTATGCAGGCCTGCAGCTCAGCGTTCTAAGCCACCACCCCAGATATGCCTCAGGCAACATGGAAGACTCAGTTCCCCACATATCCCCCTTTTTATTTTAGCCGCTGGTTAGATCTCTGTCTGCCACTGGGGCTCCGATCTGAGCCGGGCGTGGGAAACAAAGTAGCCACGGGGCCAGGAGACCTCCCTTAAAAAGGGGTGAGGGTTCAGACCCTCACAAAGCTGGGGGGGTGAGGCTCTGTGCCCCACCTCTGTTGGCCCCCAAGTTTTCTCCTGATGGCCCCTCTGCGACTGTGCCTGTCTTACGTTGTTCCTTCCCTGAAGAATCTTACCTGTCTCTGGCTAACCAGCCATCCTCCGGGGCCATACAGGGTGATGTAAGGGAGGGGCAATGCCCCCCAAGAGGGTTAGTTTTGTCTCCTTGGCAGCCTATGCCCCGTGTGTAAGAAAGGAATAAGTTTCGTTTTCACATAGAGACAGCATGGAATAAGGGAAATGGAGGCAAAACCAGTTTAAACAAGCCCCAGACAAAGAGAAGAGAGAATCTGCCTGATGTAAAGAGACATGAGGTAGTATCAGAGGCGGGAACTCACAGCAAAAAATAAAAATTTGGGGGGGCATTGGCTAATCAGTTCAAAATCTCAATAATGAGCTAGTTGGCTCTCTGGGATTGGCTGTACAAATTAAAATCTCAAAAGATGAATTAGTTAGTGTTCTCGGATAGGCTGTAACCTCTGTAGTACCCAGTCAATGGGGAAACAGGGGAGGGACTTGCGAATTAGGAGTAGGGGATTTAAACATCGCCATTCTCTTCCTCTGGCGCGCCAGCCTCCCGCGTGTTTGGCTGGACGCCCCATCTTGCAAGATTGTAAATAAATTCTTTTCTCCTCCAGAACTGAGAGAGCGTTTATTCCCTTACAGGCACCGCTTTATTTCTGACAACTTGGGGGCTCGTCCGGGACGAAAAACAAAAGCAGCAGGCTAAAGTCATGATAGCCACTGTTGACCACTTGGTCAAGAAAAGATTAGAAACAGGAAATGGGGGATGCAGACAGAGGCGAGATAGGGGAGGGGGCTGGGCTGATTTAAAAAAAGGAGCAAGGAAAATGCAGAACTCTGCAGGGTGTTATCATTGTGAAAAGCCTGGCCATTTCAAAAGGGAGTGCCCAGACTTACAGAAGGAGGGTCGAGTTATACCGCTAATGAATTTTGAAGACTAGGAGAGTCAGAGGCTCCTCATCTCAGAAGCCCACCGGGAGCCTTTAGTAAATTTAAAGGTGGGCCCATATCAAGAGGAAATTACATTCTTGGTAGACACTGGAGCAGCTTGCTCCTCTGTAAATCATCTTCCAAAGGGGGCCAGGCTCTCTGGCAGTTCCCTCACCGTCACAGGGGTAAAAGGGGAGGGATTTAAAGTTCCCATTCTTGAACCTACTAACATTTGTTGGGAAAATAATCAAATCATAGCTCCCTTGTTGCACATCCCAGAAGCTGGGAGTAATTTATTAGGAAGAGACCTAATAATACCTATGGGACTGGATTTAGAGGTAAGGAATGGACGGATTGAGGTTTTGGCCCTGCTCACTGAAGAAGATGAAAGAGACATTAAGGAGGAGGTATGGGTAAAAGAAGGAAACAGGGGAGGGTTGCAAATTCCCCCAATTAAAATCAAGTTAAAAAAGGAAGGGGAGGTCGTGTGCCAGAAACAATATCCTATTCCTCTTAAAGGAAGACAGGGACTCCAACCCATCATTGAGGGTCTCCTTCGGGATGGACTCTTGGAAACCTGTATGTCCTCTTTTAATACTCCCATTCTCCCCATTCAGAAACCAGATGGTAGCTGGAGAATGGTGCAGGATCTAAGGGCCATTAATAAAATTGTCCAGGTTCGACACCCTGTAGTTCCTAATCCTTACACTCTCCTGAGTAAAATTCCCTTCCATCATAAGTGGTTTAGTGTAGTAGATTTAAAGGATGCCTTCTGGGCCTGTCCCCTTGATCCAGAAAGTAGAGACCTGTTTGCCTTTGAGTGGGAAGGTCCCTTCAATGGGCGAAAGCAGCAATACAGATGGACGGTCTTACCTCAGGGTTTCACGGAGTCCCCCAATCTCTTTGGGCAAGAGTTAGAGAGGGTACTGGAAAAATTTCCAGTCCCACCTGAAATCACCCTTCTGCAATATGTAGATGATCTATTAATATCAGGTAAAGAAAGGCAAGTGGTGGCTCAAGCTACGAAAAATCTACTGAACTTTTTAGGGGAACAAGGATTAAGGGTATCTAAAAGTAAACTGCAATTTGTAGCAAGGGAAGTTAAGTACCTAGGCCACCTCATAAGTGAAGGAAAAAGAAAAATCCATCCAGAAAGAATCCAGGCCATAGTAGAGTTGCCTCTTCCTCAAACAAAAAGAGAGCTAAGAAAATTCCTGGGATTGGTAGGGTACTGTAGATTGTGGATAGATTCTTTTGCATCTCGAACTAAAGAGCTATACCAAAAATTACTAGAGGAAGAGCCTGACAAGATAGAATGGGAGGAAGTGGAAATAAAGGCATTAAATGAACTCAAGCAGGCACTGGTGCAAGCTCCTGTTCTAGCACTTCCTTCCCTCGAAAAACCCTTTCACCTGTTTGTTACAGTAGATAAGGGAACAGCTTTGGGGGTCCTAACCCAAATCTGGGGAGGCCAAAGAAGGCCGGTGGCTTTCCTTTCGAAGGTTTTAGATCCAGTCTCTAGGGGGTGGCCTGGGTGTGTTCAAGCCATTGCAGCAACTGCCCTTTTAGTAGAAGAAAGCAGGAAATTAACCTTTGGAGGGGCATTAGTAGTTAGTACTCCTCATCAAGTGAGAACTATTCTGTCTCAAAGGGCAGGGAAATGGTTAACTGATTCTCGAATCTTAAAATATGAAGCAATCCTAATGGAAAAAGATGATTTGGTCTTAACAACAGATCATAGCCTAAACCCGGCCTCCTTCCTCTGGAAGGGGCCTGAGCAAGTAGAGACCCCTGAGCATGACTGTTTAGACCTAATTGAATACCAAACTCGAGTCCGACCTGACCTAAGGGATCTTCCCCTGCACTCGGGGGAAAGACTGTTCATAGATGGATCCTCCAAAGTCCTAGAAGGAGAAAGGCACAATGGCTATGCAGTTGTGGATGGGATAACTTGTGAAGTAAAAGAAGCTAGCCGATTGCCCAATAAGTGGTCAGCTCAAACTTGTGAATTGTATGCACTAAATCAAGCCCTCAAATTATTAGAAGGAAAGGATGGTACAATATACACTGACTCTAAGTATGCCTTTGGGGTAGTCCACACCTTTGGAAAGATCTGGGAAGAAAGGGGATTAATCAATAGCAAAGGAAAAGAACTGGTTCATGGGGAATTGGTGAAACAAGTATTAACCAATCTACTCTTACCTAGAGAAATATCAGTGGTGCATATAAATGGACACCAGAAGGGACCTACTTTTGAGGCAAAAGGCAATAGGTTGGCTGATGAAAAGGCTAAGGAGGCCTCTCTCTACCCCCCTTTAAAAATAATGATCCTAATACCCTCTATCCCTAAGGAATTTGGGGTCCCTACATTCTCTGCCAAAGAAGTAAAAGAGTTGAAACAGTTAGGAGCAACCTTAAATGATCAGGGGAAATGGTTTCTCCCAGATGGCAGACAAATGTTAAATAAACAAATAATGAGGGAGATATTAGCAGTCCTACACCAGGGGAGTCATTGGGGGGTACAAGCCATGTGTGATGTAGTACTTAGACAATTTGGATGTGTAGGCCTTTATACAGTTGCTAAACAAATCTGTGAGCGGTGCATAATTTGTCAAAAAAATTAATAAAAAGGTTTTAAGAAAACAGGTACAAGGGGGAAGAGAGCCGGGCCTGAGACCATTCCAGAGCATTCAAGTTGATTATACTGAAATGCCACCAATCGGTCGTTTAAAATATATTTTGGTAATTGTCGACCACCTCACTGGATGGGTGGAAGCCTACCCTCTATCCTCAGCTACAGCATTGGGAACTTCTAAAGTTATCCTTGAACAAATCATTCCCCGTTATGGGTTAGTGGAAAATATAGACTCTGATAATGGCAGTCACTTTACCTCCTGTGTGTTGCAGAATGTCATGAGAAGCCTGGGTGTCACTTGGGACTTCCACACTCCCTGGCATCCACCATCCTCTGGGAGAGTGGAAAGAATGAATCAAACCATAAAGAAACATCTTTCTAAATTAGTTTTGGAAACAAAGTTACCTTGGATCAAGTGCTTACCTATAGCTCTACTAAGAATCAGGACTGCCCCTAGAAAAGAACTGGGAATTTCCCCTTATGAAATGCTTTTTGGTTTGCCTTTCCCCAGGTGGACTGGAGAGCTCCCCTCCCTAGACACAAAAGATCTTTTTCTTAAGAATTATATACTGGCCTTGTCTTCTACTTTATCATCTCTCAGGCACTGTGGACTGCTGGCTCAGACCCCGCCTCTTGAATTTGCTGCCCATCGACATCAGCCTGGCAGCTGGGTTCTGATCCGGTCGTGGAAAGAATCCAAACTTCAACCGATCTGGGAAGGACCCTATCAGGTCTTGCTGACAACTGAGACGGCAGTCCGAACGGCAGAAAGAGGCTGGACTCATTACACACGAGTGAAGGGACCGGTGCCTGAACCAGACGATAAGTATCCAGCAACTCAACCTGAATCCTGGAAAGTGACTCCTACCTCAGATCCCCTAAGGATCACTTTAAATAGGCAACAGTTGAAAGAACATACTAGGAGGGAGGAAGGGCTGAATTAAACCCTATGTTTGCATTGTGCTCTGTGTATAGCTTAATGATGAAATTGCTTATACTGATCATAATGTTCTATATTCAAGGAGTAACAGGTTCTGCTAAGCTGGTTATAAGTGTAGTCAAAGGCTTAAAGTCTCAAACTGTACAATTTGATGTTTGTCAAGTAATGAGCTGTAAAAATCTAAAACGTCAGCAACAACTGAGTGAGGAATATAAGCATTTATGTAAGCAGACTGTTCAAATAGAAAGCAAGATTGTTGGGGGGCGAACATTTGAGAGTATAACTTATGAGACACCTAACCCCTGTTATTCTTGGGACACTGCTTGGTGGACCACACAGTATGAGGGATGGGTCTTACCCAGGTTGGAGGAAAAACCATTAAGGGAAACTTGGCTGGAATTTAACTCTCCAGTTCAAATTGACCCCAAGGTCATTAGAACACTTAAGACCAAAGACTTAAAGCAAACCACAGAAATAGAGACAGGTTATGGAAATACAAATGCCTGGGTAGAATCGGGCAAACATACCATCCAGAGTCTAAACAGAAGTGACTGTTATGCTTGTACAACCAAACAACCCACTGTTCAGATTATGCCCTTCCCCTTGGGGATGAAAAAGCATGAAAGGGAGTTTAAATGTATAACACTCCTCTTTCAAAATGCTACTCCTGGTGAAAGTTGTAGTACGTTGTCCTCCCTTTTCCCTCCAGTCCAGAAGGGAAGTGTCAAAGCCATACCAGCGTCTCACCTCGGTCCCGGAAACCACTCTGCCTGTCTCTCCAGATGGGAAGAAGGGCTCCAGGATCTTGGTACCATGGCTCTGTGTACACAGGTGTGGAATGTGAGCAAGGATAGTACTGGCAACTTCTCCAGCCTAACTATACCCCGAGCAGACCTCTGGTGGTACTGTGGGAAGGGCATCCTCTGGCCAACACTACCTGAAAGGTGGGGAGGAACCTGTGCTCTGGTTCAATTGGCTATCTCATTTACCCTGGCATTTGAAAGTAATAAAAAAGTACCAACCCAAGGCAAAGGAGAAAAGAAAAATGTACAAAGTGTACCTAGTTCCTTCAATAAAAAAATGTTTGTAGATAGTATAGGGGTTCCCCAGAAAGTTCCTAATGAGTTTAAAGCTAAAAATCAAGTAGCTGCAGAATTTAAATCGTCCTTATTCTGGTGGGTCACCATCAATAAAAATGTCAATCATCAGCTAAAATTTATCAACTATACCAGGGATGTCATTAAAGAAATAGCAGAACAGTTAGATGCCACTAGCCGAATGGCATGGGAAAACAGAATGGCCCTAGACATGATGCTAGCTGAAAAAGGAGGCATCTGTGCTATAGTTGGGGGAAATTGTCGCACATTCATCCCCTATAATACCGCGCCTAATGGAACTATCACCAAAGCCCTACAAGGCTTAACAGCCTTATTTCAGAAACTAGAAAAGAATTCTAGCATTAACAACCCACTCATAGAATGGTTGGAAAATTGGTTCGAGAAATGGAAAGGAATTGCAACATCTATTTTAATTTTCCTTATCATTCCAGCCAAAATGTTTATAACAGCTGGGTGCTACATAATCCTGTGTGCTCAAAGGCTAGTTCAAAAACCCATCAAAACCACTAGAATCAAAAATAAGAAAGATCCGTATGATGAGGAATGTGAAAAAGCCCTTAGCAAATTTGAGAATCTAAAATGTGAAAACTAAAAGTGTTTAAAAAAGAAAGAGGAGGGAATCTGTAAGAAAGGAATAAGTTTCGTTTTCACATAGAGACAGCATGGAATAAGGGAAATGGAGGCAAAACCAGTTTAAACAAGCCCCAGACAAAGAGAAGAGAGAATCTGCCTGATGTAAAGAGACATGAGGTAGTATCAGAGGCGGGAACTCACAGCAAAAAATAAAAATTTGGGGGGGCATTGGCTAATCAGTTCAAAATCTCAATAATGAGCTAGTTGGCTCTCTGGGATTGGCTGTACAAATTAAAATCTCAAAAGATGAATTAGTTAGTGTTCTCGGATAGGCTGTAACCTCTGTAGTACCCAGTCAATGGGGAAACAGGGGAGGGACTTGCGAATTAGGAGTAGGGGATTTAAACATCGCCATTCTCTTCCTCTGGCGCGCCAGCCTCCCGCGTGTTTGGCTGGACGCCCCATCTTGCAAGATTGTAAATAAATTCTTTTCTCCTCCAGAACTGAGAGAGCGTTTATTCCCTTACAGGCACCGCTTTATTTCCGACACGTGGCCTCCATGCCCAACAATGGTTTGGACCCAGGCAGCCAAAATAAGGAGGAGGGAAAACTGAACGAACTGTTGCCTTGTTGCAGCAATGGGGGGTTAGGAATATAAGCCCAATAGGTATAATTTTCAGAATGAGCACATGCTGGAGATATAATTTCTCTATCTGCCCCCAAGTTGGATGTCGGGCTTCCCTGGTTCGGGGTATTGGCCCGATCACTGTTGTCTTCAGTGTCAGACCCTGGAACTGCATCACTGGTGGCTCAGTGTCCCACAGGAATTTTCTTTTCTTTGCTGGGTTCATGGTACGGCTTCAGTTGTCGGGCCAGTATCCAAAGTGGTGCTCGCCCGTCACCTGGGGAGACACAAGCATAACCTCTTCCCCATGTTAATAAACTACCCATTGTCCATTCATTAGTTAGCATGTCCTTCCACCATATAGGAGGTGCTTTATGGAAATAATGTTTCAGTGTTGTTTTTTCAGCTGGAAAATGTCGTTCTGTGGCAGTGCCACCCAGTTTTTCATAAAAATTTAGAAAATTTAAAGTAAATAAAGCTTTTGATAATCATTCATGGGGAGTTCCATCATCTCCCCCTTTTTGTTTTGTTAACATAGTTTTTAAAGTATGATGGGCACGCTCAACAATAGCTTGTCCTTGAGGATTATAAGGAATACCAGTGGTATGATGAATGCCCCAAGTCGTAGTAAAAGTAGTAAATTTTGTAGATGTATAGGCTGGGCCATTATCAGTTTTTAAAGCACGGGGCAAGCCCATAGAGGAAAAACAGGCAAAAAGGTGAGTACGAACATGTCGAAATGTTTCACCGGTTTGTGCTGTGGCCCAAAGAAAGCCAGAGTACGTGTCAATGCTGACATGAACTGTGGCTAAACGGCCAAAGGAAGGGATATGAGTAACATCCATTTGCCATAAATCATTAGGGGCTAGACCACGAGGGTTAACACCAGGATCCTGCAAAGGTGGAGCAGTAAGTAGTTGACAATTAGGACAAGAAGAAACAATATCTTTAGCTTGTTTTCTAGTAAGGGAAAATCGAGTCATGAGTCCTTACACATTAAGATGAGTAAGCGAGTGAAAATGAGAAGCTTCTGAAATAACAAGCAGTAATAATTTATCCGCAGCAGCATTGCCAGCTGCTAAAGGGCCTGGGAGGTTGGTATGGGAACGAACATGGGTAATATAAAAAGGAGATACACGAGCACGAATAGCTGATTGTAGCTCAAGAAAAAAGGTTAAATAAACAAGGAGGCAACTGTTGCTTAATGGATGCTGTTTCAATTTTACTAACTACATGAACAACATAGGCAGAATCAGATAAAATATTAACAGCCTCAGAAAAATCTGTTAAGACGGCTATTACAGCAGCCAGTTCAGCTTGCTGGGCAGAGAAATGAGGAAGATCTAAAACTTTGGACTTAGGGCCAGTATAGGCAGCTCGACCTTTAGATGACCCATCGGTAAAAACAATGGGTGCATTGATTAAAGGCTCACAAGAAGTATACTTAGGCAGTATCCATTGCGTACGTCGAATGAACTGGAAAAGATCATTTTTTGGATAATGATTATCCACCTGGCCAACATAGTCAGCTAGAGCAATTTGCCAGGCTAGATGTTGTTGCAAAATAACTGAGAGTTCTTTAGCAGTTATAGGGAGCAGAATTAAACAAAGGTCAAAACCATTGAGTTGTTTTGCCTTTTTTCTGGCTTGAGCAACTAAAGTAGCTAAGAGATCTAGATAAGGGGAAATGGATTTTACAGAAGAATTGGGCAAGAAGATCCATTCTACAAGCTTATCATTTTGCAAAAGCAAGCCTGTGGGGTATTTGGGAGTGGAAAAGATAAGTAGAGATAAAGGTTGTGTAGGATCAACAGGGGATATCTGAGCTTGTTGAACTTTAGCTTCCACTAATTGTAATTCCTTCTCTGCAGCTGAAGTTAAAGATCTAGGGCTGTTTAATTTAGAATCTCCACAAAGGAGAGAAAATAGGTTGGAGAGCTCATAGTTAGCTATGCCTACTTTGGGGCGAAGCCAATTAATATCCCCTAGTAGTTTTTGTAAATCATTTAAGGTGGTAACAGCATCTCTGCGGAGTTGTACTTTTGAGGGTTGAATTGTAAGTCTATTGATACTAGAACCCAAATACTGTACAGGTAAAGTATGTTGCACTTTGTCAGCAGCAATATGCAATCCTACATTCTGTAAAGCTTTTCGAACAGCATAGAACAAAGCTTCTACTTCAGTCTCCTGAGGTGCAGAGCACAAAATATCATCCATATAATGGATTATATAAGCTTTAGGAAAATTTAAATAGACAGGCTGTAAAGCACGGTGGACATAATATTGACATACTGTAGGACTATTTAGCATACCTTGTGGTAAAACTTTCCACTGATATCATTTAGAAGGGGTTTTATTGTTAAGGCACAAAATAGTAAAAGCAAATTTTTCCTTGTCTTGATCAGCTAAAGGGATGGAAAAGAAACGGTCTTTAATATCAATGACCACTAAAGCCCAGTTTTCAGGAATCATGCTAGGATTGGGGAGCCCAGGTTGTAAAGGTCCCATGGGCTGAATGACAGCATTAACACCTCTTAGGTCGGTTAACATTCTCCATTTTCCTGATTTTTTCTTTATCGGGAACACAGGAGAATTCCAAGGACTAAAAGACTCTTCGATATGCTGCAAGGACAATTGTTCTTGAACCAATTCATGTAAAGCCTCTAATTTTTCTTTTGTAAGCGGCCACTGCTCTACCCATACTGGTTTTGTTGTAGTCCATACTAATGGGACAGGTTGGGGGGGCAAATGAACAGCGGCTGCCACTAAAAAGGTTTATATCCTAAACCAAATTGGTCACATTTTGGTGAGACTTGTGTGGGTGAAGGGGTACCTTGCAAACGTACGCCAAGCTCACAGCTAGGGGCAGACCCCATATTTGCCATCATGTTGTGGCTCTGAATACTGTACACTCCACTAGGAGGAGGGATATGTACAGTAGCACCCCATTGGTCAAGTAGGTCTCTGCCCCAAAGATTAAGAGGCAGAGCAGCCACATAAGGTTGTAAAGTGGCCTTCTGTCCCTCAGGGCCAAGGCAAGGCAAAATACAAACACTTTGCATAAGTCCCTGAGGGGAGCCTAGGCCTACAACAGTAATTCGTGCCTTTTGCAAAGGCCAATGTCAGGGCCAATGTTATTGACTAATAATAGAGACATCTGCACCTGTATCTATAAGCCCAGTAAAGCTATGCCCGTGAATTGTAAGAGTACACATAGGGCGTGGCTCCTGCAGAGCCTCTGTGAGAAAAATTCCTGCCTTTCCTGTGCTACCCAAACTTCCATTTTCCCAATTTTTTGAGGAAGAACCAACAGGTACGTAAGGTAATAATAAGAGTTGAGCAATTTTTTCACCTTTATGGGCAGTCCATGGAATAGAAGAAGACATGACCACCTGAATTTCCCCAGTATAGTTAGAGTCAATGACTCCAGTGTGTACACGAACACCCTTAAGATTGAGAGAACTGCGTCCAAGCAAAAGACCCACCGTCCCTTTAGGTAAGGGGCCATAATAGCCAGTGGGGACCTTAACAGGATTATTGGGGAGAAGACATACCTCAGCATTGGTAGCGAGGTCTACTGCTGCGCTCCCTTTCTGTGAGGGGCTGGGAGCCCGCCCCGATTGCCGTTTCCCGAAAGGAAAGATCCCGAAAGGATCTTACGAAAAGCAGATCGGCACTGGTTAGCCCAGTGTAGACCTTTTTGGCATTTTGGGCACATACCAGACTGCTTTTCTGGAGATTTATTTTTAAAGTGACCGCATTCTTTTCTGGTATGACCCACTTTTCCACAGGAAAAGCATTTTCCTGGGAAACGAGAGCCAACTCTTAAATTAGCCGTGGCTTGAGCCATCATTTCTGCTTTATAACCTTCAGTCCCAATATCTTGGCATAAACGAATATAGCCAGTAAGATCAGCTTTACCTTTAAATGGGGCAATGGCTCGTTGACAATCTTTATTAGCATTTTCTTAGCTAGTAGCTGCAAAATAGTATCGGCAGCCTCTGAACTAGTAATCTGCCGGTGTATTGCTTCTTGGAGCCGGGCTATGAAATCTGGATACGATTCTTTTGGCCCTTGTAAAACCTTTTGAAAGGATTGTGCAGCTTTACCCTTAGCTTCAATTTTGTTCCAAGCTTGCAAACAACAACGGCGAATCTGCTCGATTGCCTGATCATTATAAACAGACTGATTTTCAACAGTGGAATAAGCTCCGTGGCCCAGTAATTGATCTAAATTTATATTTACTTTCTGTTGTCGATTATGTGCAGCCTGTCGTTCTGCATGCTCAGTCCACCAAATCCTAAATTGTAGATATTCTCCTGGGCTAAGGACTGTACGGGCTAATGTGGTCCAATCTATGGGAATTAGACGAGAACCTTCAGCTAAACTTTGCAATATGCCAGCTGAAAAAGGGGAATGAACCCCATACGTTTGTACAGCTTTTTTCAATTCTTTAAGAACTGCAAATGGGACATGCTCATGGAAGTAAGTATAAACTCCATCAGGATAATTAGCATCTCGTCCAGGAGGCACTTCCTCACGAACCGTAACAGGGAAGGCAACAGGACAACACATGGCCTCTAAAACTCCTTGCCGCCTGGCTTCTGCCAGACCCTGCTGCATGCCAGAGAGGCGGGCAGGTTTAGCTGCCGGGGTACAGCTACGTGCAGGAAGGGGCGGCCGAGGAGGCGGGGGCCGTTCCTCCCAGCAAGGCGCGGAAGGAGGTTTGGGGCATTGACAAGAATAAAATACTGGATCTTTTTTACCCTTATCATCATTAAAAAGAGGATTGGGATCAGTTTTGTCATCAGACTCATATTCTTCCTCATCATCAGTTTTTAAAATTTCAAGAACAGACTTAATTAAAGACCATGTAGACCAAATAGTAACAGGTAAATCAGCTCCTTGCATATGTTTTTGTTTCAATTCCTTACCTACCCGCTCCCAGTCATGCAGTTCAAGGGAGCCAAGGGTAGGGAACCAAGAGCAGTATTTTTCAATAACCTGTAGCAATTCTAAGATTTGTGACTCCCCCACCTTGACACCGCTGGCCCGCAGCAGCTGCTGTAAGAGGGAAATATAGGAAACATGTTTATTGTGTCCTTCAACATTACCCATTACCCTGCTTATAATGCTCAGGGTTGTTCTACAAGGAACGCATACAAAAGACGGCCGTCACCTCCACCCGAGTTCCAGTGTTGCTGTACCTCAGTCGTTCAAGCGATTCTTCTGTCAGGAACCAGGTCCGGTTCTTAATGCCCCACGTTGGGCGCCACTTATTGCTGACAGGGTGACGCAGGAATGAGACACGGACACAAAGCTAAGAATTAAGGGAGCGGGGGGCCCACTTGCATCTCGTGCTAAGTGGATGACAATGCAGCCTTGCTCCAGCTATTTATTTCAGAAGATCAGGTGTATATGCTAAAGGTGCTCAGGTGGGGGAGAGCCCACCAGAGAGCTATGTTTACATCGGGTGCGTACAATCTAGGTTTAAGACAATGGTAGTCACAAGACACACATCTTTACAGGGTGGGCCTGCATGGCATTCTATGCAGGCCTGCAGCTCAGCGCTCTAAGCCACCACCCCAGATATGCCTCAGGCAACATGGAAGACTCAGTTTCCCACAAGGATACTGTTCTACTGAATATCATGACAGAAGTGCAGACTCACTCTATGCTGCATTGTTATCATTCCCTGATGCTCTGTGTTTGGGGCTCATGCTCTGGGCCAGCGGCTCCATGGTTTCCATCCTGTACAGGCACAAGCAGCGGGTCCAACACATCCACAGGACCAGCCTCTCCCCCAGGTCCTCCCCTGAGTCCAGAGCTACACAAACCATCCTTTTACTGGTGAGCACCTTTGCATCCTTTTACACTCTCTCTGCCATCTTTCAGGTTTGTATTGCTCTTTTTGATAATCCCAGTTTGTTGCTTGTGAACATGGCTGCACTATTCGCTGCATGTTTCCCATCTGTCAGCCCCTTCATTCTCATACGCCAAGGCTCTAATGTATCCAGGCTCAGTTTTTCCTGTGTGAGGAATATGAAGGCTCCTAATATTATTAGAAATACATAGCATTTTAATTTTTTACAGTGATCATTTGTTTATTCAGCAGTACCTACAGACCTGGAAGCACAGTTTTGAATCTGTCACAGGACAATAGAGCGGTGAGCAGGACAACATGAGATTCTGCCCCAGTAATACAACAATAAATAGAAATAGCTAATGTAAATGAAATCTTATGTAATTAGTATGGATATACTTACAAAATTGATGTTTTATTAATGATGCAGGGAATCTTTGTGTGTGCCACTTTCAACTTGACAAATTGAACTTCTGAAATAAACCAAGCATAGAATTTTGGAGAATTTCCTTGAGAACAGACATTGGAGAGGGTCTTTCAGGAAACTGAAGAAACAGGTTCTGAAGTAATAATGAGGTAGCATGGGGTGAAACTGGACAACAAATTCAGTTTAGGTAAGAGTGTTGGTGACTGTGATGGTTAGGTTCATGTGTCAGCTTGGCCAGGTGGTGGTACCCAGGTGTCTGGTCAAGCAAGTACTGGCCTGCCCATTGCTGTGAGGATGTTTGTGGCTGCTTGATCAACCAGAATGCTGGTTTGTTAAATCATCGGTCAATTGGCTGCAGCTGTTACTGATTACATCAACAAAGGGTGTGTCTTCCACAATGAGACAATGCAATCTGCTGGATTTAATCCAATCAGTTGAAGACTTTTAAGCGAGACAGACAGAGGACCTTCACTACTTCTTTGGCTGACCAGCAAAGCATTTCCTGAAGAGTTCGTTGAAGTTGCCAGTTTGTTCTTGAGGAGTTAATCGAACAAGTTCCTCGAAGTTGCCAGTTTGCTGCCTGCCCTACGGAATTTGGACTTTTGCATGCCCACAGTTGTGTGAGACACTTCTATAAATCTTATATTTATAGATATGTTTACAGATATCTTTTGTTGATTCCATTTCCCTAGAGAACCCTAATACAGTGACCATTCTATGGAATTTGTATTAAATCCTTAGAGCAATGGCAATCATTTGAAATATAATTATGTGGGGTTGTATTAGCATATATAAAACATTCTTATGCAGAAATAGCCAGATTCAACTGCATTGGGATAAAGGATAGCGCAAAATATGTTTTTACTGATTGAAAACACAATCAGGTAAATGTGGACAGTTAAAAAACAAAGTCTGGTAGAAAACTCCATGGACTTTGGGGATCTGTAGAATGAAGATAATTCTGTATGATATTCTGTGATGATGCTAACTTGACACATAAGAAAGGAGTTTTTGGAGACGCATTCCCTGTCTAAGGTCAGGAATTAAGTGGAGCCTTTCTTGAAACTGGACGCCCTGGAGAAATAGCAATTTTGGGTAGAAGGATTGGAGGGAGTCCTGAATCCTTTTTATGTCAAGTTTGTCATTTGTGGTTTTCAATAGAATCAAGATAGATATTTCTCAAGTATAGGAAGGATTTTAATACAGCTATCTCTATATTTACATTGTAAAGATGATGTAAAGTATTAATGATTCAATAGATTGAACAACAAATGAGTTAGTTTGATCAAATGCATATATATTGAAACTTGTGGTACAAAAACAGAGAAACATTTTTATTAAACACAAGACAGAGAAATATTGGCCATCTGTAAGACCACAAAGCAAAGTACACAAGAGTACATACTTTATATATGTTTATATATATACACATACACACTCACAGACACACACACATCTATACACACACACGTACATATATTTGCAATGTGTATGCATGTGGATATGTGGGTTTATATATATGGTCATGTATATTTATTTTATACATGTGTATATCCAGTGATAAAATGTTTGTTATCCATCATCA
Source organism: Choloepus didactylus (assembly GCF_015220235.1). Classification (NCBI taxonomy): domain Eukaryota; kingdom Metazoa; phylum Chordata; class Mammalia; order Pilosa; family Megalonychidae; genus Choloepus; species Choloepus didactylus. The sequence goes on along the minus strand of NC_051333.1, from coordinate 5,733,813 downwards.
ATTATACTGGAAATTTTACATTTAAGAAATGTAATGATACTAATTACAATAAAGACAAGCTACTTTAACTTTAGTTTATTTTATCTGATATTTAGACAGTCATGAAAGTGGTTTAATTCATTAAAATTTTGTATAATGCCTTGTTCATTATTTTACTTTAATCCAAAAGTTTTGCTATTTCTCTTGAAAAAGTATCTGATTAAATTTAGTCATACAATGATGTTACCCAAACAGGAGCAAATACTCCTTGTGTATTTAATGTGATAATGGATAGATTTGATGTTGAATTTGCCAACTTACTTAGTATTCTTAATTACACTTGACCTATTTTCTTATTCTTTCCATCTTAACTTATGTGCTTTTTAAATTTTTAAAAAAGAATTCTACTTTTTACCCTTTGATTTTGGAGGTTTTAAACTCAGCATCTCCTAGTATTTTTTATTGTCTAGAAATTAAAACATACTTTAAATAATTTGTGCAGTCTAGTGATTCTCATGTGTTCTTGAGAAGAATCACAGTAATTGAACATAATCAGAGAATCAAGAATCAACTTGGCGTTTGCAAAAGTAATCTGAGTTTCATCAAACACCTGTGCATGTGAGTTGAGGAGGGAAGTGAAATAACTTGTTAGGAAAACCTTCCAGATATTTACATATTTTGATGATAGAAGTAACATTAAAAATTATTTACTAGAACACCAAATACCAAATAAGACAATCTTTTGTTAATAAGATTTTTAAAAAGAGATTTAAAAGGTAATTTTCATAAAACTTTTAAATAATCCCTTATATTTAGTTTTCTTGCAAGTAACATTTACAACTACCATGTATAATGAAAGAGGAGAATAGAAAATAATAATTATGTTTTATATATTTCCTTATTTCACATAATGAAATTATTCAGCATCTTGTTAAAGTTGTCAGTGTGACACTTGATCATATCAGATTCTTTGAACAGGTTATGATGCCAAAATGTCTCGCTGCTGCTGCTGCAGTTAGGGGAGGAAAAAATCCTCTTTTCCAGAAACACTTCCTGAAGTATTTTATTAAGAATACACACATTCTCAAACAAGCAATAAATAAATAAGAAGAGAGAGAAAGAAGGTGTGAAGTTATTTAATATTTTTGCCTGTCATTTTGATAATAGAAGGATGTTTTGATACTAACCTACTAAATTCTCCCAACTTTTAAAACTTTGGAGATATGTATTTAAAAACAATTTTCCAAGTTGAATGCACAGATCTTAAGTGCCCAGCACAATGCAATTTTACAAACTGAACTCAACCTAGATATAGCTCCTGGATCAGAAAACATAATATTGTCAGATCTAAAGGCTCCTCCTAGGGCCCTTCTTAGCCTTCCAAAGGAAAACCACTATGAGGCCATCCAATAACACAGATCACTATCACCCTTTTTGTACTTTATATAAATGGAATCATAGAGAATGAGCCTTCAGTATTTGGCTTTTTTTCATTCCATATATTGCTTGTGAATGTATCTTTATGGTTGCATGTTATGATAAATCATCCATTGGCATTGGTGGTTGGGTTCAATTGTGTGACTTCTAACAATTTAATCATTCTATCCAATGCACATGTGAATGATTCCAGTTTGGGGCTATTATGAACACTGCTGGTATGTAGATTCTAGTATACACACCAAAACAAAACTACAAATGACATTTTCCTGAGATTATTTGCTACTGTACAGGCACTGACAGTCTTGGACTTTTCTCAGTCATCTCTTCAGTCTTCCTGGTCTAATCTGTCCTGGTTGCACATCAAACAACACATAGAATGTGGCGCGCTCACATATTCCCAGGAGAGTACCCTTTCACAGAAAAGCCTCACTGAGCCATGTTGTCATTATAAAAGACATTGTAAGGTTGAGTGTGTGTATGTGTAAGTCTTTGAGGGAGAGAGAGATTGAGAGATAGATAGATAGATAGATAGATAGATAGATAGATAGATAGATAGGTAGAAAGAGAAATGCCAACTGCCCCTATGGCAAATGATATAATAATCCCCTATGGCCAAGAATGACATAATTTCATAGTATGTGATTTTCTTCCAAGTTCCTCCTGAGCTGCTCTGTTCATGAGGGTTGTTGGCTCTTCTTCCATCCACTCCTTGCCCAGATCTTTTGGTCTTACTTTCCTCCATACCAATGCCCCCACCCCAATATTTTACGTGTTCTACCATTTTTATAGAGCATTTCTCTCTATTAAGTCCCTTCTCCATCCTACACATTAAGCCCAACTGGATTTGGAAAGTGGATCTGCATTCTCTTCTCTTTAACATAATCAAAGTTTTCAAGAAAATAGTTTATTTATATACTGAATATATAATATGTTATTATTATTTTGTTTAGAATCACGCCTAAGGCCACCCTTAGGACTGTAAATAGGATGGAAATTAACACAAGTTGCAAACTAATAAGTTAACCTACAATATTTATGGATGCTGGCAGAAGACAAGTCTCCTGGGTCAGACACAAAGGACTTTTTAAATCATGGCACAGCAGGCAGCATGTGTTAACATTTGCATCATTTCCCTTGCCCTCCAAGACCCAAGAGAAAGATGCAGAGAATTTCATGTGATTACAGCACCTGCATTGGGTTCAAGTCACTGCCCAGTAACTTTGAGCTTAGGAAACTCCAGTCTTTCAGACAACTGTTAGCACACCTGCCTCACTGTTTGCCCTGGTGGGAGACACCATCTTTATTAATAGGAAAGCAAACTTGTCTGTGCTCTCTCCTAGAGAGAGCCAGTATCTATATTCCAAATCTATTTTCTATGCAAAGATCCTCAAAAAGAAAGTCCAGAACAAAATATGCCAATGCCTCCACCCAGAAGAAATGTACACCAGAGAGAAACCCATGGACATTTGTCTCCCAATGATTCCCACCCCTCATTTCTATAATGTCTTGCCTTCTGGAAAATTTCCCCATGAGTGCGTGATTGATTATCCTGGCATAGGAGCTGGAACAAATTTATAATATTTACCTCTTGCACCATTTGATGAAGACTATTATCACGAGTTTCCAAAAAACTGGATGAAACCAAAAGGTAATAAACACCTCAGCATTGTCCCTTAGGGTCCTTGACCCATCCTGATGAACTAATCTCCTCAACTACCAGATCTACCTTATAAAGTCCGGTGGCTTTCTCCTTATGTTTCTGTACTGACTTTTCTGCTGAACCAGAGGCACTAAATCAGGTATATCAGGATGGATTAGTGATTGCACAGATTCCACTTTGGCCTCCAAGAAGAAAGTTTAGGTCAATACCATCCATAACAACACTGACCAGAGAGCTGATGCTGAAATGAAATTACATGATTCCATTGATACAAAAAACCCACAATAGGAAAATATAGAGACTGAAAGTAGATTAGTGTTAGCTTAGTGATGGAATGGGAGGGAAGGAGGGAAGACTTTTGTGTCTTTTTGGAGTGATGAAATATTCTCAAATTATATTTTGGTGATGGTAGGACATTACTGGATACACTATAAAACTGAATTGTAAACTTCAAAATTGAATTTTATGCTGTGGAATTATATCTCTACAAATATGTTAAGGGAATAAACTTATGGCTCAATTATTAAACTCCATTTCCACTCTGATTATCTACGTGAAGTAATGACTTCATTACTGACAGTTTTCATCTTGTGGAGGATCCACATGGGAAGGCTTTGATACCCAAGATTCCTATCAGAGATGGGGTCCTGTCCTGCAATATCAATGAAGAAGGACTTTATCTGGATGCTCCATGAGCTCAATATACATAAGGATTAAAGACATGTAAATTTCCAAGCAATGGTATTAATGGGCCATGACCACTCAGAAAATTCTGAAAGAGAAGAGTGAGTAGGAGAGACTTGCTCTGCCAAAATACTGGAGAAAGTCTTAACATTTAAAAATAACATGATTAGAGAGTACAGAACTGGAATTGTATGTGGCTTGTTACTCCCTTAAAATTTGCCCATGAAAATCAGAATTAGTACAATTAGGGGATATATCTTTCACTACCTTATAATTTTTATATTGTTATTCATAAATTAGCATTCTCATTCATTTTGACTTAATATTAGCAACATATTTTTCTAGGGAACAAGGAATTTGTCCTAGGTACAGAAATTTGTAGAAATAAAGTGACTTATTTCCTATTTTGATGTACTATTACTTCTGATTGTTTTGATCAGGACTTCATACATTTCCAATGTAGTCTATTTCTCATATTTCTTGATTTCACCTAAGTGGCTTTGTTTATTTATTGCTTTTTCCATATGACATGTCTACATTTCTATTCTTATTGTCTATTGTTGCTCTTAGAGTGTTCTCCTATCCCTTTTGTTTGCAATAATTAATAGTGCTATTTACTTCCTGCTTATGCTCTCCTTTCCATAGTTTACAGGGTTGGCTAATCTGTTCAATCATTTTTAAGCAGTTTTATTGAGATATATTCACATATCGTACAATCTGTGGAAAGTGTACAGTCAATGGTTCACAGTATCAGCACATATCTGCATTCATCACCCTAATAAATTTTAGAACACTTTCATTACTCAAAAAAAAAAAACAAAATATACTGTAACTTTTATACCCCCTAATATTGACCCTTAGCATTGGTGTGGTGCATTTGATACTGTTGATGAAAAAATATTACAATCTTACTGTTAACCGTAGTCCATAGTTTGCAGTAGGTACATTTTCCCCATTTACCCCTCTATTGTTATTTCCTTGTAATCGTGACTTACATTTGTTCTAGTTCATGAAAGGACATTTTTTATTTGTGCTATTCATGACAGTCATCGTCTACCACAGGGTTCACTGTGTCACACAGTCCCATGTTTTATCCTCTAGCTTTCCTTCTAGTGACATGTACAACTCTAAACTTCTACTTTCAACCACACACACGATTGTGTGTGGTTAATTACACTCACTAATATGTGCAATCATCACCTCTATCCATTTCCACTCATTTACGTTCAACCTCTGCTTCCCATTCTCTACCCTCATTTATATTTCCTGATAACCTATATTCTAGATTTTAACTCTATGAGTTTACTTATTATGATTAGCTCATATTAGTGAGATCATACAATATTTGTCATTTTGTGTCTGATTTTCTAAGCTCAACATAATGTCATCAAGGTTCATCCATGTTTTTGCATGCTTCAGAACTTTGTGGTTTTTTTTACTGCTGGATAATATTCCACTGTATGCATATACCACCTTTTGTTTGCCCATCCATCGCTTGGTGGACACTTGGGTTGTTTCTGTCTTTGGACAATTGTGAATGATGCCGCTATGAACATTGGTGTGAAAAGTCTGTTTTTGTCCTGGCTTTCAGTACTTCTGAGTATTAACCCAGTAGCAGGATTGCTGGGTCATATGGTAGTTCTAGACTTAACTTTCTGAGCAAGTGTCAAACTGTCTTCCACAGTGGTTGGACAATTTTAAATTCCCACCAAAAGTGATAGTGTTTCTATTTCTCCACATCTGCGTCAACACTTGTTTTCTATTTGTTTAATAGTGGCCATTCTACTAGGTGTGAAATGGTATCTCATTGTGGTTTTGATTTGCATTTCCCTGAAATAGTGATGTGGAATTTTTGGGGGGGATTCAATATTACGCATTTTATTGCTTATTTTTATGTCGCCTCCACTAAGATCTAAACTCTGTGAAGTTGGGAACTTTGTATATTTTACCACAAAGTCCCCAGAAAAACCCAGTTTCTCAAACACTGGAGAACTTCAATAAGTATTTGCAACTAATGTACTGTTTTAAATATGACAGAATAAATTCATTTATATTGAAGATACTTCTCCTATGTGGCACAATTATGCCATAGATTCCTTAATATTTGTGCGTCATGTTCTCGATCACATGGATGTGATGTACCCTCTCCCTAGTTAAGGAAATATGTAAATAGAAACAGATGCGCTGCAGCCACCTCAGGTGCTGTGTTCACGCCTCGATTTCTCCAGCTCAGTCTATTAGCATTTGATGGACCTCAGCTTTATAATGAATTTTGGAGGCAGGAAAGGAAAAGTAATTGCTCTGAAGAGGGGTCAGAACTCATCCTGCAGCCACTGCCCTTTCCCTACACAGCCTGCTGAAGGTTTAACTTCCAAGGTGTGCGTTCTCCCTGGGGAGCTGTTTCTGCCTCCCAGTCCTTTCTATATTAACACCATTAATCTAGACAAAGAGTGAAGATTTGTGGGGAAAACTTAAGACATGGATCACCACAGGTCAGTGCCACTGGAATGCCTGAATTAGTTTATGTACCCCTGGCTGTTCTAGGGCATTTTGAAAATCTGGCACTTCTCACATCTACAGTGATGTTCCACCTCCTCATCTCCTGATAGCTCTGTATTTTGTGGCAAAATCCACTTGGCAACATGTATTTTTGAATGATGAGTATCCACTTACCATTTGCGTAAGTTTCTTTCCATTGGCCCATCCATCTAGGATTGGAAACCAGACTTGCCCTCCTCCTCCCACGGTTTCAGGCCCTTGAAAGTTGACCACAGGCACCTCATCTCTGTGGATTCCAAGCTTACCTCCCTCCCTGGCCTCAGAGGAACCTAGAATTTCCTTGTCTTCAGAGTTCTGTTGCTAATCTACACAGTCGTGCCCCCAGACACCCTTCAACCTAATCTACTATTCTCCTCCTTGGTCCATTTCCTCCGTACAGACCTCTATGTTCTTTTGTGCTGTTTTTAAATACAGATGGTGCCACATAGGGGCTCTTGTACTTTATTGTTTCCTCTTGTCTCGTATGATTTTTCCCTATATACCCACCAAGTTCTCTTCCTCACTTCACTTAGTTCTCTAATAAAGTATACCTTCATCCCAGGCCTATACCACCTGTCCAAAGTGGCACCATCTGTAGTCCCTTTCCTTGCTTTTCTTGAATACAGAGTATATATCTGGTTGTCCTCCCCCACTACAGTCTAAGTTCCATGGGGACAAGAATTCTGCATTTTCCTCATTGCTGCATCCCATACCTGAAACATAGTAGAAATATCCAGAAAGAATGAATGCTGTTTACAGAGATTTCACATTCCCCTTTTCTAAGTTGAGAACCAACGTTTCCAGTGCATTACTCATTTTCTCCACCAGGTGGCAAAGACAGACCATTTCGTCTGCTGAAGCCTGAGCGATAAAAGGGGAGCGTTGCCAAGTGCTAGAAAAAGCTTAGTTTTTCATAGGCTTTGGACTTGAGGTGTGGGCTTTTTTCTTAGATGGCTCCTTTCTTTAATGGGGTGTCTGTCATATGGGACAGGAAAGGTGTCCTTTACTCTGCATGCAGATGTGGAGGCAGGACCCACCCAGACCCTCCTTTGGCCCAAAGCTGGTGGGAGTTGTGAGCTGCCTCTGCTGCAAAGGTCGCTGGCGTTGCCAGGAGCACCCAGGCTGGCACAGTCCCTGCCACACTGCCCAGCGCATGCGGGGCTGCCCATGGACCTTTTCATGTGTTATTATACACACACACACACACACGTGTATATATATTAGTTTTATTGAGATTGTCCACATACCATGCAATTATCCAAAGATCCAAAGTCCATAAGCAGTTGCCCAACGTACCATGATACAGCTGTGCATCCATCAGCACAATTAATTTTTTTCCAATTTTTAGAACATTTTCATCACTTCAGAAAAGAAATAAAGACAAAAAAGAAAACTCAGTTCTTCCCCTACCCCTAACCCCCCCTCCTCCATTATTGCCTCATAGTATTGGTATAGTACATTTGTAACTGTTGATGAAAGAATGTTAAAATACTGTTAACTGTCGTACATAGTTTGCAACAGGTATATTTTTCTCTCTATACCCCTCTAACATTAGCTTCTAGTTATAGTGTCATACATTTGTTCTAGTTCATGAAAGAGATTTCTAATACTTGTACAGTTAATCACGGACATTGTCCACCACAAGAGTCAGTGTTTTATACATTCCCATCTTTTAACCTCCAACTTTCCTTCTAGTGACATATGTGACTCTAAGCTTCCCCTTTCCACCACATTCACACACCATTCAGCACTATTAGTTATTCTCACAATAACGTGCTACCATTACCTCTGTCCACCTCCAATCACTTAGGTTCAACCTATTCTGCTCATGATAAACAACCGCTCCCCATTCTTGTGCCTCGTTCTATATCCTGTTAACTTATATGTCATGTCTATGTGTCTACATATTATAATTAGTTCATATCAGTGAGACCATGCAATATTTGTCCTTATGTGTCTGACTCAATTCACTCAATGTAATGCCCCCAAGTTTTCTTAATCAACCTTTTTTTTTAAGACGGTTTTGTTCACACATCCTAAGTAAACAATCAATGGTTTCCTGTATAGTTACCTATTTATGTATTCACCACCATAAACCACTATCTATATAAGGACATCCCCATTTCTTCCACAAACGAGGAAGAGTCAAAGAAGGTAGAGAGAAAAAAGGAAAAGAAAAAAATGACAGCTAGAAAGCAATAAAAGGAAAGGTAGAATTAATCTAAAGTAGAACAAAAGAGTCAGACATCACCAATGCCAAGAGACTCATAGCCCTCCCTTTTGTCCCCCTCTTATAGGCATTTAGCTTTGGTATATTGCCTCTGTTACACTAAAGGAAGCATAATACAAAGGTTCTGTTAACTATAGTCTCTAGTTTGCATTGATTGTATTTTTCACCACCACCCTATTTTTAACACCTTGCAAGGCTGACATTCATTTGTTCTCCCTCATGTAAAAACATATTTGTACATTTTATCACAATTGTCGAGCACTCTAGGTTTCACTGAGTTATACAGTCCCAGTCTTTATCTTTCCTCTTTCCTTCTTGTGTCCCACATGCTCCTAACCTTCCTCTTTCAACCATACTCACAGTCACTATGTTCAGTGTACTTACATTGCTGTGCTACCATCATCCAAAATTGTGTTCCAAACCTCTCATTCATGTCTCTTACTATCTGTCTGTAGTGCTCCCTTTAGTATTTCCTGTAGTGCAGGTATCTTGTTCACAGATTCTCTCATTGTCTGTCAGAGAATATGTTAAACTCTCCCTCATATTTGAAGGACAGTTTTGCTAGGTATAGGATTCTTGGTTGGCAGTTTTTCTCTTTCAGTATCCTAAATATATCACACCACTTCCTTCTTGCCGCCATGGTTTCTACTGAGAAATCCACACATAGTCTTATCAAGCTTCCTTTCTATGTGATGGATCGCTTTTCTCTTGCTGCTTTCATGATTCTCTCTTTGTCTTTGACATTTGATAATCTGATTATTAAGTGTCTTGGCTTAGGTCTATTCAGATCTATTCTATTTGGGGTACGCTGTACTTCTTGGATCTATAATTTTATGTCTTTCATAAGAGATGGGAAATTTTCTTTGATTATTTCCTCGATTATTGCTTCTGCCCCCTTTCCCTTCTCTTCTCCTTCTGCGACACCCATGACACATATATTCGTGCATTTCATATTGTCATTCAGTTCCCTGAGAAGTTGCTCATATTTTTCCATTCTTTTCCCTATCTGTTCTTTTGTGTGTAGGATTTCAGGTGTTTTGTTCTCCAGTTCCTGAGTGTTTTCTTCTGCCTCTTGAGATCTGCTGTTGTATGTCTCCATTGTGCTTTTCATCTCTTGTGTTGTGCCTTTCATCTCCATAGATTCTGCCAGCTGGTTTTTCAAACTTTTGGTTTCTATCTTTATGGTGGCTGCTGAGTAGTCACTACTTAGTCTTATGCAGTTTCCTTTGTATGTGGCGAATTGCTTGTCTCTTGCTGCTTTCAGAACTTGCTCCTTATCTTCAGTATTTGACAATCTGATCAGAATATGTCTTGGAGTGGGTTTATTTGGATTTATTCTATTTGGAGTTCACTGGGCATTTATGATTTGTGTATTTATGTCATGTAGAAGGTTTGGGAAGTCTTCCCCAACAATTTCTTTGAATACTCTTCCTAGACCTTTACCCATCTCTTCCCCTTCTGGAACACCAATGAGTCTTATATTTGGATGATTTTAAATTATCTGTCATATCCCTGAGGTCCATTTCAATTTTTTCCCCATTCTTTCTTTTGTTCTTTAATTTTTCCATTCTGTCATCCTCGAGGTCACTGATTCACTGTTCAGCTTCCTCTAGTCTTGTATTATGAGTATCCAGAATCTTTTTAATTTGGTCGACAGTTTCTTTTCTTTCCATAAGATCATCTATTATTTTAATTTACTCTTGCAATTTCTTCTTTATGGTCTTCTAGGGTCTTTTTCATGTCCTTTATATCCTGTGCAATGCTCTCATTGTTCGTCTTTAGTTCTTTGATTAATTTCTCCAAGTACTGTGTCTCCTCTGACCTTTTTGATTTGGGTGTTTGGATTTGGGTTATCCGTATCATCTGCTTTTTTCATATGCTTTAAAATTTTCTGTTGTTTTTGGCCTTTTGGCATTTGCTTATCTTGATAGGATTCTCTTACGATATTTTGGATTTTTCAAACACTTATCTCTAATTTGTCAGATCTACAGCTTGGTGGCGTACACTTTCTCTAACTAACTAGCAGGTGGTGTCTGTGAGCCACCTATTCCCCTCAAACCAGTTCTCCCCAACTTTGTCTTTCTGGTGAGTGGAGGTCTGAATCTTCTGGGGGTCCAGTTGGTGCACCAAGTTTGCATGTGTAATTGGTGCTGCCTGCCCTGTATGTGGGGCATGTGTCTGAGTGGTTAGGGAGAGAGGGTGGCTTTAATAATCAAATCCCCCAGGTGTTCCTGGAGTTTTAAAGCTGTTGCAATAGTCTAATCCTTCAGTTCAGTCTCACCACAGTTTGTCTCTGCCACTGACCCACAAGTCCTTGGTATTGGCATATGGTCCTTGGTATTGGCATATGGTCCCTCTTCCAAGCTGTGCCCTCCTAAGGCCTCTGCTGAGGGAAGGTGGCTATGTCACAAGTTAGTGCCATCCCCCAAGGGAAGCTCTGGGTTTCAGGGCCATGCAGGTGCATTTCCAGCCTGCTTAAAGGATGGCTATATGGGGCATGTTAATTCTCCCTTTTTGCAGAGCTCCACCTTGCCAGCTCCAGGACAATTAGCTGTGGGTTTGCGAAAGGCTATTGTCTATGCCAGATTTTGGGGAGTGAGCACGTGTTGCTGGAAACACTTCCCATCACACTGGGTTTTTAGTGCAGCTTTGGGCTGCAGTGCTGGCTCTGGGCAGGAGTGTTCCCAGCCCAATGGGAAGATGGATGTAAGGGGCATGGTTATTTTCACCTTTTGGCTAACTCTGCCTTCCTCACTCTCAGACAATTAGCAGCAGGTGCACAAAAGGTTATTGTCCATGCCAGATATTGAGGTGTGACCACAGGTTGTGGGGATGCAGTTCCTGCCACTCTTCAGTGCGCGGTTCTTGCTGCTGTATCCACAGCCACTTTTGGGTTTTTAAAACTAGCCGAACTCCAAATGCCAACCCACAGCTTCCCCAGACTGCACTGTGGCTGCTGGTTATTCAGCAGGCTTACTCACTCATTTAGGAATGCAGACTCTCGGTTTCACTAAGTGCACGGTCCCAGTGGATTTAGCAGACCTTGTCAAGCTGGGGCATCACTGCAACTAGTCTTCTGGGTCACTTTCTGTCTTTTATCTAGTATTTTTCATGGAGATTTTTTTTTTTTTTTGCTCTGTCTTTCTTAACTGCCATCTTCTGGAAGTCTTAATTTTAGATTTTATATAAGAAAAAAAGTATGTTATATTGCTCTTCCAGAACTCCTAGCTTAATTAGTAGAAATATTTTCAGTAGAGTTTTGCAGCATTCAAGGCCAAGTCTCTGATAACATTGTGGATACCCTCCTTTGACCTTCATTCAGTCTTGGTTCATGACTATTATTTACCACGTATGGTTCATGACATGTCATTTACCACTTGTGGTTCAAGTGTAAAAATAAAATATGACTTGGTTGAATGTATTCTAAACAAAAAATGCATAAATGCTCTGTAACTCAGACAAGGGGAGCTCTCTGATCTCATGTCCACCCTCATCTGCAGGAGCAGGGGCTCCCAGGCTTGGTAATGTATCAGTTTATTTTATATTTTAAACTTGTTCCTTTTACCTTAAGTTCTCCACTAGTAAAAATGTGTTGAAGTTGAATTCTTGTCTTGAGTGCTCTTTACTATTAAACTATTGTCAGTCCCTATACTCTAGATTGAGTGGAAGGTTACTTGAAGACCAAGCTGACTGAATTATGACCTGATAAGCCTCAGCGCTTTTCTAACATAGATCATAGGTTTTAGGGCAAAAGAGATGAACCTGTTATAGCATCTCTTTTGGCCTTACTCTCCTCTATATCAGTGCCCCCACCACAAAATTTTACATTGTTCTTCCATTTCTGTAGAACAATTCTCTCTAAGTCCCGTCTCCAACCTGCACTTTAAACCCATCTGAATTTGCAGAGTGGATGAGCATTCCCTTCTCGTTAATATAATCAAAGGTTTTAAGAGAAAAGTAGGATTTATATGAAAACACCTATTAATATTATATTGCTTCAAACACACTTATGGCTACCACCAAGAACTCTACAGACTCTGGATTTAACACAATTTGCAAGCTGACAAGTTAGCCTACACTCATTTATGGATACAGGCAGAAGACACAAGACTGATGGGTCAGAGACAAAGGGCTTTTTAAATCATAGCACAGGAGAAAGCATGAGCTTAACATTTGCATCATTTCCCTTCTCCTCCAAGTCCCACAAGAAAGATGCAGAGAATCTCATGTGAAAAAACACCTGCTTTGGGTTTAAGTCACTCTTACATAGATTGCATAGTAATGGTGAGCTTAGGAAATCCAGTCCTTTCAAGGGGATTGTTAGCACACCTGCCTTGCTCTTTGCCCTGAAATGAGACTGTACATTCATTCAGATGAAAGCAAAGAAGTCTGTGCTCTGTCCCAGAGGGAGCCCATATCTCTATCTTCCAAGTCTATTTGCGGTACAAACATCCTTGAAAAGAGAGTCCAGAACACAATACACCAATGCCTCTACTCAGAAGACATAACAACAGAGAAACCCATAGACAATTGTCTCCCTATTATACCCACTCCTAAATTCTATAGTGTCTTGCATTCTGGAAAACTTCCCCATGAGTCCATGAGGGAGTAACCTGACATAGGGGTGGGACAAAGCTGTAATATTTACTTATGCATCTTTTGATGAAGACTATTAGCAACATGGTTTCAAGCAATTGGGCTGAGGCCAAAAGGTAACAAAGACCTCAGCATTGCCCCTTAGGGTCCTGGACCCATCCTGATGAACTAATCTCATCAACTCTCAGGGTCTACCTTATAAGTCAGGTAGCTTTCTCCTGAAGTTTCTGTACTGACTGTTCTGCTGGGCTAGAGGCACTAAATCAGGTACAAACAAATGAATTAGTGATTGCATAGTTTCCACTTTGGCCTCCACAAAGGAAGTTACACCATCATAACAACAGCATCCATAACAATCCTGACCAGAGAGCTGATGCTGAGATGAAATTACATCATTTCATTGATATTAAAAATCCAAATACGGAAGTCTATAGAGTCTGAAAGTAAATTAGTGTTAGCCTAGAGATGGAATGGGAGGGAGGGAGGTGTGACTTTTGTGTCTTCTTTGGAGTGATGAAAACATTCTCAAATTAGATTGTGTTGATGGTGGGACAACTCTGTCAATATCCTAACAACTGTCTTACAAACTTTAAAGGTGAATTTTGTGCTATGAAATTATATCTGTGCAAAGCAGTTATGGAAATAAACAAACTCATGGCTCACTTCTTAAACTTCAGTCTACTCTGTGATTATCACTATGAATTAATGGCTTCATTATTGACAGGGTTCATCTTCTGGAGGATCAACTAGGGAAAGCTTTGCTATCCAAGATTGCTAACAGAAATGGGTATCCTGTTATGTGATATTAATGAGGAAGGACTTTATCTGGATGCTTCATGAGCTCAGTATACACCAGGATTAAGAAAATATAAATTACAAAGCAATGGGATTTTAGTGGGCCATGATCACTCAGAAAGTTCTAAAAGAGAAGAGTGATTAGGACTGACTTGTTATGCCAGAATGCTGGAGAGTCTTGCCATTTAATGTAAGGCAATTGGAGACTACAGAACTTGGAGTGCTATGTGGCTTGTAAATGCCTTAAAATCTGCCCCTTAAAATCAGAATTAGTGCAAATTGGGATGTATGTTTCACTGTCATGTAAATTTTAATTGATGTTGATAAACTAGCTCTCTCATTCATTTTGACTTAATATTACTAACACAATTTTGGTGGAATAAGAAGTTCTTCCTAGATACAGAATTTTCTAGAAATGAAGTTGACCATTATTTCCTTGTATGATCTAATATTTCTTATTAATGTTGATACAGTATTCATACATTTCTAATGGAGTCTATTCCTCATAGTTCTTGATCACACTGTCAGAGCCTGTTTATTTTATTGCTTTTGAAATAATATGTTTGCTTTTCTATTCTTATTGGTTATTATTGCTTTTCAATTTTTTTTATCTCTTTGGTTTGCAATAATTTATAGTGCTATTTAATTCCTGTTTTTTTCTTCTTTCGTTAGTTTACAGAGCCAGATAATTTGTTCAATCATTCTAAGGTCCCTTGGCTTCTTAAAAACCTTATTGCAACTGGAAATTTGGAAATAATTTTGGATTTAGAGAAGACAGTTGGGAATGTTTTACAAAGAATTCCCATGTTCTTTTCATCCAATTTCTGCAAATGTTCACCATCCTATTTCTGGCTCTGTGTGTATCCCCATTCAATCATTCTAAGGTCCCTTGGCTTCTTAAAAACCTTATTGCAACTGGAAATTTGGAAATAATTTTGGATTTAGAGAAGGCAGTTGGGAATGTTTTACAAAGTACTCCCATGTTCATTTCATCCAATTTCTGCAAATGTTCACCATCCTATTTCTTGCTCTGTGTGTATACCCATACACAAAATACATAATAAATATCATATATAATTAATATCTATACTATATAATATACAATAACTTTTCTGATGTTTATAAATAATTTGCAGGTAGAATTAGCATTTTCCTTGAAATAGACATTCAGTTTCAATTTTCTTAAATGCCATTATATGCCTATAAATAATCACAGTAAAATTAAGAATATCTGAAAATTAACATGACTATATTAGTACCATTGAAATTTCAGACGACTTTAAAATTTTGCCAGTTGACAAATTACATCTATTATGCAAAAGGGATCTGGGTCAGGATCATGTCAACTCTATCTGCTTCAATGTAATAAATCTGTTCTAGCTGTTAATGCTGTCTTTTCACAAAACACCCAAAATGGATTGGCTTTTATAAAGGGGATTTATTTGGTTACACAGTTACAGTCTTAAAGCCGTAAAGTGTCCGAGGTAATGCATGAACAATCAGGTACCTTCACTGGAGGATGGCCAGTGGTGTCTGGAAAACCTCTGTTAGCTGGGAAGGCACATGGCTGGCATCTGCTCCAAAGTTCTGGTTTCAAAATGGCTTTTCTGGGGGAAATAATATATCCAAACTGGCATAACAGTCAATACAAAAATAGAGGTAGTTCCAGGAGATGAAATATAAAGGCCAACAGCTTTGTATGTTGCAAACAACAGGGATGTTGGAAATAAGACTATCCATTTTTAAAGGAAAGAAAAACAACAAGCACTGAGTGAATAAAATCATAATTAAAAATAGGTTCCTCCTGGGCTTCATTAAAAGAGGGGGAGGCAGTATTTAAGAGTAAAGATGGCTGGAAGCTTCAGTGGGGATGTTTCACTTTAAACAAGATAATACATTTGAGATGGTGCACTTGAAAAAGGAGGTGTCCAGACTCACTGAAGTAGTAGGGTGCATTTGTTGTTCAATAGTCAAAACTTTCTAAAAGATATAATGATTCTTAAGTAGCCTCTTTACCAGAAATATAAACAACCCTGTTAAAAATTAGTTAATGAATTGTTAATTTTTAAGTGTGGCAAAGACTGAAAGTCATCTTTATATAATGCAGAATTTTATAACACTTTGTCTTTCTGTTGTGAGTCTGTTTTTTCTGAGTCATGGCTGAAGATTTTAAGCTTTTGGGCCTATATGTATAAATTAATTTAATATTGTTAATTTATAAGTAAAGCATCTATGTCTTTTGAGTTAAGTACAAAAAAGGGCATGCATTTTGGAGATGTTCTTCCTTAACATAAACAGGTATCCTGATCACATAAGCTAGTATTATATCCACTAGATGTATAAAATGATTTAAAAATTATGTTTTCATCTAACCAAATTAAACATACCTGTGAAAACCTTGTGGATTGCACCGCCTTTATCCAGTGTATGGATGGATGTGTAGATAAATGGAGACAAAAACTAAATGAAAAAAATAGGGTGCGATGGGGGGATGATTTGGGTGTTCTTTTTAGTTTTATTTTTTACCCTTATTCTGATTCTTTCTGGTATAAGGAAAATGTTCAAAACTAGATTTGGGTGATGAATACACAACTATATGATGGTACTGTGAACAGATGATTGTACACCATGGATGATTGTATAATATGTGAATATATCTCCATAAAACTGAATTACACAAATTAATCAATTATTAATTTTTAAAAGTGTGGCAAAGACTGAAACCCATCTTTTTATATAATGCAGAGTTTTATAACTCTGTTTTGTCTTTCTCTGATCAGTCTATCTTTCCTGAGTCATGGCCGAAGATTTTAAGCTGTAGGGTCTATATTTGTAAATAGGCCTTAGAGCTCAAAATCTTTGGCCATGATTAAGAGAAAACAGGCTGAGAATACAGAAAGACAAAATACAGAGATATAAAACTCACTGGTTTATATAAAAGAGCTAGCTTTCAGTCTTTACCTTATTTATTTATTTGTTTATTTATTTATATCAGGGTTGTTAATGTTTCTGGTGAAGGGATTATATTAGAATCATTATATCTTTTAGAACTCTTTGAATATTGATCCATGAATGCACCCCACCACTTGGGAGACTCTGGGAACCTTCTCTTCCATGTGCTCCATCTCAAATAGATAATCTTGTTTAAACTAAAACAATCATACCTTGGCCACTGAAGTTTGAAGCTTTCTTTACTCTTCAGTATGAACCCACCCTTTTTTAAGGAAACACATGAGGAAACTATTTTAAATTGGGATTTTATTTGTATAGTGCTCACTTTTTTTTCCCCTTAAAAATGGACAGTCTTATTTCCAACATCCCTATTGCATGCAATATAGACAGCTATTGTCCTTTATATTATTTCTTTGGAAATACCTGTACTTTTCTATTAATTGTCATTAAAGTAGCAATCAGAAACTCTTATTATTTTTATCTCATCCTTTTGAAGTTGCTGAAATTGTAAAGTCATTATTTTCATTGTCTTGTTAATTTTATACTGATCTAGAGTTTTTTCAATAGGTTACATTGCCCCTTGAAGTCTTTCAGTAAAAGTTGAAAGACCTAAATGAGCACCAAAGATCTGAGAAAATCATTTCCTATAATCCCAGATGAATTCATCTTTTCTTTATAAGATTGGCTTCTTGACCAATCAGGTTTTTTTTTTGTTTTATTTTGTTTTGTTGAGGAAAGGCCTCTGTATGGCATTTAATAAGTCCCTAGCGATTTGGATGGGCTTTCTGGAAGTGTCTCTACATGTAACATGTGTAGGAATCCCTTATAGCATCTTCTGGCCTTTACCACTTAGCTGCTTCAGTCCACTTTGTGTCTCTCACGCAGACTGAAAGCCATGAATAAATATATAAAGCTCAGGCAATCATGAAGAGTGAGCTCCAATTAGAATTTTAAATACCTCATTTAAATTTTTGGACCCATTTTCAGATTGGGAAATTCCTTATCATGAGCCCTCAGCTATGCTCTTGATCATGGGTAGAAATTACTGAGGTTCCATACTGGCAGTCTCAGAAGGTCTGTTGCTGAATTTTGTTTGAAACTTCTGGGAAGGAGATTCTAATCCTATAGTCCCTGCCTTTTACTGCAGGGCCCTCTAGCGCACGCCTTCCCCAAACACCCTTTGTTGCCTCCTCCCATGTGGCTCTCCTGCTTTCCTGGGTCCATTTCTGCCCCAGACTCCATCTCCCCTTCTTACCCTCAATCTTTGCCTTGGAACATTCACTATACCCAGGACCTACAGACCCCACCTATTATCTGCTTCCCCCATCATGTTCTTTAATCTCTTGTAGAACTGAAGACCCTTGTGCCTTTTTACTTACCCTGTCCTTTACACTCCTTCATCGTTACCTCCCCATCATCATTATCTTCTCATTACCATGACCCCCAGTTCCACTTGGAGCCCCAGAATCCAATATTCCCCCTACCATTAAATTCCTTGCAAATATTTCCTCCTCGTTCCCATAAACTGTGCACTCTAACCTCTCTGCATCTTTAACCACATTGGGCCTTTTAACCCATGATCCTCTCTCTTCCCCTGAATTCTCTATGCCCCACACTCTCAGTCTCTCCAATCCCTCATCTTATTCCTATGAACCCTATTCCTGTGCCCTCATTTTTATGCCACCCTATCCCACATCCTCACACTGTCACTCCCTCAACACTTGATCTTTTCTGCTATGTGCCTAGGCAGAAAATGTTCATGCAAAGTACTTGTAAGTGAGACACCGAACTTAATGTCCTTTGGGTTGTTGTGCAGTTGGAAGGAATATAAAGGGTGGAAAAGGACCTGTTCTTATTTGCTAATGCTGCAGGAAAGGAAAACACTAGAAATGGATTGGCTTTTATAAAGGGGGTTTACTTGGTTACACAGTTACAGTTTTAAGGCCATGAAGTGACCAAGGTAACACATCAACAATTGCATACCTTCACTGGAGGATGGCCAATGGCGTCCAGAAAACCTCTGTTAAATGGAAAAGCACTTGGCAGGCATCTGCTCCAGAGTTCTGGTTTCAAAATGGCTTTCTACCAGGATGTTCCTCTCTAGGCTTCAGCTTCTCTCTAAAATGTCACCCTCAGTTGCTCTTGGGGTGTTTTCCCTCTCTTAGCTTCTCTGGAGCAAAAGTCTGCTTTCAAAGACCATCTCCAAAATGTCTTTGTAAACTGCAGTTCCTCTTTCACATCCTGTGCATTCTTCAAAGTGTCCCTCTTGGCTGTAGCAAGCTCGCTCCTTCTGTCTGAGCTTATATAGTGCTCCAGTAAACTAATCAAGGCCCAGGCTGAATGGGTGGGGCCACACCTCCATGGAAATTATCTAATCAGAGTTATCACCCACAGTTGGGTTGGGTGCATTTCCAAGGAAACAACCTAATCCAAATGTTCCAACATAATCCCCACTAATATGTCTGGCCCACACAAGATTGCATCAAAGAATGTGGCTTTTTCTGGGGGATGTAATATACACAAACTGGTACATTCCACCCCCTGGACCCCAGAAAAACATGATCTTTCCATATACAAAATACATTCATCCCATCAGAAACTTAAATCATATCAGTAAAAATAGTTAAGTACAAGATCCCAACAAAATCAACTATAGGCTTGGTTGGTCCTAAGGCTTAACTCCCCTCTGGCTCTGTACCTGTGAAATGTAGAATAAGTTATCTGCTTCCAGTATACAAAGGAGGGACAGTCATAGGGTAAACATTCCCATTGCCACAAGGAGAAAATGAAAGGAAAACAGGGTTTAAGGGACCAAAACAGTTCCTAAAACCCACAGGGCAAACTCAATTAGATTTCAAAGTCTGAGAGTCATTAACAGAATGGCTTGAGAGAGCAGGAGTCTAACCCTTCCTAAATGCCTTTGCAGCAGCACTTTTCTCTCCAAACTGTGGGGTGAGTGCTCCAACACATCCACACATTGGGGAGGCCACCTTCTTAGCCACACCCTCCTCAAACATTGGGGCAGCACCCAGATTCTCTTCCATCTCCGAGACACATGCTTCAACCCTTTCAGAACAGTGGGGTGGCCACCAGGCTCTCCCCAGTCCCTTGGGAAAGTGCTCCACCTTCTTTGAGACCTGAGGTGGCAACACATTTCCTGAACATCAAGGTGAAAAGCTGACCCTTGACCTCTGAGACAAACTCACCCTTTCCATGCATGTGGGCCACTCCGCTCTCCCAGCCTGAGACCTCTTGACTCCAGACCTCAACCTCCATGGTTCTGTCTTTGAAGAAATTTTTCCTTCAATTTGTTCCTTGTCTGTCTCCTCCAGTCCCAAGCAGCAGCAGCTCTGTCTGCAAAGAATTCGCAAAAATTCTGTTGGCTTCACATGAAGCAACAGGGGTCAAAGCCATCAGACAATAGGACTTTCCACAAATCCTTTCTGCTTAACTCCTTCTCCAATCTTGGCTTGTACTGAAATGGCAGCTGGGTTCCATGTTTGGTTATATCCTCATGTTGGGCTGTAGCTTCTGAGGTTTCACCCCCTGGAATCCCAGAGCTTTTTAGGCCATCCATTTCTGGTTTCTTTGAAAACAAGAGTTCATTTCTCAGGTTATCTCTGTCTCTCCCATTTTATTATAAGCTGCAAGTAAAAGCCAGGCTACTTCTTCTATATTTTGCTTGGAGATCTCATCAGCTAAATATTCCAGGTCATCAATTTCAAATTCTGCCTTCCATCCAACACCAGAACTCAATTTTGCCAAATTCTCTGTCACTTTAAAACAAGGATCACCTTCCTTCAAGTTTGCAATGACATATTCATCATTTCTGCTCAAGGCCTCATGAGAGTCCATATTTCCACAAAGAGTCTCTTCAAAGCAGCTTAGGCCTTTTCTATCAAACTCCTCACAATTCTTCCAGAATCTTCCCCTTATCCATTTAAAAATCCATTCCAACATGTTTGGTATTTGCAAACTCAGCAGCACCCCACTTCTCTGGTACCAAAATCTGCTCTAGTTTGCTAATGCTGCCAGAATGTAAAACACCAGAAATGGATCAGCTTTTATAAAGGGGGTTTATTTGGTTACACAGTTACAGTCTTAAGGCCATAGAGTGACCAAGGTAACAAGTCAACAATTGGGTACCTTCACTGGAGGATGGCCAGTGGTGTCCGGGCAACCTCGGTTAGCTGCGAAGGCACATGGCTGGCGTCTGCTCCAAAGTTCTTGTTTCAAAATGGCTTTCTCCCAGGACGTTCCTCTCTAGGCTTCAGTTTCTCTCCAAAATGTCACTCTCAGTTGCTCTTGGGGCGTTTGTCCTCTCTTAGCTTCTCTGGAGCAAAAGTCTGCTTTCAAAGGCCATCTCCAAAATGTCTCTGTAAGCTGCAGTTCCTCTTTCACATCCTGTGCTTTCTTCAAAGTGTCCCTCTTGGCTGTAGCAAGCTCACACTCCTTCTGACTGAGCTTATATAGTGCTCCAGCAAACCAAACAAGGCCCATGCTACACCTCCATGGAAGATATCCAGAGTTATCAACCACAGTTGGGTGGGATGCATGGAAACAACCTAATCCAAATGTTCCAACATAATCCCCACTAATACATCTGCCCCAAAAAAGACTGCATCAAAGAACATGGCTTTTTCTGGGGGACATAATATATACAAACCAGTACAGGACCTTTTAAGGAATCTATAAGAATGGCGATACCACTATGCTGTCAAAAATGGATACATTGTCGACATATATATGCACACACTGACAGTGTGTGTGTGATTGTGTGAATGTGGATAGCAGTGTATGAATTTGTGTCAGTGTGTGCCCTAGTGAGTTTGTACGAATGTGAGTGTATTTTTGTGAGTGTATGGAAGTGTGTGAGATTTTATGGATAGTGTACATGAGTGTGTGCATGTGTAAGTATGTTAGTGTTTGCAACCATATGGTTGGCTATGGATGCACATGTTTGTTTGCCTCTCTGTGTAAATGGGTATCTGTGGTGTGTGTGTGTGTGTGTGTGTGTGTGTGTGTGTATTTGCACATGAACTAGGGCTTGCCCCACACTATGGCTATAATCCCTGACTAGGATATTGGAGGCATTAGATGGAAGACTTGAACCAAATTTGGATCTTTTTCCTGTAGAGAAAACGAAAGGACTATTTGAACTCATATTTTAATGTTCTTAAAGTTACAGAGGAAACTACTGTTCATTACTGACAGTTAAGCAAATGTGTGTGTGTGTGTGTGCATGGAGGACTGCAGTTACTGTTAAGTCTCCTTGGATTGAGTAAGTAGCATTGTTTTATCTGATAGTTAAGAACAATTATAGAATCTCCCTGTTAAACCATCCGATCGTCATGCTCTTATTTTGAGAAATTCATAAGCTTCTGACTTCTAAGGATATTGTTCTGTTTAGACTTCTGATCATTACCGAGGGAGCCAATAATGGGAATGGGTATTTTCCAACAAAATTGTGTAAATGAGTAAAAAATAATTGGCATTGAGCTGTTCAGATGGGTTCCATGGTTTCAAATGTAAACTACTGGCACCATATTATTCCTTGTACTTACATCTCTTTACATATCTTTCTCATTTCTTTTGCCTGATTCCATTTCTCTTGTCACAACTTAAATGATGGTGAAGCTCAGTGGACTGAAGATTTGGAAAGAGCTCTAATTTGTGTGGAAGGACTTCTCAGGGAAGCAGAGCCTCCAGTGAGCTGCACCTACCTCACTGCCAGTCCCTCACGTCCAGACCTCAGCATTACTTGCTCCCTCCACTGAGACGCTGTCTGCCTCCAGGGTTCACAGAACAGAAAGAGCCTCTGCCAAACCCTGCAAAGTCTCTCTGGAGATGCTAAGTAGGAGCTTGTAATTATTTTCTGGTAATTAGCAACTGGGAAAAAGGTTTTCCAAAATATTCTCAGCTCCCCAAGCCTGCAGTCCCATTGCAGCTACAGGTGAAATGATAATTGCAGTTCTGTGGGGAGGTGAGGTCACAGATCACAAGCCCTTATCTCGGGGTCAGGCTGCTCCCTCTGACACTTGCTGGCCATCCTGACTGTCACACTGAGCCCCCTGTCCTAGCAGCAGAAAGGAGTAGGGTGAGTATTTTTGGTATTAGTCCAAGAGAGAGGGTTCGTAGAGAAAGAAGGTATATGAGGAGTCTGTGTAAGTGATCATATTGGAAAAAGGGGAATATTCTGGTGTTGAAACTCACCCAGGGCTAATGTCACATGGGACAAGTAATGATTCCTGAGTCCTGGGCTGAGCTGGTGTAGGGACATGGGGGGTCTGAGCCTCAAAACCTGTCCCTGATGGCTCCTAGTGGATTTCAGTGTCATCATCAGTAACAGTGATTTTTTTTGTGCATAATCAGAGTGAAAAGAAAACCTGATTTTCTAGGTGGTCTGTTTCCCTCTTGAATTAAGGAGGCAGCATTAAAGAAATGGTAAGTTTATAATTATGGGCTTCAGAAGTTGTCATGCTCAAATGTATCTTGTGGTATTTCTAATAACTTAAAATATTCTAATCTTATTCCAAAAATAGCAGAGTAATGATTTGGTTTCTAGCCTACACTATTTTTTTTTACATATTAGTGTTTCAGATCCTGTAGTTTAGTGTGCCATAGGAGACAGTTGAATTATTTCTGAGGTAGGCTCTGTCATATCTTTGTTCCTGGCATGAAAGCAAATGAGTTTTCTGTTGCCATCCTAATATTGAGCCAATCTTGCTTTCCTTAAATCCAGCTTGGTTATGGGGAAGGTTCCTGTAGTATTTTACTGCAACTGTTGCATCAACTTTATATTATCCTTTAAACTTTATTGATATTTAATATTGCCCCTGGATTACATTTTTACACATTACTGGACACTTGCTACCACCAAAATGGGTAAATGATATCACCAGTTTAAAATCAAATTACACAGAGTAAAGACAAAACTCAATGTATATCTGGAAATTGCAAACACACAGCTAACTAGTTTTGTGAGTAGAGCATGCTGGTTAACTGCCAAGCCAGGTTCAAGTCTCCACTCTGCCCCTAACCAGCATGTGAATGTAGCAAACCTCCTTGTGCCTAAGTTCTCCTTGTCTTTATAATAAAAGCAATAGTAGTGGCCACCTCATAGATTTTTGAAGAATAAAGAAATTTCCATATATACAGTCTTCATAGCAGTGATTCACTCATTAATAACACACTTTAAATGTTATACATTCATCTATCAGCAAACTCTTAAGAAAACACAGACTTTAAGTAAATATTTGTTAGTGAGTACTAAGTGGAAAAGACTGGGTTTCAGTTGACATGTGGCCCACATCTCCTATTCCTGTGCAGAATCTTCTGGCTCTGAAGAGAAACGTCAGTGTCTGGGAACCTGCAGAATGTCCTCCAGGGATTTGGCAACAGGCTTGGTCACCTTATGCCAGATTGTAGTTGGGGTGCTGGGGAATTTCTCTCTTCTCTACCGTCATATCTTCCTTTATGTCACAGGGTTCAGGTTAAGATCCACAGATTTGATTCTCAATAACCTGATTGTAGCCAACTCCTTGTCCATCCTCACTAGTGGAGTCCCCAGGACAATGGCGGCATTTGGGTTGAAAGATTTCCTCAATGATACTGGATGCAAACTTCTCTACTTTCGCAGTATTGGCAGGGATGTGTCCATTGGCAGCACCTGCCTCTTGAGTATCTTCCAAGCCATCACCATCATCCCCAGGAACTCCAGGTGGGCAGAGATTAAAGTGAAAATTCCCAATTACATCACCCTCTCCATATCCCTGTGCTGGCTCCTCTACATGCTGGTAAATATCATTTTTCCTGTGTTTGTGACTGGCAATTGGAGAAATGATACCATCATAAAGAGAAAAGATTTCAGGTACTGTTCTGCTAAATATCACGACAGAAGTGCAGACTCACTGTATGCTGCATTGTTATCATTCCCTGATGCTCTGTGTTTGGGGCTCATGCTCTGGGCCAGTGGCTCCACGGTTTCCATCCTGTACAGGCACAAGCAGCGGGTCCAACACATCCACAGGACCAGCCTCTCCCCCAGGTCCTCCCCTGAGTCCAGAGCTACACAAACCATCCTTCTACTGGTGAGCACCTTTGTATCCTTTTACACCCTCTCCTGCATCATTCAGGTTTGTGTTTCTCTTTTTGATAGTCCCAGTTTGTTGCTACAGCAGATAGGTGCAATTTTTACTCTGTGTTTCCCAACTGTCAGCCCCTTTGTTCTCATGGGCTGTGATTCCAGTGTATCTGGGGTCAGCTTTTCCTGCAGAAGGAAAAAAAATTCCCCTAATTCCATCAGATATATGTAAATGTTATCTCTTTGCACAGCATTACTTTGCTTCTTCTTTTGGCCATCACAGAATTGTAAGCACAATTATGAAGCTATATTTCAAGAGAGTGGCAGTAAATACACAATATATATTTTCTATATAGGCTGCATGCAAATGTGTTTGTATTATGTCAGTTTGTGTATATATATATATGTATATATACCTACATTCATACACAGATAATGTTTGTTATCTATCAAGCAATAATATTTTAAAATTGTATATTAGGCAATGTAAAAATAATACTAATTACAATGACAAAATTTTTCAATGTCAAAATCTATTTTATCTGATTTATATCTGTGTATCTATTATATTTATATAATTATTTTAGTTGATTAATTGTTTAAAATTATATGAAATATCTTTTCAATGTTCTTCTTTAATCTCTATGTTTTTGCTGTCTCTCTTGAAAAAAATATCTCATTGAATGCAGTCAAACAATAAATTACTGTAACAGGAGAAACTAGTCTGTTAATAATGGATTTATTTGGAATTAAATTTATCAACTGATTGTATTCTCTTCATAACACATCTTCTATTTTCTTATTTTGCATATCTTAACTTCCTGTTAATTTTTAAAATAATTCTACATTTTACCCTTCTTTCTTGGAAGTTTTATACACTGTCTTTCTGTATTTTACCTAGAAATTAATCTACAGTTTAAAACAAAGTGTTCTGATTTGCTAATGCTGCTGTTATGCAGAAAAATAGAAATGCATTGGCTTTTATAAAGGGGATTTATATGGTTACAAAGTTAGTCTGAAGGCCATGAAATGTCCAGATGAAGGCATCAGCACACGTATGCCTTCACCAAAAAAGGGCCAATGGCATCTGGAAAACCTCTGTTAGTAGGGGAGGCCTGTGGCTGGGTCTGTTTGCTCCCAGGTTACATTCAAGATGGCACTCTCCAAAGTGTTGCTCTTGCATCATTTTGTCCTTTCTTAGCTGCAGCTGCTCTGTGTCTGGGCCTGTATGGCTGTTTTTAAAGTACCCCAGTGATCCGATAAAGACCCACTTGAATAGGTGGGGTAACACCTCCATGGAAATTATCCAATCAAAGGTCTCACCCACAGATGATTGAGTCACATCTCCATGGAAACATTGAACAAATAGGTTTCAACCTAATCAACACTAATACATCTGCCTCCAGAAGACTGCATCAAAGATAATGGCATTTTGGGGGCCATAGTACATTCAAACCAGCACATCATATAAATAGACTCATATAGTATATGGCACTTTAAAGCATTTGTATTTCACTTAGCATAATTCCTTTGATATTCACTCATGTTGTTGCACATATCATTGTTTGTTATTGTTACTGTGAGAGTTTAGATGCATTTACACCATTTTCAGTTGATTGCATCTACCACTGATTATGTCTACAATCAGAGAAGAGGAGAGTCTCCTCATCCAATCAGTTGGAAAACTTAAAGTGAGAACTGAGGATTTTAGAAGTCAGAAGAGCTTCTATCTCCACATCAGGCTGCCCTGTTCTTCTGGGGAATGCAATACCACTTTGTGGAGTTTCCACCTCTCAGCCTGCCCTACAGAATTCACTCGTTAATCCCGATGGTGGTGTGGGTCAATTTCTGTAATAAATCTCCTAATATTTTCACACACACACATATCTATATATGTCTCTGGAGAACCCTGCCTATCCTGACTCATACATCATCAGTCAGCTGTTAGATATTTCAGTTTTCTGCAGCTTTGGAGACTAAACTATAATTCCACAAGCATTCGATAGAGGTGTTTTCTGGGTGGATAAATTCCTGTTTATTATTAAGTATAAATATTAAAGATATGCTAACAATTGTATGTTTTGCAATTGTTTACCCTGTAGATTGGATTCCATTTAAAATCATGTCATGGAGTTTTAAAAACACCTTACACGGTACAAAAACAAAACACTTCAGGACCACTGATCTCTAAGAAAACCCAAAATACTCTCATGAGATAAAGTTGTAGCTTTAAACACTTGCCAAGATCAGAGGAGGGTAGCACTATTGCACCAGTAGACCCATATGAAATTTCTGGATCTCCTCTTACCTTATTGTTACTCAGTGACCTTTGAAGAGACAGACACCTTGTATTAATTAGGAGAGAAACAAGGAAACGGGTGTATTAACTCCCCAGCAGCAGGATTCAGATTGGGGTCAGGAGTAATGCAAATATGTGGCATGAGCATATTAATTACTGTCTGCATTGCTTCCTAGTTGAGGAAATTAATGATACACTGGAGATTTTTATCCCATTTTAAATTAAAGTGGAATTTAAAAGGGCAAAGTCATAAACATACTTTCTCAATGTACCTATAAATTCTCCTTACCCAACATAAGGAGATTCTTGAAAGCATGCAAAGGTATAATACATGATAAAAATAGGTATGTAAAAATAAGGAATGGAGTGGGGGGGGAAAGAATGAAACCTGTGGTACTGGAGTAGAATCAGAGACATAAGGATGAGTGCATATAGATCCACAGAGGCATAGATGAAGAAATAATTATACAAATATTTGTAAATGTATATTTCCAGGCTCTGACAGCTTAGAGGGGCTAAGATCAGTGACAGTGTCAATGAATAAATTTAGAACCTAGAACTTTCTTTCTGATTCCATTGTCTAATCAAAGGCTTTATGGAGAAATGGATGATTTTATGTCTGGAGCAGTTAAGGTTCAAGATGAGCCTGGAGCATCTTGTAGTGCCAAAAATAAATGAATTGCTGAAGAGAAACAGAAGATTAGGGATATATCAACAGTCAAGTTTCCAATGTGAAAGAGAATTCCCAAGGACAAGGCAGGAAAAATTTGAGCAATAAAATAAATAGTACTGTATTAGTTTATAACACAAATTATAAAATGTACATAGATAAGGCGATACAATATGACCTGACAAGTGAATGAATAAAGATAAATAACTCCTAGGGAGACATTCTAATATAATAAATACTGAACTATCAGAAGTGGTTTGGCATATCTGTAAGGAAATAATGGCTTACTCAACAGTCATGGATGGAAGCAAATTTAATTTTATCCTACCTTATATGATTTACACACATAATTGTTACATGTATCAAGGGCCATATAGGAAATAGGAAAAGATAAAAACATTCCATGAAAAAATAGAAATCAAAATTTTACAATTATGGCATGGAGAATATTCTTTCAGAAGTAATAAAATACAAAGAATTCAAAGATTAAAACTGATACTGTGAAAGCTAGTAAATGCTGTCTGAAAATATACATTAAGGACACCACAAAAATGGCAGAATAAATTTCCAATGTATCACCCAGAAAGAAATTGTATCAGGAATAGAGGAAAAATAATTTCTAGCCACCCATAAATGAAATAAAGTGATAGCTGAAAAATATGCTTGTTAAAAATTCCTTCCCTTAAGCAGCTCTGGCTCTTCTAATAGTCTAGGTGAGTTGGTTTTCTATTAATACAATCATAGCAGTCTACTAAGAAGTTTCCATGGTCAAATCCATTCCCTGGGGCCCCTGCAGCATCCTTCTGCTGGTCCTGGTTCAGTTTCTCCAGCTCACATCTGTGGGCCTGGTGAGCTGGGGTCCATCTCTGAAAGGGTTTGTTTTTTTTTTTTCTTCTTTCCCTTTTCTTTTCTTGCCCTCTGACTCTATCTTTTTACACTTCAGTAGTTCTGTGACAAGGGTGCAATTAAAGGTGTTGGAGAATAACTACTCAAGTGAAAGAATAGCCTAAAGCACGTATCTTCAAATACTCTATACTGGGACTGACAAAACTTGGGGGCTGTGGAAAAGCCTTGAAAAGGGATTTCTTTTTTGTTTTTATATAACTATTCTAATTAGCTATTTACACAAAGCCTCAGATATTTGCAACTGGTCTCTGGACCCAGACAACAGAGAGCTATGATAGGTCTGACAGACAAAGCAATAAACCTAGTAGGGGAAACAATTCTCCAAAGGGTGTAACTTCCCCAAGAAAAGGGGTGTGTGGTCCAGCTCAAGCAGCAGCCCTCCTTCAAGGAACTCAGATCCAAGGAGCTGGAAAGCAGAAAACAGTTTCAGTCAGCCACACTCAGGCAGGGACAGAGTCTGTGTAGAATTAAAGGCAGCTATGGCACTTCTTTACATTGGTGGGGAGCTGCAGGCTGACAAGTGCCACCTTCTGGACAGGATAGGAAAAGCACAGAGTCTAGTGCTTCACAGAGGAAGTCTGTACCCTCCTCATGAGACCTGGGCCTCTCTGTACTGGGAAAACCTGATTGGGGTCGACCACATCTGGGGAGCCCGTCTCACAAAAAGGTTACTTAGGGGCAGGGCAAAAGGAAAAGAAAAAATTCTGATCAACTAAATAGGAACTATGTTAGAGGTCTAGAATAAGTTGAAATGAACAACAAAGGATAAAGAACAGAGCCAACTGTTGTGATTTGCTAATGCTGTCATTATACAAAATACCAGAAATGGATTGGCTTTTATAAAGGGGGTTTATTTGGTTACACAGTTACAGTCATAAGGCCATAGAGTGACCAAGGTAACAAGTCAACAATTGGGTACCTTCACTGGAGGATGGCCAATGGTGTCCAGAAAACCTCTGTTAGCTGGGAAGGCAAATGGCTGGCATCTGCTCCAGAATTCTGGTTTCAAAAGGGCTTTCTCTCAGGATGTTCCTCTCTATGCTGCAACAGTGAGATCCTTCTGTCTGAGCTTCTTATGCAGGAATCCAGTGATTTAATTAAGAGCCACTCTAAATGTGCAGGGTCCATATCTCAATGGAAATTATCCAATCAAATGTTCCACTCACAGTTGATTGATTCATATCTCCACAGAAACACTCACTCAAAGAATTGCATCTAATCAACACTAATATGTCTGACCCACAATATTGCAACAAAACATGGCAATTTGAGGGCATAATACATCCAAACTGACACACCAACCAACAAGAAAACCCTAGGCAAAGGACTTAAAATTAGCTCCAGAATAAACTAATCAAAAAATCAAATGCCTAGGCAGCTAAAAAAAATAAGGAGCCACACTAGGAAACACAAAAATATGGCCCAGCCAAAGGAATAAATGAACACTTCAACTGAGACACAGCAATTGAAACAACTAATTAAAGATCTTCAAACACATCTCCTAAACCAAATCAGTGAGCTGAAGTAAATGTGACAAAAAAGAGATGAATGATATAATGTAGACACTGGATGACCATAAAGAAGAAATAATATGCTTGAAAAAACAAATGACAGAACTTATGGGAATGAAAGGCAAAATAGAAGACATGAAAAAGACAATGGATACATGCAACAGTAGATTTGAACAGGCAGAAGAAAGGATCAATGAGCTGGAAGACAGGACATTTGAAATCATACACACAAAATAACAGATAGGGAAAAGAAAGGAAAAATATCAGTAGGGTCTTAAGGAGCTGAATGACAACATGAAGGGCATGAATATATGTGTTATGGTGTCACAGAAGGAGAACAGAAGAGACAAGGGGAAGAAAGAATAATAGAAGAAATAATCACTGAAAATTTCCCAACCTTGGGAAAGACATAAAGTTACAGGTCCAAGAAGTAGAGCATACACAAACAGAATAGATCCCAATAGAACTACTCCAAGACACTTACTGATCAGACTGTCCAATGTTAAAAACAGAGAGAGAGGAGGCGGGGCAAGATGGCAGACTGGTGAGCTGTATGTTTTAGTTACTCCTCCAGGAAAGTAGGTAGAAAGCCAGGAACTGCGTGGACTGGACAACACAGAGCAATCTGTCTTTGGGCATACTTCACACAACACTCATGAAAATGTCGAACTGCTGAGATCAGCGAAATCTGTAAGTTTTTGCGGCCAGGGGACCCGCGCCCCTCCCTGCCAGGCTCAGTCCCGTGGGAGGAGGGGCTGTCAGCTCCGGGAAGGAGAAGGGAGAACTGCAGTGGCACCCCTTATAGGAAACTCATTCTACTGATCCAAACTCCAACCATAGATAGACTGAGACCAGACACCAGAGAATCTGAGAGCAGCCAGCCCAGCAGAGAGGAGACAGGCATAGAAAAAAAAACAACACGAAAAACTCCAAAATAAAAGCAGAGGATTTTTGGAGTTCTGGTGAACACAGAAAGGGGAAGGGCGGAGCTCAGGCCTTCAGGCGCATATGCAAATCCCGAAGAAAAGCTGATCTCTCTGCCCTGTGGACCTTTCCTTAATGGCCCTGGTTGCTTTGTCTATTAGCATTTCAATAACCCATTAGATCTCTGAGGAGGGCCCTTTTTTTTTTTTTTTTTTAATCCTTTTTTCTTTTTGTAAAACAATTACTCTAAGAAGCCCAATACAGAAAGCTTCAAAGACTTGCAATTTGGGCACGTCAAGTTAAGAGCAGAACTAAGAGAGCTCTGAGACAAAAGGCAATAATCCAGTGGCTGAGAAAATTCACTAAACACCACAACTTCCCAAGAAAAGGGGGGTGTCCACTCACAGCCACCATCCTGGTGGACAGGAAACACTCCTGCCCATCGCCAGCCCCATAGCCCAGAGCTACCCCAGACAACCCAGTGTGACGGAAGTGCTTCAAATAACAGGCACATACCACAAAACTGGGCGTGGACATTAGCCTTCCCTGCAACCTCAGCTGATTGTCCCAGAGTTGGGAAGGTGGAGCAGTGTGAATTAACAAAGCCCCATTCAGCCATCATTTGAGCAGACTGGGAGCCTCCCTACACAGCCCAGCAGCCCAGAACTGCCCTGGGGGGACGGCACTCACCTGTGACATAGCACAGTCATCCCTCAACAGAGGACCCGGGGTGCACAGCCTGGAAGAGGGGCCCACTTCCAAGTCTCAGGAGCCATACGCCAATACCAAGGACTTGTGGGTCAGTGGCAGAGACAAACTGTGGCAGGACTGAACTGAAGGATTAGACTATTGCAGCAGCTTTAAAACTCTAGGATCACCAGGGAGATTTGATTGTTAGGGCCCTAACCCCCCCGCCCTGACTGCCGAGAAACACGCCCCACATACAGGGCAGGCAACACCAACTACACATGCGAGCTTGGTACACCAATTGGGCCCCACAAGACTCACTACCCCACTCACCAAAAAGGCTAAGCAGGGGAGAACTGACTTGTGGAGAACAGGTGGCTCGTGGACGCCACCTGCTGGTTAGTTAGAGAAAGTGTACTCCACGAAGCTGTAGATCTGATAAATTAGAGATAAGGACTTCAATTGGTCTACAAACCCTAAAAGAACCCTATCAAGTTCAGCAAATGCCACGAGGCCAAAAACAACAGAAAATTATAAAGCATATGAAAAAACCAGATGATATGGATAACCCAAGCCCAAGCACCCAAATCAAAAGACCAGAAGAGACACAGCACCTAGAGCAGCTACTCGAAGAACTAAAGATGAACAATGAGACCATAGTACGGGATATAAAGGAAATCAAGAAGACTCTAGAAGAGCATAAAGAAGACATTGCAAGACTAAATAAAAAATGGATGATCTTATGGAAATTAAAGAAACTGTTGACCAAATTAAAAAGATTCTGGACACTCATAGTACAAGACTAGAGGAAGTTGAACAACGAATCAGTGACCTGGAAGATGACAGAATGGAAAATGAAAGCATAAAAGAAAGAATGGGGAAAAAAATTGAAAAAAATCGAAATGGACCTCAGGGATATGATAGATAATATGAAACGTCCAAATATAAGACTCATTGGTGTCCCAGAAGGGGAAGAAAAGGGTAAAGGTCTAGGAAGAGTATTCAAAGAAATTGTTGGGGAAAACTTCCCAAATCTTCTAAACAACATAAATACACAAATCATAAATGCTCAGCGAACTCCAAATAGAATAAATCCAAATAAACCCACTCCGAGACATATACTGATCACACTGTCAAACACAGAAGAGAAGGAGCAAGTTCTGAAAGCAGCAAGAGAAAAGCAATTCACCACATACAAAGGGAACAGCATAAGACTAAGTAGTGACTACTCAGCAGCCACCATGGAGGCAAGAAGGCGGTGGCACGATATATTTAAAATTCTGAGTGAGAAAAATTTCCAGCCAAGAATACTTTATCCAGCAAAGCTCTCCTTTAAATTTGAGGAAGAGCTTAAATTTTTCACAGACAAACAAATGCTGAGAGAATTTGCTAACAAGAGACCTGCCCTACTGGAGATACTCAAGGGAGCCCTACAGACAGAGAAACAAAGACAGGACAGAGAGACTTGGAGAAAGGTTCAGTACTAAAGAGATTCGGTATGGGTACAATAAAGGATATTAATAGAGAGAGGGAAAAATATGGCAAACATAAACCAAAGGATAAGATGGCTGATTCAAGAAATGCCTTCACGGTTATAACGTTGAATGTAAATGGATTAAACTCCCCAATTAAAAGATATAGATTCGCAGAATGGATCAAAAAAAATGAACCATCAATATGTTGCATACAAGAGACTCATCTTAGACACAGGGACACAAAGAAACTGAAAGTGAAAGGATGGAAAAAAATATTTCATGCAAGCTACAGCCAAAAGAAAGCAGGTGTAGCAAGATTAATCTCAGATAAAATAGACTTCAAATGCAGGGATGTTTTGAGAGACAAAGAAGGCCACTACATACTAATAAAAGGGGCAATTCAGCAAGAAGAAATAACAATCGTAAATGTCTATGCACCCAATCAAGGTGCCACAAAATACATGAGAGAAACACTGGCAAAACTAAAGGAAGCAATTGATGTTTCCACAATAATTGTGGGAGACTTCAACACATCACTCTCTCCTATAGATAGATCAACCAGACAGAAGACCAATAAGGAAATTGAAAACCTAAACAATCTGATAAGTGAATTAGATTTAACAGACATATACAGGACATTACATCCCAAATCACCAGGATACACATACTTTTCTAGTGCTCACGGAACTTTCTCCAGAATAGATCATATGCTGGGACATAAAACAAGCCTCAATAAATTTAAAAAGATTGAAATTATTCAAAGCACATTCTCTGACCACAATGGAATACAATTAGAAGTCAATAACCATCAGAGACTTAGAAAATTCACAAATACCTGGAGGTTAAACAACACACTCCTAAACAATCAGTGGGTTAAAGAAGAAATAGCAAGAGAAATTGCTAAATATATAGAGACGAATGAAAATGAGAACACAACATACCAAAACCTATGGGATGCAGCAAAAGCAGTGCTAAGGGGGAAATTTATAGCACTAAACGCATATATTAAAAAGGAAGAAAGAGCCAAAATCAAAGAACTAATGGATCAACTGAAGAAGCTAGAAAATGAACAGCAAACCAATCCTAAACCAAGTACAAGAAAAGAAATAACAAGGATTAAAGCAGAAATAAATGACATAGAGAACAAAAAAACAATAGAGAGGATAAATATCACCAAAAGTTGGTTCTTTGAGAAGATCAACAAGATTGACAAGCCCCTAGCTAGACTGACAAATTCAAAAAGAGAGAAGACCCATATAAACAAAATAATGAATGAAAAAGGTGACATAACTGCAGATCCTGAAGAAATTAAAAAAATTATAAGAGGATATTATGAACAACTGTATGGCAACAAACTGGATAAAGTAGAAGAAATGGACAATTTCCTGGAAACATATGAACAACCTAGACTACCAGAGAAGAAATAGAAGACCTCAACCAACCCATTACAAGCAAAGAGATCCAATCAGTCATCAAAAATCTTCCCACAAATAAATGCCCAGGGCCAGATGGCTTCACAGGGGAATTCTACCAAACTTTCCAGAAAGAACTGACACCAATCTTACTCAAACTCTTTCAAAACATTGAAGAAAATGGAACACTACCTAACTCATTTTATGAAGCTAACATCAATCTAATACCAAAACCAGGCAAAGATGCTACAAAAAAGGAAAACTACCGGCCAATCTCCCTAATGAATATAGATGCAAAAATCCTCAACAAAATACTTGCAAATCGAATCCAAAGACACATTAAAAAAATCATACACCATGACCAAGTGGGGTTCATTCCAGGCATGCAAGGATGGTTCAACATAAGAAAAACAATCAATGTATTACAACACATTAAAAACTCGAAAGGGAAAAATTAAATGATCATCTCAATAGATGCTGAAAAAGCATTTGACAAAATCCAACATCCCTTTTTGATAAAAACACTTCAAAAGGTAGGAATTGAAGGAAACTTCCTCAACATGATAAAGAGCACATATGAAAAACCCACAGCCAGCATAGTACTCAATGGTGAGAGACTGAAAGCCTTCCCTCTAAGATCAGGAACAAGACAAGGATGCCCGCTGTCACCACTGTTATTCAACATTGTGCTGGAAGTGCTAGCCAGGGCAATCCGGCAAGACAAAGAAATAAAAGGCATCCAAATTGGAAAAGAAGAAGTAAAACTGTCATTGTTTGCAGATGATATGATCTTATATCTAGAAAACCCTGAGAAATCGACGATACACCTACCAGAGCTAATAAACAAATTTAGCCAAGTAGCGGGATACAAGATTAATGCACATAAGTCAGTAATGTTTCTATATGCTAGAAATGAACAAACTGAAGAGACACTCAAGAAAAAGATACCATTTTCAATAGCAACTAAAAAAATCAAGTACCTAGGAATAAACTTAACCAAAGATGTAAAAGACCTATACAAAGAAAACTACATAACTCTACTAAAAGAAATAGAAGGGGACCTTAAAAGATGGAAAAATATTCCATGTTCATGGATAGGAAGGCTAAATGTCATTAAGATGTCAATTCTACCCAAACTCATCTACAGATTCAATGCAATCCCAATCAAAATTCCAACAACCTACTTTGCAGACTTGGAAAAGCTAGTTATCAAATTTATTTGGAAAGGGAAGATGCCTCGAATTGCTAAAGACACTCTAAAAAAGAAAAACCAAGTGGGAGGATTTACACTCCCTGACTTTGAAGCTTATTATAAAGCCACAGTTGCCAAAACAGCATGGTACTGGCACAAAGATAGACATATAGATCAATGGAATCGAATTGAGAATTCAGAGATAGACCCTCAGATCTATGGCCGACTGATCTTTGATAAGGCCCCCAAAGTCACTGAACTGAGTCATAACGGTCTTTTCAACAAATGGGGCTGGGAGAGTTGGATATCCATATCCAAAAGAATGAAAGAGGACCCCTACCTCACCCCCTACACAAAAATTAACTCAAAATGGACCAAAGATCTCAATATAAAAGAAAGTACCATAAAACTCCTAGAAGATAATGTAGGAAAACATCTTCAAGACTTTGTATTGGGAGGTCACTTCCCAGACCTTACACCCAAAGCACAAGCAACAAAGGAAAAAATAGATAAATGGGAACTCCTCAAGCTTAGAAGTCTCTGTATCTCAAAGGAATTTGTCAAAAAGGTGAAGAGTCAGCCAACTCAATGGGAAAACATTTTTGGAAGCCATGTATCTGACAAAAGACTGATATCTTGTATAAAGAAATCCTACAACTCAATGACAATAGTACAAACAGCCCAATTATAAAATGGGCAAAAGATATGAAGATACAGTTCTCTAAAGGGGAAATACAAATGGCCAAAAAACACATGAAAAAATGTTTGCTTTATTAGCTATTAGAGAGATGCAAATTAAGACCACAATGAGATACCGTCTCACACCAATTAGAATGGCTGGCATTAAACAAACAGGAAACTACAAATGCTGGAGAGGATGTGGAGAAATTGGAACTCTTATTCATTGTTGGTGGGACTGTATAATGGTTCAACCACTCTGGAAGACAGTCTAGCAGTTCCTTAGAAAACTAGATATAGAGTTACCCTTCCATCCTGCAATTGCACTTCTTAGTATATACCCAGAAGATCTGAAAGCAGTGACGTGAACAGATATCTGCATGCCAATGTCAATAGCAGCATTATTCACAATTGCCAAGAGATGGAAACATCCCAAATGTCCTTCAACAGATGAGTGGATAAATAAAATGTGGTATATACACACAATGGAATACTATGCAGCAGTAAGAAGGCAAGATGTTGTGAAATTTTCTTCCAGGTTCCTTCTGAGCTACTGTGGTCATGAGGGTTGTTGCCTCTTCTCTCTCCACCATTTCATGCTCATTGTCACAGGATAATATCTCTACTGAGGAATCTGATAATGAGGATGCTGACTCCTTCTCTCCATGCTGCTATCATATGCCACCTGATGCCTTTGGTTCTGACAGTGAAGAACCAGCTATTACTTCTGATATAGAAGCACATTTAACAGAATTTTTGCCTAAAAACACTAAATAGAATTTCCAAATGATAAAAAGTGGAAACTGAACACCTAAAGTGTATGAATTTTACATAATATAAATTATATCTCAGTAAACCATGCTTGAACAAAGCCTGTTACATAATTACATCAAATTGTACAGGAAAAGGACATGTAGCATAATGTTTGCTCAAAAGTAAACAGGCTCACAATAGCTTATCTGTTCTTATTGGGTTATTGTTCCCCCTTCATTAATTGTGGGTAAATTTAACGTTCTGGGAATGTCCAGGAATGACTACGGTCTGTTAATTTCTGGTGGCTATGGTAGGAACCAGTTCACAGAAATGTTGCTATATTAGGTTATTTTCTGGGGGTAGAGTAGGAACATGTTGGAAGTAAAGTAGTTATTTTAGGTTAGCTGTCTTTTTCTTACTTCCTTGTGGTTTGTTTGAAATGTTTTTTTATTGTATGTTTTAAAATTTTTTTATATAGTTATTAGTTAATTTTTAAAAAAGAGTTAATTTAAAAAAAACTGAAAAAAATATACAGAGCCTCCCTAAGGAGCTGTTGGAGAATGCAGGGGTGCTGGGCTTCCCCACCTCGGTGGTTGCTGATGTGTTCACAGACATACCATGGGACTTGCCCTTGGGAAGACTGTTGCTGCAAAGGAGAGGCTAGGCCTGCCTATAATTGTGCCTAGGAGCCTCCTCCCGATGCCTCTTTGTTGCTCAGATGTGGTCCTCTCTCTCTCTCTCTAGCTAAGTCAACTTGGCAGGTGAAATCACTGCCCTCCCCACTACATGGGATCTGACACCCAGGGGAGTGAATCTCCCTGGCAATGTGGAATATGACTCCTGGGGAGGAATCTAGATCCGGCATCGTGGGATGGAGAACATCTTCTTGACCAAGAGGGGGATGTGAAAGGAAATGAAATAAGCTTCAGTGGCAGAGAGATTCCAAAAGGAGCCGAGAGTTCACTCTGGTGGGCACTCTTATGCACAATAGAGACAACCCTTTTTAGGTTCTAATGAATTGGAATAGCTAGCAGTAAATAACTGAAACTATCAAACTACAACCCAGAACCCTTGAATCTTGAAGATGATTGTATAAAAATGTGGCTTATGAGAGGTGACAATGTGATTGGGAAAGCCATACAGACCACACTCCCCTTTGTCCAGTCAGTGTATGGATGGATGAGTAGAAAAATGGGGACCAAAAAAAAAGAAAGAAAAAAAAAAGGCACTCAGTGTTCTTTTTTACTTTAATTGTTCTTTTTCACTTTAATTTTTATTCTTATTATTTGTGTGTGTGTGGTAATGAAAATGTTCAAAAATTAATTTTGGTGATGAATGCACAACTATATAATGGTACTGTCCACAGAGACAACTGAATGTACTCTTTGTATGACTGTGTGGTATGTGAATATATCTCAATAAAACTGAATTAAAACAAAACAAAACAACGACAAAAAAAGTAAACAGGCTCTTCTTAGCAGAATTTTTACATATCCGAATTTATTAAATTTAAGATACCATTATTCTTAAGACATACTTATTTTATGTACCTTTCTGGGTGTCAAGGTCCAGTGAAGAAAAAGAATCCACTCTGGGTATTTCATTCACAGGGAATGTTGAGGCAATGCAGAGGTTAGTCCCAGCTGGAAGCTGCGCTCCACACACACACACCTCCCAGGGCTACAGGTACAATGTCGGGAAGTTGAGTTACCTGAGCCAGTGTTTCATAGTTATAACTATTTCCCTCTTTTCCCATTATTCATATTTAGAAGCTGCTGCATGGCCAGTGGAATTGCATCACAGCTGAGGAAACTAAAGGTTAAGGAACCAAAATGGCCTACATTGAGTTACAAGCAAAGCTGCCCTCACGGAGGGGGCATGGCCTTCAGAATATTGGTCAGGTAATTAACTTGCCCTATGATTAGAGACACTACTGACAACCCCCAAAGCTGTTTGTTATATAAACATTCTTGAAACACAGGAACAGAAGTTGATACAAGATATGAAAGAAAGAACATGGGTCACCGGTGTTACATTTTCTCTCAACAGGGTTTAAAATACCTTTAAAAATGGGAATAATCAATCCTCCTACAAAACGGCCCATAGAAAATTTCTGACAACTAAACTAACTTCAGCTGTGTGGTTCTAGGGGTTTTATAATGACTGAAAGAGCAGGAAGTGAACGAATTCCCAGCAGACATCACAGAAAAGATAAGGTTAAACTGGATGATGCAATGAAAGCACAAGAAACGAAAAGCGTACAATATTTTCAGAATAATTTGAAATTTGTTAGCTTGTTGGTAAAAATTAAATCCTACCCATAATATAACAAATTGATTATGACTAGTTTGCTTATCTCAATTTTAAAGATAACAATTATGTTTTCAAAAGAAAACAAAGGAAAACAACGCTGTGATCTTAAAACAGGAATAGATTAATAAACAAAGCAAAATATTAAGGTTGAAATCACACATTAGATTATATTAAAATTAAGAACTTCCCCTCATCAAAAGTGAAAGAGAGAGAGAATGAGAGTTAGAGGGAGAGGAGAGGGAGAAGGGGCACCAAGCAAGGACTCCCATCCAGCAGAGACAAAGAAGCCTTTCAGATCAATAAGGAAAACACTGACAACACAATAGGAAAAAAATGGGCAAAACAGACATTCAAAAAAGATCTTACCCAATGGCTAATAAATATGTGAAAATTGCTCAACTTCTTTAGTAAACAAGAAATGCAAATAAAGCCACTACCTGATACCATCACACAACTACCAGAGATAAAATGACACACTTCAAATTTTGGCATAGATAAGAACACAGCAGTAAATGCACACACTACTGGTGGGCGTGAAAATCGGTATACAGATTTTGGAAATCTGGTGGTGTCTTCTAATACTGAAGATATGTAAACATATAGCACAGAATTTCCATACTCTGTATATATACCCAACAGAAATTCATACTTGTGTCAGCAAAACATTTTCTAGAATTTATATCCAGCACTTTTCCTAACAGCCCCAAATTGACAAACACTCACATTTCCATCAAAAGTTGAATAATCAAATTCTTTGATATTCACACAAGGGAATTTCATCACCAATGATAATAAATGATACACAACAACATGCAAAAATACAGATAAATTCCAGACAACATATGGAATTTTAAAGGCCCAATACTAAAGAGACCAGGTGGTATGATTACATTTATATAAGTACAACAGGTGAAAGTGATCTAAGCTGTGAGATGTGAAAAGAGTGGTTACCCTTGAGATTGACAAGGAAGGGCCACAGGGATGCATCTCAGGGATAAAATATTCTGTTTTTTCTTCATGCAATATTCTAGTTTTTAATCTATGAGCTTTATAAAATATTCTGGTTTCTAATCTAGGAGCTTCACACTCAAAGTGTTCAGTTTTATAAATTTCACCAAGCTGTACACTTATGACTTAGAAAGATACCTTAAATATTTTCAAAACATCATAATTTCTTGTTGAGAAGAGGTATATAGATTAGTGTCATGTTATTGTCCTTATATTGTCAAGGAGAAGTTAAAGGTATTAAGTAACTTGATACTGTGTGTGTTGGTTTGAATGTATTATGTCCCCCAAAATGCTATGTTCTTTGATGCAATCTTGTGGGCTGACATATTAGTGTTGATTAGGTTGGAATCCTTTCATTGAGTATTTCCATGAAAATGTGACTCAATCAACTGTGGGTGAGACATTTGATTGCATAATTTCCATGGCGGTGTTACTCCACCCATTCAGGCTGGGCCTTAATTGAATCACTGGAGTACTATGAAAGTGTTCACAGACAGCAGGAGGTGCTGCAGCCAAGAGAGACACTTTGAAGGATGCACAGGAGCTGAGAGTGCAGCTGGAACACAACCTGGGATCAGCAGACGCCAGCCCCGTGCCTTCCGAGCTCACAGAGGTTTTCCGGATGCCACTGGCCTTCCTTTGGTGAAGGTATACGTGTGTTAATGCCTTCATTTGGACATTTTCATGGCCTTCAGATTGTACTTTTGTAACCAAATACGCCTCCTTTATAAAAGCCAGTCCACTTCTGCTTTTTGCATAATGGCAGAATTAGCAAACCAGAACAATGAAATTAGCTTTAAACTGTAGATTGTAATTTCTAGGTAAAAAACTGAAAGATACTGTACACAACTTCCAAAGAACAAGGGTGAAATGCAGAATTATTTTAAAAATTAACCGAGAAGAAGTTAAGATATACAAAATTAGAAAATAGAAGAAGTATTATGAAGAGGAGACAGTAAGTTGATAAATTATTTCCAAATATATCCATTATTCACAGACTAGTTTCTCCTGTTACAGTAAATTATTGTTTGGCTGCATTCAACTGAATATTTTTTCAAGAGACATGGCAAAAACATGAAGATTAAAGAAGAAAAATGAAAAGATATTTCATATAACTTTAAACAATTAACCAACTAATATAATTATATAATATATAATAAATAGATACATGGATATAAATCAGATAAAACAACCATGACATTAATGCATTTTGTGATTATAATCAGTATTATTCTTACATTGTATAATATACAATTTTCAAATATTATTGCTTGATAGAAAACAAGCATAATATATGTATGAATATAGGTGTATAAACATATATATTTATTTATACACAAACTGACACATAAATACAAACACATATGCATGCATCATACATATGGAAAATATATATTGGGTATTTTCTGCCATTCTCTTGAAATATAGCTTCA
The DNA here is from genome assembly GCF_015220235.1 of Choloepus didactylus. Taxonomy (NCBI): domain Eukaryota; kingdom Metazoa; phylum Chordata; class Mammalia; order Pilosa; family Megalonychidae; genus Choloepus; species Choloepus didactylus. Next base: position 5,691,595 of record NC_051333.1, on the reverse strand, counting down.
GAACTGTGCTAACAATTCTGTGATGGCCAAAAGAAGCAAAGTAATGCTGTGCAAAGAAATACCCTTTACATATATCTGATGGAATTAGGGGAATTTTTATTCCTTCTGCAGGAAAAGCTGACCCTAGAAACACTGGAATCACGGCCCATGAGAACGAAGGGGCTGACAGTTGGGAAACACAGAACAAATACTGAATCTATCTGCTGCAGCAACAAACTGGGATTATCAAAAAGAGCAACACAAATCTTAAGGATGGAGGAGAGGGTGTAAAAGGATACAAAGGTGCTCACCAGTAGAAGGATGGTTTGGGTAGCTCTGGACTCAGGGGAGGACCTGGGGGAGAGGCTGGTCCTGTGGATGTGTTGGACCCGCTGCTTGTGCCTGTACAGGATGGAAACCATGGAGCCGCTGGCCCAGAGCATGAGCCCCAAACACAGAGCATCAGGGAATGATAACAATGCAGCATAGAGTGAATCTGCACTTCTGTCGTGATATTTAGCAGAACAGTACCCGAAATCTTTTCTCTTTATGATGGTATCATTTCTCCAATTACCAGTCACAAACACAGGATAAATGATATTTACCAGCATGTAGAGGAGCCAGCACAGGGATATGGAGAGGCCGATGTAATTGGGAGCTTTCACTTTCATCTCTGCCCACCTGGAGTTATTGGGGCTGATGGTGATGGCCTGGAAGATACTCAAGAGGCAGGTGCTGCTAATGCACACACCCCTGCCCACACTGCGAAAGTAGAAAAGAAGTTTGCATCCAGTATCATTGAGGAAATCTTTCAACCCAAATGTTGCCATTGTCCTGGGGACTCCATTAGTGAAGATGGACAAGGAGTTGGCTACAATCAGGTTTCTGAGAATCAAATCTGTGGACCTTAACCTGCACCCAGTGACATAAAGGAAGATATGATTGTAAAGAAGGGAGAAATTCCCCAGCACCCCAACTACCGTCTGGGATAACACGAAGAAGCCTATGGCCAAATCCCTGGAGGACATTCTGCCAGTTCCCAGGCATTGACGTGTCTCTTCAGAGCCAGAAGATTCTGCACAGGAATAGATGTGGGCCACATGTCAACTGAAATCCAGTTTTTTTCCCTTTACCATTAGTACTCACCAAGAAAAATTTAAAGTTTGTATTTTATTAAGTTTGCTGATACATCAATGTCTAGCATTTGAAGTGTGTTTTTAATGAATCACTGCTATGAAGACTCTATATGTGGTAACTTCTTTATGCTTCACAAATCTATGAGGTGGCCACTACTACTGCTTTTCTTATAAAGACAAGAACTTAGGTACAGGGAAGTTTGCTACATTCACATGCTGGTTAGGGGCAGAGTGGAGACTTGAACCTGGCTTGGCAGTTAACCAGCATGCTCTATACACAAAACTAGTTAGCTGTGTGTTTGCTATTTCCAGATATACATTGAGTTTTGTTTTTACAGAGTGTAATTTGATTTTAAATTGGTGATATCGTTTACCCATTTTGGTGGTAGCAATTTTCCAGTAATGTGTAAAAATGTAATACAGGGGCAATATTAATAATCAATAAAGTTTTAAAGGATAATATAATGTTGATGCACCAGTTGCGGTAAAATACTGCAGGAACCTTCCCCATAACCAAGATGGATTAAAGGAAAGCAAGATTGGCTCACTACTATGATGGCAAAAGAAAACTCATTTGCTTTTATGCAAGGAACAAAGATGTGACAGTGTCTACCTCAAAACTAATTTAACAATCTCCTATGGCACACTAAACTACAGGACCTGAAACACTAATATGTAAAAAATAAATAGTGTAGGCTAGAAACCAAATCATTACTCTGAAGTTCATATACTCATCAATTAACTAATACATGAGTGAAGTAAAACTACTGGCAATGAGAAGAGAATGTTATTAAAAATATAAGACACATATGGAAAATGAACTCTCCCTGGCATGGAATCCTGTGCATTTTGAATAACTGAAATGGTATTATTTATGGAATAAGATTAGAATATTTTTGAGGCAGAGAATATATCACAAGATACGTTTGAGCATGACAGCTGCTGTCTGAATCCCATAATGATAAATTTACCTTTTCCTTAAATGCTGCTTCCCTAATTCAAGAGGGAAAACAGTCTCAATATAATCAACAGACCACTTACATTTTCAGTAGAGACACAATTACTGTCTTCAAAAAGCACTTCATTCACTCAGAGATAGAGAAAAACTTTCCATCCCAGTTGTTCCCATTCACGTAAGCTGTTTCTACACAGGATTGAATGATGCTTGTAGATTCAACTGATATTTTATTTTAAGCATGAAGGTGTTATATGCACACCTCCAGTGATCCTGAATTTTGTCTCTGATTGCTGTGAGGTTGGCACACCAGTAGACACATTTCAGAACTACTGCTGTTAAGCACCTAGAAAATCAGGTTTTCTTATCACTCTGATTACACACCAGAAATCACTGTAACTGAGGATGACACTGAAACCCACTAGGAGCCCTCAGGGACAGGATTTGAGGCTCAGACCCCCCCATGTCCCTACCCCAGCTCAGCCCTGGACTCAGGAATGATTACTCCATCCTGTGTGACTTTAGCCCTGGACAAGTTTCAACCCCAGAAGATTCCCTTTTTTCCAATATGATCACTTACACAGACTCCTCATATGCCTCCTTTCTCTAGAAACTCTGCCTCTTTGACTGATATCAGTAATACTCACCCTACTCCTTTCTGCTGCCAGGACAGTGGGCTCAGTGTGACAGTCAGGATGGCCAGCAAGTGTCGGAGGGAGCAGCCTCACCCCGAGATAAGGGCTTGTGACTCTGTGACCTCACCTCCCCACAGAACTGCAATTATCATTTCACCTGTAGCAGCAATGGGACTGCAGGCTTGGGGAGCTGAGAATATTTCCAAAAAACTTTTTCCCAGTTGCTAATTACCAGAAAATAATTACAAGCTCCTACTTAGCATCTCCAGAGAGACTTTGCAGGGTTTGGCAGAGGCTCTTTCTGTTCTGTGAACCCTGGCGGCAGATAGGGTCTCAGTGGAGGGAGCAAGTAATGCTGAGGTCTGGACGTGAGGGACTGGCAGTAAGGCAGGTGCATCTCACTGGAGGCTCTGCTTCCCTGAGAAGTCCTTACACACAAAGTAGAGCTCTTTCCAAATCTTCAGTCCACTGAGTTTCACCACCATTTCAGTTGTGACAAGAGAAATGGAATCAGGCAAAAGAAATGAGAAGGATTTTTAAAGTGATACAAGTACAAGGAATAATATGGTGCCAGTAATTTACATTTGAAGCCATGGAACCCACCTGAACAGCTCAATGCCAATTAATTTTGACTCATTTACATAATTTTGTTGGAAAATATCCATTCCCATTATTGGCTTCCCCAGTAGTGATCAGAATTCTAAACAGAACTATATCCTTACAAGTCAGAAGCTTATGAATGCCTCAAAAGTAACAGCATGACAATCAGATGTTTTAACAGAGAGATTCTATAATTGTTCTTTAATATCAGATAAGACAATGCTCCTTACTCAATCCAAGGGGACTTAACAGTGACTGCAGTCCTCTACACACACACACACAAATTTGCTTAACTGTCAGTAATGAGCAATTGTTTCCTCTCTAACTTTAAGAACATTAAAATATGAGTTCAAATAGTCCTTTGGTTTTTTCTACAGAAAAAAGTCCACAATTTGATTCATGTCTTCCGTCTAAGGCCCCCAATATTCCAGTCAGGGATTAGAGCCATAGTGCTGGACAAGCCCTAGTTCATGTGCAAACACAGACACACACACACACACACACAGATACCCATTTACATGGAGATCCAAACAAACATGTGCATCCACAGCTGACCATATTGTTGCATATACTCACATACTTACACAGGTACACACTCATGTACACTATCCATAAAATCTCACACACTTCCATACACTAACCAAAATACACACTCACATTCACACACCCTCACTATGGCACACACTGACACAAATTCATACAGTCCTAACCACATTCACACAATCACACTCACACAGTGTGTGCATATATACATTGACAATGTATCCATTTTTGACAGCATCATGGTATCTCCAGAATTATACATGCCTTAAAAGGTCCTTTTCCACCCTTTACACTCCTTCCAACCATGTAACAACCCAAAAGTACATTAAGTTCAGTGTCACGCTTACAAGCACTGTGCATGAACGTTTTCAGTCTAGGCACATGGCAGAAAAGATGGAGTGTGGAGGGAGTGACATTGTGAGGATGTAGGATAGGGTGGCAAAAAATGAGGGCACAGGAATAGGGTCCACAGGAATAAGATGAGGGATTAGAGACTCAGGGTATGGGGGCATAGAGAATTCAGAGGAAGAGAGAGGATTATAGATTAAAAGGTACAGTGTGGTTAAAGATGCAGAGGGGTTAAAGTACACCACAGGGTTTATGAGAACAAAGAGGAAATGTGTGCAAGGAATTTAAGGATATGGAGAATATTGGATTCTAAGAGTCCAAGTGGAACTGAGGGTCATGGGAAGAAGGAGCAGTGACGGTGGGAGTTAATGGATGAAAGAATGCAAAGTGCAGGGTAAAAGGCACAAGGGCCTTCACATCTGTGAGAGGTTAAAGAACATGATGAGGAAAGCAGATAATAGGTGTGGTCTGGAGATGCTGGGTATAGTGAGTGGTCCAAGGCAAAGACTGAGGGTAAAAAGGGGAGATGGAGTCTGGGGCAGAAATGGACTCAGGAAAGCAGGAGAGCAATATGGCAGGAGGCAATGAAGGGTGGTTGGGAGAAGAGTGGGGATGCGTGGGCTAGACGGCCCTGGAGTAAAAGGCACGGACTATACGGTTAGAAACAGCTTCCCAGAAAGTTCAAACAAAATTCAGCAACAGACCTTCTGAGACTGCCAGAATGGAACCTCAGTAATTTTTACCCATGATCAAGAGCATAGCTCAGGGCTAATGATAAGGAATTTCCCCATCTGAAATTGGATCCAAACATTTAAATGTGGTATTTAAAATTCTAATTGGAGCTCATTCTCCATCATTCCCTGATCTTTATCTATTTATTCATGGATTTCAGTCTTGGTGAAAGAGCACAGAGGGTATTGAAGCAGCTAAATGGTAAAAGCCAGAAGATGCTATAAGGGATTCCTACAAATGTTATAGGTAGGGACGCTTCCAGAAAGCCCACCCAAATCGCTAAGGACTTATTAAATGCAATACAGAGGCCTTTTCTCAAAAAAAAAAAAAAAAAAAAGAAAAAGAAAAAAGAAAAAAAAACCTGTTGGTCAAGAATCCAATGTTATAAAAAAAAATGAATTCTTCTGGGATTATAAGAAGTGATTTTCTCAGATATTGGTGCTCATTTAGGTCTTTCATCTTTTACTGAAAGAGTTGAAGGGGCAATGTACATCAGGATAAAATTAACAAGAAAATGAAAATAATGGCTTTACAATTTCAGTAACTTCAAAAGGGTGAGATAAAAATTATAAGAGTTTCTGATTCCTACTTTAATGACAATCAATAGAAAAATACAGGTATTTCCAGAAGAAATAATATAAAGGACAATAGCTGTCTATATTGCATGCAATAGGGGTGTTGGAAATAATACTGTCCATTTTTAAAGGAAAAAAAAGTGAGCACTGGAAAAATAAAATCCCAATTTAAAATACGTTCCTCATGTGCTTCCTAAAAAAACGGTGGGTTCATCCTGGAGAGTAAAGATAGCTTCAAACTACCTTTTAGTGGCCAGGATGGGTTTGTTTTAGTTTAAACAATATTATATATTTGAGATGGTGCACGTGAAAAGGAAGGTTCCCAGAGTTCACCAAGTGGTGGGGTGCATTCATTGATCTACATTCAAAGAGTTCTAAAAGATATAATGATTCTAATATAATCCCTTTACCAGAAACATTAACAACCCTGATATAAATATGAATGAATGAATAAGGTAAAGACTGAAAGCTAGCTCTTTTATATAAACCAGTGAGTTTTATATTTCTGTATTTTCATTCTGTATTCTCAGTTGTTTTCTCTGAGTCATGGCTGAAGATTTTAAGGTGTAAGGCACATATTTGCAAATAAATTTAACTTCGTTAATTTAAAATTAAAACAAGTATGTCTTCTGAGTTATCAGTTAAGTACAAAAAAGTCAGGCATGCTTAATTTGGTTAGATGCAAACTTAATTTTTAAATTATTTTAAACATCTAGTAGATATAATACTAGCTTATGTGATCAGGATACCTGTACATGTTAAGGAGGAAAATCTCCAAAATGCATGCCCTTTTTTGTACTTAACAGTGGTAACGCAGAAGACATAGTTGTTTTACTTATAAATTAACAAAATTACATTAATTTACAAATATAGGCCCTACAGCTTAAAATCCTTAGCCATGACTCTGAAAAAGTAGACTTATAACAGAAAGGCAAAACAGAGTTATAAAACTCTGCATTATATAAAAAGATGGCTTTCTGTCTTTGCCACAGTTTTAAAAATTAATAACTCATTAATTTATTTTTAACGGGTTGTTCATATTTCTGGTTTGGGGCTACTTCAGAACCATTGTTATCTTTTAGAAAGTTTTGACTATTGAACAACGAATGTACCCCACTACCTGGGGGAGTCTGGACACCTCCTTTCTCAAGTGCACCATCTCAAATGTATTATTATCTTGTTTAAACTGAAACATCCCCACTGAAGCCTTAAACCATCTTTACTCTTAAATGCTGTGCCACCCCCCCCCCTTTTCACAAATCCCAGGAGGAAGCTATTTTAAATTACAATTTTATTCACCCAGTGCTTGTTGTTTTTCTTTCCTTTAAAACTGGACAGTCTTATTTCCAACAACCCTGTCTGCAACATAGACAGCTGTTGTCCTTTATATTTCATCTCCTGAAACTACCTCTATTTTTGTATTGACTGTTGTGCCAGTTTGGATATATTACGTACCCTGGAAAAGCCATATTCTTTCATGTAATCTTGTGGGGGCAGACTGATTAGTCTGGTGATTAGGGTTGAACCTCTAATTAAGTGATTTCCATGGCCATTTGGCCTTGCTCAATCACGGTGGGTCTTGGTTGGTTCACTAGAATTGAGCCATCTTTATGAAAACACTCCCTGTTTATTCCTTTACAGAGTCGAATGTGACGCTCTGTCTCCTGCTGTCACACACCCCACGGAATGTGGACGGCAGGTGGCCTTGATCTAATACCTGTGGATTATGAAGTTGGTCCTTAGACCTGGGACGGCTGCACCATCTCGGTCACACATTCTCTCTGTGGGTGGATAATTGTTAACAAGTCTTGCAAATATCTGCAAAACATATTATGCCCAAAACTGGGTGCCTCCTTGTCTGCACCTTTCCCGTTTTGGTCACCTTTGTAGTCCAGAGCGCTCACATCTCTTCCACCCGGTTCCGCCTGAGGAAGCCGGAAGGACTCACAGGGAGAGTAGCCGCGAGTTTTAAGCCCCGTCTCGACCTCACTTCCGGCTTAGGTCACGCATGCGCGGAGGTGACCAACTCCGCCCTCCCTAATCAGAATCCAAAACACCAGGTAGTAGCTTCCCTCGGCGCCTTCACTGCCTAAAGGCGAAGCAGGTACTGGGGTTGTTAGTTTACAGGCTGGAGGGACAGATGGGCAAGAATATCAAGTCAAATCTTGGTTTACTTGTCTTTGGGAATAGGAGAGTGACAAATGGCTCATAGTTTTCAGAAGTTATTAGGAATATTGGCAGTAAAACCCTGGAGCGAAATTTCTCTGGTTTACACTAGTCAATGTTGGATCAGTCTCAGGAGGGAGACTAACCCACAATGTAGGTCAGGGATTCACTAGAGAGTCAAATGTGGGGGGGGGGGGGGGCGTGGCCAAACTTTTAAAGGCTGTCTTTTTTCACACAGAGTCCCAAGTAGAAAAGGAGGAGATCCCAAGGAACCTAAGACCAAATCCAGAAATACCTGCAATGTAAGATGTATTTTTCTGTAGCAAAGTGGGACAAGGGACAGGGTAATTCAGTCTTTCCTGGGTGTAAAGCAGGGAATGCACCTGAGCACCAAAGTTTCATTGCAGCCTTGGCTCCTTGTGCGTCTGGGATGGACCAGGGAGTATGAATCACCCAAACTCTCACTTTATCCACTGGACGGGAGTACAGCTTAGATGGGCAGATCTCAGGGAGGATGAAAGTCCATTCCTTGGCCAGGTACTGTGATGTAACAGGTAGGATATTGCTTTTTTTGGTAATAGATGGGCATGGATGTAAATTATTCAGGGCATGAACAGGGAGAGTGAGGTAAGACTCAGAATAGGATGCAATTCTGGTTGTGTGGGTGGGCACTGTTTTGCCAACTTCCAGGGACTAAGAGGTCCGTGGCTGGAAGAAGAGATCAGCAGGACCCCCAAGAAGACCCATGGCTCATCCTCAGAATGTGAGGTTCCCAGCCATGGCAGGCAGATCTTTCACCTGCCAGTTTCTCCACAGGGTACTCCATTGGCTCTTAGCATAGCACTGAAGTTGGGAAAGAGGAAAGGAAGGATTCTGAAGCTGGCAGCTGCTGGAACCAGGAGAAGAACCCAGGCTGCTTGCCAGAGGATGCACACTGGGCACACCAAGCAGCATTTATCCTCCCTAGAAAAACTGCTGACACTTCGGTAAAGCCTCAAAACCAATTCATGTCAGAGGCCATTAATAAGGGTGTGGCCTGGTGAGGATGCAGCAGGTATATCCCCCATTTATCTGGATGCAGCAATCTGAGCTCGACCAGCTCCACACAACCCCTGAATCAAGGTCACTCATGCAGCCTGGGTGTCACACAGAAGGCTGCCTGGTCCCCAAGACCCAGCACAGGACTGAGGAAAGCTCAGGAGTCCACATCCCTTTTTGGGAGAGATTCGTGCCTTTTCTTTTAGCCTCTCTCTCATGGGCTATGTCCTCTCATCTGCTGCTGGTCCTGGCTTGTTTTCCCCGCAGCCCTGGAGGAGGGGGAGTGCTTCTTCCAGCTGGAGATAATCTCTGTGCTGCCTCAGCATTCACCCTGAGGAAAACAGCTAGGATGGATTCTGTCCCCTCACTGGAGTTTGACTGAAAGAAATGTACTTGCAATAATTATGTGTCTTAAAAAGAACAATATCTTAAATTTAATGGACTGTAATATGTAAAATTTCTGTTAAGAGGAAATTTTATATAAGTTGTATCTGAGTGTGGTGATGTAAAGCTGTATGTATCCCAGAAAAATATGTCTTAAATTTCTTTCCTGTGGGTGTAATTCCATTGTAAGTTGAACATTTTCATGAGTCTACTTCAGTTAAGGTGCGACCCACCTCATTCAGGATGGGTCTGAATCCTGTCACTAGAGTCCATAAGAGAATGAAATGCAAATGGAGAGAGACAGGCACAGAAAAAAGAAGCTGAAATCATTGAAACCTGGAAAAGAAGGGAAAGACCAGTAGCCTCTGCCATGTACCTTTCCATATGGCAGAGGAGCCAAGGATCAATGGTAGTTGGTCTTTGGGAAGAAAGCTTCACCTTGATGATGCCATCATTTGGATATTCCCCAGCCTCAACCATAACCGAATATGTTCCCATGTCTAAGCCAAATCATTTCGTGGTATTGCTTTGAGCAGGCTAGGAAGCTCAAACAAGAAGGGTGACTTCTATTTCTATATAATTTCTTAATTAGATATTTTTATAATTACATAAAAAATTTTCTGTAAGTATGGTCTGTTGAAGTATAATTTATCTAAAATAAATTCACAGTGTTTTTTAGGAGAAAACCTGTATGAGTTTTAATAAATGCATACAGTCATGTAACTACCACCCAGAAAGTAGGTATAGAGATTTTTCACTCCCCCAAAAGATTTCTTTTGTGATTTCCTGAAATGAATACCTTCTCCCACCTCACTCCTGGGGAAGCACTGATCTAATTTCGTTCCTATATCTTTGTGTTCTTCAGAATGTCATATAAATGGAATCATACACTATATAATATTTTGAAACTAATTTCACCATAATGTCTTTGATACTGTGTGTAGCAATAGTTTATTCTGTTTTATTGCTGAGTGGTATTCCCTTCCATGGATGAATTTCAGTTTGTTTATTCATCAAACATTTGGGTCATTTTAAATTTGGACCTGCTGCTTATACGTGTAGAGGCTGAAAACTATGAATTCACTGGCCCAGATCATGAGTCCCAAACCCAAAACATCATAGGAGGATATCAATGCTACATACAATGAATCTGTGATTCTGCTGTGAAGTGGAGCAGAGCAGTGTACCAAGCATTTTACTTTGTGATGTTGCTGTTGCTCTCTTTGGATGTCACATAAACAGGAAGAATTATTTTTACTAGCATGTGCCAGGTCTAGCATGGCATATTTGTAGGGTGTGCTGACATGGATATATTATTTTGCCCAGAAAAGCCCTATTCTTTAATGCAATCTTGTGGAGGCAGATTTATTGGTCTTTTGATTTGGGTGGAACCTTTTGATTCAGTGTTGACATGGAGATCTGACTCCCCAACTGTGGGAGATACTTTAGTTTATTTCCATAGAGGTGTGGCCCCGCCCATTCAGGGTGGGTCTTGATTAGTTCACTGGTGTATTTAAGAGATGCTAAGAGCCTACACAGACCCAGATGCTTGTGGATGCTTGGAAATGCTTGGAAATAGACAGAAAGGTGCTTGGAGATGATAAGCTAAGAGATGAAGACCAGAGTTTGCCCTGGAGAAGCTAAGAGAGGATTCCCAGATGCTTAGAGAGAAACACCCTGGGAGAAAGAAAGATGCACAGGAGCTGAGAGAGAGGACTGAAGACAGAAACCCAGAGATATTTTTGAGCAAAGGACCAGCTGACACTGTTCATGTACCTTTCCAGTTGACAGAGGTGTTCTGGATGCCATCAGCCTTCCTTCAGAGAAGGTATCCTCTTGCTGATGCCTTAGTTTGGGCACTTTTGTGGCCTTAGAACTTAGGTTATTTGTAACCTAATAAATCCCCTTTATAAAAGCAAATCCATTTCTGGTATTTTGCATAATGGCAGCCTTAGCTGACTTCAACAGTGCCATTATTCACAGTTGCCAAAAGAAGGAAACAGTTCAAGTGTCCTTCAACAGATGAGTGGAAAATAATATGTGGTATATACATATAATGGAATACTATGCAGAAGTAAGAAAGTCCTGAAACATGGGACAGTATGGATGAACCCTGAGGACATAATGCTGAGTGAAATAAGTCAGATAGAAAAAGGGAGACATTATATGTTATCACTAAAAGAACTCCCTGAATGATATAAAATCATGTCTTAAATGTAGAATATAGGAGTCCTAGAGGTAGTCAGAAGCTAGACAAGGAGGAATGATTACCTAATATATACAGAACTGAAAACGAGATTGAATTAAAGGTATGGAAATGGACAGGGGTGATGATAGATTGTTCATGGAATTATGTAAGTATCAGTGATGCGTTGAAGTTGAGCATGATTAAAATGGGTTGTTTAAAGGCGTGTGCCCCACAGATTAGCACTATAAATATAAATAAGGGCATGCATTGTCTACTTCTAAGGTAAGACGCTGGTACAAAGGGTTGACACTAGAGTGGTACATGGGAAAAACTACCTGTTGCGTATTATGGACTATTCTTAATAAGAATACCTTCCTTGTACCGCACTAATATTAGGGATAAATAAATAGGGGTATTAAGAGCTTTGAGGTGTTTTGGGTTATGATAATTGTTTAAAATTGATAGTGATGATTGTATGAGTAAGTGAAGATAGTGTGAGACATTGATTGTTTATCTTGGACAGAATATATGCCATGTGAAATAGGGAACCCCCTACTTAATAAGTCCAGCCCTCTGTCTTGAGACTTGCTCTTGTGAGTGTAAAAGGGAGACTAAGCCTATCGATGTTTGTGCCTAAGAGTCATTTCCAGAATACCTGTTTTGTTGCTCAGATGTGACATTTCTCTCTAAGACGACTCTGCAAATAAAGTCGTTACCCTCACCCCTAGGTAGGACATGACTCCTCAGGGAGTGTGTCTCCCAGACAATATGGGACACAACTCCCAGGAATGAGCCTGGCCCTGGCATTGAGGGATTGAAAGTGCCTTCTGTACAAAAGGGGGAATACAGACATAACAAAATAAAGTTACAGTGGCTGAGAGAATTCAAATAGAGTTGAGAGCCTATCCTGGAATTTACACTTATGCAAGCTGCAGTTAGATATATTCCAAATTGTTCGCGTTATGCCAAGCCCAACCAACAGTATTCCAAGAGTCCTAAAGAAATGCCGCAGGTCCATATCCAAAACTCTATAAAAAGTTTCACTCACTGAGTTTATTTTTCAGAAACTGAAAGCCTCTAATCTTCTGCTCGATAAGTCCCCAAACTCAGAGGCAACAGTGTCTTCCAGAACATCCACCAGATGCATCCTCCTTCCCCTTCAGGTCAACACCCCTTTTCAATATGAACAAGTTAGGGTGGTCACTCACCCGATATCATTGAAGACTGAGGCAGTGGTAAAATGAGCTGGGGTAGTAGGAACAGACAAGGTAGGATTCAAGAAAGGATTACAAATACTGAATCTTTATGTAAATATTTATTTTTAGTCTCTAGGGTATTAGAAAAACTAGAAGGAGATAACTGAAATGATGGAACTGTAACCTGTAATATTCTTTGAAATTGAGTCTATAACTACTTGTTAAGTGACACGTAGAAAGTTATCATTTTTCTGTATTTATGTTACATTTCACAACAAGGAAATTACTGACATTGCAGAACTGTAACACAACATTCTTTGAAACTGGTAACTTCGATGAACTGCTCAGGAAATGTTTCACTGATCATCTGAAGAAGAAGTGAAGGTCCCCTGTCTCACTTAAATGTCTTCAACTTATTAGATTAAATCCAGCTGATTGCGTTCTCTCATTGTGAAAGACACGACTTTCGTTTATGTAATCAGTCACAGCTGCAGCCAATTGACTGATGATTTAATAAACCAGCCTTCTGGTTTATTAACCAGCCACAGATGTCCTTGCAGTAACAGGCCAGTGCTTCCTTGACCAGACACCTGGGTACCATTCCCTGGCCAAATTGACAGATGAACCTAACCATCACAGCCCATCCCTTGTCAAGTTGGCAGTTATACACATCACCTTAAACCATAATTTATCTCTTAGCAGAGAACAATAACTAAAATATAATTTCCCAACAATATTCCACTATCCTGCATATAACTGGAAATGCAATAAATCTCTCCAGAATAGCGTGCAAGTCCTTGGGTGATATTAACTCTTAAAATTGATTTCCTTTAACTTAAATACTGCAAAATGAACAATACAGATTATGTCATATGATAAGGGAATAAGACGAAGAAAGCAAAGATATTTGCTTTACAGACAAATACAAACATACTAATAGCAAAAAAGGAGGAAATATCCATCCCATCATACTCCTCGTTCCTATAACTGGTAATGTGGCAATAGTTCATACTTATCACAACCTTCTTCCACTACCTATTCCATGTTCCCTTTACTCTCAGCAAGCACTTCATCTGGCCGTGGTTCTTTGCCTAGTGGGGTGACTGAAACCTTCATTCTTGAAGTTTCTTGACCATTGGTAGTCCTGCCTGGATTCGGTTGTTGCAGTTCTCCATTGACTTCAATCACAGGACATTGTAGTACTAATAGACACCCAATTGGATCACCTGTATTCCAGGAAAACTCTTCTTTACTTCCATTGTGTAGCTGCAGTGATATTTCCCCCTTGAGAGTCTGGATCAATCACCCCAGTCAGTACAGTAATTGCCTTCCTTGCCTGTTGATTCAGAGGCATAAGAAGCCCAAGGTGACCAGGTGGCAGTCTTAAATTCTAGTTCAATGGAATTATTGTGTTTCCTGGTGAAAGCACTCCTCCTTTTGGAAGAAAAACTTGTAGACCAGCAGAACTTAAGCTTGCATGGACAGGAAGCAAAAATTTTCCTAATGGATCTGTAGGAGTGATAGTGAGTGGTGCCACTCCTCTATCCACCCCTTGATTACAGGACCCATGAATCCTGGCTATGGGAGAAACAGCACCATAGAGTGGATGTTCATTCAAAGCATACACAGCCTCCAGGAGTACACTGCTCCAGCCCTGAAAGGTTTTGCCTACTAGTTGGAGCCATAGTTGAGTCTTCAACAGGTCTTTCCACTGTTCTATCAACCCAGCTGCCTCTGGATGATGGGGAACATGGTAAGACCAGAGAATTCCATGAGCATGTGCCTATTCCCTCACTTCATTTGCTGTGAAGTGGGTTCCTTGGACAGAAGCAATGCTGTTTTGAATACCATGATGGTAGACAAGGCATTCTGTAAGTCCATGGATGGTAGTGTGGACAGAAGCATTGCATGCAGGGAAAGCAAACCCATATCTGGAGTATGTGTCTATTCCAGTAAGAACAAATCGCTGCCCTTTCCATGATGGAAGTGGCCCAGTGTAATCAACCTGCCACCAGGTAGAAGGCTGTTCACCTTGGGGAATGGTGCTGTATCAGGGACTCAGTGTGGGTCTCTGCTGCTGGCAGACTGGACAATCTGCAGTGGCTGTGGCCTGGTCAACCTTAGTGAGTAGAAGTCCATGTTGCTGAGCCCATGCATAACCTCCCTCCCTAATGCCATGACCACTTTGTTCATGAGCCCATTGGGCAATGACAGGAGTGGCTGAGGAAAGAGGCTGATTGGTATCCACCAAATGGGTCATCTTATCACATGATTATTAAAATCTTCTGCTGAAGTCACCCTCTGGTGAGCATTCACATGGGACACAAATATCTTCATGTTTTTTGCCCACTCAGAAAGGTCTATTCACATACCTCTTCCCCAGACTTCTTTGTCACCAATCTTCCAAACATGTTCCTTCCAACTCCCTGACCATCCAGCTAAACCATTAGCAACAGCCCATGAATCAGTATACAGATGCACCTCTGGCCAGATCTCCTTCCAAACAGAGTGAACAACTAGGTGCGCTGCTCAAAGTTCTGCCCACTGGGAGGATTTCCCCTCACCATTGTCCTTCAGGGACATCCCAGAAAGGGGCTGCAGTGCTGCAGCTGTCCAATTTCAGGTGGTGCCTGCATATCGTGCAGAACTATCTGTAAACCAGGCCCGAGTTTTCTCTTCTTCAGTCAACTGATTGGAAGGAACACCCCAAGATGCAATAGCTGTTGGCTAGGAAAGAGAAGATAAGGTGGCAGGAGTGGAGGCCATGGGTATTTGGGCCATTTCCTCATGTAACTCACTTATGCCTTCAGGACCCATTCAAGCTCTATCTCATATATACCATTTCCATTCTATGGTGGAGTGCTGCTGTGCACACCCAAGTGTATGGCTTGCTGGGTTGGACAACACCCAGCTCATGATAGGTAACTCAGGTTTCACGGTAACTTTGTGGCCCATGGTTAAGCATTCTGTCTCTACTAAGGCCCAGTAGCAGGCCAACAGCTATTTCTCAAATGGAGAGTATTTATCTGCAGAGGATGGTAAAGCTTTATTCCAAAATCCTAAGGGCCTGCATTGTGATTCTCCTTTCGAGCCTGCCAAATGCTCCATACAGCATCTCTATTTGCCACTGACACTTCCACAGCTTTGGATCAGCTGGATCATATGGCCCAAGTGGCAGAGCATCTTCCACAGCAGCCTGGACCTGTCGCAGAGCCTCATCTTGTACTGGTCTGCACTCAAAACTACAAGCTTTTCTGGTCACTCGGTAAATGAGCAGGAGTAGCACACCCAAATGAGGAAAATGTTGTCTCCAAAATCCAAAGAGGCCAACCAAGTGTTGTGTCTCCTTTTTGGTTGTAGGAGGCGCCAGATGGAACAGCTTGTCCTTCACCTTAGAAGAGATATCTCGACACGCCCCACACCACTGGACACCTAGAAATTTTACTGAGGTGGAAGACCCCTGTATTTTTATTGGATTTATCTCCCATCCTCTGCCAGGCAAATACCTTACCAACAAATCTAGAGTACTTGCTACTTCTTGCACACTAGGTCCAATTGTGGGAGGGAAAAACAATCGAGCTCCCTCTAGACAATATTAGGACATAGGGCTGGATAGTTGATATACCACTTAGGTAGCACAGTGAATGTAAACTGCCGGCCTTTCCAGCTGAATGCCAACTACTTCTGGTAGTCCTTGCTAACAGCTATTGAGAAAAAAGTATTTGCCAGATCTATAGCTGCATAACAGGTACCAGAGGATATGTTGATTTGCTCAAGCAATGATAATGCATCTGGAAAAGTGGCTGCAATTGGAGTCACTACCTGGTTAAGATTATGATAATCCACTGTCATCCTCCAAGACTCATCTGTTTTCTGCACAGTCCAAATAGGAGAGTTGAAAGTGTATGTGGTGGGAATCACCACCCCTGCATCCTTCAAGTCTTTAAGAGTGCCATTAATCTCTGCAATCCATCCAGGAATCCAGTATTGCTTCTGGTTTACTATTTTGATAGGCAGCAGCAGTTTTAATGGCTTCCCGTTGGCCTTTTCCACCATAATAGCTCTCACTGTATGAGTCATGGAACCAATGTGAGGTTCTGCCAGTTGCTGAGTATGTCTATTCCAATTATGAATTCCAGAACTTGGGAAATAACCACAGAATGGATCCGGGGACACACTGCGCCAATGGTGATATGGACCTGAGCTAAATCTCCATCCATCACTTGACCCCCAAAGCCCCAACTCCCATTGGTGGACCACAGTGATGTTTTGGGTCTCCTGGAATTAATGTCACTTCTGAACCAGTGTCTAATAATCCACAAAATATCTGATCATTTCCTTTTCCCCAATGCATAGTTACCCTGGTAAAAGGCCACAGGTCTCCCTGGGGAAGGTTAGGAGAAAGATTAACAGCATAAATTTTTGGCAGTGTAAGGAGTATCTTTCCCCAAGGGTATGTAGACTTCCCTTCATTCAAGGGGCTCTGGATCTGTAAACTGTCTCAAGTCTCGGAATTGATTAAGGGCCCATGACTCTCTGTTTTGTAATTCAAGTTAGACTTTTGTTCACTTGACCTAGAATTCTTCTGCTTATACAGCTCAAACAAGAATTTAGTAGACTGCCCATCAATTTTACTACTAGGCACTCCATGATCTCCTAGCCAACGCCATAAGTCTGTGCAAGTCAGACTGCCTTGACTGCTGCCTTGAGCCTGTTTTCCATTATGGTAGCCATGCCCACCCTGTCTTTGACCATTAACTGCTGCCACATGGCTTCTGCCAACTCAGGATCTGATTGTCCGCATTGTGTTTAAGGATTCCAGCTCAGTGACAGCAGTTCCCACAGTAACATCTGACCTACAGAGAAAGATGACTACAGAACTCTTCAGGGATGATGGAACTAGTCTCATAAATTTATTCCTCACCATCCTACTAAAAGGTGTGTCCTCTGGACATTCCAAGGGCATGTGAGCAGGTCTTCCATGATAAATCCACTCAAAAATTCCAATCTCTCTAAGCCTTTGAATCCCCTCCTCCACATTGAACCAAGGCACTTCTGGCATTTTGACCTCAGGTAATTCCGGCCACCTTTTGATCCATGATTCAGCCAACCACCCAAACAGTTAATGCCCTTTCTGACCCCTTGAGCTACAACACTGAATGCAGAATCTCCGCTTGGCCCATATCAGTAAATTCAGCCTGATTCAACTTTATATTCCTGCCATTATCCCACACCCTTAATATCCATTCCCACACATATTCCCCTGATTTCTGTCTGTATAAGTTGGAAAACTCATACAATTCTTTTGGAGAATTGTGTACTTCCTTATGGGTTACATTTTATACCTCACCCTTCAGGGTATGTTGGGACTTTAGTTTACTTATAGGTCTTGAAGCAAAGACTGGTGGCGGGGGTGGGTCATTAAAAGAATTAGAGATATCCTTCAAGCCATTTACCTCAGAGCATTCTGTTGCAGTTTAGTCTTGTGCAACAGGATTAATCTCTCCAGACAGAGAAGTGAGGGCTGCTTCCCCAGGTGAGGTGATTACAGGATTAGCAAGCACTGAAGGGTTAATCTCTTTAGGTGCAGGTTGTATGGCAGGCTCCTTAGGGCAGACTGGAGGTGGAGAAGCTGTTCCCTCAGGAAGACTGGAGGTGGGGAGGCTGTTTCTTCAGGACAGACCACCACAGATATATCTAACAAAGACTCAGCAGGATCCAGGGTTCCTATGTCCTCACTGCCATTATTATCAATCCATATGCCCCCATCCCAAGTTTCAGGATCCCATTCATTTGCAAACAATGCCTTTACTTTAACAGCAGACACCTGCAAGCTTGAGATTTTAGTTTACATTGTAAACCTGCTACTTGCACAATGTGACTGTCTGGTTTTCAGAAATCTCAAGTCTATAACCACGGGAAATAAGATTTTCTTTCAAGGCACAAATAGAAACTTTCACATCTATCATAGGGCACATAAATTTTAAATTGGAAGCCTTTAGCTCATGCCTTTCTCTTATAACTTTATTCAACATATCTAAGAGCAACCAGCCAACATTATTATACTTTTTAACTATGCAAAACTCTGCTAAGGTGTCAAAAACACTGTCACCCAGAGCCTTGCTTCATACAAGAGTATGATTAGGAGAATAAAATGGTGATATTTTGCATATCTCCATCGCCAACTCACGCCATGTACTGTCAGTGCCATACTGATTATTGGAAATGGAGTCATCAGTGCCTTTGAATCTAACCAGAGTAGAAAACCAATTGTAAAAGCCCATTTTAAGATTCTGTTTCTCAACAACCACTCCTGGTACCACATTGCATTAGTAAGCGTTCTCTGTGGATACACAATCAACAAGAGATATCTATAAATATAAATTTTATAAAAGTGTTTCATGCAACTGTGGGTATGCAGGAATCCAAATTCTGTAGGGCAGGCAGCAGACTGGCAACTCCAATGAAGATGATCAATGAAATTCTCAGGCAGCAAACTGGCAACTCTGATGAATGTGTTTGATGAACTCCTCAGGCACCAGTCTGGAAACTTCCACAAACTCCTCACAAAGGCTTCACTGGATAGCCGAAGAGGAAGTGAAGGTCTTCCATCTGTCTCACTTAAAAGTCTTCAACATCTTGGATTAAATCCAGTGGATTGCATTCTCTCACTGTGGAGGACACACCCTTGGTTGATGTAAACAGTCACAGCTGCAGCCAACTGACTGATGATTTAATAAACCAGACTTCTGGTTTATTAACCAGTCACAAATGTCCTTGCAGTAATGGTTATGACAGTGCTTGCTTGACCAGACACCTGGGTACCATTACCTGGCCAAGTTGACAGATGAACCTAACCATCACCCCATACAGTTATCCAAAGATCCAAAGTGTACAATCATTGCCCCCAGTACCATCATACAGGTGTGCATCCATCACCACAATTATATTTTTTTCAATTTTTAGAACATTTTCATTACTCCAGAAAAGAAATAAAGACCAAAACAGGAAACTCAAATCCTCCCATATCCTTAACCACCCCTCCCTCAATTGTCGACTCATAGTACTGGTATAGTACATTTGTTACGGTTTATGAAAGAATATTAAAACACTACTAACTGTAGTATATAGTTTGCAATAGGTATATTTTCCCTATATTCCTCTCTATTATTAACTTCTAGTTTTAGTGTCATACATTTGTTCTGTTTCATGAAAGAGATTTCTAATATTTGTTCAGTTAATCACGGATATTGCCTACCACAAGTTTCACTGTCTTATACATTCCCATCTTTTAACCTCCAACTTTCCTTCTTGTGACATACATGACTCTGAGCTTCTCCTTTCCACCCCATTCACACACCATGCAGCACTGTTTGTTATTCTCACAACATGCTACCATCACCTCTGTTCATTTCCAGACATTTAAGTTCAACCTAGTTGAACATTCTGCTCATAATAAGCAATCACTCCCCATTTTTTAGCCTCATTCTATATCCTGGTAACTTATATTTCATGTCTATGAGTTTACATATTATAATTAGTTCATATCACTGAGACCCTGCAATATTTGTCCTTACATTTATGACTTATTTCACGCAGTATAGTGCCCTAAAGGTTTCTTCATCAACCCATTTTTTTAAAAACTGTTTTGTTCACACACCATACATTCCATCCTAACTAAACAATCGATGGTTCCCTGTATGGTCACATATTTATGTTTCACCACCCTCACCGCTATCTATATAAGGATACCTCCACCACTTCCACAAAGCAGGAGGAAGAGTCAAAGAAGGCAGACAGACAAAAGAAAAAGGAAAACAAAGAGAAAAAAAAACATGAGACCTAGGAAACAATGAAAGGAAAGATAGCATTAAATTAAAGTAGAATAAAGTGTCAGACATTACCAATGCCAAGAGTCCCAGATCCCTCCCCTATGCCCCCCCCCGCCTCTTATATGCATTTAGCCTTGGTATATTGCCTTTTTTACATTGAAGGAAGCATAATAGCATGTTTTGTTAATTATAGTCAATAGTTTACATTGATTGTATTTTCCCCCCAGTAACTCCCTATTTTTAGCACCTTGCAAGGTTGACATCCATTTGTTCTCCATCATGAAAAAACATATTTGTACATTGTGACATCTCCTGGCCTGAGCAAACCAGGCCTATGGGCCTTGGTGCACAGCAGTCTGCATGACCTAGGGAGCTAATGTTTAACCTATTGTCTTTGTAAGCCAGTAAAGAGAAAAAGGGTAAATTGACCTTAAAATTTTACTTTAAAAGGTGAAACGGGAAGCAGACAGAAGGTGAGAGGCTCTTTGTCTCATAAAAGAGCAAGATGTAATTGTTCAAATGTTAATCTAGTAATTAATACCCTGTTAATATTCCAGGGTCAGTAGTAGCTTGACCTAACCTTTGCCCTAACCCTAACCCTAACCAGGAAGATGCTGAACCAGGACCAGCAGAAGGATGCTGCAGGGACCCCAGGGAATGGATTTGAGCATGGAAACTTCTTAGCAGACTGCTATGATTGTATTAATAGAAAACCAGCTCACCTAGACTATTAGAAGATCCAGAGCTGCTTAAGTGAAGGAATTTTTAACAAGCATATTTTTCAGCTATCACTTTCATTTATGGGTGGCAGGAAATTATTTTTTATCTATTCCCAATACAATTTCTTCCTGGGCAATACATTGGAAATGTTTTCTTCCATTTTTTGTAGTGTCCTTAAGGTATATTTTCAGACAGCATTTACTAGCTTTCACAGTATCAGAGTTTTAATCTTTGAATTCTTTGTATTTTATTACTTCTGAAAGAATATTCTCTTTGTCATAATCCTAAAATTTGATGTCTAATTTTTCATGGAATGTTTTCATTTTTTCCAATGTCATACTTGGCCCTTGATGCATGTGACAGTTATGTACAAAATTCATATAAGGTAGGATAAAATTAAATTTGTTTTCATCCATGATTCTTGTATAAATCATTATTTCCTTGCAGATACACCAAACCACTTCTGATAATTCAGTATTTATTATATTAGAATGTCTCCCTAGGAGTTATCCTTATTCATTCGTCAGGTCATCTTCCATGGCCTTATCTATATTCATTTTATAATTTGCATTATAAACTAAGACAGTACTATTTATTTTATTGCTCAAATTTTTCCTGCTTGTCCTTGGGAATTCCTTCACATTGGAACCGGGGCCTTTGATATATCCCTGATCTTCAGTTTATCTTTAGCAATTTATTTATTTTTGGCACTACAAGATGGTCCAGGCTCATCTTGAACTTTACCTGCTCCAGACATAGAATCATCCATTTCTCCAAAAAGCCTTTGATTAGACAATGGAATCAGAAAGAAGTTCTAGGTTCTAAATTAGGCCCCTAAGCAGACAGAGCTGGGAAATACGCATTTACAACCATTTGTATAATTATTTCTGGATCTATGCATCTGTAGGTGTATATGCACTCATCCCGATGTCTCTGGGCTCTAATCCAGTACCACTGGTTTCATTCTCTCCTTCCCTCCATTCCTTATTTGCACGTATTTAGATTTATCATGTATTATACCTTTGCATACTTTCAAGGATATCCTTATATTGGGTAACGAGAATTTATAGGTACATTGAGAAAGTATTTTGATGCCTTTGCCCTTTCAAATTCCACTTTAATTTAAAATGGGATAAAAATCTCCAGAGTATCATTAATTTCCTCATCTATAAAGCAATGCAGACAGTAATTAATATGCTCATGCCACATATTTGCATTACTCCTGACCCCAATCTGAATCCTGCTGCTGGGGAGTTTATACAGCCCATTTCCTTGTTTCTCTCCTAATTAATCCAAGGTGTCTGTCTCTTCAAAGGTCACTGAGTAAAAATCAAGTAAGAGGAGATCCAGAAATTTCATATGAGTCTACTGGTGCAATAGTGCTACCCTCCTATGATCTTGGCAGGTGTTTGAAGCTACAACTTTTTCTCATGCAAGAATTCTGGGTTTTCTGATATATCAGTGGGCCTCAAATGTTTTGTTTTTATACCATGTAAGGTGTTTTTAAAACTCTGTGACCTGATTTTAAATGGAATCTAATCTACAGAGTAAACAATTGCAAAAGATACCAATTGTTAGCATATCTTTAATATTTATACTTAATAATAAAAAGGAATTTATCCACCCAGAAAATACATATATTGAATACTTACGTCATTATATAGTATAGGTTCCAAAGCTGGAGAAAACTCAAATATCTATCTATTGACTGATGATGTATTAGTCAGGAGAGTCAGGGTTATGCAGAGAGATATATAGATATATGTGTGTGAAAATATTAAGAGATTTGTTACAGAAATTGGCTGATACCACCATGGGGATTAACGAGTCTGAATTCTGTAGGGCAGGCTGAGAGCTGGAAACACCACAGTGATGTTAATTTCACCAGGAGACCCTGACTTCTTCATGTAGAGATAGAAACTCTTCTTTCTGACTTCTGAAATCCTCAGTTCTCGCTTTAAGTTTTCCAAGTGATTGGATGAGGAGACTCCCCTCTTCTCTGATTGTAGACATAATCAGTGGTAGATGCAATCAACTGACTAATGGTGTAAATGCATCTAAACTCTCACAGTGTTAATACAGCTGGTGCTTGCTTGACCAAACAACTGGACACCATATTCTAGCCAAGTTTACAAATGAATTCAACCTTGATAGATGTCTAAACTGAGTGATGTATCCATACAATGAATTCATACTCAGCAACAAAAATAAACTAATGACATGTGCAATAACATGAGTGAGTATTAAAGGAATTATGCTAAGTGAAAGAAAAATACTTCAAAATGCTATATACTATACGAGTCTATTTATATGATATGCTGGTTTGAATGTACTATGGCCCCCAAAATATCACTATCTTTGATGCAATCTTGTGGAGGCAGGTGTATTAGTGTTGATTAGGTTGAAACCTATTGATTCAGTGTTTCCATGGAGATGCGACTCAATCAATTGTGGGTGATACATTTGATTGGATAATTTCCATGGAGGTGTTTCCCCACCCATTCAGGGTGGGTCTTCATTGGATCACTGGGTACTTTCAAAGCAGCCACATAGACCCAGACACATAGCAACTGAAACTAAGAAAGGACAAAATGCCCCAAGAGCAACACTTTGAAGAGTGCCATCTAGAAACGAAATCTGGGAACAAGCAGACACCAGCAAGTGCCTTCCAAGCTAACAGAGATTTTCTGGACACCAATGCCATCCTTCAGTGACAGTACCCTGTTGTTGGAAACTTTACAGCCTTAAGACTAACTTTGTAACCATATAAAAGCCCTTTATAAAAGCCAATCCATTTCTGGTGTTTTGCTAAAAGGCAGCATTAGCAAACTAGAACATATGATATTCTGAAAAATATAAAGACATGGAGAAAAAAATCCTATTAAAGTTTCCCAGGCTGTGATGTGAGGGGAGGATATTGATTTTAAAGGGAAGAGAAATCTTTGGAGTACCGAAAAACCTCTATTACCTAGATATTGGTGGTAGTTACGTGAGTAATTACATTTATCAAAATTCATAGAACTGAACACCTAAAGTGTATGAATTTAACATAATGAAAATTATCTCTCACTAAACCATGCTTGAACAAAGCCTGTTCCATAATTACATCAAATTCTATAGGAAAAGGACATTTAGCATAATGTTTACTCAAACGTAAACAGGCTCTTCTTAGCAGAATTTTTACATATCCTAATTCATTAAATTTAAGATACCATTATTCTTAAGACAGACTTATTTTATGTACCTTTCTGGTTGTCAAGGTCCAAAGAAGAAAAGGAATCCACTCTGGGTATTTCACTCCCTGGGAATGTTGAGGCAATGCAGAGGTTAGTCTCAGCTGGAAGTTGATCTCCACACACACACACACCTCCCAGGGCTACAGGGACAACATGGGGGAGGTCGAGTTACCTGAGCCAGTGTTTCACAGTTATAACTATTTCCCTCTTTTCCCATTATTCAAATTTAGAAGATGCTGTGTGGGCAGAGGAATCATCACAGCTGAGGAAACTCAAGGTTAAGGGACCCCGATCCCATAAATGGAGTAACAAGCAAACCTTCCCTCAGAGGGGGGCATGACCTTTAGGATGCTGGTCAGGAAATTAACTTGTCCTATGATCAGAGACACTACTGACATCCCCCAAGGCTATTGGTTATATAAAAGTTCTTGAAACACAGGAACAGAAGTTGGTACAAGATACGAAAAAAAAGAACATGCATCACCTGTGGTACATTTTCTGCCAATAGGGTGTAAATTACCCTTTAAAATGGGAATAATAAATCCTCCAAACAAAAAGGCCCACAGAAAATTTCTGCCTAGTAAACTAACTTTAGCGGTGTGGTTCTACTCGGTTTATAATCACTGAAAGAGCAGGAAGTGAAAGAATTCCCAGAAGATGGGAATTCTGTTTTTTCTGCATAGGGTTTTCATGCAATATTCTGGTTTTTAATCTATGAGCTTTATAAAATATTCTGGTTTCTAATCTAGAAGCTTCATACTCAAAGTGTTCAGTTTTATAAATTTCAACAAGCTATACACTTATGACTTAGGAATGTGCCTTAAATATTTTCAAAACATCATAACTTCTTGTTAAGTTGAGAAAAAGTATATAGCTTAGTGTCGTGTTATTGTCCTTATATTGTCAAGGAGAAGTTAAAGGTATTAAGTAACTGATACCGTGTGTGTTGGTTTGAATGTATTAGGTCCCCCAAAATGCCATGTTCTTTGATGCAATCTTGTGAGGGCTGACATATTAGTGTTGATTAGGTTGGAATCCTTTCATTGAGTATTTCCATGAAGATGAGACTCAATCAACTGTGGGTGAGACCTTTGATTGGATAATTTCCATGGAGGTATTACCCAACCCGTTCAGGGTGGGACTTAAATGAATCACTGGGGTCCTACAAAACTATTCACAGACAGAAGGAGGTAGTGCAGCCAAGAGAGACATTTTGAAGGATGCACAGGAGCTGAGAGTGGAGCTGGAACACAACCTGGGATCAGCAAATGCCAGCCAGTGCCTTCTCAGCTCACAGTGGTTTTCTGGATGCCATTGGCCTTTTTTGGTGAAGGTATACGTGCGCTGATGCCTTCATTTGGACACTTTATGGCTTTCAGACTGCAACTTTGTAACCAAATAAACCCCCTTTATAAAAGCCAATCCATTTCTGGTTTTTTGACTAATGGCGACATTAACAAATCAGAACACTGAGATTACTTTTAAGCTGTAGACTGTAATTTCTAGGTTAAAAACTGAAAGATCCTATGTAGAACTTAGAAAGAAGAAGGGTAAAATGTAGGATTATTTTAAAAATTAACAGAGAAGAAGATATACAAAATAAGAAAATAGAAGAAGGGTTATGAAGAGAGACAATCATTTGATAAATTTAATTCCAAATATATCCATTATTAACAGCCTAGATTCTCCAGTTACAGTAAATTATTGTTTGACTGCATTCAATTGGATATTTTTTCAAGAGAGATGGAAAAAACATAAAGATTAAAGAAGAAAAATGAAAAGATATTTAGGATAAGTTTAAACAATTAATCAACTAATGATTATATAAATATATAATAAATAGATACATAGATATAAATCAGATAAAATAGACTTTAACATTAATGCATTTTTTCATTGTAATTACAATGCCTAGTATACAATTTTTAAATATTACTCCTTGATAGAAAACAAACACAATATGTGTATGAATGTAGGTGTATATACATATATATATTCATACACAAATTGACACATAAATACAAAGACATATGCATGCATCATACATACAGAAAATATATATTGTGTATTCACTACCACTCTCTTGTAATATAGCTTCATAATTGTGCTTACAATTCTGTGATGGCCAAAAGAAGAAGCAAAGCAATGCTGTGCAAAGAAATACCATTTACATATGTCTGATGGAGTTAGGGGAATTTTTATTCCTTCTGCAGGAAAAGCTGACCCCAGATAAACTGGAATCACGGCCCATGAGAACGAAGGGGCTGACAGTTGGGAAACACAGAGAAAATACTGCATCTATCTGCAGCAGCAACAAACCGGGATTATCAAAAAGAGCAATACAAACCTGAAGGATGGAGGAGAGAGTGTAAAAGGATACAAAGGTGCTCACTAGTAAAAGGATGGTTTGTGTAGCTCTGGACTCAGGGGAGGACCTGGGGGAGAGGCTGGTCCTGTGGATGTGTTGGACCCGCTGCTTGTGCCTGTACAGGATGGAAACCATGGAGCCGCTGGCCCAGAGCATGAGCCCCAAACACAGAGCATCAGGGAATGATAACAATGCAGCATAGAGTGAATCTGCACTTCTGTCGTGATATTTAGCAGAACAGTAGCCTAAATCTTTTCTCTTTATGATGGTATCATTTCTCCAATTGCCAGTCACAAACACAGGATAAATGATATTTACCAGCATGTAGAGGAGCCAGCACAGAGATATGGTGAAGCCGATGTAATTGGGAGCTTTCATTTTAATCTCTGCCCACCTGGAGTTATTGGGGCTGATGGTGATGGCCTGGAAGATACTCAAGAGGCAGGTGCTGCTAATGCACACACCCCTGCCAATACTGCGAAAGTACAAAAGGAGTTTGCATCCAATATCATTGAGGAAATCTTTCAACCCAAATGCTGCCATTGTCCTGGGGACTCCAATAGTGAGGATGGACAAGGAGTTGGCTACATTCAGGTTATTGAGAATCAAATCTATGGACCTTAACCTGAACCCGGTGACATAAAGGAAGATATGATGGTAAAGAAGAGAGAAATTCCCCAGCACCCCAACTACAGTCTGGGATAAGATGACCAAGCCTGTTGCCAAATCTCTGGAGGACATTCTGCCAGTTCCCAGGCACTGACGTTTTCTCTTCAGAGCCAGAAGATTCTGCATGGGAATAGGAGATGTGGGCCACATGTCAACTGAAACCCAGTCTTTTCCATTTACCATTAGTATTCACTAAGAAATATTTAAAGTGTGTGTTTTATTGAGTTTGCTGATAGATGAATGTGCAGCATTTAAAGTGTGTTTTTAATGAATGAATCACCGCTATGAAGACTCTGTATGTGGTAACTTCTCTATGCTTCACAAATCTATGAGGTGGCCACTACTACTGTTTTTCTTATAAACACAAGGAGCACTTAGGCACAGGGAGGTTTGTCTACATTCACATGCTGGTTAGGGGCAGAGTGGAGACTTGAACCTGGCTTGGCAGTTAACCAGCATGCTCTACTCACAAAACTAGTTAGCTGTGTGTTTGCAGTTTCCAGATATAGATTCAGTTTTGTTTTAACACCGTGTAATTTGATTTTAAACTGGTGATATCATTGACCCATTTTGGTGGTAGCAATTTTCCAGTAATGTGTAAAAATGTAATCCAGGGGCAATATTAAATATGAATAAACTTTTAAAGGATCATATAATGTTGATACACCAGTTGCAGTAAAATACTACAGGAACCTTCCCCATAACCAAGCTGGATTTAAGGAAAGCAAGACTGGCTCAATATTAGGATGGCAACAGAAAACTCATTTGTTTTTATGCCAGGAACACACATGTGACAGTGCCTACCTCGGGAATTATTCAACAATCTCCTATGGCACTGTAAACTACAGGATGTGAAACACTAATATGTAAAAAATAAATAGTGTAGGCTGGAAACCAAATCATTACTCTGCAGTTCATATACTCATCAATTAATTAATACATGAGTGAAGTAAAACTACTGGCAATGAGATGAGAACATTATTAAAAATATAAAACACATATGGTAAATGAAATCTCCCTGGCATGCAATCTTGTGCATTTTAAAAACTGAAATGGTATATTTTTGGAATAACATAAGAATATTTTAATATATTAGAAATACCATAAGATAGATTTGAGCATGATGGCAGCTTTCTAAAGCCCATACTTATATAGTTACCTTTTCCTTAAATGCTGCTTCCCTAATTCAAGAGGGAAAACTCTCTCAACATAATCAACAGACCACTTACATTTTCAGTAGAGACACAATTACAGTCTTCAAAAAGCAGTTCATACACTCAGAGAAAACATTTCCAACCCAGCTGTTGCCATTCACATACGCTGTTTCTACACAGGATTAAATGATGCTTGCAGATTGATCTGATATTTTATTTTAAGCATGGTGTTACATGCACACCTCCAGTGATCCTGAATTTTGTCTCTGATTGCTGTGAGGTTGGCAGACCAGTAGATACATTTCAGAACTACTGCCTTTAAGCATCTAGAAAATCTGGTTTTCTTATCACTCAGATTACACACCAGAAATCACTATAACTGAGGATGACACTGAAACTCACTAGGAGCCATCAGGGACGGTGACAAGGTTTGGACCCCCTGTGTCGCTACACCAGCTCAGCCCAGGAATCAGGAATGATTACTCCATCCTGTGTGACTTTAGCCCTGGATGAGTTTCAACCCCAGAAGATTCCCTTTTTTCCAGTGTGATACCTTACACAGAATCCTCATATGCCTCCTTTCTCTACAAACTCTTGGACTGAAACAAAAAAAAATACTCACCCTACTCCTTTCTGCTGTCAGGACAGTGGGCTCAGTGTGACAGTCATGATGGCCAGCAAGTGTCAGAGGGAGCAGCTTGACCCCGAGATAAGGGCTTGTGACTCTGTGACCTCACCTCCCCACAGAACTGCAATTATCATTTCACCTGAAGCAGAAATGAGAATGAAGGCTTGGGGAGCTGAGAATATACTTCCAAAAAACTTTCTCCCAGTTGCTAATTACCAGAATATAATTACAAGCTCCTACTTAGCACCTCCATAGAGACATTGGAGGCTTTGGCAGAGGCTCTTTCTGTTCTGTGAACCCTGGCAGCAGACAGGGTCTTAGTGGAGGGAGCAAGTAATGCTGAGGTCTGGATGTGAGGGACTGGCAGTGAGGTAGGTGCATCTCACTGGATGCTCTGCTTCCCTGAAAGTCCTTCCACACAAAGTAGAGCTCTTTCCAAATTTTCATTCCACTGAGCTTCACCATCATTTAACTTATGATCAGAGAAACGGAATCAGGCAAAAGAAATGAGACGGATTTTTAAAGTGATACAAGTACAAGGAATAACATGGTGCCAGTAATTCACATTTGGAACCATGGAACCCATCTGAAGAGCTCAATGCCAATTAATTTTGACTCATTTACACAATTTTGTTGGAAAACAGCCATTCCCATTATTGGCTTCCCCAGTAGTGATCAGAAGTCTTAACAGAACAATATCCTTAAATGTCAGAAGCTTATGAATCACTCAAGAGCAAGAGCATCAAGATCAGATGGTTTAACAGGCAGATTCTATAACTGTTCTTAACTATCAGATAAGACAATGCTCCTTACTCAATCCAAGGAGACTTAACAGTGACTGCAGTCCTCTATATACACACACACATTTGCTTAACTGTCAGTAAAGAACAATCACTTTCTCTGTAACTTTAAGAACATTAAAATATGAGTTCAAATAGTCCTTTGTTTTTTTCTACAGAAAAAAAAACCCACTATTTGATTCAGGTCTTCCATCTAATGCCCCCAATACCCTAGTCAGGGATTAGATCCATAATGCTGGACAAGCCCTAGTTCATGTGCAAACACCCAAAGACACACACACTATACACACAATAAACCATTTACACACAGATGCAAACAAACCTGTGTGTCCATGGCCAACCATATATCCACATACAGTAACATACCTACAGATGTACACACTCATATACACTAGCCATTTCTCACACTTCCATACACTCACCAAAATACACTGACATTCATACACACTCACTGTAGCATACACTGACACAAATTCATACAGTCCTAACCACATTCATACAGTCATACTCACACCGTAAGTGTGTGCATATATATGTTGACCATGTGTCCATTTTTGACAGCATAGTGGTATCTGCAGATTTATAGATGCCATAAAAGGTCCTTTTAAACCCTTTATACTCCTTCCAACTTTGTAACAACCCAAAAGGGCCTTAAGTTCACTGTCACACTTACAAGCACTGTGCAAGAACATTTTCTGTCTAGGCACATAGCAGAAAAGATCAAGTGTTGAGGGAGTGACAGTGTGAGCATGTGGGATAGGGTGGCATAAAAATGAGGGCACAGGAATAGGGTCCATAGGAATAAGATGAGAGATTAGAGATTGATGGTGTGGGGGGCATAGATAATTCAGGGAGAGAAAGAGGACCCGGGGTTAAAAGGCCTAGTGTGGTTAAAGATGCAGACAGGTTAAAGTGCACAGTTTATGGGAACAAAGAGAAAATATGTGCAAGGAATTTAATGGTAGGGGAATATTGGATTCTGGAGGTCCAAGTGGAACGAAAGGGATAATGATCATGTGGAGTTAACTGAAGAAGGAATGTATAGGGCAGGGTACGTAAAAGGCACAAGGTCCTTCAGGTATGTGAGATATTAAAGAACACAAGAGGGAAAGCAGATAATAGGTGGGGTCGGCAGGTCCTGGGTATAGTGAATGGTTCAAGGCAAAGACTGAGGGAAAGAAGGGGAGATGGAGTTTGAGGCAGAAATGGACCCAGGAAAGCAGGAGAGCAATATGGCAGGAGGCAATGAAGGGTGGTTGGGAGAAGGGTGGGAATGCATGAGCTAGAGGGCCCTGCAGTAAAAGGCACTGGACTATATGGTTAGAAACGCCTTCCAAGAAGGTTCAAACAAAACACAGCAACAGACCTTCTGAGACTGCCAGAATAGAACCTCAGTAATTTTACCCATGATCCACAGCATAGCTCAGGGCAAATGATAAGGAATTTCCCAATCTGAAAATGGATCCAAACATTTAAATGTGGTATTTAAAATTCTAATTGGAGCTCATTCTCCATGATTGCCTGATCTTTATCTATTTATTAATGGTTTCAGTCTGGGTGAGAGAACAAAGAGTGGATTGAATCAGCTAAATGGTAAAAGCCAAAAGATGCTATAAGGGATCCTACAAATGTTACAAGTAGGGACATTTCCTGAAAGCCCACCAAAATCGCTAAGGACTTATTAAATGCCATACAGAGGTTTTTCCTAAAATAAAACAAAACAAAACAAAAAGAAAAACCTGATTGGTCAAGAATCCAATCTTATGAAGAAAAAAAGGATGAATTCATCTGGGATTATAAGAAATGATTTTCTCAGATCTTTGGTGCTCATCTAGGTCTTCCATCTTTTACTGAAAGACATGAAGGGGCAATGTCACCTATTGAAAGAACTCTAGAACAGGATAAAACTTAAAAGACAAAGAAAATAATGGCTTTACAATTTCAGCAACTTCAAAAGGATGAGTTAAAAATAATAAGCATTTGTTTGCTACTTTAATGACAATCAATAGAAAAATACAGCTATTTCCAAGACAAATAATATAAAGGACAATAACTGTCTATATGCATGCAATAGGGATGTTGGAAATAAGACTGCCCATTTTTTTAAAGGGAAAAAAAGTGAGCATTGGACAAATAAAATCCCAATTTAAAATAGGTTCATCATGTGTTTCCTTAAAAAAGTTGGGTTCATACTGAAGAGTAAAGATAGTTTCGAACTATCTTTTAGTGGCAAGAACGGGGTTGTTTTAGTTTAAACAAGACTATATACTTAAGATGGTGCATGTGAAAAGGAAGGTTCCCAGAGTCTACCAAGTGGTGGGGCTCATGCATTGATCAATATTCAAAGAGTTCTAAAAGATATAATGATTCTAATATAACCCCTTTATCAGAAACATTAACCACAGTGATAGAAGTAAATAAATAAATAAATAAATAAGGTAAAGTGCGGGACACTGATTACGTGCTTCGACTACCATCTACCCCTATCCCTTCCCCCACCTCCCCTTTCCCTCATCCCTTGGCGGATCTCTCCGGTAAGCTTCTTCCTCTAATTAGAAAAGAAGGGGGAAATGCGGGACACTGATTACGTGCTTCGACTTGGCGGGCCTGGGCCAGGGGATCGGCCACCCCTGGGGAGGGTAGTGGGTACGGGTGAGTGCGCCCTCCACAGCCCCCCGGGCCTGGGAAAGTGAGGCCGGAGGCAGGCCCCATTTCCTCACCCAAAATATACCAAATGTTAGGAGAGGCTTGCCGGAGGGAACCGCCTTTTCCCCACCCCCTTATCTTGCCCGGACACTCCCCGTTGCCAGCGCAACTCCCATCACCACCGGTGCGCATACATTGTTGCCGGACACCGTTACGGGAGCAACTCTCGCCCCTTTTCAATCAACCTCCGCGCCCTCTCAGAACCAATCCAAGCCTTTAACCCTTACAGCTACCCCGCCCTCTAAACCGCCTCATATAAGCTTGTACTCTCCCCCAATAAAGCTCTCTCTCTCTTGCTTTTCATCATCCTAAAAGAAACGTGTCCCGCCTGTTCCTTTCTCGCCGCCCTCCATACTTGCACGCCTCCCGCCGGGGACCTGGCCAAGTCCCCCGCCTCGCCCTCGCCTCCGGGAAAGAGCCCCCGCCGCCGGTACCCTCGGAGCAATCCTGGGAGCCTAGGATTTAGCAACCGGCCGCCACCCTCCCCCAAACGAATCAACTGCGACCGCAACTGGCGCCCAACGTGGGGCCCCTGGAATTAAAAGTCCTCTCCACGCAGCGGTCCAGTGAAACCACCCGCTCGCCCAGACGCCTCTCCAGCTCCCCTTCTCCTCGCCTGCAAAATAATGCAGCACAACCAATCTGGATCCCGGGAAAAGCAATCCGACCCGCCACCAGCAGCCAAACGGCTAACAAGACGAGAACGCCGCCGTCTCCGCAGCATAACGCACCAGATGACAACAGTACACCTGAGCCTGGACCCCAGTCCGAGTGAAACCCCGGAGAAACAAGAAATCAGAGAAATTATATGCCTCTATAGGCCAAAATACTGCATTAAAAACACCCTCTGGCATTGGTCCCAATAAAGTCATTAACCCCCTTTTTCCACAGCTCTCCAGCCGCACCTCAGCTCCAACCAGCCGCACCTCAGCTGCAAACAACGCATCGCCAACACCACCACCCCAACCGTTTCTGCCCCCCTCTCGTTACTCCTCTCCCCTCTTCAACCTTATCCAAGCGGCCTTCACCTCAGTGAATTCCTCCAACCCTAATCTTACCTCCTCTTGTTGGCTTTGCCTCTCCACTTCCTCCCCCCTGTATGAGCCAGTTGCCTCCAACCTCTCCTTTTCAGAAAACACAGAGGACAGCCCCTCGGAATGTAATTGGAATACCTCAGCCATCCCCCTAACCTTTCATTCAGTCTCCTTTACAGGAAAGTGCATCCGCCCTCGCTCAAGTAACTCTCCCAACCTCACAGCCTGTGCCAACTACTCATCTCCCAGCAGCTCTGCCAAGTTTCTTATTCCTCATAACTCCTCTCAATGGCTCTGCTCCTCTACAGGACTTACCCCCTGCCTTAACGTGCAAACCCTCAATACAACTAATGAAACTTGCCTCCTAATTGTCCTTATCCCTAGGGTCCTATACCACAGCGAGGAAGACTTCTTCCTCCGCCTGGAAAGAACTGCAGCCCCTGCTCCTCTGCAAAAGCGAGAGCCCATCACCGTCCTCACGATTGCCTCCCTCCTAGGTCTTGCAGGCGCTGGCACCAGAATCGCTGCATTAGCCAGTCAAGGCTCCGCCCTAACTCACCTCCGGGCGGCTGTTGACGAGGACATTCGTCACCTACAAGACGCTATTTCTCATCTTAAAAATTCTGTCAATTCCCTCTCTGAGGTCGTACTCCAAAACCGCCGAGGCCTCGACCTTCTCCTCCTCAAAGAAGGAGGCCTCTGCGCCGCCCTAGGAGAAGAGTGCTGTGTATATGCCAATTCCACAGGTCTCGCCGAGGACAGCCTAAAAAAGGTCCGAGAGGGACTGGAACAACGCAAAAAAGACCGTGAAGCCACCAGCTATTGGTCCCACATCTTTACCCCCCTCCTCCCATACCTCCTCCCTCTCATCGGCCCCCTACTAATGATTATTCTAGCTCTCACCCTAGGGCCCTACACTATCCGCAGAATTGTCCAGCTTGTAAGGAAACAAACGGATGCTATTTTTTCCTCGTTCGTGCAAGTCCAGTACCAGCGACTCGCCACCTCTGACGCTCCCTACTCCGAGATGACAACCAACCCTCCGCGACCTCACCGCCACCGGTCAACCCGCCGACCGCGAGGCCCTTCTCGATCGCCTGAACATCGCACCAACCTCGAGCTCCAGCTTCTCTGAACCTCCAACTTTAAACCCCCCACCCTCGTCCATCTCGCAAGCAGCAAGGCCCCTGTCGAGCACCCGGGCGCCACACCAACGCCGAGCTCCAGCCTCGCTGAGCCACCATCAACCCCTTTTCCCCTCCCCGACCTTCCCCTTCCCTCATCCCTTAGCGGACCTCTCCGGTAAGCTTCTTCCTTTAATTAGAAAAGAAGGGGGAAATGCGGGACACTGATTACGTGCTTCGACTTGGCGGGCCTGGGCCAGGGGATCGGCCACCCCTGGGGAGGGTAGTGGGTACGGGTGAGTGCGCCCTCCACAGCCCCCCGGGCCTGGGAAAGTGAGGCCGGAGGCAGGCCCCATTTCCTCACCCAAAATATACCAAATGTTAGGAGAGGCTTGCCGGAGGGAACCGCCTTTTCCCCACCCCCTTATCTTGCCCGGACACTCCCCGTTGCCAGCGCAACTCCCATCACCACCGGTGCGCATACATTGTTGCCGGACACCGTTACGGGAGCAACTCTCGCCCCTTTTCAATCAACCTCCGCGCCCTCTCAGAACCAATCCAAGCCTTTAACCCTTACAGCTACCCCGCCCTCTAAACCGCCTCATATAAGCTTGTACTCTCCCCCAATAAAGCTCTCTCTCTCTTGCTTTTCATCATCCTAAAAGAAACGTGTCCCGCCTGTTCCTTTCTCGCCGCCCTCCATACTTGCACGCCTCCCGCCGGGGACCTGGCCAAGTCCCCCGCCTCGCCCTCGCCTCCGGGAAAGAGCCCCCGCCGCCGGTACCCTCGGAGCAATCTTGGGAGCCTAGGATTTAGCAACCGGCCGCCACCCTCCCCCAGACGAATCAACTGCGACCGCAGTAAAGACTGAGAGCTAGCTATTTTATATAAACCAGTGACTTTTATATTGCTGTGTTTTTTCTTTCTGTATTCTCAGTCTGTTTTCTCTGAGTCAGGGCTGAAGATTTTAAGCTATAAGGCCCATATTTGTGTATTAATTTAACTTTGTTAATTTAAAAGTAAAACTAGTATGTCTTCTGAGTTATCAGCTAAGTACAAAAAAATCAGGCATGCTTAATTTGGTTAGAAGCAAACATAATTTTTAAATCATTTTAAACATCTAGTAGATTTAATACTAGCTTATGTGAGCAGGATACCTGTTTATGTTAAAGAACATCTCCAAAATGTATGCCCTTTTTTGTACTTAACACTAGTAACTCAGAAGAAATGGATGCTTTACTTGTAAATTAAAAATATTACATTAATATACAAATATAGGCCCTACAGCTTAAAATATTCAGCCCTGACTCAGAAAAAATAGACTCATAACAAAGACAAAACAGTTATAAAACTGCATTATATAAAAAGATGGCTTTCTGTCTTTGCCACACTTTTAAAAATTAATAATGAATTAATTTTTAACAGGGTTGTTTATTTTTCTGGTTTAGAGGCTACTTAAGAATTATTATATCTTTTATAAAGTTTTGAATATTGAACAACGAATGCACCCCACTACTTGGGGTAGTCTGGCCCTTTTTTAGTGCACCATCTCAAATGTGTTAGCTTGTTTAAACTGAAACATCCCCACTGAACCTCTAAGCCATCTTTACACTTAAACACTGCCCATCCCCCCTTTTTAATGACGCCCAGGAGGACACTTTTAAATTACAATTTCATTCACCCACTGCTTGTTGTTTTTCTTTCCTTTAAAAATGGGCAGACTTATTTCCAACATCCCTGTTGTTTGAAAAATAGACAGCTG
This sequence comes from Choloepus didactylus, assembly GCF_015220235.1. Taxonomy (NCBI): domain Eukaryota; kingdom Metazoa; phylum Chordata; class Mammalia; order Pilosa; family Megalonychidae; genus Choloepus; species Choloepus didactylus. Next base: position 5,655,087 of record NC_051333.1, on the reverse strand, counting down.
TTGTCCTTTATATTTCACCTCTTGGAACTACCTTTATTTTTGTATTGATTGTTGTGCCAGTTTGGATATATTATGTCCCTCAGAAAAGCCAGATTCTTTAATGTAATCTTGAAGGGGCAAATTGTTTAGTTTGTTGATTAGGGTGGAACCTCTAATTGAATTATTGCCATGGACGTTTGGCCCTGCTCAATCACGGTAGGTCTTGATTGCTCTCTACAGTTGAGCCATCTTTATGAAAACACTCCCTGTTTATTCATTTACAGAGTCGAATGTGACGCTCTGTCTCCTGCTGTCACACACCCCACGGAATGTGGACGGCAGGTCGCTTTGATCTGATACCTGTGGATTATGAAGTTCGCCCTTAGACCTGGGACGGCTGCACCATCTCGGTCACACAGTCTCTCTGTGGGTGGATAATTGTTAACGAGTCTTGCAAATATCTGCAAAACATATTATGCCCAAAACTGGGTGACTCCTTATCTGCACCTTTCCCGTTTTGGTCACTTTTGTCGTCAAGAGCGGTCACATTCCTAACACCCGGTCCCGCCTGAGGAAGCCGGAAGGACTTGCAGGGCGAATAGCCGCGAGTCTTAAACCTTGTCTTGACCTCACTTCCGGCTTAGGTCACGCATGCGCAGAGGTGAGCAACTCCGCCCTCCCTAATCAGAATCTTCAGAACCCCGGGTAGTAGCTTCCCTCGGCGCCTTCACTGCCTAAAGGCGAAGCAGGTACTCGGGTTGTTAGTTTACAGGCTGGAGGGACAGGTGGGGCAGGAATATCAGGTCAAGGTTCTTGGTTTACTTGTCTTTGGGGAGAGGAGAGTGACAAATGGCTCATAGTTTTCAGAAGTTATTAGGAATATTGGCAGTAAAACCCTGGAACCAAATTTCTCTGGTTAACTCTGTGCAGTGTTGGATCTGCCTCAGTAGAGAGACAAATATAGGTCAGGGATTGACTAGGGAGTCAAATGTGCCGGGGTGGAGGGGACGGAGGGCGTGGCCAAACTTTAAAACTCTTTTTTCACGCAGAGTCCCAAGTAGAAAAGGGGGAAATTCCAAGGAATCTAAGACAAAATCCAGAAATACCTGCAATGTAAGATATATTTTTCTGTAGCAAAGTGGGACAAGGGACAGGGTAATTCAGTCTTTCCTGGGTGTAAAGCAGGGAATGTACCTGAGCACCAAAGTTTCAATGCAGCCTTGGCTCCTTGTGCATCTGGGATGGACCAGGGAGTATGAATCACCCAAACTCTCATTTTATCCACTGGACGGGAGTACAGCTTAGATGGGCAGATCGCAGGGAGGATGAAAGTCCATTCCTTGGCCAGGTACTGTGATATAACAGGTAGGATATTGCTTTTTTTGGTAATAGATGGGCATGGATGTAAATTATTCAGGGCATGGACAGGGAGAGTGAGGTAAGACTCAGAATAGGATGCATTTCTGGTTGTGTGGGTGGGCACTGCTTTGCCAACTTCCAGGGACTAAGGGGTCCGTGGCTGGAAGAAGAGATCAGCAGGACCCCCAAGAAGACCCATGGCTCATCCTCAGAATGTGAGGTTCCCAGCCATGGCAGGCAGATCTTTCACCTGCCAGTTTCTCCACAGGGTCCTCCATTGGCTCTTAGCATAGCACTGAAGTTGGGAAAGAGGAAAGGAAGGATTCTGAAGCTGGCAGCTGCTGGAACCAGGAGAAGAACCCAGGCTGCTTGCCAGAGGGTGTGGCCTGGTGAGGATGCAGCAGGTATATCCCCCATTTATCTGGATGCAGCAATGTGAGCTTGACCAGCTCCACACAACCCCTGAATCAAGGTCATTCATGCAGCCTGGGTGTCACACAGAAGGCTGCCTGGTCCCGAAGACCCAGCACAGGACTGAGGAAAGCTCAGGAGTCCACATCCCTTTTTGGGAGAGATTCGTGCCTTTCCTTTTGGCCTCTCTCTCATGGGCTAGGTCTTCTCCCCTGCTGCTGGTCCTGCTTTGTTTTCCCCACAGCCTTGGGATGGGGCCAGCTTCCAGCTGGAGATAATATCGGTGCTGCCTCAGCATTCACTCTGAGGAAAACAGCTACGGTGGATTCCGTCCCCTCACTGAAGTTTGACTGAAAGAAATGTACTTGAAATAATTATGTGTCTTAAATTAAAAGAACAGTATCTTGAATTTAGTGGACTGTAATATGTAAAATTTCTGTTAAGAGTAAATTTTATATAAGCTGTATGTATCCCAGAAAAATATGTCTTAAATTTAATTCTTTCCTGTGGGTGTAATTCCATTGTAAGTTGAACATTTTCATGAGTCTACTTCAGTTAAGGTGCGACCCACCTCATTCAGGACGGGTCTGAATCCTGTCACTGGAGTCCATAAGAGAATGAAATGCAAATGGAGAGAGCCAGGCACAGAAAAAGAAAAGCTGAAATCATTGAAACCTGGAAAAGAAGGGAAAGACCAGTAGCCTCTGCCATGTACCTTTCCATATGGCAGAGGAGCCAAGGATCAATGGTAGCTGGTCTTTGGGAAGAAAGCTTCACCATGATGATGCCTTCATTTGGATATTCTCCCAGCCTCAACCATAACTGAATATGTTCCCATTGTTTAAGCCAAATCATTTCATGGTATTGCTTTGAGCAGGCTAGGAAGCTCAAACAAGAAGGGTGACTTCTATTTCTATATAATTTCTTAATTGGATGTTTTTATAATCACATAAAAATTTTCTGTAAGTATGGTCTGTTGAAGTATAATTTATCTAAAATAAATTCACAGTGTTTTTTAGGAGAAAACTTGTACGAGTTTTAATAAATGCATACACTCATGTAACTACCATCCAGAAGGTAGGTATAGAGATTTTCCACTCCCCCTAAAGATTTCTTTTGTGATTTCTTGAAATGAATACATTCTCCCACCTCACTCCTGGGGAACCAGTGATCTAATTTCTGTCTTATATCTTTATGTTCTTCAGAATGTCATATAAATGGAATCATACAGTACATAATATTTGAAATTATTTTCACTATAATGTCTTTGATATTGTGTATAACAATAGTTTATTCTGTTTTGTTGCTGGGTGGTATTTCATGTATGAATTTCAGTTTGTTTATTCATCAAACATTTGGATCGTTTTAAATTTGTATTTTATGATATAATGATGTAAACATTCAATACAGGTTTTTTTGGTGGCGTCAAATTTTTATTTTTAAGTGGAAATGTTTAAGATATACTGGAAATTGTATCATTTGCAAGTGTTTACTCTTTAATTATTTTCCATCTGAAATGAAGTTGCAGTGTTTTACAAAACTGTTTACAAGTTAAAAGACAAAACCTTTTTGGTCCATTGATATCTCACAAAACATTTATATGCTCTTATGAGAGACAGTTGCATCTTCAAATATCTGCCAAGACTAGAGAATGGAGACACTATGAATTAATCCTGTAAGAACTGTCTGGATCCTTTCCGGATCTCACTCCTGATGCAGTGGTCCTGGCAGGCAGAGAAACCTTGGATTAATGAGGAGGAGATGAATAAGAGAATTCCTTTGTTACTTGCCCAAGAGGAAGACTCAGTTGCAGGTGGGCAGTAATGTAAACATATGGTCTGGGCATATTAATTACTACTTGTATTGCCTAAGGAAGAATAAAAAATTCCAGGATATTTATGATGTTCTCTAGAAACTTTTGTTTCTCAAAGTGGACTGAAAAATCAAAAGGATTTAGTAATTAAGAAAAAACATAACTTGAAGATATATGTATATATACATATACATATAAAGAAACTTATTTTAAGAGTTTCCAAGTGCTTTGTATTTTTATTAGAGAATTTGTGGATTTACCGGAAGTCATGCAAAAAATATAGAGTTCCTATGTAACAATGCCCATTTTAAACATTTTGCATTAGTGTGGTAACTTTGTTACAATTAATGAGAGAATATTATTAATAATGTATTGTATTATATATTAGTATATAATATATAAAATTTGTAATTATATTAACATATACTTGATGAGAGAATATAATGTAATTTATATTATGGTTCAATTTTAGAGTTATACAGTCCTATGGTGGTGTTTTAAAAAATTTTTGTTTCAGCAATGTACATACCACCTAAATTTTCTATTAACCACATTAAAACATAGAATTCAGTGATAACACTTCATAATATGTAAGCTTGAGGAGCACAGCAAAATAAGAGTTCTTATAATGATGTAGGACCCTTCAAAGGTATGTAAAGTCAAAATACTTGATGAATACTGGTAAGTGCTGATAAGCAAGGGGAGAAAGCTATAATCAACTATGATACTGAATTAGAATTGAAAACATTATTTGAGCCTATGTTTAGCTAAATATAGACACACACATACACACTACCTTACCCCATTTCTTGAAGGACCATCACACATGTTACATGTATTCTCTGTGACTGTCCCTACAATTCCATTCCTAGTTAAACTGGGGGAATTTTTAATATCCCAGAGTAAAAGTCACAACAAAGAGATTTCCAGTATCTTCAATTTATTTCAGGACAGTTTTATTATGAAATGGACTCTAAACTTCTTCACTGCACCATCAATAAAAATACAATTATATAAGTAGCCTGCATATAATTACATAGGGCCTCACTTACCATAAATACTTTATTTACTATTTAATAATGAGGCAGTGTCAGTCCGTTTTGTTCACTAATCCCTCTACACTGAGACTGCTCATGACTTGATTAAGATTCTGTGAAGGATGAGTGCATCAGTGACTGCACCTGGTACAATCAGACAATTTATATTCTTCTGAAGATATGAGGGAATTGTGTATTTCTTCCTCAACAGGCACAGCAGGACCTGGATAAATGGGGGCCATGGCTCATGAGAACAAAGGGGCTGACAGTTGGGAAACATGCGGTGACTAGAACAGAGGTCTTTACCATCCACAAACTGTGGTTGTTAAGTAAAGTCAAATTAACATAAAATATTGAGGACAGGGCGTATAAAGAAGGAAAGGTGCACACCAGGGCAAGAATGCTTTGGGTGACTCTGGTTTCAGAGGAGGATCAGGGGAGAGACTGTTCCTATGAATGTGTTGTACCTGCTGCTTGTACCTGTACAGGCTGAAAACTATGAATTCACTGGCCCAGATCATGAGTCCCAAACACAAAACATCAGAAGAGGATATCAGTGCTACATACAGCAAGTCTGTGATTCTGCTGTGAAGTGGATCAGAGCAGTATCCCAAAGCATTTTACTTTGTGATGTTGCTGTTGCTCCCTCTGGATGTCACATAAACAGGATGAATTATATTTACTAGCATGTGCAAGGTGCAAGGTCTAGCACAGCACATTTGTGGGGTGTGCTGGTTTGGATATATTTTTTCACCCAGAAAAGCCATAATCTTTAATGCAATCTTGTGGGGCAGATTTATTGGTCTTTTGATTTGTGTGCAACCTTTTGATTGTTTCCACGGTGATGTGACTCTCCCAACTGAGGGTGATACTTTAGATTGTTTCCATGGAGGTATGGCCCTGCCCATTCAAGGTGGTTCTTGATTAGTTCACTGGAGTAATTAAGAGAGAACTAAGAGCCTGCACAGACCCAGATGCTTGCTGATGCTTGGAGATGCTTGGAGATGCTAAGCTAAGAAGTGAAGCCCAGAGTTTGCCCTGGAGAAGCTAAGAGAGGATCCCCAGATGCTTAGAGAGAAACAACCTGGGAGAAAGAAGCAAAGATGCACAGGAGCTGAGAGAGAGAACTGAAGACAGAAACCCAGAGATATTTTGGAGAAAGTCATTTTGAAACACAACCCAGGAGCAAAGGACCAGCTGACACTGCCTTCCCAGTTGACAGAAGTGTTCTGGATGCCATCAGCCTTCCTTCAGGGAAGGTATCCTCTTGTTGATGCCTTAGTTTGGACACTTTTGTGGCCTTAGAACTTAGGTTATTTGTAACCTAATGAATCCCCTTTCTAAATGCCAATCCTTTTCTGGTATTTTGCATAATGGCAGCACTTTAGCAAACTGGAACAGCAGCATTATTCACAATTTCCAAAAGATGGAAACAATTCAAGTGTCCTTCAGCAGATGAGTGGATAAACAGTACTTGGTAAATTTACATCCTTGGTTAAGTTTATTCCTAGATACTTGATTTTTTAATTGCTGTTTTGAGTGGAATGTTTTCCTTAGTTGCCTCCTCGGTTCGGTCATCCCTGATGTACAGAAACACAAATGACTTTTGCATTTATTATTCTATCCTGCCACTTGGCTGAATTTGTTTATTAGCTTAAGTAGCTTTGTCATATATTTCTTGGGATTTTCCAAATATGGAATCAGATCATCTGCAGATAATGAGAGTTTTACTTCTTTGTTTCTGATTTGGATGACTTTTATTTCTTTTTCTTGACTAATTGCTCTAGCTGGAACTTCTAGTACAGTGTTAAATAGCAATTGTGACATTGGGCATCCTTGCCTCATTCCTGATCTTAGGGGGAAGAATTTCATTCTCTCACCATTGAGTATGATGCTCACTGTGGGTTTTTCATATATGCGCTTTAACATATTGAGGAAGTTTCCTTCAATATCTACCTTTTGAAGTGTTTTTATCAAGAAAGAATGCTGAATTTTGTCAAATGCTTTTTCTGCATCAATCGAGATAATCAAGTGATTTTTTCTTTTCAATTATCAGTGTTCTGTATTTCATTGATTTTCATGTGTTGAACCACCTTTACACACCTGGAATAAATCCCACTTGGCCATGGTGTATAATTCTTTTAATGTGCCATTGGATTCTATTTTGCAAGTATTTTGTTGAGGATATTTGCATCTATAGTCATTAGAGATATTGGTCTGTAGTTTTCCTTTCTTGTAGTATCTTTATCAGGTTTTGGTATTAGAATGGTGTTTACTTTATAGAATGAGTTTGGTAGTTAGTGTTTCCTTTTCTTCATTTTTTTTGGGGGGAGTTTGAGCAGGAATTATGTTAGTTCTTCTTGGAATGTTCAGTAAAATTCCCCCATGAAGACTTCTCATCCTGGTCTTTTCTGAATGTTAACTTTTACAAGGAAATTTGGATGCAACTTTTTAGTTAGTTTTATTTATTTATTCAAAGAATAAATTTTACTAAACTGTAGCTTACAGATAATAAATTGTGTTCATTTGAAATGAAGAGTTCAATTGGACTAATTTATACACCCAGGCCATTAGTATTCCATGTGCTAGAACATTCTCATTATTTCAAACTTTTCCTCATGCTCCATTGCATTCAGTTTCTACAATTCCCTCCAGGCAACCATGATAGGATTTCTAATGTAAAGTTGTTTCCTTGTTCTAGAACTTCATATAATTGGAAATACAGTGTAGGTAATCTTTTGTGTATGCCTTATTTTACTAGTACAGATTTTGAGATTCTTCCATATTGTTAACTGTATCAGTAGTTTGTTCTTTTATATTACTGTGCAGTATTTAATTTATGAATATAAAATGACTGTATATTCTCCACATGGACATTTCTATTGTTTTCAGTTCATGAATGTTATGAATAAAGAGAATATGAACATTTGTGCACATATGATTTTTATGGATTTTATGTCTTCAGTAATCTTAGGTAAATATCTAAGAATAAAAGTGTTCCATAAAAGTGTATGTTTGATTTCAAAAGAAACTGTCAAACAATTATCAAAGGTGGTTGCACAATTTTCACTGATACCAGCAATTTATGAGATCCTTTGATCCACACTCTCACCAGTGCTTGATGATTTGGGGGTTAAATTTTACCACCCTAATGACTGTGAAGTGCTCAACTGAAGAAATGATTTTGGGGGACATGATTCAATCCATAACAGGTGGTAACCAGACTGGTCTTAGATTTCTGTTGGTGAAAGAAAAATGCATCTGGCCCAGGGGACAATCCCAAATTTTAAAAATATGTCCATATAAGTCCTACTCTTTTCATATTTATTGTTACCCTGGATTCAGTATCTATTCAAGCTGAAGGGCTACAGATATATTATTCGACAATTACACTACAAATATATACCCATCAGAAATTCCATGCACATCATCAAAACACAGGTCCTTGAATTTACATTCTAGCACTATTCTTAATATCTCCAAACTAAATAAATACTCAAATACATACTAAATATGATGACTTTGTGTCTTTTTAACACACGTTGGAGACAACTAAATAAATGTTTTAAACTAAAATAACAGCTGTTGTTACTGAGCCTTGTTGTCTTTGATAATTTTTTTATTGTTTTTGATGATTTTTATGTTAGCATTTGGGACTGAACAAGTACTAGTTATGTGTTTTTTTTATTTTTTCTTATAATACAAATGGAATACACAGCCACATGCCTGTGACATGTGTGTGGAGAAAACTAGAGTTCAACATGACAGAGGCCTGGTTTAGAACCTCCAGTTGCAAAATCCAAAGTCTCCAGTAAACAAAGGTGAAAACCTTCATTTTGCAAAACAATTTACAAACAAAGAGAATCTAAGGAAGACAGTGGAGTTTCCAGATTAAACATGGTAGCTTAGGCACATCATTCATAAATTCCCTCAAGACCTTATTAATCACAAGGAGACATATATGAAGTTTACAGTAGAGAAATCTGGTAGAGAGCCCTATACATGAGTGAATATAACAACAGCCCTAATGAGACAAATTGATACCATGTGCCTTCAGCTAGGATGCCCCCAGAAGGACACATCACCATTGTGGAACCATGAACAAAAAGCATAGTAACTGACCATTTCTTCCTTCTTGCCAACCCTGAGATGGAGGCTTTAAAATTTAGCAGCTGGTGGACAGAAGATGACAACATAAAGAAGGTGGAAGCTAGTATTACTAGCATAGTAAAATGTAAAAACAACCAGGAACAACAAGTAAATAATCTGGAATAACTGCAGGGGTACAAATGTGTCTGTCCACTCATCATACACCAACCTGAATTGGGAGGAATGCCCAAGATCACAGGATAAAATCTGAAAGTAAAAACTGTGGATCCAAGCTGGGAGCCCCTTCCCCATGGCCCAAACTGCAAAGCCTCGCAGTGCTAGAGAACAGCAAGTGAACAGAGCTCAGCTGAGCTTCAACTGGGGTTTTAATTAACAAATGTGGACTGCTCAATACAAGCTATGAATCCTTAACAGACAGACAGAAGTGTTTGGTGATGACTGACCTTGGAGAGCTGAAGGGTGGCTGAAGACTGGCCCTGAAGGGGGCTTTCTGACCCATTTTTGGCTCAGTGGAGAAAGCCTCAGTCATTTTCAGTTCCCAGTGCTCTGACACAGACAAAGGTGGAGAGAGCACAGGCAGAGAGTCTATTCAAATGCTAATGACCTCTCCCTAGGGAGGGCATCTTCCCTAAGAGGAAAGAGGTGGGGCCCAGCTCTACTACCCGCCCTCCATTCAGAACTGGACCCCAGAGCCGGGGGGAAAACAGGCACGGGCCACACCTCTTTATAGCAGTCTGGAGCTACAGGCTGACAGGTGCCCCCTGCTGGGTGGAAAATCACAGTGACTTCAGGCCTCACAGGGTGCACCAGTCCTCTAAGACACACCTTCAGGGAGACATGATACGATTGCCTTCTTCTAAGATCTGAACCCATTTGGGACTGGAAAAACCTGATTGGGGTAACCAATGAAACCAGATGCCTAGACAACAGAAAGCTACAACTTACACTAAAAAAAATGAAGTTATGGCCCAGTCAAAGGAACAAACTTACACTTCAACTGAGAAAAACAACTAATAGTAAATCAACTTAAAAAGTTTAGGGAAGATATGGCAAATGAGATGAAGCACATAATGAAAACACAGGGCGCACATGAGGTAGAAATCAGAAGTTCAAAGAAACAACTGGCAGAATCTATGGAAATTAAAGGCGCAACATAAGAGATGAAAGACACAATGGAAACATACAACAGCAGATCTCAAGAGGCAGAAGAAGACACTCAAGAACTGGAGAACAAGGCACATGAAAGCCTACACCCAAAAAAACAAATAGAGAAAAGAATGGAAAAATATGAGCAATGTCTCTGGGAACTTAAGGGCAAAATGAAATGCAGGAATGTATGTGTTGTTGGTGTCCAAGAAGGAGAAGAGAAGGGAAAAGGGGCAGAAGCAATAATAGAGGAAATAATAAATTAAAATTTCCCATCTCTTATGAAAGACAAAATCATGGATCAAAGAAGTGCAGCGTACCCTGAACAGAATAGATCTGAACAGGCCTATGCCAAGACAGTTAATAATCAGATTATCAAATGTCAAAGATAAGGAGAGAATCCTGAAAGCAGCAAGAGAAAAGCAATCCATCACATACAAAGGAAGCTTGATAAGACTACATGCAGATTTCTCAATAGAAACCATGGAGGCAAGAAGGAAGTGGGATGATATATTAAAAATACTGAAAGAGGAAAACCACCAACCAAGAATCCTGTATCTGGCAAAACTGTCCTTCAAGTATGAGGGAGAGCTTAAAATATTCTTTGACAAAAGGACAATGACAGAGTTTGTGAACAAGATACCTGCTTTACAAGAAACACTAAAGGAAGCACTGCAGACAGAAAGGAAAAGACAGGAATGAGAGGTTTGGAAAACAATTTGGGCAGATAATAGCACAAAAATGTAAGTACACTGAAAAAAGATGACTGTGAGTACGGTTGAAAGAGGAAGGTTAGGACCATGTGGGACACCAGAATGAAAGAGGAAAGATAAAGACTGGGACTGTATAACTCAGTGAAACCCACAATGCTCAATGATTGTAATAAAAGATACAAATATGTTTTTTCATAAGGTAGAACAAATGAATGTCAACATTGCAAGGTGTTAAATATAGGGTGGGTTTGGGGGGAAAATACAATCAATACAAACTAGAGACTAGAGTTAAACAGAAACATTGTATTATGCTTCCTTTAATATAACAAAGGCAATATATCAAAGCTAAATGAATATGGAGGGGGGACATAGGGGAGGGGTATGGGACTTTTGGCATTGGTGATTGTTCTAGTTTGCTAATGCTGCAGAATGCAAAACACCAGAGATGGATTGGCTTTTATAAAAAGGGGGGTTATTTGGCTATACAGTTACAGTCTTAAGGCCATAAAGTGTCCAAGGTAACACATCAGTAATCAGGTACCTTCACTGGAGGATGGCAAATGGCGTCCAGAAAACCTCTGTTAGCTGGGGAGGCACGTGGTTGACGTCTGCTCCAAAGTTCTGGTTTCAAAATGGCTTTCTCCCAGGACATTCCTCTCTAGCAAGCTTGCTCCTCTTCAAAATGTCACTCACAGCTGCACTGAGTTCCGTCTCCCTGAGTCAGCACGTTTATATGGCTCCACTGATCAAATATCCCATCAGTTATCATCTACAGTTGGGTGGGGCACATCTCCATGCAAACAACCTAATCCAAACGTTCCAACTTAATCCCCACTATTATGTCTGCCCCACAAGACTGCATCAAAGAATATGGCTTTTTCTGGGGGACATAATACATTCAAACCAGCACATTCCACCCCCTGGAACCCAGAAAAACACATTCTTTCCAAATACAAAATACATTCATCCCACAATACCACAGAAACTTAAATCATTTCAGTAACAATAGTTAAGTACAAGATCCCATCAAAATCAAATATAGACATGGTCAGTCCAAAGGCATACTTTTCCTTTACCTTTGGATCTGTGGACTTAGAACAAGTTATATGCTTCCAATATACAAAGGAGGGACATTCATAGGATAAACATTCCCATTGCCATAAGGAGAAACAGTAAGGAAAACAGGGTTAACAGGACCAAAACAGTTCTTAAAACCTGCGGGACAAACTCCAATAGATTTCAAAGTCTGAGAGTCATTAACAGAATGAAGTTGCATCCTTGGGGCTTGAGAGAGTGGGAGTCTAACCCTTCCTAAAGGCCTTTGTGGCAGCCCTTTCCTCTCCAAACACTTGGGTGAGTGCTCCAACATATCCACACATTGGGGAGACCACCTTCTCGGCCCCACCCTCCTCAAACATCAGGGCATCTCCCGGATTCCCTTCCATCTCCGGGGCACACACTCAACCCCTTCAGAACAGTGTGGTGGCAGCCAGGCTCTCCCCAATTCCCTGGGAGTGTGCTCCACCCTCTTTGGGGCTTGGGGTGGCAAGACATTTCCTGAGCATCGAGGCAGAAGGCCCGCCCTCGACCTCCAGGGCAAACTCACCCTTTTCATGCATGTGGGCTGCGCCGCTCTCCCAGCCCAAGACCTCTTGACTCCAGACCTCAACCTCCATGGCTCTGTCTTTGAAGAAATTTTTCCTTCAGTTTGTTCCTTGTCTGTCTTCTCCAGTCCAGACTGGCAATGGCTCTGCCTGTAAAGATCTCGCAAAAATTCTGTTGGCTTCCCATGAAGCATGCAGGGGTCAAAGCCATCAGACAATAGGAGTTTCCACAAATCCTTTCTGGGTAATTCCATCTCCAATCTTGGCTTGTACTGAAATGGCGGCTGGGTTTCATGGGTTACATCCTCATGTTTGGCTGTAGCTTCTGGGATTCTACCCCCTGGAAGCTCATAATTTTCCAAGCCATCAGCTTCTGGTTTCTTTGAACCCAAGAGTTCAGTTCTAAGTTTCTCTCTCTCCGCTCGCATTTTACTATAAGCTGCAAGAAGAAGCCAGGGTACATCCTCCACATGTAGTCTGGAGATCTCCTCAGCTAAGTATTCCAGGTTGTCACTTTCAAATTCTTCCTTCCATCTGACACCAGGACTCAATTTTGCCAAATTCTCTGCCACTTTAAAACAAGGATCGCCTTTCTTCCAGTTCACAACAACACAGTCATCATTTCTGTTCAAGTCCTCATCAGAAGTATCTTTAGAGTCCATATTTCCATAAACAGTCTCTTTAAAGCAGTCTTGGCCTTTTCTATCAAGCTCCTCACAATTCTTCCAGAATCTTCCCCTTATCCATTTGAAAAGCCATTCCAACATGTTTGGTATTTGCAAACTCAGCAGCAAAAGCACCCCACTCTCGGTACCAAAATCTGTTCTAGTTTGCTAATGCTGCGGAATGCAAAACACCAGAGATGGATTGGCTTTTATGAAAAGGGGGTTTATTTGGCTATACAGTTACAGTCTTAAGGCCATAAAGTGTCCAAGGTAACACATCAGTAATCAGGTACCTTCACTGGAGGATGGCAAATGGCATCCGGAAAACCTCTGTTAGCTGGGGAGGCACGTGGTTGGCGTCTGCTCCAAAGTTCTGGTTTCAAAATGGCTTTCTCCCAGGACATTCCTCTCTAGCAAGCTTGCTCCTCTTCAAAATGTCACTCACAGCTGCACTGAGTTCCGTCTCCCTGAGTCAGCACGTTCATATGGCTCCACTGATCAAGGCCCACCCTGAATGGGTGGGGCCACACCTCATGGAAATATCCCATCAGTTATCATCTACGGTTGGGTGGGGCACATCTCCATGCAAACAACCTAATCCAAACGTTCCAACTTAATCCCCACTATTATGTCTGCCCCACAAGATTGCATCAAAGAATATGGCTTTTTCTGGGGCACATAATACATTCAAACCAGCACAGTGATGTTGTCTGACTCTTTATTCTACTTCAGTTTAATGCTATCTTTCCTTTTGTTGCTTCCTAGCTGTCATGTTCTTTTTCTCTTGCATTTTCTTTTTCTTTTGTCTCTGTACCTCCTTTGACTCTTCCTCCTGCTTTGTGGAAGAGGTGGAGGTGTACCTGTATAGATAGTGGTGAGGGTGGTGAATACATAAATACGTGACTATACAGGGGACCCATCAATTGTTTACTTAGGATGGAATGTATGGTGTGTGGACAAAATCATCTTAAAAAATGGATTGATGAAGAAACCTTGAGGGCACTATATTGAGTGTGATAAGTCAGACACATAAAGAGAAATATTGCAGGGTCTCAGTGATATGAACTAATTATAATATGTAAACTCATAGATATGAAATATAAGTTACCAGCATATAGAACAAGGCTAAAGAATGGGGAGTGGTTGCTTATTATGAGGAGAATGTTCAACTAAGTAGAAATTAAATGTTTGGAAATGAACAGAGGTGACAGTAGCACGTTATGAGAATAACAGCTCTGAATGGTGGAAAGGGGAAGCTCAGAGTCACGTATGTTACCAGAAGGAAAGTTGGAGGTTAAAAGATGGGAATGTATAAAACAGTGAACTTTGTGTTGGGCAATGTCCATGATTATGTACAAATATTAGAAATCTCTTTTGTGAACCAGAAAAAATGTATGACACTACAACTACAAGTTAAAAATAGAGGGGCACATAGGGAAAATATATACCTATTGCAAACTATGTACTACAGTTAGTAGTCTTTTAACATTCTTTCAAAAACAGAAACAAATGTATTATACCAATACTGTGAGTCAACAATGGAGGGAGGGGTAGTTAGGGATGTAGGAGTATTTGAGTTTCCTTTTTTGGTCTTTATTTCTTATCTGCAGTAATGAAAATGTTCTAAAAATTGAAAAAAATTAATTGTGATGGATGCACAGCTGTAGGATGGTACTGTGGCCAATTGATTGTACACTTTGGATGTTTGGATAATTGTATGGTGTGATGGTTAAGTTTATCTGTCAGATTGGCCAGGTAATGGTACCCAGATGTCCGGTCAAGCAACCACTGTCCTAACCATTACTGCAAGGACATTTGTGGCTGGTTAATAAAGCAGAAAGCTGGTTTATTAAATCATCAAGTCATTTGGCTGAAGCTGTGACTGCTTAGTCAATGAGGCATGTCTTCCACAATGAGAGAATGCAATCAGCTGGATTTAATCCCATCAGTTGAAGACTTTTAAGTGAGCAGATAGATGACCTTCACTTCTTCTTCAGCTGACCAGTGAAGAGTTTCCTGAGGAGTTCATCAAAGTTGCCAATTCAATGCCTGAGGAGTTCATTGAACACATTCATTGGAGCTGCCAGTTTGCTGCTTGAGGAGTTCATCAAACATCTTTATTGAAGTTGCCAGTCTGCTGCCTGCCATATGGAATTTGGACTCCTGCATACATGCAGTTGCGTGAGACACTTATATAAATTTTATATTTGTAGATATCTCTTATTGATTCTGTTTCCCTAGAGAACCCTAACTAATGCAACTTGGTACTGGGGGAGGTTCTTGAGAAACAGAATATGAAAATTGGCCTTTATAACTGGTTTTCTACTCTGATTAGATTCAAAGGCACTGATGACTCCATTTCCAATAATCAATACATCACTGACAGTCTATGGCTTGAGTAGGCAATGAACATATGCAAAATATCACCGTTTGATTCTCCTAATCATACTCTTGTATGAAGCAAGGCTCTGGGTGACCATGTTTTTGACACCTTAACAGAGTTTTTGCAGAGTTAAGAGGCATAATGATGTTGTCTGGTTGCTCTTAGATGCATTGGATAAAGTTATAAGAGAAAAGGAGAGCTAAAGCCTTCAAATTTAAAATTTAAGCACTGTATGACAGATGTAAATGTTTCTATCTGTGCCTCGAAAGAAAATCTTGTGCCCTCTGGCTGCAGACTTGAGATTTCTGGAAACCAGATGCAGAGTCTCATTGTGCGAGTAGCAGATTTAATACATAAACTAAAATCTCAACTTTTCAGGGTGTCTGCTGTTAAAGTAAAGGCATTGATTGGAAAAGAATGGGATTCTGGAACTTGGGAAGGGGACATATGCATTGATAATGGCAGTGTGGACATTGGAACCCTGGATTCTGCTGAATCTTTGTTAGATATACATGTAGTTGTGTGTCCTGATGGAACAACCCCCCACCTCCAGTCTCCCCTGAGGAAACAGCTTTCCCACCTCCCGGCTGCCCTAAGGAGACTGTCATCCCACCTACACCTACAGAGATTAAGCCTTCAGTCCCTGCTAACCCTGCAATCACCTCCCCTGAGGAAGCAGCCCTCACTCCTCTGTCTGGAGAGATTAATACTCTTTCACAAGATGAAACTGCAACAGAATGCCCTGAAATAAATATCTTGAAGGATACTTCTAATTCCTTTAATGACCCACTCCCACCACCAGGCTTTGCTTCAAGACTTATAACTAGACTACTAAAGTTGCAACAGGTCCTGAAGGGTGAGGTACAAAGTGTGATCCATGAAGAAGTATGCTATACTACAAAAGAACTGTATGAGTTTTCCAGCTTATACAGACAGAAATCAGGGGACAATGTGTGGGACTTGATATTAAGGATGTGGGATAATGGTGGAAGGAATATAAAGTTGGATCAGTCTGAATTTACTGATATGGGCCCACCTAAGCAGACATTCTGCATTCAATGTTGTAGCGTGAGGAGTCAGAAAGGGCATTAACAGTTTGTTTGGGTGGTTGACTGAAACATGGATCAAAAGGTGGCCGGCATTACCTGAAGTCAAAAGGCCAGAACTGCCCTGGTATAATGTAGAGGAGGGGATTCAAAGGCTTAGAGAGATTGGAATGTTAGATTGTATTTATCACAGAAGACCTGCTAACACACCTCTGGAATATCCAGAGGACACAAGTTTTACCAGGACTCTGGGGAATAATTTTGTGAGACCAGCTCCTTAATCTCTGTAGAGCTCTGTAGTCACTCTTCTCTGTAGCTCAGAAATTACTGTGGGAACTGCTATCACTGAGCTGGAATCCTTAAACACAATAGGGATAATTGGATCCCAAGTTGGCAGAAGCCACATGTCAGCAGTTAATTATCAAAGACAAGGTGGGCATGGCTACCATAATGGAAAACAGGCTCAAGGTAGCAATCACAATAATCTGACTCACATAGACTTATGGCATTGGCTAGTAGATCACTGAGCACCTAGCAGTAAAATTGATGGGCAGTCTACTGAATCCTTATTTGAGCTGTATAAGCAGAATTCTAGTTCAAATGAACAAAAGTCTACCTTGAATTACAAATAACAGAGTCACAGCCCCTTAACCAATTCCCAGACTTGAGCAGTTTACAGAACCAGAGCCCCTTGAATGAGGGGAAGACTGGGTACCCTTGGGGAAGAACCCTGTTACACTGTTAATCTTCCTCCCAGCCTTCCCCAGGGGGACTTGCAGCCTTTTACCAGGGTAACTGTGCATTGGGGAAAAGGAAATTGTCAGATATTTTATAGATTATTAGACACTCGTTCAAAAATGACATTAATTCCAGGAGACCCAACATTCTCCATTTGAGAAACAGCTGTTGGCCTGCTACTGGGCCTTAGTAGAGACAGAACACTTAACCATGGGCCACCAAGTTACCATGAGACCTGAGTTACCTATCATGAACTGGGTGTTGTCTGACCCACCAAGCCATAAAGTTGGCCATGCAAAGCAGCACTCCATCATAAATTGGAAATGTTATGTATGAGATAGAGCTTAAGTGTGTTCTGAAGACACAAGTAAGTTACATGAGGAAGTGGCCCAAATGACCATGGCCCCCACTCCTGCCACCTCACCTTCTCTTTCCTAGCCAACGGCTATGGCACCTTGGAGTGTTCCTTACAATCAGTTGACCGAGGAAGAGAAAACTCAGGCCTGGTTTACAGATGGTTCTGCATGATATGCAGGTACCACCCAGAAGTGGACAGCTGCAGCACTGCAGCCCCTTTCTGGAATGTCCCTGAAGGACAGTGGGGAGGGGAAATCCTCCCAGTGGGCAGAACTTTGAGCAGTGCACTTGGTTGTTCACTTTTCTTGGGAGGAGAACAGGCCCGAGGTGTGTTTGTATACTAATTCATAGGCTGTCGCTAATGGTTTGGCTGGACGGTCAGGGACTTGGAAGGAACATATTTGGAACACTGGTGACAAAGAAGTCTCAGGAATAGGTATGTGGGTACACCTTTCTGAGTGAGCAAAAAACATGAAGATATTTGTGACCCATGTGAATGCTCACCAGAGAGTGACTTCAGCAAAAGATTTTAATAATCAACTGGATAAAATGACCCATTTGGTTGATACCAATCAGCCTCTTTCTTCAGCCCCTCCTGTCATTGCCCAATGGGCTCATGAACAAAGTGGTCATGGCATTAGGGAGGGAGGTTATGCATGGGCTCAGCAACATGGACTTCCACTCACCAAGGCTGACCTGGCCACAGCCACTGCAGATTGCCCAATCTTCCAGAAGCAGAGACCCACACTCAGTTCCCATTAGGGCACCATTTCCAGAGGTGGTCAGCTGGCTACCTTGTGGCAGGTTGATTACACTGGACCACTTCCATCATGGAAGGGGCAGTGATTCGTTGTTACCGGAATAGACACATACTCCAGATACGCGTTAGCCTTCCCTGCATGCAATGCTTCTGCCAAAACTACCATCCAAGGATGTACAGAATGCCTTATCCACTGTCACGGTATTCCACACAGCATTTCTTTTGACCAAAGAACCCACTTCACAGCAAATGAAGTGAGCGAATGGGCACATTCTCATGGAATTCTCTGGTCTTTCCATGTTTCCCATCATTCAGAGGCATCTGGGTTGATAGAATGGTGGAATGGCCTGTTGAAGACTCCACTATAGTGCCAACTAGGTGGCAACATCTTGCAGGGCTGGGGCAGTGTACTCCAGGTGGCAGTGTATGATCTGAATCAGAGTCCACTCTTTGGTGCTACTTTTCCCATAGCCAGGATTCATGTGTCCAGGAATTGAGGAGTGGAAAAAGGAGTGGCACCAGGAGTGGCACCACTCACTGTAACTCCTAGTGATCCAATAAGAAAATTTTTCCTTCCTGTCCCTGCAAGCTTAAGCTCTGCTCATCTACAAGTCTTTGTTCCAAAAGGAGGAGTGGTTCCACCAGGAAACACAACAATAATTCCATTGAACTGGAAGTTAAGATTGCCACCTGGCCACTTTGGGCTTCTTATGCCTCTGAATCAACAGGCAAGGAAGGGGGTTACTGTACTGGCTGGGGTGATTGATCCTGACTATCAAGGGGAAATAGCACTGCTACTACACAATGGAGGTAAAGAATTTTCCTGGAATACAGGCAATCCCCTAGAGCTTCTCTTAGTACTACCATGCCCTGTGATTAAAAGCAATGGAAAACTGCAAAAATCCAATCCAGGCAGGACTACCCATGGCCAAGAAACTTCAGGAATGAAGGTTTGGTCACCCCAACAGGTAAACAACCATGGCCAGCTGAAGTGCTTGCTGAGGGTAAAGGGGACATTGGGTAGTGGAAGAAAGTAGTGATAAATATGAACTACGGCCATGTGACTGGTTACAGAAACGAGGAAAATGATGTTGTGAATATTTCCTCATTTTGTTATGAGTATGTTTGTATTTTCTGTAAAGATCTTTGCATTCTCTCTGTCATTCCCTTATCATATGACTTAAGCTGTATTGTTCATTTTGCAGTATTTAAGTTAAAGGAAATCAATTTTAAGAGTTTATGTCACCCAAGGACTTGCACTCTCTTCTGGAGATACATACTGCATTTCCAGTTATACACAGGATAGTGGAATATTGTTAGGTGACAAACATGTCAGTTATTGTTCTCTACTTAGAGATAAAGTATGGTTTAAGGTGATGTGTATAACTACCAAGTTGACAAGGGGTGGACTGTGATGGTTAGGTTCATCTGTCAACTTGGCCAGGTAATGGTGCCGAGGTGTCTCGTCAAGCAACCACTGGCCTATTCATTACCACAAGGACATTTGTGGCTGTATAATAAACCAGAAGGCTGGTTTATTAAATAATAAATCAATTGGCTGCAGCTGTGACTGATTACATCAACAAAGGGCATGTCTACCACAAAGACAGTATGCAATCATCTGGATTTTATCCAATCAGTTGAAGACTTTTAAGTGAGACAGACAGAGGACCTTCACTTCTTCTTTGGCTGACCAGTGAAACATTTCCTGAGGAGATCATCAAAGTTGTCAGTTTGTTGCCTGAGGATATCATCAAACGCGTTCATCAGTTACCAGTTTGCTGCCTGAGGAGTTCATCAAACATCTTCATTGTAGTTGCCACTCTGTTGTCTGCCCTATGGAATTTGGACTCCTGCATACCCACATTTGCATGAGACATTTTTATGAATTCTATATATATAGATATCTCTTGTTGATTCTGTTTCCCTAGAGAACCCTAACTAATACATATGGTATGTGAACAATCACAATTAAAAAAAAATGTAAAACAACAAAAAAGCCAAAAAAAAAAAATGCATTCTCAAACCATAATTAATTAATTAATTAAAGTATAAAGTTATTTAATACCTTTAACTTCCATTCTGACAATAGATGGATCTTTCCTACTTGAGTGGGTTAATTACCTTAAACTTCCCCCACCTTTGAAAATTTGTAGATAGGTACTTTAAAACAACCTTTTGAGATATGCACAGGTCTTAAGCACAATGCAATTTTAAAAACTGAACCCAACCCTGGACATAGCTCCTATATCATAAAACAGAATATTGTCAGTCTCAAAGGCTCCTCTGGGGGCCCCAACAAGTTCTCCAAAGGGAAACCACTATGAGGACATCTAATAGCCCAGATCACTTTCAGCATTTTTAATTTTCATAAATGGAATCATGGAAAATGAACCTTCTCCATTTGGCTTCTTTCACCCCATATCTTGTTTGTGAATATATCTTTACAGTTCCATGTAATTATAGATCATCCACTGGCATTTGGTGGGCAGAATTCAATTGTGTTACTTCCTAATAATTTATTTAATAATTCCACTCAATGCACATGCAAAGGGATTTCAGTTTAGGGCCACTGTGAAGAATGCTGGTGTTTAAATTCTAGAATTTACACCAAAACACAAGTGCAAATGTCATTTTCCCAGATTATTTCCCACTTTACATGAACTGACAGTCTTAGACTTTCCTCAGTCCTCACTTCAGTCTTAGTCTAATCTCTCCTAGCCTTACATCAAAAAACAAGTATAACTTAGCTCACTCTCTTATCCCTAAAAGAATATCCTTTCCCAGAAAAGACTCACTGATCCCTGTGGCCATTATTAAAGACATTATAGGGTTGAAGGTGTGTGCATATATATGTGTTTTGGCATGAATGAAAGAGAGTGAGAGAGGGATAGAGACACAGACACAGAGAGAAACACCACCAGCTCCTATGGCAATCATGTAATAATCTCATAGTAATTGATTTTCTTCCAAGTTCCTTCTGGGCCACTGTGGTCATGAGGCTTGTTGTCTCTTCTCTCTCCACCATTTTGTGTCCATTGTCACAGGATAATATCTCTACTGAGGAATCTGATAATGAGGACATTGACTCCTTCTCTCCATGCTGCTATCATACGCCACCTGATACCTTTGGTTCTGACAGTGAAGAACCAGCTATTCCTTCTGATATAGAAGCATATTTAAGAGAACTTTTACCTGAAAACACTCAATACAATTTCCAAATGATAAAAAGTAGAAAGGCCTTACTATAACAACTGGGACAGATGATTCATATCCCTCAAGTCCTATATTAGAAGATTATACTGAAGGAAAAACTAAACAGTTTAAAAGCTGTGAATATTTTCAAGAAAGCACAAAAGCTTTCTCAAACTTCTTAGATATAGATAACGTAACTATCAGGAACTCGGTGTAAAAAAAAAAACAGGAAGGGGCTGAAGCTGTTAGTTCCATCTTAGAAAAGTTATAAGTAATGAAGCAAGGTTGAATATAGTTTTAATCAAATATATGCTTATCAACATGATATAATGGCTAAACTAAGCATAGAATGAAATAAGAAAACTGAATTCATTAGTTAGGGATGAGTAACAGTATTCCCTTTTCTAATTTTGGATTTTACATAAGAAAAAGTGTATGTTATATTGCTCTTCCAAAAGTCATAGCTTAATTAGTAGAAATATTTTCAGTAGAGTTTTGCAGACATTCAAGGCCTAGTCTCTGGTAACACTGTGGATACCCTCTTTTGATCTTCATTCACTTTTGGTTCATGACTCATTGTTTACCATTTATAGTTCATGACATGTTGTTTACAACCCGTGGTTCAAATGTAAAAATAAAATATGATTTGATTGAATATATTCTAAATAAAAAATGCTATAAATGCTCTGTAACTCAGACAAGGGGGAGCTCTCTGATCTCATGTCCAGCTGTGTCTGGAGGAGCAGGGGCTCCCAGGGTTGGTGATGTATCAATTTATTTTATATTGCAACCTGGTTCCTTTTACCTTAAGTTCTCCTTTAGTGAAAATGTGTTGAAGTTGAATTCTTGTCTTGAGTGCCCTCACTATCAAACTATTGTCAGTCCCTTTACTCTAGATTGAGTGGGAGGTTACTTGATGAAGCCCAAACTGACTAAATCATGACCTGAAAATGCTCGGGGCTTTTCTAACAGAGATCATAGGTTTGAGGTGTAAAGAGACGAACCCATGATATCATCCCTGTTGGTCCTACCTTCCTCTATACCTGTGCCTCCACCACAATATTTTACATTATTCTTCCATTTCTATAGAGCAATTCTCTCTAAGTCCCTTCTCCAACCTACCCATTAAACCTATCTGGATTTGCGGAGTGGATGAGCATTCCCTTTTCTTTAATATAATCAAAGATTTTAAGAGAAAAGTAGGATTTATATGAAAACACATTAATATTATATTTCTACAAACACACCTATGATTACCATCAGGAACTCTAAAGAGTGTAGACTTTAACACAATTTGGAAGCTGATGAGTTAACCTACACTCACTTATGGATATGGGCAGAAGACACAAGACTGATGGGTCAGAGACAAAGGGCTTTTTAAATCATAGGACCAGAGGCAGTGTGAGCTTAACATCTGCATCATTTCCCTTCTCCTCCAAGTCCCACAAGAAAGATGCAGAGAATCTCATGTGAAAAAACACCTGCTTTGGGTTTAAGTCACTCTTAAGTAATGGTGAGCTTAGGAAATCCAGTCCTTTCAAAGGGATTTTAAGCACACCTGCCTTGCCCTTTGTCCTGAAATGAGATGGCACATTCATTAACATGAAGGAAAAGAAGTCTGTGCTCTGTCCCAGAAGGAGCCCATATCTCTATCTTCCAAGTCTATTTTCTGTACAAACATCCTTGTAAAGAGAGTCCAGAACACAATATGCCAGTGCCTCTACCCAGAAGACATATAAACCAGAGAGAAACCCATGGACAATTGTCTCCCTATGATACCTACTCCTAAGTTCTACAGTGTCTTGCATTCTGGAAAACATGTGGCTACGTATTACATTTTGTATTATAAGAAAAATACAAAAAACATATAATTAAAACTTGTTCAGTCCCAAAATGCTCAGATAGAAATCATCAATAACCATGAATAAACAAAATTTTCTAAACACAACAAGGCTCAGTAACAACCACTCTTATTTTAGCTTAAAACTCCTAGAAGAATACATAGTGAAGCATCATCAAGACCTAGTGATAGGAGGTAGACCTTACAACCAAAGCACAGTAACGAAATACAAAATAGACAAATGGGAATTCCACAGATTGAACACTTCCGTGCTTCAAAGGATTTTGTCAAAAAGGCAAAGAGCCTGCCAACTCAATGGGAGAAATATTTTGTGACAATATATTTGATAAGGGTGTGATATTAAGTATACATGAAGAAATCTTACAACTCAACAAAAAAGGACAAACAAACCAATTATAAAATTGGCAAAAGATATGAAAATACTATTTTCCAATGAGGAAATAGAAATGGCTTAAAAAGTACATGAAAAGATTTTCATCTTCATTAGCTATTAGGGAAATGCAAATCAAAACCACAATGAGATATCTCACACCCATTAAGAACGGCCACTATTAAACAAACAGGGAACTACGAATGTTGGAGAGGATGTGGAGAAATAGGAACACTTATTCACTGCTGGTGGGGATGTAAAATAGTACAGCCACTGAAAAAACATTTTGGCTGTTCCTCAGGAATTGAAATATTAAGTTGCCCTTTGACCCAGCAATTCTACTATTGAGTATATATCCAGAAGATCTGAAAGCAGGGATATGAACAGACATTTGCACACTGATGTTCACAGCAGCATTATTCACAGTTGCCAAAGGATGGAAAAAATCCAAGCGTCCATCAATAGATGAGTGGATAAACAAAATAAGGTATATAACTATGATGGAATATTAAGCATCAGTAAGAAGGAATGAGGTTCTAAAGCATGCAACATCATGGATAAAACTTGAGGACATAATGCTGAGTGAAATAAGCCAGACACAAAAGGAGATATATTGTATGATTTAACCAATATGAACTAATTAGAATATGTAAACACAGGGTCTTAAAATGGAGAATATAGGGTACCTAGAGATAGACATAAGCTAGAAAGGGGGGAGCATTTACTCATATGCACAGAATTGTTAACAAGGTTGAACTTATATATTTGGGAATGGATAGAGGTGACAGTAGCTCCTTATTGGGATTATAACTAATAGTGTCATATTGTAAGTGAATTTGATTGAAAGGGGTTGTTTAAAGTCATGCATGTTACCGATTAACACTACAAATATACGTAAGTTCTTACAGGAACTAATACAAATGTACATTTGTATGAAGTGTGAATAATAGAGTGATTTATGTGGGGAAATTACCTATTGCATGCTATGGACTATATTTACCAGTAATACACATCAATATTCTTTAATCAACAATGACAGGAATACTACACCAATACTAGGAGTCAGTCATAGGGGAGGATAATGAATATGGGGTGGCTTGGTTTTTCCTTTTTTTTTTTTTTGTATCTATCTGTTATTTTTCTCTTTTGAGCAATGAAAATTGCCTAAAATTGAGTGAGATACTGATATGATGATTGATCAATTGGATGATGATATTGTGAGACATTGATTGTATACTTTGGATGGAATATTCGGTATGTGAATATATCTCAATAAAATCTGAAGATTCAAAAAACAGTAACAAAAAATTAACATTCAGGCAACTAAGTCAATTCAACTGACTATTTAAATCAAAATAATATCATGGTAAATTATCCTTGTAATATAGGGTGACGGGGAAGACTGGACAACAATAGCACAAAGGATGGAAGGAAGGATACATGATATATTGCTGTTAGCTTATCACAAGGGTTAAATATTGAGTGGAATGAGTAGAGTGAGAAGTAATAGGGACTGTGAAATTAGAAGGTGGAGAAAGGAAATAAAAGTGCAAAGTGTGATGAATAAGGTATCAGGCAGACAGTGGGCATTGGCATTTCCTGCCAAGCAGAACATTCTATAGTTTATTACTATTCTGGGGTTTTGGACATAGTTAGGGCAGTTTATATGTCCTCAACTTAGAAACGAATTCTATCATGTTTTCCTCCAATACTTGTAGGTTTTCCTAATTTTGTCATGTAGATTTCAATTTTACTTGAAATTTATCTTCCCTTAGGATATTAAGAATAAATCCACTTTTATCACTTTGATAGGAATATCAAGTTTTCAAACTTCAAGTAGTTTTCTATAGTAAAATCTATTTTTAGAGTTTTAGATTTAATGAAAATTGTACAGAACATTCAGAGCATTCCCATATACTCCTCCACCCAACTGAGAGTCCCCTATTATTACAATCTTGCATTAGTGTGGTATGACTATTGCAGTTGACAAACCAGCATTGATGCATTGAAAGTCCACAAGTAATATAAAAGTTCACTGTTTGCATCATAGAGTTTGATGGGTTTTGACAAATTCATAATGTCCTGTATCCACCATTATGGTATAATACAGAATAGTTTCCCTGCCCAATAAATAGACTTTGCTCCAAATATTCATACCCCACACCCAGAGCTTCTGACCAATATTTATCTTTTACTGTCTTCATAGTTTGGTCTTTTCTACAACGTCATATGGTTGTAATTATATGGTGTGTAGACTTTTCCTGGTATTTTTTATTCAAAGACCTGGAGTATCTTTTATTGGTCTGATAGATAATTTTTTTTGTCATCTATTTCAGGAAGAAAATTTATTTGAAAATGTAAGGTATAATTCCTTGGCCTTTCTTAATTTCCTTAAAAATGAAGTTACATTGGAAATATGCCACACTTCGCTTTTAAATTACATATGAAGCAGTGTATAGAAAGATCTGAATGCTGTTCCCATACCTCAAATCAGTATACTACTTGGGTCTGAATTAGCACATGAACTGGATCTGCTAATTAATGAGATTCTAAACATCAGAGGCCAAATATACACAATATAGAACGACAAACATGGTGCCATATTTTAAGTCATATGTATTTATAAAAGACCATATTTATTCTTGCAAGCATTGAGGACTAAACAATTTGGTGGGCTGAGACCTCAATCTTGGGGCTTGCAGCTATTAAGCTTGTTAGTGCAAAGGAGAGGCTAATCCTACTTCTAATTGTGCCTAAGAGCCTCCCCCAGAGAGCCTCTTTTGTTGCTCAGACGTGGCCTCTCTCTAAGCCCAGGCAGATAAACCCACAGCCCTCCCTCCGACATGGGACAAGAATCTCAGGTGTGTAATCTCCCTGGCAATGTGGGACATGACTCCTAGGAATGAGCCTGGACCTCACATCATGGGATTGAGTAAATCTTCTTGACAAAAAGGGAGAAGCAAAATGAAACAAAATTAAGTTTCAGTGGTTGAGACCTCAAATGAAGTTGAGAGGTCACTATGGAGGTTATTTTTATGCGCTATATAGATAATCATTTTAGATTTTGGTGTATTGGAATAGCTAGAAGGAAATACCTGAAACTGTTGAACTGCAATGCAGTAATTTTGACTCTTGAAGATGATTATATAACTATCGCTCTTACACAATGTGATTTTGTGATCATGGAAACCTTGTGGCTCACACTTCCTTTATCCAATGTATGGACAGATGAGTAGAAAAATGGGGACAAATGTTAATGAAAAATAGTGTGGGATAGGGGATGGAATGTTTTGGGTGCTCTTTTATACTTTTATTTTTTTCTTTTTTGGAGCAATGAAAACGTTTAGAAATTGACTGTGGTGATGAATGTACAACTATATGATGGTACTGTGAACAACTGATTGCACACTGTGGATGATTGTATGGTATGTGAATATATCTCAATAAATCTGAATTTAAAAAGTCATATCTGGCTCAATTAGTAAATTACATATTAATGAAACATCAAAATAAAGTTGATGAATAAAAAGTCACTGTCTTAGTTTGCTAGGGCTGCTATGAAAATTAGCACAGAAATAGTTGGCTTAAACAACAGGAATTAATTGGATTGCAGATTTGGAGCCTATAAGTCTAAAATGAGGTATCAATCAGCCATGATTTCTCTCCAAGTTGGGAAAACTCTGCTACTGGCTTGCCACAATCCTTGGGGTTCTGTGGCTTGCTTCTCTGATTCCATCACATGGCCAACTGCCACACTTTCCAGCTTCTACTGAATTCTGGCTTCTACTGATTGCATCTAAACATCCTCTGCTAATAAGGTCTCCAATCATAAGGATAAAGGTTCACCTGGATTCATATTGACCCCTTCTAAATAGGATCTTTGAAGATGCTAATCACAAAGGAGTCCACACCTTAACTAATAACAACTTCAAAGGTACTATTTACAAATGGGTTCACACCCACAGGACTGGGGATTTACACTTAAACATGTCTTTATTAGGGTATATTAATCAATCCCTAAAAGGAACACTGTAAAAGGAACATGTAAGAACAGAAAAATTGTGTTCTTTTTGCTTTCTTTTATTTCATTTATAAACATACATATATTTTTATTGTGAAATATAACATATATACAGAAAAGTCAGAACTTTCAAGGTATGATTTAACAAGTAGTTATAGAGCCAATTTCAAAGAATGTTATGGGTTACAGTTCCATCATTTCAGTTATCTCCTTCCAGGTTTTCTAATTCCCTAGAGACTAAAAATAAATATTTATATAAAGATTCAGCATTTGTAATCCTTTCTTAAAGCCTATCTTGTCTGTTCCTACTCCCCCAGCTCATTTTACCACTGCCTCAGTCTTCAGTGATATGGGGTGATAACCACCCTAACTTGTTCATATTGCAAAGGGGTGTTGACATTAAGGGGAAGGAGGATGCATCAGGTTGATGTTCTAGAAGACATTATTGCCTTTGAGTTTGGGGACTGATCTAGCAGAAGTCTAGAGGTTTTTAATTTCTGAAAAATAAACTTAATGAGTGAAAACTTTTAAAGAGTTTTGGATAGGAACCTGGGGCATTTCTTTAGGACTCTTGGAATATTGTTGGTTGGGCTTGGCATACGGTGGCAATTTGGAATATATCTAACTGCAGCTTGCATAAGTGTAACTTTCAGGATAGGCTCTCGACTCTATTTGAATTCTCTCAGCCACTGTAACCATATTTTGTTACCTTTCTTTTCCCCCTTTTTACTAAAGAAGGCACTTTCAATCCCTTAATGCCAGGGCCAGGCTCACTCCTGGAAGTTGTGTCCCACATCACCTGGGAGACACTCCCTGGGGAGGCATGTCGTACCTAGGGGGGAGAGTAATGAATTTATTTGCAGAGTTGTCTTAGAGGGAGAAATGTCACATCTGAGCAACAAAAGAGGTATTCTGGAAATGACTCTTAGGCATTAGCATAGGTAGGCTTTGTCTTCCTTTTATACCCCTAAGGTTCAAAAGAGCAAGTCTCAAGACAGAAGGCTGGACTTATAAAGTAGGGGGCTCCCAATTTCACATGGCATATATTCTGTCCAAGATAAACAATCAATCTCTCGCACTATCTTCACTTACTCATACAATCATCATCACTCTCAATTTTAAACAATTATCATAACCCAAAGCTCTTAATACCCTTAATTATTTATCCCTACTATTAGTGTGGTACAAGTAAAGTATTTTTATCAAGAATAGTCCATAATATGCAAAAGGTAGTTTTTCCCATGTACCACTCTACTGTCAGCTCTTTGTACCAGTGTCATGCCTTAGAAGTAGATAATGCATGCCCTATTTATATTTGTAGTGCTAATCTGTAGGGTACATGCCTTTAAACAAGCCCTTTTAATCATGTTCAACTTCAATGCCTCACTGATACTTATAATTCCATTAACAAACTACCATCAGCCCTGTCCATTTCGATACCTTTACATTCACCCTTGTTTTCAGTTCTGTATATATGAGGTAACCATTCCTGCTTCTCTAGCTTCTGACTATCTCTAGGACCCCTATATTCTACATTTTAAGACACTGATTTTATATCATTCAGGGAGTTCTTTTAGTGATAACATATAATGTCTCGCCTTTTCTGTTTGATTTATTTCACTCAGCATTATGTCCTCAAGGTTCATCCATATTGTCCGATGTTTCAGGACTTTCTTACTTCTGCGTAGTATTCCATTGTATGTATATATCACATATTGTTTATCCACTCATCTGTTGAAGGACACTTGAATTGTTTCCATCTCTTGGCAATTTTAATAATGCCACTGCTCCAGTTTGCAAAAGCTTCCATTATGCAAAATACTAGAAATGGGTTCGCTTTTATAAAGGGGATGTATTAGGTTACAAATAACCTAAGTTCTAAGGCCATAAAAGTGCCCAAGCTAAGGCATCAACAAGAGGATACCTTCTCTGAAGGAAGGCTGATGGCATCCAGAACACCTCTGTCAACTGGGAAGGCACGTGGCCAGTGTCACCTTGTCCTTTGTTCCTGGGTTGTGTTTCAAAATGGCTTCCTCCAAAATGTCTCTGTATTTCTATTTTGGTCCTCTCTCTCAGCTCCTGTGCATCTTTGCTTCTTTCTCCTAAGATGTTTCTCTCTAAGCATCTGGGGATCCTCTCTTAGCTTCTTCAGGGCAAACTGGGCTTCATCTCTTAGTTTAGCATCTCCAAGAACACTTCTGTCTGCATATCCAAGCATCTCCAAGCATCAGCAAGTATCTGGGTCTGTGTAGGCTCTTACCATCTCTTAAATACTCCAGTGAACTAATGAAGACCCACCCTGAATGGGCAGAGCCACACATCTATGGAAATAATCTAAAGTATCACCCACAGTCGAGTGAGTCACAGCTCCATGGAAACACTCAATCAAAAGGTTCCACCCAAATCAAAACACCAATAAATCTGTCCCCCCCCCCAAGACTGCATTAAAGAATATGGCTTTTCTGGGCAAAATAATATATCCGTATCAGCACACCCCACAAATATGCTGTGTTAGACCTTACACCACTAGTAAAAATAATTCTTCCTATTTATGTGACATCCAAAGGGAGCAACAGCAACATCACAGGGTAAAATGCTTCGGGATACTGCTCTCCTCCACTTCACAGCAGAATCACAGACTCCTTGTATGTAGCATTGATATCCTCTTATGATGATTTGTGTTCGAGACTCATGATCTGGGCCAGTGAATTCATAGTTTTCACCTTGTACAGGTACAAGCAGCAGGTCCAACATATTCATAGGAACAGTCTCCCACCGAGGTCCTCCACTGAAACCAGAGCCACCCAAAGCATTTTGCCCTACTGAGAAGCTTTGTTTCTTTATATACCCTCTCCTCAATATTTTATGTTAATTTCATTCTATATAATAACCACAGTTGTTGGATAGTAAACACTCTGCTCTAATCACTGTATGTTTCCCAACTCTTAGCCCCTTTGTTCTCATGATCCATGGCCCCCATTTATCCAGGTTATGCTGTGGCTATTGAGGAAGGAATACACAATTCCCTCATATCTTCAGAAGAATATAAATTGTCTGATTGTACCATGTGCAGTCACTGATGCTCTCATCCTCCACAGAATCTTAAGCACAGTAATGAGCCAGTGTCAGTGTAGAGGGATTAGTGAACCAGATGGACTGAGACTGCTTCAATATTAAATAGTAAATAATAGTAGTTACAGTAAGTGAGGTTCTATGTAATAATATGCAAATACTTTCATAACTGTATTTTAATTGACAGTGCAGTGGGGAAGTTTAGAGTCCACTTCATAATAAAACAGTCATGAAATAATTTGAAGATAATGTATATCTCTGTGACTTTTAATCTGTGACATTAAATATTCCCCCAAATTAACTAGGAATGGAAATGTAGGGACAGTCACATAGAACACGTGTCATGTGTGCTAGTCCTTCAAGAAATGGGTTAGGCTGATTGGTCTCTGGAACAATGCATATCTCTGAGACACCTGAAACTCAGAGCTAGAGCTCAGCAGATGTGAATGTCAGTATTACTGCATACAGCCACTGTCAAAAAAAAAAAAAAAAAAAAAAAGCTGAAAAAGAGCCCAGACTTCAATTAGTGATATGAATGAAGCAGGTCTGGTTAAGACCAGGGCAAGCCAGGCCAAAGGGTAAAGGTTGAAACTGATTGTGTTTTAAAACTTCAACTTCCACATGAGACCAAGGGAATAGATATCTATTTGGTACAGGATCTAAATGTTCTAAACGCTACAACTCTACAGTCGATTTGTTCAAACACCACAATTGCATGGAACCTTGAATAGGAAGTGAGATACGGTAGTTAGTATAGGCTGGAGTGAAATAGTGACACATCCCAAAGTAATTTGGGCAGATAATAAAAAATATATTTACAGCCTCCCCCTCCCAAGCCCCGAGGATCTGGGGGAAGGTGCCGATCTGTTGGACATCCTCACCTGGACTGGTGTTGATGTTGCCACAAACATTGGGACTGGCGGTTTGATGTGCTGAGCCCTCGAGCATGGGACTTGCCCTTATGAAGCTCATTACCACAAAGGAGAGTCTAAACTTGCATGTAATGGTGCCTAAGAGTCTCCCCCTGAGTACCTCTTTGTTGCTCAGACGTGGCCCTCTCTCTCTCTAACTGAGCCATCTCGACAGGTGAACTCACTGCCCTCCCCCCTACGTGGGACCTGACTCCCAGGGGTGTAAATCTCCCTGGCAATGCAGAATATGACTCCCGGGGATGAATGTGGACCTGGCATCATGGGACTGAGAGTATCTTCTTGACCAAAAGGGGGATGCAAAATGAGACGAAATAGTTTCAGTGGCTGAGAGATTTCAAATGGAGTCGACAGGTCACTCTGGTGGACATTCTTAAGCACTATATAGATAACACCTCTTAGGTTTTAATGTATTGGAATAGCTAGAAGTAAATACCTGAAACTACCAAACTCCAACCCAGCAGTCTGGACTCCTGAAGACAATTATATAATAATGTAGATTACAAGGGGTGACAGTATGATTGTGAAGACCTTATGGATCACACCCCTTTATCTAGTGTATGGATGAGTAGAAAAATGGGGATAAAAACTAAAGGACAAATGGGGTGGGATGGGGGGATGATTTGGGTGTTCTTTTTTCACTTCTATTTTTTATTCTTGTTCTGGTTCTTTTTGATGTAAGGAAAATGTTCAGAGATAGATTGTGGTGATGAACGCATAACTATGTTATCATACTGTGGACAGTGGATTGTATACCATGGATGATTGTATGGTGTGTGAATGTATTTCAATAAAACTGAATTTAATTAAAAAAAAAAAAGAAATGGGGTAGGGTAGTGTATGTGTGTGTGTCCATATTTGGCTAAACATAGGCTCATGCTGATGTTTTCAATTCTAACTGATTATCACAGTTGATTATAGCTTTCTCCCCTTGCTTGTCTGTACCTACCTGTATTTATCAAGTATTATGACTTTACATGCATTTGAATTGTCCTACATCATTATAAGAACTCCATTTTGCTGTGTTCCTCAAGCTTAAATATTATTCAGTGTTATCATTGAATTATATATCTTAATGCGGTTAATAGGCAAAATTTAAGTATGTATGTTGCTAAAACAGAATTTATTAAGAAAACATGACCATAGGACTATATAACTCTAAAATTTAACCCTAATATAAATTATATACTATTCTATCATTATATATTAACATATAATTATATATATTTATATATTATTTCATATAATTTATATAATATATATGAATATATAACATAATATATTAATAATATTCTCTCATTAATAGTAACAAAGCTACCACACTAATGCAAAATGTTTAAAACGGAAGTTGTTATATGGGAACTCTGTATTTTGTGCATGACTTCCTGTAAATCAACAAATTCTCTCATAAAAATTTGCAAAGCACTTGGAAACTATTAAATATGTTTGCATATGTGTATATGTATATTTACATATATATATACTACTAACTCCTGAAGTATGTTTTTCTTAATTACTAAATCCTTTTGCCTTTTTCAGTCCACCGTAAGACACAAAAGTTTCTAGAGACCATCATAATTTTCCTGGTATTTTATCTTCTTCCTTAGGCAATGCAAGTAGTAATTAATATGCCCAGGCCATATGTTTGCATTACTGCCCATCTGCAACTGAGTCTTCCTATTGGGTAAGTAACAAAAGAATTCTCTTATTCATCTCCTCCTCATTAATCCAGGTTTTCTCTGCCTGCCAGGACCACTGCATCAGGAGTGAGATCAGGAAAGCATCCAGACAGTTTCTACAGGATTAATTCATGGTGTCTCTATTCTCTAGTCTTGGCAGATGTTTAAAGATGCAACTGTCTCTCATAAGAGCATATAAATGTTTCTTGATATATCAATGGACCTCAAAGGTTTTGTTTTTCACTTTGTAAACAGCTTTGTATAACACTGTAACTTCATTTCAGATGGAAAATAATTGAAGAGTAAACACTTGCAAATGATACAATTTCCAGTATATCTTAAACATTTGCACTTAAAAATAAAAATTTGACACCACCAAAATATACCTGTATTGAATGTTTACATCATTATATCATAAACTCCAAAGTTAAAATAACCCAAATGTTTGATGAATAAACAAACTGAAATTCATCCATGAAAGGAAATACCACTCAGCAATAAAACAGAATAAACTGTAGTTATACACAATATCAAAGACATTATGGTGAGATTAGTTTCAAACATTATATACTGTATGATTCCATTTATATGACATTCTGAAGAACATAAAGATATAGGAAAGAAATTAGATCACTGCTTCCCCAGGAGTGAGGTGGGAGAAGGTATGTATTTCAAGGAGGCACAAAAGAGTTCTTTGGGGGCAGTGAAAAATCTCTATACCTAGTTTCTGGGTGGTAGTTACATGACTGTATGCATTTATCAAAACTCGTATAAGTTTTCGCCTAAAAAAAAGTGTGAATTTGTTTTAGATAAATTATACTCCAACAGACCATACTTACAGAAAAAATGTTATGTCTTTATAAGAATACTCAACTCAGAAATTATATAGAAATAGAATAGTCACCCTCATTATCTGTGCTTCCTAGCCTGCTCAAAGCAATACCATGAAATGATTTGGCTTAAACAATGGGAACATTTCAGTTAAGGTTGAGGCTGAGAGAATATCCAAATGACACATCATCAGGGTGATGCTTTCTTCCCAAAGACCAACTAACATTGATCCTTAGCTCCTCTGCCATACGGCAAGGTACATGGCAGAGGCTACTGTTGTTTCCCTTCTCTTCCGGGTTTCAATGATTTCAGCTTCTTCTTTCTGTGCCTGTCTCTCTCCATTTGCATTTCATTCTCTTAAGAACTCCAGTGACAGGATTCAGACCCATCCTGAATGAGGTGGGTCACATCTTAACCGAACTTCAAAATGTTCAACTTACAAATGTTCAACTTACAATGGAATTACACCCACAGGAAATCATTAAATTTAAGACATATTTTTCTGGGATACATACAGCTTCACATCACCACACTCACATACAACTCATACAAGATGTCCTCTTAACAGAAATTTTACATATTACAGTCCATTAAACTCAAGATACTGTTCTTTTTAAGACACATAATTATTCAAGTACATTTCTGTCAGTCAATGTCCAGTGAGGGGACAGAATCCACCCTAGCTGTTCTCACAGTGAATGCTGCGGCAACACCAATATTATCCCCAACTGGAAGCTGGCCCCATCCCAGGGCTGGGGGGAAAACAAGCCAGAACCAGCAGCAGGGGAGAGGACATAGCCCATGAGAGAGAGGCTAAAAGGAAAGGCATGAATCTCTCCCAAAAAGGGATGTGGAGTCCTGAGCTTTCCTGGTCTTGGGGACCAGGCAGCTGGGTGGGGACAAGCCAGCCTTCTGTGTGACACCCAGGCTGCATAAGTGACCTTGATTCAGGGGGTGTGTGGGGCTGGGAGAGCCCAAATTGCTGCATCCAGATAAATAGGGGATATACATGCTGCATCCTCACCAGGCCACACCCCTATAAATGGCCTCTGACATGGATTGGTTTTGAGGCTTTACCGAAGTGTCAGCAGTTTTTCTCCTAGGGAGGATATAGGCTGCTTGGTGTGCCCAGTGTGCATCCTTTGGCAAGCAGCTGCCAATTTCAGAAGCCTTTCCTTTCCTCTTTCCCAACTTCAGTGCTATGCTAAGAGCCAATAGAGGACCCTGTGGAGGAAACTGGTGGGTGAAAGATCTGCCTGCCATGGCTGGGGACCTCACACTCCAAGGGTCTCCCATGAGCCTTCTTGGGGGTCCTATGCATCTCTTCTTCCAGCCCTGGACCCCTTAGTCCCTGGAAGTAGACAAAGCAGTGCTCTCCCACGCGTCCACAAATGCATCCTATTCTGAGTCTTACCTTGCTCTTTCTGTCCATGCCTGAACCATTTACCTCCATGACTAACACCAAAAAAAGCAATATCCTACCTGTTATATCACAGTACCTGGCCAAGGAATGGACTTTCATCCTCCCTGAGATCTGCCCATCTAAGCTGTACTCCCGTCCAGTGGATAAAGTGAGAGTTTGGGTGATTCAGACTCCCTGGTCCATCCCAGACACACAAGGAGCCAAGGCTGCAATGAAACTTTGGTGATCAGGTGCATTCCCTGCTTTACCCAGGGAAGACTGAATCACCCCGTCCCTTTTCCCTCTTTGCTATAGAAAAATACATCTTACATTGCAGGTATTCCTGGATTTGGTGTTAGGTTCCTTGGAATCGCCTCCTTTTCTACTTGGGACTCTCTGTGAAAAAAAGAGAGTCTAAAAGTTTGGCCACGCCTTCCCCGGGCACATTTGACTCCCTAGTCAATCCCTGACCTATATTTGTGCTCTCTACTGAGACAGATCCAACATTGAACAATGTAAACCAGAGAGATTTGGCTCCAGGATTTTACTGCCAATATTCCTAATAACTTCTGAAAACTATGAGCCATTTGTCACTCTCCTCTCCCCAAAGACAAGTAAACCAAGAACCTTGACTTGATATTCCTGCCCCATCTGTTCCTCCAGCCTGTAAACTAACAACCCGAGTACCTGCTTCGCCTTTAGGCAGCGAAGGCGCCGAGGGATACAACTACCCGCGGTTCCGGATTCTGATTAGGGAGGGCGGAGTTGCTCACCTCCGCGCATGCGTGACCTAAGCCGGAAGTGAGGTCGAGACGGGGCTTAAGACTCGCGGCTACTCTCCCTGTGAGTCCTTCCGGCTTCCTCAGGCGGGGCCGGGTGGAAGAGATGTGAACGCTCTGGACTACAAAGGTGACCAAAACGGGAAAGGTGCAGATAAGCAGGCACCCAGTTTTGGGCATAATATGGTTTGCAGATATTTGCAAGTCCTGTTAATTATACAGCCACAGAGAGAATGTGTGACCGAGATAGTGCAGCAGTCCCAGGTCTAAGGACCAACTTCATAATCCACAGGTATCAGATCAAGGCGACCTGCCGTCCACATTCCGTGGGGTGTGTGACAGCAGGAGACGGAGCGTCACATTCGACTCTGTAAATGAATAAACAGGGAGTGTTTTATAAAGATGGCTCAATTGTAGAGAACCAATCAAGACCCAGCCTGAGTAAGCAGGGCCAAACGTCCATGGAAATAATTTAATTAAAGGTTCCACCCTAATCAGCAAACTAATCAGTCTGCCCCAGAAGAATACATTAAAGAATCTGGCTTTTCTGGGGGACCAAATATATCCAAACTGGCACAACAATCAATACAAAAATAGAGGTAGTTCCAAGAGACGAAATATAAAGGACAACAGCTGTCTATATTGCAAACAACAGGGATGTTGGAAATAAGGCTGTCCATTTTTAAAGGAAAGAAGAACAACAAGCACTGGGTGAATAAAATGGTGATTTAAAATAGGTTCCTCCTGGGGTTCATTGAAAAGAGGGGGGCAGTATTTAAGAGTAAAGATGGCTTGAAGCTTCAGTGGCTATGTTTCAGTTTAAACAAGATAATTCATTTGAGATGGTGCACTTGAAAAAGGAAGTGTCCAGACTCACCCAAGTAGTGGGGTACATTCTTTGTTTAATATTCAAAACTTTATAAACGATATAATGATTCTTAAGTAGCCTCTTTACTAGAAATGTAAACAACCCTGTTAAAAATTAATTAATTATTAATTTTTAAAAGTGTGGCAAAGATAGCCATCTTTTTATATAAAGCAGTGAGTTTTATAGCTCTATTTTGTCTTTCTGTTATTAGTCTGTTTTTGCTGAGTCATGGCTGAAGATTTTAAGCTGAAAGGCCTGTATTTGTAACTTAATTTAATATTATTAATTTATAAGTAAAACAACTATGTCTTCTGAGTTACCAGTGTTAAGTACAATTAAGGGAATGCATTTTGGAGATGCTCTTCCTTAATATATACAGGTATCCTGATCACATAAGCTAGTATTACATCTACTAGATGTTTAAAATGATTTAAAAATTATGTTTGCATCTAACCAAATTAGGCATGCCTGATTTTTTGTGCTCAGTCTTTACCTTATTTATTTATTTATTTATTTGTTTCTTTGTTTGTTTGTTTATATCATTGTGGTTAATGTCTCTGGTAAAGGGATTATGTTAGAATCATTATATCTTTTAGAACTCTTTGAATATTGATCAATGAATGCACCTCACCACTTGCTAGACTCTGGGAACCTTCTCTTTCGTGTGCACCATCCTAAATATGTAATCTTGTTTAAACTAAAACAACTCCATCCTGGCCACTAAAAGATAGTTCGAAGCTCTTTACTCTTCAATATGAACCCACCCTTTTTTAAGGAAACATATGAGGAACCTATTTTAAATTGGGATTTTATTTGTCCAGTGCTCACTTTTTTTTCTTTAAAAATGGTCAGTATTATATCCAACATCCCTATTGCATGCAATATAGACAGCTATTGTCCTTTATATTATTTCTCTTGGAAATACCTGTATTTTTCTATTGATTGTCATTAAAGTAGGAATCAGAAACTCTTTTATCTCACCCTTTTGAAGTTGCTGAAATTGTAAAGCCATTATTTTCATTGTCTTGTTAATTTTATCCTGTTCTAGAGTTCTTTCAATAGGTTACATTGCCCCTTCAAGTCTTTCGGTGAAAGATGAAAGACCTGAATGAGCACCAAAGATCTGAGAAAATCGTTCCTTATAATCTCAGGTGAATTCATCCTTTTCTTCTTTATAAGATTGGATTCTTGACCAATCAGGTTTTTTTGTTGTTTTGTTTTGTTTTGTTTTGTCATTGTATGGCATTTAATAAGTCCTTAGCGATTTGGATGGGCGTAACATTTGGAGGATCTCTTATAGCATCTCTGGCTTTTACCATTTAGCTGTTTCAGTCCTCTTTCTGTTTTCTCACCAAGAGTGAAAGCCGTGAATAAGTATATAAAGGTCAGGCAATCATGGAGAATGAGCTCCAATTAGAATTTTAAATACCTCATTTAAATGTTTGGATCCATTTTCAGATTGGGAAATTCCTTATCATTAGCCCTGAGCTATGCTTATGATCATGGATAAAAATTACTGAGGTGTCATTCTGGCAGTCTCAGAAGGTCTGTTGCTGAATTTTGTTTGAACCTTCTGGGAAGGCGTTTCTAACCGTATAGTCCGTGCCTTTTACTGCAGGGCCCTCTAGCTCACACATTCCCACCCGTCTCCCAACCACCCGTCATTGCCTCCTGCCATATTGCTCTCCTGCTTTCCTTGGTCCATTTCTGCCCCAGACTCCATCTCCTCTTCTTACCCTCAGTCTTTGCCTTGGACCACTCACTGTACCCAGAAACTGCAGACCCCACATATTATCTGCTGCCCCCCCGCCATGTTCTTAAATCTCTCCTAGACCCGAAGGCCCTTGTGCCTTTTACTTACCCTGCCTTTTACATTCCTTCATCCATTAACTTCCCATGATCATTATCCCCTTCATTCCCATGACCCCCAGTTCCACTTGGACCCCCAGAATCCAATATTCCCCATACCATCAAATTCCTTGCACATATTTCCTCCTTGTTCCCATAAACCGTGCACTTTAACCCCTCTGCATCTTTAACTACACTGGGCCTTTTAACCCATGATCCTCTCTCTTCCCCTGAATTCTCTATGCCCCACACCCTCAATCTCTCCAATTCCTCATCTTATTCCTGTGAACCCTATTCCTGTGCCCTCATTTTTATGCCACCCTATCCCACATCCTCACACTGTCACTCCCTCAACACTCCATCTTTTCTGCTGTGTGCCTAGACTGAAAATGTACATGCACAGTGCTTGTAAGTGTGACATTGAACTTAATGTTCCTTTGGGTTGTTGCACAGTTGGAAGGAGTATAAAGGCATCTGTAAGTCTGGAGATACCACTATGCTGTCAAAAATGGAAACACTGTCAAATATATATGCACACACTGACAGAGTGAGTGTGATTGTATGAATGTGGTTAGGACTGTAAGAATTTGTGTCACTGTGTGCCATAGTGAGGGTGTGTGAATGTGAGTGTGTATTTTGGTTAGTGTATGGAAGTGTGTGAGATTTTATGGATAGTGTATATGAGTGTGTACGTGTGTAAGTATGTGAGTGTGTGTGACTGTATGGTTGGTTACACATGCACGTTTGCATCTGTATGTAAATAGGTAACTGTGTGTGTGTGTGTGTGTGTGTGTGTGCGTTTGCATATGAACTAGGCTTCTCCAGCACTATGGCTCTAATCCCTGATTGGAATATTGGGGGCATTAGATGGAAGAACTGGATCAAATTGTGGATTTTTTTTTATGTAGAAAAAACCAAAGGACTATTTGAACTCATATTTTAAGGTTTTTAACATTACAGAGGAAACAAATGCTCCTTACTGACAGTTAAACAAATGTGTGTGTGTATATAGAGGACTGCAGTAACTGTTAAGTCTCCTTGGATTGAGTAAGGAGCATTGTCTTATCTGATAGTTAAGAACAGTTATAGAATCTGCCTGTTAAACCATCTGATCTTGATGCTCTTACTTTTGAGGGATTCATAAGCTTCTAACTTTTAAGGATATTGTTCTATTTAGACTTCAGATCACTACTGGGGGAGCCAATAATGGGAATGGATATTTTCCCAAAAAAAAATTGTGTAAATGAGTCAAAATTAATTGTCATTGAGCTCTTCAGATGGGTTCCATGGTTTCAAATGTAAATTACTGGCACCATAATATTCCTCGTACTTGTATCTCTTTACAAATCCTTCTCATTTCTTTTGCCTGATTCCATTTCTCTGGTCATAACCTAAATGATGGTGAAGCTCAGTGGACTGAAGATTTGGAAAGAGCTCTACTTAGTGTGGAAGGACTTCTCAGGGAAGCAGAGCATCCAGTGAGCTGCACCTACCTCACTGCCAGTCCCTCACATCCAGACCTCAGCATTATTGCCTCCCTCCACCGAGACGCTGTCTGCCGCCAGGGTTCACAGAACAGAAGGAGCCTCTGCCAAAGTCTCCAGTGTCTCTCTGGAGATACTGAGTAGGAGCTTGTAATTATTTTCTGGTAATTAGCAACTGGGAAAAAGTTTTTGGAAATATTCTGAGCTCCCCAAGCCTGCAGTCCCATTGCTGCTATGGGTGAAATGATAATTGCAGTTCTGTGGGGAGGTGAGGTCACAGAGTCACAAGCCCTTATCTTGGGGTCAGGCTGCTCCCTCCGACACTTGCTGGCCATCCTGACTGTCACACTGAGCCCACTGTCCTGGCAGCAGAAAGGAGTAGGGTGAGTATTTTTTATATCAGTCCAAGAGGCAGAGGCTGTAGAGGAAGGAGGCACATGAGGAGTCTGTGTAAGTGATCTTACTGAAAAGGAATCTTCTGGGGTTGAAACTGTGTCCAGGGCCAGAGTCACACAGGATGGATGAATCATTCCTGAAGCCTGGGCTGAGCTGGTGTAGGGACATGGGAGGTCCGAGAGTCGACACCTGTCCCTGATGACTCCTAGTGGGATTCAGTGTCATCCTCAGTTACAGTGATTTCTGGTGTGTAATCAGAGTGATAAGAAAACCTGATTTTCTAGGTGCTTAAAGGCAGGTAGTTCTGAAATGTATCTACTGGTGTGCCAACCTCACAGCAATCAGAGACAAAATTCAGGAGCACAGGAGGTGTGCGTGTAACACCTCCATGCTTATTATAAAATATCAGTTGAATTTTCAAGCATCATTTAATCCTGTGTAGAAACACTTACATGAATGGGAACAGCTGGGATGGAAATGTTTTCTCTAACTCTGAGTGTATGAAGTGCTTTTTGAAGAAAGTAATTGTGCCTCTATTGAAAATGTAAGTGGTCTGTCAATTACGGTGAGGCTGTTTTCCCGCTAGAATTAGGGAAGCAGCATTTAAGGAACAGGTAAGTTTATAATTATGGGCCTCAGAAAGCTGCTGTCATGCTCAAGTGTATCTTGTGATATTTTCTCTGACTTAAAAATATTCTAATATCAATCCAAGAATATACCACTTCAATTTTTATTTATTTATTTATTTATTTATTTATTTATTTATTTAAAATGCACAAGATTCCAAGCCATGCAGATTTCATTTTCCATATGTGTCTTACAATTTTAATAATATTCTCATCTCATTGCCAGTAGTTTTACTTAACTCATGTATTAGTTAATTGATGAGTATATGAACTGAAAAAAGTAAATATTTAGTTTCTATCCTAAACTATTTTCTTTTTTTTTTCAATTTATTAGTGTTTCATGTCCTGTAGTTTGGGGTCTGATAGGAGATTGTTGAATAATTCTTTGAGCAGGCACTGTCATATCTTTGTTCCTGGCATAAAAGCAAATGAGTTTTCTGTTGCCATCCTAATATTGAGACAATCTTGCTTTGCTTAAATCCAAATTGGTTATGGGGAAGGTTCCTATGGTATTTTTCTGCAACAAATGCATCAACATTATATTACACCTTTAAAACTGTATTCATAATTAATATTGCCCCTGGATTACATTTTTACTCATTACTGGAAACTTGCTACACCAGAATGGGAAACTATAATATCACCAGTTTAAAATAAAATTATAAGGTGCTCTTTTTCACTTTAATTATTATTCTTGTTATTTTTGTGTGTGTGATAATGAAGGTGTCAGGGATTGATTTTGGTGATGAATGTACAACTATGTAATGGTACTGTGAACAATCG
Organism: Choloepus didactylus; assembly: GCF_015220235.1. Lineage (NCBI taxonomy): Eukaryota > Metazoa > Chordata > Mammalia > Pilosa > Megalonychidae > Choloepus > Choloepus didactylus. The sequence continues at coordinate 5,612,822 of NC_051333.1, read as the reverse complement.
AATGTACGATTTATTTTGTATGACTGCGTGGTATGTGAATATATCTCAATAAAATGAATATTAAAAATAAATAAATAAATAAAATAAAATTATAAGGAATAAAAACAAAACTCAATCTATATCTGAAAATTGCAAGAACACAGCTAGTTTTGTTAGTAGAGCATGGTGGTTAACTGCCAAGCCAGGTTCAAGTCTCCACTCTGCCCCTAACCAGCACATGAATGTAGACAAACCTCCCTATGCCTCACTTTCGTTGTCTTTATACTAAAAGCAATAGTAGTGGCCACCTCATAGATTTGTGAAGAATAAGGAAGTTACCACATATAGAATCTTCATAGCAGTGATTCCCTCATTAATAAGACACTTTAATTGTTACACATTCATCTATCAGCAAACTCTTAAGAAAACACAGACTTTAAGTAAATATTTGTTAGTGAGTATTAATGGTAAGTGGAAAAGACTGGGTTTCAGTTGACATGTGGCCCACATCTCCTATTCCCGTGCAGAATCTTCTGGCTCTGAAGAGAAACGTCAGTGTCTGGGAACCTGCAGAATGTCCTCCGGGGATTTGGCAACAGGCTTGGTCTCCCTATCCCAGACTGTAGTTGGGGTGCTGGAGAATTTCTCTCTTCTTTACCATCATATCTTCCTTTACATCACTGGGTGCAGGTTAAGGTCCACAGATTTGATTCTCACACACCTGATTGTAGGCAACTCCTTGTTCATTCTCACTAATGGGGTCCCCAGGACAATGGCAGCATTTGGGTTGAAAGATTTCCTCAATGATACTGGATGCAAACTTCTTCTCTACTTTCGCAGTGTGGGCAGGGGTGTGTGCATTGGCAGCACCTGTGTCTTGAGTATCTTCCAGGCCATCACCATCAGCCCCAGGAACTCCAGGTGGGCAGAGATTAAAGTGAAAGCTCCCAATTACATCGGCCTCTCCATATCCCTGTGCTGGCTCCTCTACATGCTGATAAATATCATTTTTCCTGTGTTTATGACTGGCAATTGGAGAAATGATACCATCATAAAGAGAAAAAATTTCGGGTACTGCTCTTCTAAATTTCATAATAAAATCACAGTCTCACTGTATGCTGCATTGTTATCATTCCCTGATGCTCTGTGTTTGGGGCTCATGCTCTGGGCCAGTGGCTCCATGGTTTCCATCCTGTACAGGCACAAGCAGCGGGTCCAACACATCCACAGGACCAGCCTCTCCCCCAGGTCCTCCCCTGAGTCCAGAGCTACACAAACCATCCTTTTACTTCTGAGCATCTTTGTCTCCTTTTACGCCCTCTCCTGCATCCTTCAGGTTTGTATTTCTCTTTTTGATAATCCCAGCTTGTTGCTGCTGCAAATGAATGCAATATTTGCTATGTGTTTTCCCACTGTCAGCCCCTTTGTTCTCATGGGCCGTGATTCCAGTGTACCTGGGGTCAGCTTTTCCTGCAGAAGGAATAAAAATTTCCCTAATTCCATCAGGTATATGTAAATGGTATTTCTTTCCACAACATTCAGTTGCTTCTGCTTTTGGCCATCACAGAATTGTAAGTAGAATTACGAAGCTGTCACATATCACAAGAGAGTGGCAGTAAACACTATATATGTATTTCTATATGTATGAATATGTCCATATGTGTATTTATGTCTGTCTGTATATTTAAACACACCTACGTTCATATAAAAATTATATTTGTTTTATACCAAGCAATAATATTTGAAAATTGTTCATTAGGAAATGTAAAAATAATACTAATTACAGTGACAAAATGCACTAATGTTAAAGTCTATTTTATCTGATTTATACCTATGTATCTATTTATATGTTATAATTTATATAATCGTATTAGTCAATAGTTTAAAGTTATATGAAATATTTTTTCTTTTCTTCTTCCTTAATCTTTGTTTTTTCCATCTCTCTTGAAATAATATCCTATTGAATACTGTCAAACAATAATTTACTCTAACAGGAGAAAGTAGTCTGTTAATAATGGATATATTTGGAATTAAATTTATCAACTGCTTGTCTTCTCCTCATAACACTTCCATTTTCTTTTGTACATCCTAACTTCTAAGTTTATTTTAAAAATAATTCTACATTTTACCCTTTTTCTTTGGAAGTTGTATGCAGTATCTTTCAGTTTTTTACCTAGAAATTACAATCTACAGTTTAAAACTAATCACAGAATCAAGTTACTTAATACCTTCAACTTCTCCTCGACAATATAAGGACAGTAACACAACACTGATCTATATCCCTTCTCTCAACTTAAAAAGAAATTATGATGTTTTGAAGATATTTAAGGTACATTTCCAAGTTATAAGTATACAACTTGGTAAAATTTATAAAACTGAACACTTTCTGCATAAAGCTCCTAGATTAGAAACCATAATATTTTATAAAGCTCATAGATTAAAAACTAGAATATTGCGTGAAGCCCCTATGTAGAAACAAACAGAATATTTTATCCCTAGGATGCATCCCTGTGGCCCTTCCTTGTCAATCTCAAGGGTAACCACTCTTTTCACATCTCACAGCTTAGATCGCTTTCACCTCTCATAGTTTATATAAACGGAATCACAGCACCTGGTCTCTTTAGTATTGGGTCTTTAAAATTCCATATGTAGTCTTGAATTTATCTGTATTTTTGCATGTTGTAGTGTATCATTTATTGGCATTGGTGATGAAATTCCCTTGTGTGGATATCAAACAATTTGATCATTCAACTGGTGATGCACATGTGAGTGTTTTTCAGTTTGGGGCTGTTAGGAGAAGTGCTGGATATAAATTCTAGAAAATAGTTTGCTGACACAGGTATGAATTTCTCTTGGGTGTATATACAGAGTATGGAAATTCTGTGCTATATGTTTACTATCTTCAGCTTTAGAAGATACCACCAGATTTCCAAAATCTGTGTACCAGTTTTCACAGCCACCAGTAGTGTGTGAGTTTATTGCCATGTCCATATCTTTGCCAACATTTGAAATGTTGTCATTTTATCTCTGGTAGGTGTGTGATGGTATCAAATAGTGGCTTTATTTGCATTTCTTGTTTAGTAAAGAAGTTGAGCAATTTTCACATATTTATTAGCCATCGGGTAAGATCTTTTTTGAATGTCTGTTTGTTTGTTTTGCCCATTTTTTTCCTATTGTGTTGTCAGTGTTTTCCTTATTGATCTGAAAGGCTTCTTTGTCTCTGCTGGATAGGAGTCCTTGGTTGGTGCCCCTTCTCCCACTCCTCTCCCTCAAACTCTCATTCTCTCTCTCTTTCACTGTCAAACTCAGTGTCTTTTGATGAGAAGTTCTTAATTTTAAAATAATCTAATTTGTGATTTTATCCTTTAAAATTTGTTTTGTATAGTAATCTATTCCTATTTTAAGACCAGAGTTGTTCTCCTTTTTTCTTCTAAAAACATAAATGTTGTCTTTAAAATTTAGATCAGCACACTATTCATAATCAATTTAGTGCATTATGGGTAGGATTTAATTTTTGCCAACATGCTAACAAATTTCAATTTACTCTGAAAATGTTGTCGTATGTTTTTTCCATTTTGCTTTTGCTTTCTTTGCCTCATCCAGTTTAACCTTACCTTTTCTGGGACATCTTTCACTTCCTCCTTTCAGTCATTGAAAACCCCATAGAACCACACAGCTAAAGTTAGTTTACTTGTCAAAATTTTTCTATGGGCCTTTTTGTAGGAGGATTGATTATTCCCATTTGTAAAGGATAATTTACACCCTATTGGGAGAAAATGCACCACAGATGTCTCAGGTTCTTTTATCCTTTTCCTTTTTTCATGTATTGTGTCAAATTATGTTCCCATGTTTCAAGAACTTTTATATAACAAACAGCCTTGGGGGATGGCTGTATTGTCTCTAATCTTAGGGTAGTTAAATACCTGATCAATATCCTAGATGTCATGCCTCCATGTGAGGAAATGCTGGGCAGCTTTGCTTCTAACTCAGTTTAGGGGATTGTGCTTCCTTAACCTTGAGTTTCTTCAGCTGTGATGCAATTCCACTGCCTATGCAGCATCTTTGAAATGTGAATAATGGTATAAGAGGGAAATAGTTATAACTGTGAATCACTGGCTTTAAGAAAGATAAAGAAATAGATCAACCTTGATTTGTCACATGCTTCCTGGCCCCTCCTATGTGCTGTTCCATCCCACCTGCATCCTTTCTGGTACCAGAGAGCCCTGCCTCGCCAGGGGTCTTTCCTGTGATGCTGACATCCCTTCCTTCTTGTCACGACCCCTGGGAAAGATGCAGGGGAATGCCAGAGAACATCCTTGAGAAACGTGTGAGTCTGCCCAGACAGGCAAAGCAAGGGAAGTTGTAGTTTTGGAAGTAAGGGCAGATTGGGGACCATCTGCCAAAGGCAAGGGATCTGAGACTGGACCATGGAAGGGAAGGAAGCACAGACACCAAGGGCAGCTGGGGAGACACCAGGCAGCATGCCCTGGGAGCCACCAAATCAGGCGAGTGGACTTGTATGCAGACAGAGCCTCCAGTGCCACCTCCCGGAACTCAACTTTGCAAAGTTAAAAATGTGCAGTTTTTCTTTGGTCATGATTCTGGTTACTTTTTGGTCATTAAAAGGTGTCTTTCTTATTTCCACCAAATTCAGAGATAAAGCCTATATAGCAACACTTTACTAGAAGCTTCAGTGAGTCTCTTGAGACTTGCACAAAATTTCTAAGGAGATGGTCACAACTCATTTGCAGAACTATAACAATTTTGATCACACTCTGTGTTTATAGAGGCCAGGAGTGAAGATTAGAAGAGGGTTTAGGGTGTTTCTGGATGAGACTATCTGAGGTGCTGTGACTTCTCTGTCACAATAAAGAGTTGGGTGGGGATCCTTTACCTCAAGTCACAAAGGGAAGTTATTTAGGAGCCAGGCAGAGAATTGAACATGCCTCCCCTGTATTTAGAGTGGAGGGGGGTGCTTGATGTGGGTCTTTTGCCCTCCTAAGTACTCTAAAGGATAAGAGGCCATTAGAAGGATCCCCTCCTGCAGAAGAGGGATTTGCAGTAAATGCTACTTTGCAGAAGTAGGAAGAAACTGCAGCCCAGGATTTGCCAGCACAGAGAATGTGTGACTCTTTCCCATGGGACAGCTGTTGACCCCACGTGAGAGAGAGCCTGATGGTTTGGTCTTAGATCTTGTCCAATTTGTCCACTTGGAGACTTTCTTTGGCCCTTTTTCTTTCTTACAAGCTCTGCCCAGCATTAGCCTGTGAGCTTTCAGACGTACAGACCACCTGTCCTCTCATCTGCTCTTCTGTGGACACGTGGGCAGATACTTCACAGACTCCCCAGCCTACAGGCATTTGGGCAATTCCTGCACAAGGAGGCACTGGCAGGGACTGGAGAGGGAGGTGTCAGGCTGTGGGTCCCTCCCCTGCTGATGGCCCTGGCTGTTGGGCTCGGGGCACAACCTTCCCCGTGTTTTTCCTGTAGCTCTGGGAGGTGTGTGTGTGTGGAGAGCAGCTTCCAGCGACTAACCTCTGCATTGCCTCAGCATTCCCTGTGAGTGAAATACCCAGAATAGATATTTTCCTCACTGAACCTTGACTAATGGAAATTTACATAAAATAATTATGCCTTATGAATAATGGTGTCTTAAATTTAGTGAATTAGGATATGTAAAAATTCTGCTAAGAAGAGCCTGTTTACTTTTGTTGAATATTATGCTAAATGTCCTATTTCCATACAGTTTGATTTCATTATGTAACAGCATTTATTCAAGCATAGTTTACTGAGATGTGATTTACATGATGTAAAATTCTTATTTTAGATGTTCAGTTCTATAAGTTTGGTAAATGTATATACTCAGGTAACTACCACCAGTATCTAGTTATACAGCTTTTTTGGTACTCCAGAGATTTCTGTTCCCTTGAAATCAGTATCGTCCCCTCATATCACACCCTGGAAATCTTTGAATATTGTATAAATAGAATTATATATTATATGGCATTTTTAAACTTTTCTCTTTCATGTAGCATAATTCCTTTGATGTTCATACATGGTGTTGCATATATCATTTGTTTCTTTTAATTGCTGAGTATGAATTCATTGTGTGGATACACCACTAATTTGTACATCTATGATGGTTAAATTCATTTATGAACTTGGCTAGATGATGGTGTCCAGTTGTTTGGTCAAGCAGCAGCCTTACTGTTACTGTGAGAGTTCACATGGATTTACACCATTGGTCAGTTGATTGCATCTACCACTGATTACATCTACAATCTGAGATGAGAGGAATCTCTTCATCCAATCAGTTGGAAACCTTAAAGTGAGAACTGAGGATTTCAGCAGTCAGAAAGAGGAATTTGTATCTCTACATTAAGCAGCCAGGGTCTCCTGGGGAATTCAACATCAGCTCCACTGAGTTTCCAACTCTCAGCCTGCCCTACAGAATCCAGACTTGTTAATCCCCATGGTGGTGTGAGCCAATTTCTGTAATAAATCTCTTAATATTTTCACACACACACATATATATATCTCTCTGGAGAACCCTGATTATCCCAACTCATACATCATCTATCAGTTGTTAGACATTTGAGGTTTTTCCAGCTTTGGAGACTATGCTATAGGTCATAAGCTTTTAATATAGGCCTTTTTTGGGTGGATTACTACCTTTGTAAAATTAAGTATAAATATTAAAGATATGCTAAAAATTGTATCTTTTGCAATTATTTACTCTAGATTAGATTCCGTTTAATATCAGTCACAGAATCTTGCATATCACCTTAGATGGTACAAAAACTAATCATTTGCGCCCCACTGATATATCACAAAAACCCAAAATTGTCTCAGGAGAAACAGTTGTAGCTTTAAACACCAGCCAAGATCAGAGGATAGTGGCACTGTTATACCAGTAGACCCATATGAACTTTCTGGATGCCTCTTATCTGGTTTTACTCAATTACCTTTGAAGAGACAGAACCTTGGATCAATTAGGAGGAGAGAATCAAGGAAATGGGCTATATTAACTCCCCAGCAGCTGGACTCGGATTGGGGTCAAGGGTAATGCAAATAGATGGCATGGGCATATTAATTACTGTCTGCATTGTTTCCAAAATGAGGAAATTAATGATACTCTGGAGATTTTTATCCCACTTTAAATTATAGTGGAATTTAAAAGGGCAAAGGCATAAAATTAATTTTTTCTTAATGTACATCTAAATCCTCCTTATAAAACATAAGGAGATCCTTGAAAGGATGCAAAGGCATAATACATGATAAATCTAAATCACGGCAAGTAAGGAATGGAGGGAGGGACAGAATGAAACCTGTGGTACTGGAGTCGAGTCAGAGACATCAGGATGAGTGCATATAGACCCCCGGATGCATAGATCCAGAAATAATTATACAAATGTTTGTAAATATATATTTCCAGGCTCTGTCTGCTTAGAGGGCCTAAGATCAGTGACAGTCAGTGTCAATGAATACATTTAGAATCCAGGACTTTCTTTCTGACTCCATTGTCTAATCAAAGGCTTCTTGGGGAAATGGATGATTCCATGTCTGAAGCAGGAAAAGTACAAGATGATCCTGGAGCATCTTTTAGTGCCAAAAATTAGGAAGTGTTGAGAAAGCCAGAAGACTAGGGATATATCAAAGGTGTGGGCTCCAGTTTGAAAGAATTCCCTAGGACATAGCTGGAAAAATCTGAGCAACAAAATAAACAGTACAGTGTTAGTTGATAACACAAATTATAAAATAAATATAGATAAGGCTGTAGAAGATGACCTGAGAAGTGAATGATACACAGATAAATAGCTCCTAGGGAGATATTGTAATATAACAAGTACTGAAATATCAGAAGTGGTTTGACATATCTGTAAGGAAATAATGGATTACTCAACAATTATGGAAGAAAACATTTAATTTTGTTCTAACTTATATCATTTACATATTTAGCTGTCACATGCATCAAGAGCCAAGTATGAACTTGTAAAACATGAAAATATTCCATCAAAACTTAGAAATCAAAATTTTAGGATTATGGCATAGCGGAATAGTCTTTCAGAAATCATAAAATGTAAAGTAGGATTGAAAGATTAAAACCCTGATACTGTAAAAGCTAGTAAATGCTGTTTGAAAATATACCTTAAGGACACCACAGAAATGGAAGAATACCTTTCCACTGTAACACTCAGAAAGAAGTTCTCTTGGGAAGAGAAAAAAATGATATATAGTCACCTGTAAATGAAAGAAGTGATAACTGAAAATTATGCTTTAAAAATTCCTTCACTTAAGCAGCTTTGGTTCTTCTAGTACCCTAGCTGAGCTGGTTTTCTATTAATATAATCTTAGTAGTTGGCTGTTTGTACTTCGTTTCAAGAAGGACAATAACCAGACCTTCCCAGCTCTGCTGACAGGAAATAAAATGAGAGAATGGCCTCAAGAGCACCTGTAGCCCGGTGAATAAGTGCCTTAGTCATCAAAAGAAAAAAGTTTGACATTCCTGAGTGGTCAGCTAAGAAAACAGTCATGAAGACTCTGCATGTAGACATTCACACATCAATTTCTAAATCTAATCACTGAAGCTGGAACAAGACGTGCACAAAACAAAAGATGATTGAGAAATTTGCCAGTTCTCTCTTTCCAAAGATCTAATTCTTTGCTGCCCTGAGAAGAATGTATCATGCAACCATTAATTGGTTTTTTGACCCCTACCCCTTCTCCTTTACCTATAAAACCCTAACTCGCGTCCTTACTTTGAGCTGGTTTCGGGAAGTTCCCTCATCTCCTTGCCAGTGCACTTGCAATAAATCACCTTCTCGCTCAGAGTCATGGTTCTCCTTTGTAGCGCCGGATGGGGTGAGCCCTTCTTTTGGAAAAAGCCATGCTGGTTGTAACAAAAGAACAACAAAAAATGTAAAAAGGAATGTGAAAAGCCAATTCATAGATCAGTACCCACATGTGGTGAATACATGTGTTATGTAATATGCAGTGTTGTTAGTGACAATGTAGATGCGAATAAAAATGAAACCATTTCACTTCCATACTATTACTAAAAATCAAGACAATGCACTGGGTCCATGATGTGGTGAACTGGAGTCCCCTACAGTGTTCAGGATGTGTATTTGTTCAAACCACTCCAGCAGTCAAGAAAGTCACATGGACTAAACTTGACGATGCTGGAAACAATGACATGCATCAGCAATTCAAGTCCTCATTTTCTGTTCATAAAAACAATGACATTGCCCAAAGATATTCACAGCATTATTGACCATGGAAGGAAAATACTGGATACAACATAACTTTTCATAAGGCATTAAAAAAAAAATCCAGTATATCTACACAGGTAAAAGATGGTGAAGCTGAATTTACTAGAGGTACATGTATCAGTGAAATATTTCCAGAAAGTTGTTTGAGTGAAAAAGCATGATACAGACTTAGACAGTATATTGACCTGTGTATAACTATTATAACCAGGAAGTAAATAATATATAGTGTTAAAAGCGTATACCTGTATGTTACTACATTTAAAATTCTTGGGAATGTAAACCGCAAATTATAGGTGCTTCTATGTGCTGTAGACATATATGATAAAATAAAAGTGCAGAGGAAAATCAAACACCAAATAAATTATTATGCCAAATCTAGGGAGTGCAGGACATGATTAGATCATAGACGACTGCATCGTGTTGATTAGGTCAGCATGAAGGCAGGGTGTCCTGAGGCAACAACAAGTTCAGCTGGAGATGGAAACATGTCCTCAGCTTAACCCTTATCCAATCTTCCTGGAACCTCCACTGTGTCCTGTGGATTTGTCCAACCTCCACAATCTCAGCTTCTGAGGACAGGCAGGGAGAGAACAGTTTGGTTTCTGCTACAGTTCAGTTCCACAGTTTACCACCCATGAAATAAGAGAGTGGGGGCTATCTGTATTGGAATGGTTTTGGCATTAGGGAAAGGGTTAATTGTTCAATAGTATATGTCAGCATAGAATCAAATTCAAAATTTCCAAAGAATTCTCACCAATGAAATGAGATGTGGTGATTGACAGAAGACTTCTGGGACTATTTTTGGGTTTTAAATACCATCTTGTTAAAAAGTTATAAACCTAGTAAATAAGTATATATATGTTAATTAAATGTTTGTAATTCTCAAAACAGGTTGACTTTGGAAAACAAACTGAATTTACCCAAAGAGGGAAAACTTGAAAATAAGCAAGCATCATTCTGGGGATAACAATTTGATCTAAGCAGTTGTTTCAAAACTATCAACATTCAGTTTCCTGAAAGTTGTTGCTAGGACTAATAGATAGAAATGCAGTTCTAATTTTAGAGGCTTTAATATCTTTATTAAATCACTGTGCATAAACAGTTATAAAAAGTAATCTTATTTATTTTATATACTTATTCAATATGCTTTTCAGTAGTTTCAATGTGTTGAAAATAAGAGATGTTGGCGTCTGTCTCAGTGCCTTCAAGTACTTTGAAAGCAATCTTTTCAAACTCTTTTCTGAAGGATGAAATGCTACTCATTCAACGGACTTAGGAAATAGTTTACATGTTTGTGATAACATAGTTACATATGGATGCATTTGTCATTTTTATTTAGAAAAATCATTCAGTTTGAGAATCAACCAACATTTATTGACTTCTGTGTGCTAGATACCTTAACCAATGTTACATTCATTGAATACTCAGAAATGTACAAATTTGATATTTTTAATACTATGTCACCAGTTTTATTTTTTAAACAATCTTTGGTGTCCTGAGCTGAATTAGCAAGAAGACTCCTTGGTAAGGTTTACTCCTTTGTTCTTCCCATAAGTACAAGCCATTTAATTTAAAATTGTGCATCACACTACATCCTCAAATAGTAGTAGTTTATTCAATAGCAACCACTACTTGGTTCTTTGTCACTTGTTTTAAGTGTGTATGTTTACATAAGTAATTCATATTCATTGTAGAAAATTATAAAATAAAGATACACTAAAATGATTTTTACATTACCTATTCCACCATTCAAAGATAACCACTGTTAACATTTTGGTGTGTATTCTTTTCGGATATTTTTTGGTATTTTAGTCTTTTGTTTTAAATAAAAGGCATCCTCCTTGGTTGTTGTAATCCTTCTATTTATAAATCAAAAAATAATATATAACATCTTGTATCCACTTAATTGAGACATGAGGGTAGAGGGCCAAGGTGCCAGAGCATGATATAAGGGACAGGAGGGCACATGGGAAGGTGGCTTGGAGTGGAGACTTTCATGTGAATGTTTCATTTTCTGATGCACAGAGCAGCAGCCTGTGAACTGGAATAGGTTTTTAGGAAAAGGTCCTCAAATTTAGAATTTGCTTATCCCATGCACACAATAATTTAAATATTGGAGTGTTTATTATTTAGAAGTGGGCTGTAAGGGCAGTTAAAGCCTGCATATATTTATGACAATATGAAGAAAATTATCAACATTCAATATGATGAGAATATTTTTCAACCCTCTTTTCAAATAAAACATTTCTTAATTATTGTCATACCTGCTTCCTAACATATTTTCCAAAGTATTTCCATAAGTTATTTGTTGTAATTTTGAAGCACAACATTATTCCAAATATAAGGGGGTCCCTGAAGCAAGAATGTGGGTTGAAATCATTCATTTTGGAGATAATAGCAGGAAGCACACGGGACAGTGAGGGTAGTGAGAGGGGCAAGAGAAGGGAAACAATAGAGAATGGGTTATGAGTCCCAGGGATATGTTTATTTATGAAACTAATTTTGAGTTTTAGTCTGTAAGCATTAACATCAACTCATGCATCAGGTTCTTTCCCAGGATTATTTCCACAGAAGGTATTTCAGGGATGAGGTATGACTTAATTCAAAGGCTCTCATATCTAGGGTGCATCAGATTCACCTGTTGGGTTTGTAAACCCAGCTTGAAGGGCCCCTCCTCAGGTTACTAATTCTGTAGTTGTGGACAGGGGAACAAGACTCTTTATTTCTTATGACTTTCCCGTGATTACAATGCTTCTGGTCCAGGGCCACACTTTGAAAACCAGTGACTTTATGCACATTTATTGTCTCTTCTCCAGTAAGAATGTGGGTCTGAAGGGGGAAATGAAGTCACATTGCTGACTGGCGTCAGCCTTAACTTGTTTCTGGGTGTGATGAGCTTTAAGTCTAGTTGGTGTCAGGCAAGGTCAGGGCTACATTTCTCCTACATTTCCAGCTTTGGCACCTGTGTACAGACTCTGGGCCATGGTGGTCAGAGAAGGATCCACTGAGGGACTCTGAATGTGGCCTGGGAAGGAATGGTCAGTTCTCCCTTCTCAGAGGTGGTTCCCTGGTCCTTGTGACACACCCTGGATGAGTCAGGAGTTGTAGGCACCACTGATTATCCACGATGGGAGGGGCTGCTGAGAGACGGGATGGGACAGTCCACCCACCTCCTGTCTCCTTGTGGGAAAGCATTTGAAGTGAACTTTCCCTGTCTCCATGAAGCATTCATATGTGGGATAGGTGGAAGGTGATAGCTCTGAGGATATGGGATGTGGGTTCATGCACAGACATGCCGGACAGGCCTAGATTCCCATGTTTCTCATGAGCAATCTCTTCACACAGCGGAGCAGTAGGTCTGGGCTGTTCATAGGCATCTGTATTTACAAATGAACTACAGGTCCAAAGACTCAACTGCATGTAGCAAGGTTGTCTTTCCTCTCAGGAAATAAATTTTAATCAAAAAATGTTTGTAAAAGTTGAACAACAATGTTTAGAAGTAAAAATACTTGTGCAATGTGTCATATTTATAATAAGTTTATTTTCTTAGAAAAGAGTTGAAAACATGCTAATTTACAATGACTTTATTATAAATAGTCAAAATATATCAGGCCAAGAGATTATTTCCATAATAGGTTCAATTTCCACTGAAACCTTTCTATATAGTGACCAACTCACCTCAGACAAGGAACTGCTTAAACGATGAAGATCACATTGTTGGGTCTTTTACCCAATTTCCTAAATTTCAGTTATTTCCACATCAAATACCCATTAATTACACCTTCCTTTTGACTGTGCAGCTTAATATTTACTCTTACTGGTGATGTACTTTCTCATTAAATTACAAGACCCTTATAAGTTATTTTCACCTATAATAAAACATAGAAATACATGATTACAATAGGCACCATTTTATGTCTATCCCCAACATTATCTGGAGTTCAGTGTGTGTTGGGGACGATTAAGGTAGCATGTATAAAATCCACCCTCAGCGATGCCGGAGATATGCAACATGACCGCTGGGGCTGATGCAATAGCGGCTTAAGTTGCCCTCAGCCTTCTTTACGGAAGTGATAGCCGTTCGCGCCTAAGATTCGCGCCTAGAGTGCTAGCTTTACTACCTGCCTTCTACCCAGCAACAGTAGCCACCAATCCTGTGCTAGCCTTACATCTGCCATCCGCCCTAGCAACAGCAGCAGCCAATCCTAGACCGCCACCCGCCTTTGCAGCCACCAATCCTAGGCCGCCACCCGTTCGTACTAGCCACTCCCTCTACCTTAGAGTATATATACCCTGCCTCTTCAATAAAGTTTTGCAGCTTGATCAGAAACCTGTCTTGCTGTCGTTCTTCGTGTCTCTTGTCCCATACCATTCTTCCCTCGCAGGAGCTGGAGCCTCAGTTGATCGTCCCACGGGCCGGGACAACTGGCGCCCAACGTGGGGCTCGAGCTTTGCGAGGGACAGAACGCCGCACTCAAGGAGAGAGCTCTCACACTCACCGCACCCGGGATCGCCGCGGGGAAGCGCGCTCGCGAGACAGATCCATTCACCAGTCGATCAGTGCCGGCGAAAGGAAAGAAGAAGAAGAAAAGAAAGCAACAAAAGGTAAGCCCCCACCCTCATCATGGGACAAGGAATTTCCCAACACGAATTATATGTTAGTCAAGTTAAGCAATCACTCAAGGCACGAGGAACACGAGTAAAGAAAAAAGATCTCACGCGCTTTTTTAATTTCCTGTTAAAAACCTGCCCTTGGTTCCCTCGAGAAGGTACTATAGACCACCAGTGCTGGCTAAGAGTTGGAGATTGTTTAACAGATTATTTTTGAACCTTTGGTCCTGAAAAGGTCCCGGTTACTGCCTTTTCTTATTGGAACCTAATTAATGAAATTCTAAAAGTCCACTCTTCAGCTCCAGACGTTCAAAACCTCTGTAAATTAGGAGAGGAAGCTTTGAGAGAGCACTCTCGCCCTGCTTCAGCGTGCGGCTCAGTAATTATTAACATGCCTGAATATCCCTTAAACGAAAATCCTAACAGGGATAGGCCAAATACCCCAACCAGTCAAGTCAGTTTGTCGCCCGATCAGCATGAAATCGACCCAAAGGCTAAAATTTCTCCCTCTTTGGAGGAACCGGAGGTTAAAATTTCTCCCTCTTTAGAAAATAACTCCCTTCCTCTGTTTTGGCCACCCCCTTACGCACCCGATTTTCTCAAACCATATTCTCATTCTTATCCAGTCACGCCCTTATCTCAGTTTCACGCTTTAGAAGAAGCCACAGAAAATCTCCGGCTACATGCCGATAATTTTAGAGAAACTTTTAAACAGGAGCAGCAGCATACCGCTGATTTACTTGCCGACCTCCGGTCGGCAGCTCAAAGCATTGCAGCCCTTTCGCTTCCAGAAAACGCCCGCTCATCGCGCCTCCATTGTACTCGCCGCGCCTATGCTTTTCCGGTTACGCGTAGTCAGACTCAAGATTCTCAAAATGGCATCGCCGGCTCCCAAAATGGCGCCGCCGGCTCCCAAAATGGTGTCGCCGGCTCCAAAAATGGCGATTCTAGTAGCGATAGCGAGGAGAGTAATAAATCAGATTCCCCCGACTCTAGCGAAGGAGAGCGGGAGGAAGCTAGTTCCACCTCAACAGCTGAATATAAAAAACTTAGTCTAAAATATTTAGAGAAATTAAAAAAGGCATTGAGTGATTATGGCGCTACCGCCCCCTTCACACTCGCCCTGCTGGAAAGCCTTAGTGAAAAGGAACTTATTCCTAACGATTGGTTCCAGCTAGCCAGAGCTGCCTTGTCTGGCAGTGATTTCCTGTTATGGAAATCCGATTATGAGGAGCATTGTAAAAAATATGCCGCCCGTAATGCCCGTAAGACCACTTCTAAAACTTGGACCTTAAATAAATTTTTAGGTCAAAGTCCCTACCATCAAAATGATAAGCAGGCTCAATTCTCCCCAGGTCTCTTAGCGCAAATACAAACGGCTGCACTTAGAGCATGGAAAAAACTTCCGCAAAAGGGCGCCGCCACTGCCTCTCTCGCTAAATTAAGACAGGGGCCTGATGAGCCACATACCGATTTCCTTAGCCGTTTGCAAAACATGGCTGAGCGTTTATTTGGGGCTAGTGAAAACGAAAGTGATTTTATCAAGCACCTGGCCTATGAGAATGCTAATGCTGCCTGCCAAGCAGCAATCCGCCCCTTTCGTAATACCAATCTTAATAATTATATAAAGCTCTGTTCTGGCATCGGGCCCACTCAAACCCTTGGAATAGCTACTGGCGCCGCTCTTCAAAATTTTGCAGCGCAGCACAAAAATTCTGTGGCACAAGCAAGGCCTCCAACATGCTATAACTGTAAGCAACCTGGCCATTTCTCAAAAAATTGCCCTGTGCCACGGATTAATTCCCCCTTACCCACTATCAACAAACCCCTATTGCCGCCCTCTATTTGTCCCCGCTGTAAAAGAGGGTTTCACTGGGCGTCTGAATGCCATTCTCAGACAGACATAAACGGCCAACCCCTTAAGCCTAAGCCTCAGGGAAACTTCCAATGGGGCCGGCCCCAGGCCCCAACCAGAACGAACCCAGGGGCAGTACGGTTTGTTCAGCCATCCCCAGTCGCAGTACCTGCGCTCCCGACCATAAACCACGCTGCTATATCTCAGACTTATGGAGAGCAACAGCAGGGAGCACAGGAATGGACCTCTGTACCGCCTCCGAATCAATATTCACCCCAGAAAACAGTTCTCTCCTCATACCAACAGGAGTCTATGGACCTTTACCGCCTAATACCTATGGTCTTATTCTGGGAAGAGCTAGTGTCACCCTGCGCGGAGTACTAATCATCCCAGGTGTGCTAAATAATGATTTTAGAGGTAAAATACAAATAATCGCAGCCACCTCAAACAATATTATCTCTATTCCTTCTGGCACTCGAATAGCGCAACTTATAATACTCCCCGTTCAGCATGTCAACTCGAACTTCAAAAAACTCCAGTGCCCTACAGAGGCCCCTGGATCCTCCAATATATTTTGGGCACAGCCAATATCCCATAATCGGCCCATCTTACGATTGAAATTAAATGGTAAATCTTTTGAAGGTATCTTAGACACAGGGGCTGACGCCACAATTATATCTTCAAATCACTGGCCTAAATCCTGGCCTCTCACGGCCGCTGCCACCCACTTACAAGGAATAGGCAAAACCACAAATCCTTTACAGAGTTCACAAACCCTAAAATGGGAGGATGAGGAAGGAAACACTGGTACAGTTATACCATATGTTATCCCCCATCTCCCCGTCAATCTATGGGGCAGAGATATATTAAATCAAATGAAGGTTTTTATGTGCAGCCCTAGTGATATAGTCACTGCTCAAATGCTTAAAATGAACTTTCTCCCTGGCAAAGGCCTGGGCAAAACTAATCAAGGGATGAAACTGCCCATCTCTGTAACACCTAATATAGCTAGAACAGGACTTGGGTTCTCCCAAAATTTATCCTAACGGCCATTGACATCCCTGTACCCCATGCTGAAAAAATTTCCTGGAAATTTACGGAACCAGTGTGGGTTGATCAATGGCCTCTGACTCAGGAAAAGACCCTAGCGGCTATAAAGTTAGTACAGGAACAGCTTAATGCCGGACATATTGAACCTACTCAGTCCCCTTGGAACACTCCTATTTTTGTCATAAAAAAGAAATCAGGTAAATGGAGATTGCTGCAAGATTTGCGAGCCGTAAACAAAGCTATGGTACCTATGGGAGCACTGCAGCCTGGCCTCCCTTCGCCAGTTGCTATCCCTATTAATTTTCACAAAATAGTTATAGATTTAAAAGATTGTTTTTTCTCCATACCCCTTCACCCGGAAGATAGACAATATTTTACCTTTAGTGTCCCTCAAATTAATTTTCAAGGCCCTATGCCTCGATTTCAATGGAAGGTTTTACCGCAAGGCATGGCTAATAGTCCAACTTTATGCCAAAAATTTGTTGCTGATGCCGTTAACCCTGTCAGACAACTATGGCCACAAATTTACATTCTCCATTATATGGATGATATTCTATTAGCAGGCCAGGACATATCTAAACTGCATTCTTGCTTTCAGAATCTTCTTAAACATCTAACAGCAAAAGGTCTTCAAATAGCCCCTAATAAGATACAAACTTCAGATCCCTTTTCCTATCTAGGATTCGAACTTTGGCACCAGCAAGTTTTAACACCCCGCATTCAATTGCGAACCTCCCATCTCTTAACGCTAAATGACTTCCAAAAACTTTTAGGGGACATTCAATGGCTTCGCCCCTACCTAAAACTGCCCACTGAAACTCTCCTGCCGCTCAATAATATCTTAAAGGGAGATGCAGACCCCTCCTCTCCCAGAAACCTAACTCCAGAAGCAAGGCAGGCGCTCGCCATCATCGATCAGGCTATCCAAAATCAAATTTGCTATCAAATAAGTTACCACCAGCCTTTAGTCTTTATAGTTCTTGCCACAACCCACACACCTACAGGTGTATTCTGGCAATCCAATTTAAAATCACCAAACGGGTGAGGTCACCCATTGCTCTGGGTTCACCTCCCTGCTACTCCAACAAGGTGCTCTCACCGTATATTTCTCTTATAGCTGCCCTCATAACTAAAGGCCGACAAACTAGTCGCCAGTTGTTTGGAAAAGACCCTGATTCCCTTATCGTCCCGTACACCCAAGATCAAATCCATTGGCTTTTCCAAACCAATGACGAATGGGCTATCGCATGCTCTTCGTTTCTGGGTGATATTAATAACCATTACCCCAGCGATCCATTAATCCAATTCGCTAAAATCCATCAGTTCACCTTCCCAAAGGTCACCAAAACAAAACCAATAAACCCTGCTGTTTTGGTCTTTACTGACGATTCAGCAAATGGGACCGCAGCATATGTCATCCAAGGCCAGGCATTTTCCCTGCACTCTCCCTATACCTCCGCTCAACTCGTCGAGCTCTATGCAGTCCTGCAGGTCTTTTCCCATCTCCAAGACCGACCTTTTAATTTGTATACTGATAGCGCGTATATAGCTCAGTCTGTACCGCTATTAGAAACAACTCCATTTATCAAACCATCCACCAATGCAGTTCCCTTATTCTCAAAGTTACAAAAACTAATTCTTAAACGACAGCGTCCCTTTTTTATAGGACACCTCCGTGCCCACCAGCACCTGCCAGGCCCTCTAACGGAAGGCAACGCAATGGCAGATGCTGCCACCCAATTAATATGTCCTAATTTTTCTAACTCTCTAACCTTAGCTTCTCAAGCCCATGCTCAACACCACCTAAATGCAAATACCCTTCGCTTAAAATTCAATATTACAAGGGAACAAGCAAGGGAAGTTGTTAAAGCCTGCAAAAACTGTGTAACCCAACTGCCAGTCCCTCATTTAGGAGTCAATCCAAAAGGACTCATCCCAAATGAAATCTGGCAAATGGATGTCACCCACTTTGCCGGTTTTGGGCAACTTAAATATATCCATGTTTGTATTGACACATATAGTGGATTTATTCAAGCTAGTTTGCAAACAGGAGAAGCTTCGAAGCATGTTATTTCTCATTTACTACACTGCTTCGCTACTTTAGGCCAACCTAAAATCATTAAAACAGACAATGGGCCTGGATATACTGGAAAAAATTTTCAAACCTTCTGTCAACAATTACAAATTAAGCATACTACGGGAATACCATATAACCCCCAGGGGCAAGGAATAGTAGAACGAGCACATCGCACCTTAAAAAATGCCCTGTGCCGCTTAGCCGAAAGCACTCTCAATCTCACAAAACAACGACCTCGAGACCTTTTACATCATGCTCTTTTTGTTCTTAACTTCCTAACTCTGGATGATGAAGGACAATCTGCAGCTGACAGACATTGGCATCCCAGAACACAAACGCAACAAGCCACTGTTATGTGGCGTGACCCCTTAACGTCAGAATGGAATGGGCCTGACCCCGTGATTATTTGGGGACGAGGCTCTGCTTGCATATACGATCAAAAAAGGGAAGGTCCTCGCTGGCTTCCAGAACGGCTGATAAAACATATTAATTCCTCATTGCCGAAACAAACCCCTGAGACACTTCCCTCCCCTCCTCTTAATGATAACCTTTCCAGGGTAGAAGCCTCTCCCTGAGAAAAATATCTGTCTTCTCTCTTCCAGCGCATCAATAACTCCTGCTATAACCCATCCGGAGACGACCAGCCCGCACACAACCGGAAGTGGAAAGAAGTCCTGCTTACAGGTTTATTCCATCACTAATCACATGAATTACCACTTGAATTACTATTGACTTTTATTAATTGGTTTTCTGGCTTTGCTGTTTGCAGCCGAATTAGCAACCGTTGCCCCAAAAGATTGGAATCCGTTAGAAAGATTCCTGCTTGCTATAGCATATTTGTGCGTCGTAGGGTGTATTACTTTGCTAGCTTGTCTCCCTTAACAGGAAGGACCAATAGCCTCTATTAGTATGGCGTTGTTACGCCTACTGCCATTTAAAGTTGCCACCTTACATTTTCTCTTGCAAAGTATGCTTAGTGAGCCAAGTATCGCTATCTTTGATCCCAATCCCCACCAGCCTTGGAAATGGACCTTGGCATGATGGGAAGATTCCACAGTTGTGCAAACCCAAATTGCAGCAGGACGCCCCTCCTTCCTTGTTTATGCCAGTGATCTAATTAAATGTTCAGACAGCGCACCATGCCTTAACAAAGCCCAATATTACATGTGCCTGGCCTCCAACCCCAGAAAACAATATTGCAATACTCCCAACCAGTGCTATTGTGCATACTGGGGGTGTGAAACATTAGCTACCAATTGGAAACCTTCCGCCCCTGATCACTACCTAACTTTAAAATGGTCCCCCCTTGGCTGCACACTCGGTAAACGCACCACCTTATCTACATTTGGTGACTCAAACTGTGAAAAACTAAATCTCACCGTACAACTCCCCACTGATAACTCTTGGTTAAATGGTCGGACATGGGGCTTTAGAATCTACTTATTTTCATCAACTGACCCAGGAACTCTTATCGTAATAAAAAAGGAAGCAGTACAGCAAAAACCTTCTGCCATTGGACCAAATATAGTGCTCGCGCCTCCAGCTACCCCTCCTGTCCCGAGCACGCCCAGTACAAATCTTTCCAAAATTCACCCCACTACCCCCCCTTTCACTAACATTCCAATATTGTCGTCCTCAAGCCCGTTCATATCGTTTGATAGCCCGCTTTGGCCACTACTCCAAGCCACCTTTCTCTCTCTAAACTCCTCCCAGCCTAATTTTACTCGTAGTTGTTGGCTGTGTTTCTCTGCCAAGCCTCCTTATTATGATGCTATAGCTCTTAATGTTACATTTAATACTTCTAATGAAGACAATCCTTCCCAATGCCCTTGGAATGCAAGAAAAATTGGTCTCACTATGCAATCCGTTCTTCACTCTGGGCATTGTATTGGTAATATTTCTGCCTCCTTAAAAACAGTCTGTGCACAGTCGTCCTTTCCATCGCCTGGTAAATTCTATATCCCCCCAACAGGGGCAAAATGGCTGTGCTCTTCTACGGGGCTTACTCCTTGCGTATCAGCAAAAGCCCTAACTGAAACGGGAAATGTGCCTCTTAGTGGCTGTGTTACCCCATGTCCTCTTTCATACAGAGGAAGACCTTTATCACCACTTGGTCGCGCAATCTCCAGCCACGCTGAGAAAGAAAAGAGAACTTGTTACGGTTGTTACTATTGCTTCTCTTTTAGGTATTACTGGCCTAGGCACCGGAATTGCCTCTATCGTTCTCCAAAACCAAGGCTTCTCCCACCTAAGAGCTGCTATAGACGAAGATTTAGCCCGCATTGAAACCTCCATTACCCATCTTGAAAAATCCCTTACGTCCCTATCGGAGGTTGTTCTCCAAAACAGGAGAGGCTTAGATCTGCTTTTCCTTAAGCAGGGAGGGCTTTGTGCTGTGCTAGGTGAGGAATGTTGCTTTTACGCTGACCATTCTGGCATAGTTAAGGATTCCATGACCAAACTTAGGGAAGGAATTGAAAATCGCAAACGTGAGCGAGAAACCCAAGGAGGTATCTCCTGGGGGCTTAATGGAATCCTCCTACCTCCTCCCTATATTAGGCCCCTTAATAACCATAATCCTTATAATATCTTTTGCTCCTTGGGCCATAAAAAGAATAATACAGCTAGTTAAGGATCAACTTGACTCTGCCCTAAGCAAGCCTATTCAAGTGCATTATCACCGGCTTCACCTCGCTGACCGGGGTTTGGATCCAGATCATCTGACTGCTACCCACCCTTACGGGTAAGAAACCCCCTCCTACGGGAGCAGCATATAACTCGAAAGTATGCTTCTAGCGTATGCTATGATTGGTACCGCTGGGTGCGAGGCAAAGCACTGCAAAGGAGGGCCAAAGCAACTAAAGGCCACTTTCGAGCTCCTTGAGAAGTATGCCTCATTTGCATAGGGGTTTTGCTCTGCACAAATTCCCCTCCCCAGAAAAACAGAGCCACAAACAACTTGGGGAATGAGGCCTCTATTTCCCCCAGCAGGTTAATGCCAAAAGAGTGCTCGATCAGCATTCTTCCTCCATCCTTTTGAAAAACAAAGGGAGGAGATGTTGGGGACGATTAAGGTAGCATGTATAAAATCCACCCTCAGCGATGCCGGAGATATGCAACATGACCGCTGGGGCTGATGCAATAGCGGCTTAAGTTGCCCTCAGCCTTCTTTACGGAAGTGATAGCCGTTCGCGCCTAAGATTCGCGCCTAGAGTGCTAGCTTTACTACCTGCCTTCTACCCAGCAACAGTAGCCACCAATCCTGTGCTAGCCTTACATCTGCCATCCGCCCTAGCAACAGCAGCAGCCAATCCTAGACCGCCACCCGCCTTTGCAGCCACCAATCCTAGGCCGCCACCCGTTCGTACTAGCCACTCCCTCTACCTTAGAGTATATATACCCTGCCTCTTCAATAAAGTTTTGCAGCTTGATCAGAAACCTGTCTTGCTGTCATTCTTCGTGTCTCTTGTCCCATACCATTCTTCCCTCGCAGGAGCTGGAGCCTCGGTTGATCGTCCCGCGGGCCGGGACAAGTGTGCACATCCTCTATATCTGCAGATGTGCCGATTCACATCTGTTCCCTGTACCTTTGCCATCTCAGTCCAACAGTCGGTTCCAAGCCAGGTGAGGCTGGAGCCTGAGTCTTCCCTGACATGGAGGTTCTTTCAGTCCAAGTCACTCTCCTCAGAGAAGGAGGAGACCAGAAGGTCTCCAGAGAGGACAGTCACTGGGACATGGGGACAGTGTTGTTCAGACTCCATTCTGATAAGGATGTGTGGTCATCTCAGGGGAAAGGAACTGGGAAGATGTTCTGAATCTGGAGCTCCACCATCCATTGTCCAATGTTGGGAAGACCATGCTGAGGCCCTGTCCTGGAGCATGCCTGGACAGTGGAGGTTGAAGTCCAGAACAGACCAGGACAGGATTCAGTTGCAGCGTGTCATGTGGAGGATTGAGGTCAGCACTAGGCACCATGGAAGGTGTCTTTGTGGACACTTGGGTTAACATTTGAGTTGTACCATGAGGAGACAGAAGAGGGTGCCTAGCTCTCTTATTAGGTCTCTGAGTGCTATAGAGGAGGGGGTCTATAAGAGAATGAGTCTCGATCTTTACGGGATCCTGACAAGTTAGGATAGGGATCTGGGAAGTCCTCTTGCCTGGAGCCTGGATGCAGAGTTTGGAGTCTTGGTTCAATCTACATGTGGCAGGCTGTGGGCTGGTTTTAGTTCACACCAGGGCTATTGGCCTTGTGTCTAAAGGTTGAAGACATGGTCAAGTCCAAGAATTTTGGAGTCAGGTTGGGGTATATAGGGCAGCATACATCAGGTCTGCTGGCTGTCAGCTTGGCAGTGAGGAAGTGTGCTGATC
The DNA here is from genome assembly GCF_015220235.1 of Choloepus didactylus. Lineage (NCBI taxonomy): Eukaryota > Metazoa > Chordata > Mammalia > Pilosa > Megalonychidae > Choloepus > Choloepus didactylus. Next base: position 5,589,610 of record NC_051333.1, on the reverse strand, counting down.
AAAGTGTTTGGATCCTGGCTGGGAAGAGTCACGGATATGGACCTCTTGCCACTTGGTTTGTTCATGCAATGAGAAGAAGCTCAATTCAGGATTTTGGATGAGAGACCCTGCAGGACAGGTGGATCCCATGTCAGGTTTCTTTACAGGGACCTGGGTTCTGAGAACAGGGTCCAGGGCAGGTCTATTCATGGTGTGGATGAGCATCAGGCTCCAGTGATGCTGTGGGAGAAGACAGCACACATACATTATGTATTAGGTTTTCCACTCAAATATTTGGAAAATGAAAATCAATCAAATAAAAAGGCATGCATTGTATAAAACTAAATTTAAAAGTGTTCCAAATGATCAGTTTTAAGTGAAAATGCTCCCAACCTGAGTGATGGTCAGGAGAAAACAAATTATAATATCATCGGATTGGTTTTTCCACTTCAGACTGGAAAATACAGTTTCCTGATTGTGTATCTTATTAAACTAATTGAAAACAAAAACTTTATACCCTCTTATAAGGAAGATAAATTGCTTGCAGTTTTGAAGGCCCTTTGATGGCAACTTCAATTTCATGGCCAAATTGAAAAGTTATATCTTACTGCACATAAGAGTCTGTCTTTTGGAAGGCATATGACAGAACCACTTCTACTTCCACAGAGACACCCCAGTACTATGATGTCACCAGGTGTGCAAGTTATCGTACAAAAAAAAATAAAACTACAGAAATGAGCTGGAATTCCACTGGCCAGGGTGGAATGTTAACTAATTAGTCACAGAGAATACATAGGAGTGAGCAAAACAGGTCCCTGAGAAAGAAATAGAGCAAGACTCCTCTATTACAGCCAAAAGATTGTCATATCCTTATATTTTTGTTGCTGTTTCCCCCGGGTCTACTGTGAAATTTCTGAGTTCAGCTTTCCTCTCACTGTTCTTCATTCTAAAACAAACCATGGTAAGTGGGCATGCCCCAACTTCCTGTCCCCACCTAGGATTAAGCATTTTGTAGGGCTTAGTCCTATTCAGGGATTTGAAGTGAGGGACATATTAAAGACCCTGTGAACTTAGCCAAGACTGCTTGTTTATCCACCTGAGATCCAGTTCCAACTAGGTCTGCCATGCGGGTTTTTTTGATTATGGATTTTCACTTAATCTGTTTCTTTTCTGCCTGCCATGTGCACGTTCCAAGATATTCCCAAGCCTCTTCCTAATAGTGATCCTCCAGGACTAGAATGAACTCCTGAGCGTGGAACCCACAAGTATACTGAACTCTTGTGTATTTCTCTCCAGTGTCCTTTTCTGTGCCTCTAAATTGCTGCATTCATGGGACAGAAGTGGAGGTGTCCAAACTAAGTGGAGTGTCCAAACTAAGGCACCAACCAGAGGATACCTTCACTGAGGAAAGGCCGTTGGGGTCCAGAACACCTCTGTCAGCTTGGAAGGCACGTGGCTGGTGTCTGCTGGTCCTTTGCTCCTGGGTTGTGCTGCTTTCAGCTTCTGATTCCAGTGACCTTCTCTGTAAGTGTCTGTGGGTTCCATTAGCTTTTCCTGGGCAAACTCTGGTCTTCCTCTCTTTGTTTAGCAACTCCCATATGTCTGGTTTCAACAGCTGTCCCCAAAATGTCTCTGGGTGTTTTCTCTCTAAGCATCTCTCTCAACTCTCTTCAAAATGTCTCTGCCTTTTATTCTCTCATAGAGGACGGCAGTAAAGTGAGATCCTTGGTGAATAGGTGGGAGCACACCTCCATGGAAACAACCCAATCAAAAGGTCCCACCCACAGTTGGGTGGGTCCCATCTCCATGGGAACAACCAATCAAAGATCCCACCCACAGTAAGTTTGCCCCCACAAAATTGCATTAAAGAACATGGCTTTTTATGGGGTACATAACCAATTCAAACCAGTATAGAAGTGTTCAATAATAATTACTTAAATGGAAGGACTTAACACAAAGTCAGGAATCCTGAATATATATCTGTGCTATTAACCATCAAGCCATATTTCGTTAAATATAATGAGCATGACTCCCTTCTTCACCATATTGTTCCTGGCATGTAAAATAGAGTATCAGATGTTCTAGGCAGTTAATGAGTATTTGCTGAAAGGAAGAATCCTATTGTTAATATTTTTCCATTATACCTAAATATTGAATCTGTCCTCTACTCCCCTACTGAATTTCCCCAACACCTATGAAGTCCTCACCTTCTCGAAATGGGATTCTACCTACAGGTCGTGGCTGAGATGAGTGTGGCCAATGTCAATGACCATATCCCAATGTTTAAACCCAAGTTTTATAGCTAAGGTGTGTATTAGTATAACTTGCAACCTACCCACAATCCTCTACTCTATGTTGAATTTAAGGCATTTTTAGGCATATTTTTAAGGTAGTTTTTTTTGCCTCATGAGCTGAATCTGCATTGATCCATGGAGACTTTCATCACTGCACCCTCCATCCTACCTCTCCACACTGTCTTTATCTCCCTCAGTGGCCTCCACCCACCACCTCGGTGACCTTTAGACATTTCCTAGACCTCTCCCGACCTCATGCCTACATTCACCTGAGACTCCTAGACTTCTGTGATTGAACTCCACTTTCATCTAGCATATTTTTTGACTTCCATCCCTCTTCAGTCCTCATACTCCCCATTTCAGAGATGTCAGGTCGTTTCTTGTACCTCTTGGACCCTCACCCTCAAACATGCCATTCCGCAACCATCAGATTTCCACAGCTTCCCAATGTCCTCAACACTGTAATCACGTCTATTTCTCTCCTGGGCCCTTTATCCCACTGATACCCAGTTTCCTAACCAGCTTGCTCCCATTTTGCCCCCAGGGCCCATTACCTTTCCCAATTTCATCTTCCCTTCCCACCCTCTGTGTGTGCCTTGGGTCACTAGTAACCTCCACGGCATGCCTACCCCACCTTCATCCCGTCTCCCACTAATTTTTATTTAATTCCTCATAGAAATTAAGTCTCTTGTTCCTTTTTACCCACTCCTACTCTTTACCAGCTTTTGCCCATTATCTCAATATCTTGAGTATCCACTTCTTTCTCATGAGGTCCTGAACCCCTAATGTCTTCATCATCCAATACCTTTCGTTCCCTTAAATTCCTTGGACTATTTGCCCATTTTACCCTTAAATATGACAGTACACTTTAACTAGTCAAGTACTTTACCTCCTGACTTGTAACCCCCTGTTTTTCTCTCCCCAGCTTCACTATCATCCCTCATTTTCATTCTCTTGGTTTCACCCTCTTCTCCGTATACCCTCACTTCTCATGGTCCTCATTTTTACCCAACTTTTTCAAACACTCTTGCACTTTCATTACTCAAACACCACAACTTTTTGTCTTAGAACTTTATGCTCACAGTACATTTTACACTTTACACATTGCAGTATCATCCGTGAGAGTGTTGGACAATTGGAAAGAGGATGAAGGATGGATTTATAAAAGAGGCCTGGAGATACGACTCTTCCACATATGAACATGGTATTAAGATATACCTGCACATGCTGAAAGTGTGAGTGAGATTCGAGGAATTTGCGTAGGACTATGTGAGTTTGTGGGTGTGTGCATTAGTGTGTTTAAATGTGAGTGAGGTTTTATATGTGGTGAGTATGGATGAGTGTAAGTTTGTAGAAAGTGTCCATGCAAGGTGTATAGGTGTAATTATGTGAGTGTGCGGGACTGTGTATCTGTGGGTGTGCAAGCATGAGTGTCTGCATAGGTGTATAAGTGTAAATTATTGTGTGTATGCATGGTAAGGGTTGTTTGTTATTATGGTTCTTATCCATGAATTGGGAATTGAGAGACCTTCGATAAAGGACCTGGGAAAACATGGGTTTATTTGTGGAAAAAGACAAAGGATTACTTTGAACCCATATTAATCATTACAAAAGCAATAAGTGCCCATTACTGAAAATTCAGCCAAAAATAAATTTAGAAGACTTTCATGTCTATGCAGTGCTCTCAAAGTGAGCAAGTAGCATTGGTTTATCTGATTGTTAAATGAATGACTCTTTGAACTATCAGATCGTGGTGCTTTCATTATTGAAAGTCTCTTATAAATTTGTCCCTTTCCATAGTTAATGTTCTATTTACACTTCCTAACACTACTGAATAATCAATATTTGTAAAGTGTATGTGCCTATAAACGGGGGGGGGGGGAAGCAAAAAAAAAAAAAAAAGAATATGTTCCTATAAAATTTCCATAGCATCTACATTTACAAATTAGCTGACAGTGAGTGCTTGGCATCATATACTTCCTTGGACTTCAATCTATGCAAATCCTTCTTAGGTGCTTTGTTTCTGTTTCTCAGGTAATGACTTAAATGATTGTGCAACTCAATGGTGTGAAGATTTTCAAAGGACTCACTTTGTGGTAAAAGGACCTCTTAGGGCAGCAGAGCATCCTCTGAGACACACACACCTTGCTGCCATTCCCACCCATGTCAGAACTCAGTCTTTCCTGTCCCCTCCATGGGAGAACTTTTTGGGCCCCAGAAGCCTAGAGATGGAAGAGCCTTTATCAAACCTTCTGAGGGTCTTTTTGGTGATGCAAACTAGGAACTTGTAATAAGTTTTGGTAATTAGCAACTGAGAAAAATATTTTTCAGAATTATTCTCAGCTCCCCAAGCCTGCCCTGTCAAGACCACACCAGGTGAAAGGATAATTGCAGTTCTGTGGGGAGGTGAGGTCACAGAATCACAGACCCAAAACTCATGATCTGGCTGCCTCTCTCCCATACACGCACTGGCTCTTGTGACCATCACATGGAGCCCACGGTCCTGGCAGCTGGAAGCCGTTGGTGAGTATTTTCTATTTCAGTCTGAGAGGCAGACACTGTAACAGAAGGAGGCATATCAGGAGTCTGGGGAATAGATCATATCAGAAAAGGGATGCTTCCAAGTATGATCTGGGTCCACTGCCAAACCCTACAGGAAGGAGAAATCATTACTAAGTCATGGGCTGAGCTGGTAAAGAGAGATGCGGGTCCCAGACCAGACACCAATCCCTGATGGCTCCTAATGGGATTTAGTGTAATCCTCACTGATAGAGATTGTGAGTGTTTAATCTAGGTGACTAAAAAACCTTTTTAAAACAGAATGTGTTCAAATCTTGTTCTGAAAACAAATGCTGTTTAGCCATCCATATAGGAATCATGGATGTGATTTTCAGGATTACAAGAGGTTTGCCTGTAATAACTCCAACTTGTAATAAAGAGTAGGATGAACCTACAGGAACCATCTCATCCTGTGCAGAAACAGTGTATGTGAAGGGCAACTGCTGGGATGCAAATGTTTCTCTAACTCTGGGATTATGACATGTTTAATGGATCCAGTAGTTATGTCTCTAATGAGAACACCCAGGGTCTGTTGATTATGGTGAGTCTGTTTTCCTTCTTGAAGTCAGGGAAACAGAATTTAAGGGAAAGATAACTTTATTTGTGGGTTTCACACAGCAGCTGCCAGGCACAAATACATCTTATAATCTATCTCTGGTTGAAAAATATTCTAATAGCAATCCAAAAATCTACTCTTTCAGTTTATAATATGCACATGATTCTACACTTTAAAGATTATATTTTGTATATGTCTTCACTTAAAAATCTTTCAGGAATCTCACTGCATAACTAATAGTTTTAATTAAGTTGGGTAGTAATACATACACAGGCAATAACTTAGTCTCTATCCTACAGTGTTCTATCTCATGTTAGTGTTTCATGGTGCTCAGTATAGGAGAAGACATGAGATTTTTGAATGATTCTTTTGATGGGTGACATTTTACTTTCCTTCCTGACACAAAAGCAAATGAGTCGCTCAGTTACTGTCCTAATATGGAGACACTGTTTCATTCATTCGGTCCTACTGGCCCATGGTGGTAGCTCCTGTACCACTACCCTACAATCTACATTTTAAAAATATCTCTAAAGCTTTATTTATGGACAATTCTGGCCTATAGACAAGATCTTAACATGTAAATGGGAAATTGCTACAACCAAAATTATAAAATAACACCAACATGCTAAAACCCCAGGACAAGATATAATAACAAACCTTAAATGTAGATCTGAGTTATTGGAAGAACGTGCGGGACACTGTTATCGAGTTCCGACTTGGCGGGCCTGGGCCAGGGGAACTGATCAGCCCCTAGGAAAGGTAGTGGGCACGGACAGTACTATCCTCCATGGCCCCCCGGGCCTGAGAAAGTGGAGCCGGATGCAGGCCCCATTTCCTCACCCCAAAGTACAACTGTCAGGGGAAGCTTGCCGGAGAAAACCGCCCCCTTTACCTTGCCCGCCCACTGCCCGTTACCAGAGCAACTCCCGCCCTCCCCGTTGCCGGAGCAACTCCCGCCCCTTTTCAAACGACCTCCGCGCCCTCTCAGAACCAATCCAAGCCTTTAACCCCTACAGCTAGCCCGCCCTCTAAACCGCCCTATATAAACGTGTACTCTCCCCGAATAAAGGCTCTCGGCTTCATCACCCTCAAAGAAAAGCGTCCCGCCTGTTTCCTCTCGCCGCCCTCCACACCTTGCACGCCACCGCCGGGGACCTGGCCAAGTCCCCCGCCTCGCCCTCACCTCCGGGAAAGAGCCCCCGCCGCCGGTACCCTCCGAGCAACGCCAAGAGCCGAGGGTTCAGCAACCGGCCGCCCCCCGACGCAGTAGACGCGACCGCAAGAACGCACCTAACTAGCATTGTTCCTGTAGCATGGTGGTTACAGGCAATGTCTCTGCAATGACCCAGCCTGATGCCAGTCACCACGTTGCCCCTAAAGAGGATGTGAATTTACAATAGTCACTTAGCCTTTCTCTGTGTATGTTTTCCTCATCTTTCTAATGAAAGTCCTAGTAATGCCCACCTTGTGGATTTCTCTAGAATAAAGCTACCTCATGTATAGCATTCTTAGCAGAGATTGGTACATTTTAATTTCCTTTTAAATATGCATTCAACACTTAAAAGTCTTATCATAAAAGATCATGTTTATGGTGAGAGGGATGATGCCTCACCAATATGGACTAACTACAATGTGTAAACTCAGAATTGAATCTTAGAACATAGCCTAACGTGGACACAATAATTGTAATAGTCCCTAGATTGTAAGCTCTTACAGCAGTTAACTCTATCCCTGAAGTGTAAGGCCTATCTCTAAACTTTGAGATGGTGATCCCCTAGCATATGTTGTCACAAACATTGGGACTGGCGGTTTGATGTGCTGAGCCCTCGAGCATGGGACTTGCCCTTATGAAGCTCATTACCACAAAGGAGAGTCTAAACTTGTATGTAATGGTGCCTAAGAGTCTCCCCCTGAGTACCTCTTTGTTGCTCAGACGTGGCCCTCTCTCTCTGTAACTGAGCCATCTCGACAGGTGAACTCGCTGCCCTCCCCCCTACGTGGGACCCGACTCCCAGGGATGTAAATCTCCTGGCAACGCAGAGTATGACTCCCGGGGATGAATGTGGGCCTGGCATCGTGGGACTGAGAGTATCTTCTTGACCAAAAGGGGGATGCAAAATGAGACGAAATAGTTTCAGTGGCTGAGAGATTCCAAATGGAGTCGAGAGGTCACTCTGGTGGACATTCTTATGCACTATATAGATAAAACCTCTTAGGCGTTAATGTATTGGAATAGCTAGAAGTAAATACCTGAAACTACCAAACTCCAACCCAGCAGTCTGGACTCCTGAAGACAATTATATAATAATGTAGATTACAAGGGGTGACAGTGTGATTGTGAAGACCTTGTGGATCACACCCCCTTTATCTAGTGTATGGATGAGTGGAGGAATGGGGATAAAAACTAAAGGACAAATGGGGTGGGATGGGGGGATGATTTGGGTGTTTTTTTTTCACTTTTATTTTTTATTCTTGTTCTGGTTCTTTCTGATGTAAGGAAAATGTTCAGAGATAGATTGTGGTGATGAACGCATAACTATGTTATCATACTGTGGACAGTGGATTGTATACCATGGATGATTGTATGGTGTGTGAATGTATTTCAATAAAACTGAATTTAATAAAAAAAAAGAAATTAACAAAAAAAAAGATCATGTTTAATATTCTATGGGAGAACTAATGTAAGTGGAGAACATTGGATTTCAATAGACATGATGATTGTAGTATACACCCCCTATTTCCTTGCAGGCTCCTCTGATTCTGAAGTCAAATGTCAGTCACTGTGAACTGGCAGAATGTCCTCCAGGAATTTGGTGATAGGAATGGTCTTCTTATCCCAGACTGTAGCTGGAGTCTTCGGAAACTTGTCTGTCCTCTATCATTATCTTTTTCTTTATTGCAGTGGGGGCAGGTTAAGGTCAACAGATTTGATTATCAACCACCTGCTTGTAGCCAATTCCTTAGTCTTATTCTCCAATGGGGTCCCCTGGACAATGGTAGCTTTTGGGTGGGAACAATTCCTCAGTGATTATGGATGCAAACTGCTTTACTACATTTACAGAGTGGGCAGGGGTGTGTGCATTGGCAGCACCTGCCTCTTGAGTATCTTCCAGGTCATCATCATCAGTCCCAGGAACTCCATGTGGGCAGAGCTTAAAGTGAAAGCTCCCAGGAACATCAGCCTCTCCATATCCTTGTGCTGGCATCTCATCATGCTGGTAAATATAATTATTCCTATAGATTTGACCAGACATTGGAGAAATGATACTATCAAAATGGGAAAAGATTTAGGGTTCTGTTCTGCTAAAGTTGCTGACAAAATCACATATCCACTCTATGCAGCATTGTTATCGTTCCCTGATGCTCTGTGTTTGGGGCTCATGCTCTGGGCCAGCGGCTCCATGGTTTCCATCCTGTACAGGCACAAGCAGCGGGTCCAACACATCCACAGGACCAGCCTCTCCCCCAGGTCCTCCCCTGATGCCAGAGCTACCCAAACCATACTTTTACTGCTGAGCACCCTTGTATCCTTTTACACTCTCTCCTGCATCTTTCAGGTTTGTATCAATGTTTATGATCATCCCAATATCTATGTGGTGAACATGGCTGCATTATTCTCTGTGTGTTTCCCAACCGTCAGCCCCTTTCTACTCATGGGCTGGGTCTCCATTGTCTTCAAACTCTGCTTCACCAGGGTGAGGAATACAAAATCTCCTAATCTTATTAGCAATATGTAATGCTATGTTTTTGCAGTGTTCGTTTGTTTATTTAGCTGTCCCCATAGATGTGGAAGCACAGTTATGAAATTGTCACAGTGCAGTAGAGTGGGGAGCAGGATACTGTGAGCTCATGCACCAAAAATAGAACAATAAATGGAAACAGCAAATGTAAATGAAATTTTATGTAATTATATGTAAATACTTATAGAATTGAAATTTTATTATTACTTGCTGTGTAGTTATTCAGAGTGTATACAATAAAAATCCAGTAGGTTCTAAGACTTTCTGAAGATTATGTGGGAAATCTTTGGGTTTACAACTTTCCATCTGATATTAAACTTCTCCTGAAATTCAGTAATCACAGGTTATAGGCAGAGTTCCTTGAGAAAGGAACATGTGAGAGTCATTCAGAAATCTGAAGAAAAACAGCTTCTTGTAATCATGTGGTAGCATGGGGTGAAACATGACAACAACTTCAGTTTTAGTACAGGCTTTGGGAACCAAGACAGGAAATTTGTATATTAAATCCTTAGAACATGGCAGTTGTTTGAAATAGAATTATATGAAGGGGTATTAGTATATTTAAATCACTCACATGCAGAAATGGGCAGATTCAACTGCAGAGGGATAAAGGATAGCACAAAAACATGTTTTCACTGATTAAAAAAATAATCAGTCACTGTTGAATGTTAAAAAACAAATGAGGTCTGGGATAAAACTGCATGGATTTTGGGGATCTGTGAGAGCAGATACTTCTGCTTAATGTGAGGATGCCAACTGGTCACATTAGAAAGAAGGTGTGTTTGGGCACAATCTCACATCTCTAAATTGAAGAGGTAAGTGTAGACTTTCATGAAACTGAAAGCAGTGGAGAAATAGCCTTTTGGAGAAAGGAAGTCATGAATCCCTTTATGTAGAGTTTGTGGCCTATGGATTTCCAAAGAAAGATAATAGATATTTCTCAAGTGTAAGAAGGGTTTCAATACATCTATCTCCGTATTTTCATAACTAAGATGATATGAAGTATTAACGATTCAATATTGAAAAACAAAAGAGTCAGTTTGATCTAATGCAAATGTATTGAACATTGTGGTACAAAAATAGAGAAATATATTTTTCTTTCACATATTTTTCTTCTATGAGACCACACAGCAAGGCACAAAAAGTGAAGTGTGTACACACACACTCACACACACATATACATATTATAGACACACATATATATACACACACGTACGTATGTTTGTCAGTGTATATATGTGTTTATGTTGGTTTATATTGGTATGTGCATGTATACATTTGTTATGGATGCATATGTGTGTACATCAGAGTGAGATAATACTTTTTATTCATCTAGCAGTTATATTGGAAATTTTACATTAAGAAGTGTAATGATACCAATTACAGTAATGACAAGTTTCTTTAACTTTAAAGTCTACTTTATCTAATGTTTAGATAATCTTGATAGTTTAATTGGTTACAATTATGTATAATCTATCATTTTTAATTCTACTTTAATCCTAAAATTTTGCTATTTGTCTTGGAAAAAATATCCAATTAAATGTAGTCAACTAATGATGTTCCCCAAATAGGAGCAAATATTCTATGTATATTTAATGTGGTAAGTGATAGGTTTGGGGTTAGGCTTACCACCTCATTGTGTGTTCTTCATTACTATTCATCTATTCTCTAATTCTTTCTATCTTAACTTATGTGCGTTATAAATTTTTAAAAAAGAATTCTACAATTCACTCTTTGATTTTGTAGATTTTATACTGTGTATTCCAGTTTTATTGAAATCTAGAAATTAAACCTCCTTTAAAAATTCTGTTGAATGGTTCTCATGGATCGCTTGAATGGAATCACAGTAATTGAACATACGAATCAAGAATCAAGTATGCATTTGCAAAAGGAATTTGAGTTTCTTTATAGATCTGCGCATGTGAGTACAAGAGGGAAATGAAAATGTCTTGTTTGAAACCTTCCAAATATTTACAGCTTTTAGGCAATAGGTAATTAGTCACCAGTGCATCTAACAGCAATAACAGCATATTTTGGAATTAGGTTTTTTTTTAAGATTCAGGTAAGTTTTACAAAATTTTGAAATTTAACCCTTGTATTTGGTTGTCTTCAAAATAATATTTCCAAGTACAGTAATAAAAGAAAGGAGAATTAGAAAGTAATAGGTATATTTATATTCATTTCCTTCTTACACAGAATAAAGGCACTTTACCTGACACTTGATCTCATCAGATTCTTTGAGCAGGTTACGTTGAAGAAATGTTGCTGCTGCAGTTAGTGGGAGGAGAAATTCATCTTGTTAGAACCATTCCTGCTGGTTTTTACTAAGACTAAATGCATACTGAAACCACAGTTAATTAATTAACTAAGCACAAGGTATTTTTTAAATATCTTTAAGTTACAGTTTGACTATAGAAGGATGTTTCAAAACTAACCTTCTGCCAACTTTAAAATTTGCAAATAGGTATTTAAAAACAATTTTCCAAGACAGATGCACAGATCTTAATGCACATCACAATGCAATTTAACAAACCAAACTCAACCCTGGATACAGCCCCCAGGTCATAAAGCAGAATATTGTGAGTCCTAAAGACTCCTCCTTGGGCCCCCCCCAGTCCTCCAAAGGGAAACCACCATGAGGACATCTAATAGCACAGATTGCTTTCACTCATTATGTACTTTATCTAAATGGAATCATAGAGAATGACTGTTCTGAGTTTGTTTTTATCATGCTATATGTTTTTTTTTTGTGAAATTATCTTTACAGTTGCATGTTATCATAGATCATTCGTTGGTGTTGATGTGTTGGATTCCATTGTGTGACTCTAACAATTTAATCATTCCACTTGAAACACATGGGAGGGAAGGGTGACTTGTTTGTTTTTTTGAAGTGAAGAAAATATTCACAATTAAATCCTGGTGGCAATGGCAGAAATCTGAATATGCTAAAAAACTGAATTGTAAACTTTAAAGGTGAATCTTATGCTCTGGAATTATATCTCTGCAGAGCTGTTAAGGAAATAAAGGAATTTATGGCTCACATCTTACACTCCAATTCCACCCTGAGATTATCACTATGAATTAATGACTTCATTATTGACAGTTTTCATTTTGTGGAGGATCCACATGGGAAGGCTTTGATACCCAAGATTCCTATCAGAGATGGTGCATTTTAATGACCTGCACTATCAATGAGGAAGGACTTTACTTGAATGCTCCATGAGCTCAATGTAGACCAAGATTAAGAAAATGTAAATTTCAAAGCATTGGTATTAATGGGCCATGATCACTCTGAAAAATCTTAAAGAGGAGTGAATAGGAGAGAACTGCTCTGCCAGCAGTACTGTAGAAAGCCAAAAGTCTTTAAAACAATATTTTAAAATAGTATTAGAGACTACGGAAAACAAAGCTGTATGTGGCATGTAAGTGCTTTAAATTTGCCCATGAAAATTAGAATTAGTTTTAATTTAAGGATACATCTTTCACTGCTTTGTAATTTATATTGATATTGATAAATTAGCTTTCTCATTCCTTTGGGTTTAATATTAGTAACATATTTTTTCTGACAAGAAGTTCATCCTAGATATAGAAATTTGTAGCAGTCAAGTTGACCTTTATTTCCTTTTATGATCTAATATGTCTTCCAAATGTTAAGGGCTTCATACATTTACAACGGAGTCTCTTTCTTATAGTTCTTGATTACGTTGGCAAGGCCATGCTTATTTTATTGCTTTTCTCAAACATGTTTCCCATTTTTATTCTTATTGGCAATTACTGCTTTACAATTTTTCACTTATCCCTTTTGTTTGCAATAATTTATGGGTCTATTTAATTCCGGTTTACGCTGTCCTTCCCTTAGGTTACATGTTTGGATAACTGGTTCCTTCATTTTAATGACCATTGGCTTCAAACAAACATTTTCATAACTGGCAATTTGGAAATAATTTTGGATTCACAGAAGAAAGTTGTAAACATTTTAAAAGAATTCCCTGATCCCATGTCTGCAAACGTTCACAACTCTATTTCTTGCTCTGAGTGTATACACATATCCATAATCCATATAAATATTAAATACAATTCATATCTGTATTATAAAATATATAATTTATTTTATGAAATGTTTCTAAATAATTTGCAGGTATAATGAGCATTTTTCCTGAAATATAAATTCAGTATGAATTTCCTAAATGCCACAACATGCCTTCAAGTAATCAATGTAAAATTAAGAATATTTTGAAATTAACATTAATATGTTACTGCTATGGAAATTTCAGACCACATTCAAGTTTTGCCAGTTGACAAATTATACTTTTATCCACAAGTGATCCAGGTCAGAGTCAAGGGAAGCAATGAGTTCTCATGCCTGCTCCATCTCCTTCAATATGAAGGATCTCTCCAGCGTCCCTTAACTTTCCCTTGACATTTTGAAGGGTTCATGCTATTTATGTAGAATGGGCCTGAATTTGCATTTCCCTGATGTTTCCTTATGATTAGACTCAGATTCAGACTTACTATGTTTTTTGTCCACAGTTCCACAATGGTGATGTGTCCTTCTGGGGGCATCTAACGGGAGGCACATGGTATCAGTTTGTCTCATCCGGGCTGTTGTTAACTTCACTCACCTATAGTGCTCTCTGCCAGATTTCGCCACTGGAAACTTCGTATGTGTCTCCTCGTGATTATTAATTGTCTTGAAGGATTTTATGAGCTTATGTGCATAAGTTTTTGTGCATAAGCTGCCATGTTTAATCTGGAAACTCCACTTTCTTCCTTACATTCTGTTTGTTTGTAAACAGGTTTGGAAAATAAAGGCTCTCACCTTTGCTTACTGGAGATATTGCCTTTTGCATGTGGCTGTTCTGAAACAGGCCTCTGTCCTGTTGGATTCCAGGTTAATCCACACACGTCACAGGTGGCTCTGTGTTCCATTTTATATTACAAGAAAAAAGAAGAAACATATAATTAATACTTGTAGAGTCTCAAAATGCTAAGTTAGAATTCAGCAAAAACAGGAAATAAAACAAAAATTTTCCCCCAAAAACAAGACTCAGTAACAAGACCTCTTATATTTATATCGTTTTGTGTGGTTGTGTTCATGGTGTGTTAAAAGGCACAGAATCATAAGTAGGTTTCTGAGTGTTATTCAGTTTGGGGATATTAAGAATAGTGCTGGAATATAAATTCCAGAACTTGAGTTTTGATGATGCATGTGGAATTTCTGATGGGTGTGTATTAGAACTGTAATTTTTCAGTAATAGGTCTGTATCTATTCAGTTTTAGTAGATACTGAATCCAGGATAATGACCAAGATGAGCAAGGTAGGATTTATGTGGACCTAGTTTCAAAACTTGTGATTCTCCCCTGGGCCAGATGCATCTTTCTTTCACAGACATTAATCTCAGACCACTCTGGTTTCCACCTGTTTTGAACTGAATTCTCTTCCCCAAAATAATTTGTTTAGTTGAGCACATAACAGCCCTTAGTGTGATTAAAATTTAAACCCTTACATCATCAAGTGTAAGTAAAGAGGAGGATCAAATATGTCTCATACATTTGCTGGTGTCAGTGAAAGGGGCACAAGCACTTATGAAAATTGTTTGACACTTTCTTCTAAAAACCAAATGTACACTTTCTAGCAACACTTTTATTCTTAGATATTTACCTAAGAGGAACACAGACATCAATCCACAAAAATCATTTGAACATAAATGGTCTTGGTCTCTTTATTCCTGATATTCAAAGACTGAAAACAATAGAAATGTCCAAGTGGAGAAAATATAAAGTCATTTTATGGTCATATAATGAAATATTGCACAGCAATAAAAAAGAACAAACTAGTGATATACTCAACAATGTAGCTGAATCTCAAAAACTCTATACTTAGTAAAATAAGACAAACAGAATAGATTACCCACAGTATATTTACAATGATATAAAGATCTAGAACATGGGAAACCACTTTATATGTTAGAGATTGGATCAGGGGTTTCCTGGAGTGAGATGTGGAAGACTGACTGCAACGGGGCTGAGGAGACTTTTGGAATTATGTGAATGTTCTGTATCATGGAGTAGTAATTGTTTGAGTGTTGTGATGGTTAGTTTCGTGTATCAACTTGGCCAGATGATGGTGTCCAGGTGTCTGATCAAGCAAGCACTGGCCTAACCATTATTGCAAGGACATTTGTGGCTGGTTTATAAACCAGAAGGCTGCTTTATTAAATCATCAGTCAATTGGCTGCAGCTGTGAGTAATTACATCAATGAAGGGTGTGTCTTCCGCAATGAGAGAATTCAGTCAGCTGGATTTAATCCAATCAGTTGGAGACTTTTAAGGGAGACAGACAGAGGACCTTCACTTCTTCTTCAGTTAACCAGTGAAGCGTTTCCTGAGGAGTTCATCGAAGTTGCCAGTTTGATGCCTGAGGAGTTCATCGAGCATCTTCATTGGAGTTGCCAGTTTGCCGCCTGCCCTACAGAATTTGGACTCATGCATACCCATAGTTGTGTGAAAACTTTTATAAAATCTTGCATTTATAGATGTCTCTTGTTGATTCTGTTTCTCTAGAGAACCCTAACTAATAAAACTTGGTACTGGGAGTGGTTTGAGAAACAGAATCTTTTTTTTTAATTCAGTTTTATTGAGATATAGTCACATGCCATGCAGTCATACAAAGCGTCCATTCAGTTGTTCACAGTACCATTATACAGTTGTGCATTCATCACCAAAATTAATTTTGAACATTTTCATTACCACACACACAAAAATAATAATAAAAATTAAGGTGAAATAGGACAATTAAAGCAAAAAAGAAAACTGTGTGCCTTTTTTTTTGCCCTCAGTTTTCTACTCATCCATCCATACACTGGACAAAGAGGAGGGTGGTCCACATGGCTCTCCCAATCACATGTCACCCCTCATAAGCTACATTTTTATACAGTTGTCTTCAAGATTCAAAGGTTCTGGGTTGTAGTTTGATAGTTCCAGGTATTTACTGCTAGCTATTCCAATTCTTTGGAACCTAAAAAGGGTTATCTATATTGTGCATAAGAGTACCCACCAGAGTGACCTCTTAGCTCCTTTTGGAATCTCTCTGCCACTGAAGGTTATGTCGTTTCATTTCACATCCTTTTTCATCAAGAAGATGTTCTCCACCCCATGATGCCGGATCTCGATTCCTGCCCAGGAGTCGTATTCCACGTTGCCAGGGAGATTTACTCCCCTGGGTGTCAGATACCATGTAGCAGGGAGGGCAGTGATTTCACCTGCCAAGTTGGCTTAGCTAGAGAGAGAGGGCCACATCTGAGTAACAAAGAGGCATTCAGGAGAAGACTCTTAGGCACAATTATAGGCAGGCCTAGCCTCTCATTTGAAGCAAGTCCTCCCAAGGGCAATTCCTGTGGTAGAGTGCTCAGCCCATCAAACCACCAGTCCCCTATGTCTGTGAGCACATCAGCAACCATCAAGGTGGGGAAGCCCAACACCCCTGCATTCTCCACCAGCTCCTCAGTGGGGCCCTGAATATTTTTTCCTTTTTTTAAAAAAATTAACTCTTCTTTTTAAATTAACTATTATCTATATCAGAAAAATTAGAAAAAAAATACAATAAAAAAACATTTCAAACCAACCATAACAAAGGAGTAAGAAAAAGACAACTAACCTAAAATAACTACTTTACTTCCAACATGTTCCCACTCTACTGCAAGAAAATAACCTAATACAGCAACATTTCTGTGAACTTCTTCCTATCATACCCACGAGAAATTAACAAACCGTAGTCATTCCTGGGCATTCCCAGAATGTGAAATTTACCCATGATAGCTTATCTGTTCTTACTGGGTTATCGTTCTCCCTTCATTAATTGCTCTCTATTGCTAGTTCCCCTACATTCTATATTATAAACCATTTATTTTACATTTTTCAATGTTTACTTTAGTGGTAGCATATAATATTTCTCTTTTTGTGCCTGGCTTATTTTTTTTTTAAATTCAGTTTTATTGTGAAATATTCACATACCATACAGTCATCCATGGTGTACAATCAATTGTCTGCAGTACCATCTTATAGATGTGCGTTGATCACCCCAATCTATTTTTTAACATTTTCCTTACACCAGAAAGAATCAGAATAAGAATTAAAAAAAAAACCCACACACCCATAGCACCCCTCACCCCATCCCACCCTATTTTAATTTAGGTTTTGTCCCCATTTTTCTACTCATCTATCCATGCAGTGGATAAAGGGATTGGATCCACAGGGTTTTCACAATCACACTGTCATCCATTGTAAGCTACACTGTTATACAATCGTCTTTAAGAGTCAAGGCTACAGGGTTGGAGTCTGGTAGTTTCAGGTATTTACTGCTAGCTATTCCAATATATTAAAACCAAAAAAGTGCTATCTATACAGTGCACAAGAATGTCCACCAGAGTGACCTCTCGACTTCATTTGAAATCTCTCAGTCACTGAAACTCCATTTCATTTCATTTTGCATCCCCCTTTTGGTAAAGATGTTCTCAATTCCATGATGCCATGTCCAGATTCATCCCCGGGAGTCGTATCTTGTGTTGCCAGGGAGATTTACACACCTGGGAGCCAGGTCCCATGTAGGCTTATTTTGCTCAGCATTATGTCTTCAAGTTTCATGACATCATTCCTTCTCACTGCCAAGTAGTATTCCATCGTGTGTATATACCACATTTATTTATCCACTCATCTGTTGAAAGACATTTGCGTTGTTTCATCTCTTGCAATTGTGTATAATGCTACTATGAATATTGGTGTGCAGAGATCTGTTCGTGTCACTGCTTTCAGATCTTCCGGGAATATACCAAGAAGTGCAATTTCTGGATTGAAGGGTAACTCTATATCTGGTTTTCTAAGGAACTGCCAGACTGACTTCCAGAGTGGCTGAACCATTACACAGTCACACCAACAAGTTATAAGAGTTCCACTTTCTGCACATCCTCTCCAGCATTGTAATTTCCTGTTTGTTTAATGGCAGCCATTCTAATTGGTGTGACATGGTATCTTGTTGTGGTCTGAATTTGTATGTCTCTAATAGCAGGGAAGCTGAACATTTTTTCATGGGTTTCCTGGCCATTTGTATTTCCTCTTCAGAGAACTGTCTTTTCATATCTTTTGCCCATTTTATAATTGGGCTGTCTGTACTATTGTCATTGAGTTGTAGGATTTCTTTATATATGCAAGATGTCAGTCTTTTGTCAGATACATGGTTTCCAAAAATTTTTGTCCCATTGAGTTGGCTGCCTTGTCACCTTTTTGAGAAATTCTTTTGAGGTACAGAAACTTCTATGCTTGAGGAGCTCCCATTTATCTATTTTTTCTTTTGTTGCTTGTGCTTTTGGTGTAAGGTCTAGGAAGTGGCTGCCTAATACAAGGTCTTGAAGATGTTACCGTATATTATCTTCTATGAGTTTTATGGTACTGTTTCTTATATTGAGATCTTTAATCCACCTTGAGTTAATTTTTGTGTAGGGTGTGAGGTAGGGTTCCTCTTTCATTCTTTTGGTTATGGATATCCAACTCTCCCAGACCCATTTGTTGAAAAGACTGTTATGTTCCAGTTCAGTGGCTTTGGGGGCCTTATCAAAGATCAGTCAGGTGTAGATATGGGGGTCTATCTCGGAATCCTCAATTCGATTTCATTGATCAATATGTCTGTCTTTGTGCCAGTACCATGCTGTTTTCACAACTGTGGCTTTATAATAAGCTTCAAAGTCAGGGAGTGTAAGTCCTCCCACTTCGTTTTTCTTTTTTAGAGTGTCTTTAGCAATTCAAGGTATCTTCCCATTCGAAATAAATTTGATAACTTGCTTTTCCAAGTCTGCGAAGTAGGTTGTTTGAATTTTGATTGTGATTGCATTGAATCTGTAGATAAGTTTGGGTAGAATTGACATCTTAATGACATTTAGCCTTCCTATCCATGAACATGGAATATTTTTCCATCTTTTAAGGTCCCCTTCCATTTCTTTTACTAGAGTTATGTAGTTTTCTTTGTATAGGTTTTTTACATCTTTGGTTAAGTTTATTCCTAGGTACTTGATTTTTTTAGTTGCTATTGAAAATGGTATCTTTTTCTTGAGTGACTCTTCAATTTGTTCATTTCTAGCATATAGAAACATTACTGACTTATGTGCATTAATCTTGTATCACGCTACTTTGCTAAATTTGTTAGCTCTAGTAGCTGTATCATCAGTTTCTCAGGGTTTTCCATATATAAGATCATATCATCTGCAAACAATGACAGTTTTACTTCTTCCTTTCCAATTTGGATGCCTTTTATTTCATTGTCTTGCTGGATTGCCCTGGCTGGCACTTCCAGCACAATGTTGAATAACAGTGGTGACAGCGGGCATCCTTGTCTTGTTCCTGATTTTAGAGGGAAGGTTTTCAGTCTCTCATCATTGAGTACTATGCTGGCTGTGGGTTTTTCATATATGCTCTTTATCATATTGAGAAAGTTTCCTTCAATTCCTACCTTTTGAAGCGTTTTTATCAAAAATAGATGTTGGATTTTGTTGAATGCCTTTTAAGCATCTATTTGAGATGATCATTTGATTTTTCTCTTCTGATTTCTTAATGTGTTGTAATACACTCATTGATTTTCTTATGTTCAACCATCCTTGCATGCCTGAAATGAACCCCACTTGGTCATGCTATATGATTTTTTTAATGTGTTTTTGGATTTGATTTGCAAGTATTTTGTTGAGAATTTTTGCATCTATATTCATTGGGGAGATAGGCCTGTAGTTTTCCTTTTTTGTTTCATCTTTGCCTGGTTTTGGTATTAGATTGACATTAGCTTCATAAAATGGGTTAGGTAGTGTTCCATTTTCTTTGATGTTTTGAAAGAGTTTAAGTAACATTGGTGTCAGTTCTTTCTGGAAAGTTTGGTAGAATTCCCCTGTGAAGACATCTGGCCCTGGGCATTTATTTGTGGGAAGCTTTTTGATGACAGATTGGATCTCTTCGCTTGTGATTGGTTGGTTGAGGTCTTCTGTTTCTTCTCTGGTCAGTTTAGGTTCTTCATATGTTTCTAGGAGATTGTCCATTTCCTCTACATTATTGAGTTTGTTGGCATAGAGTTGTTCACAACATAATTTTTAAAATTTCTTTGGGATCCACAGTAATGTCACCTTTCTCATTCATTATTTTGTTTATATGGGTCTTCTCTCTTTTAGATTTTGTTAGTCTATCTAGGGGCTTTTCAATCTTGTTGATCTTCTCGAACCAACATTTGGTATTATTTATTTTACTTTTTTTTTGTTGTTGTTCTCTATGTCATTTATTTCTGCTTTAATTCTTGCTTTTTTTTTTCCTACTTGATTTAGGGTTGGTTTGCTCTTCATTTTCTAGCTTCTTCAGTTGATCCATTAGTTCTTTGATTTTGGTTCTTTCTTCCTTTTTAATGTATGCATTTAGTGCTATAAATATCCCCCTCAGTACCACTTTTGCTGCATCCCATAGGTTTTGGTATGTTGTATTCTCATTTTCATTCATCTCTATATATTTAGCAATTTCTCTTGCTATTTCTTCTTTCACCCACTGATTGTTCAGGAGTGTATTGTTTAACCTCCAGGTATTTGTGAATTTTCTAAGTCTCTGATGACTAGTGACTTCTAATAGTATTCCATTGTGGTCAGAGAATGTGCTTTGAATACTTACAATTTTTTTAATTTATTGAGGCTTGTTTTATGTCCCAGCATATGATCTATTCTGGAGAACGTTCTGTGAGCACTAGAGAAGAATGTGTATCCTGGTGATTTGGGATGTAATGTTCTATATAGATGTCTGTTAAATCCAATTCATTTATCATATTGTTTAGGTTTTCAATTTCCTTATTGGTCTTCTGTCTGGTTGATCTATCTATAGGAGAGAGTGATGTGTTGAAGTCTCCCACAATTATTGTGGAAACATCAATTGCTTCCTTTAGTTTTGCCAGTGTTTGTCTCATATATTTGGTTGCACCTTGTTTGGGTGCGTAAACATTAATGATTTTTATTTCTTCTTGTTGAATGTCCCCTTTTATTAGTATGTAGTGGCCATCTTTGTCTCTCATAACATCCTTGCATTTAAAGCCTATTTTATCTGAGACCAATATTGCTACTCCTGCTTTCTTTTGGCTGTAGCTTGCATGAAATATTTTTTCCATCCTTTCACTTTCAACTTCTCTGTGTCCCTGTGTCTAAGATGAGTCTCTTGTATGCAACATATTGACGGTTCTGGTTTTTTTTTTTTTTTTTTTTTTGGTCCATTCTGACAATCTATATCTTTTGATTGGGGAGTTTAACCCATTTACATTCAACATTATTACTGTGAAGGCATTTCTTTTTTTTTATTATTAAATTCAGTTTTATTGAAATAAATTCACACACCATACAATCATCCATGGTATACAATCCACTGTCCACAGTATGATAACATAGCTATGCGTTCATCACCACAATCTATCTCTGAACATTTTCCTTACATCAGAAAGAACCAGAACAAGAATAAAAAATAAAAGTGAAAAAAGAACACCCAAATCATCCCCCCATCCCACCCCATTTGTCCTTTAGTTTTTATCCCCATTTTTCTACTCATCCATACACTAGATAAAGGGGGTGTGATCCACAAGGTCTTCAAAATCACACTGTCACCCCTTGTAATCTACATTATTATATAATTGTCTTCAGGAGTCCAGACTGCTGGGTTGGAGTTTGGTAGTTTCAGGTATTTACTTCTAGCTATTCCAATACATTAAAGCCTAAGAGGTGTTATCTATATAATGCATAAGAATGTCCACCAGAGTGACCTCTTGACTCCATTTGAAATCTCTCAGCCACTGAAACTATTTTGCCTCATTTTGCATCCCCCTTTAGGTCAAGAAGATACTCTCAGTCCCACAATGCCAGGTCCACATTCATCACCGGGAGTCATATTCTGCATTGCTAGGGAGATTTACACCCCTGGGAGTCGGGTCCCACGTAGGGGGGAGGGCAGCGAGTTCACCTGTTGAGATGGCTCAGTTAGAGAGAGACAGGGCCACATCTCAGCAACAAAGAGGTACTCAGGGGGAGACTCTTAGGCACCATTACACGCAAGTTTAAACTCTCCTTTGTGGTAATGAGCTTCATAAGGGCAAGTCCCATGCTCGAGGGCTCAGTACATCAAACCGTGTGAAGGCATTTCTTGAATCAGCCATCTTATCTTTTGGTTTATGTTTCTCAGATATATTTTTCCCTCTCTCTCTTAATGTCCTTTGACATACCCATAATGAATCTCTTTAGTACTGAACCTTTCTCCATATCTCTCTCTCCTTTCTTTCTTTCTCAGTTGGTAGGGCTCCCTTAACTACCTCAAGTAGGACAGTTCTCTTCTTAGCAAATTTTCTCAGCATTTGTTTCTGAAAAATTTAAGCTCTCCCTCAAATTTGAAGGAGAGCCTTGCTGGATAAAGAATTCTTGGCTGGCAATTTTTCTCTCTTAGAATTTTAAGTATGTCATGCCACTGCCTTCTCACCTCCATGGTGGCTGCTGACTAGTCACTCCTCAGCCTTATGCTGTTTCCTTTATATGTGGTGAATTGCTTTTCTCTTGCTGCTTTCAGAACTTGCTCCTTCTCTTCAGTAGTTGACAGTCTGATCAGAATATGTCTCAGAGTGTGTTTATTTGGATGTATTCTATTTGGAATTCACTGGGCATTTATTATTTGTGTATTTATGGTGTTTAGAAGATTTGGGAAGTTTTCCCCAAGAATTTCTTTGAATAATCTTCCTAGACCTTTACCCTTTTCTTCCCCTTCTGGAATACCAATGAGTCTTATATTTGGACATTTTATATTATCTACCGTATCCCTGAGGTCCATTTCAATTTTTTTTATTTTTTTCCCCATTCTTTCTTTTGTTCTTTCATTTTGCATTCTGTCATCCTCCAGGTCACTGATTTGCTGTTCAGCTTCCTCTATCTTGTACTACAAGTATCCAGAATATCGTTAATTTGGTCAACAGTTTCTTTTATTTCCATAAGATCATCTATTTTTTTATTTGCTCTTGCAATTTTTCCTTTATGCTCTTCTAGGGTCTTCTTCATGTCCTTTATATCCTGTGCCATGCTTTCATTGTTTGTCTTAAGTTCTTTGATTAACTGCTCCAAGTACTGTGTCTCCTCTGATCTTCTGATTTGGGCATTTGGGCTTTGGTTAGCCATATCGTCTGTTTTTTTCATATGCTTTAAAATTTTCTATTGTTTTTGGCCTCTTGACATTTGCTTAACTTGGTAGGGTTCTTTTCAGATATGCAGACCGATTCAAACCCTTATCTCTAATATGTCAGATGTACAGCTTCATGGAGTAAACTTTCTCTAACTAACCAGCAGGTGGCACCCGCGAGCCACCTATTCCCATCAAGCCAGTTCTCCCCCACTTTGTCTTTGTGGTGAGTGGGGGTGTGAGTCTTGTGGCATCCAATTGGTGCACCAAGCTTGCATGTGTAGTTGGTGTTGCCAGCCCTGCATATGTGGTGTATGTCTGAGTAATTGGGGGGGGGAGCCGCTTTAATAATCAAATCTCCCAGTTGTTTCTGGAGATTTAAAGCTGTTGCAATAGTCTAATCCTTCAGTTCAGTCTTGCCACAGTTTTCTCTGCCACTGACCCACGAGTCCTTGGTATTTGAGTATGGTCCCTGGGGCTTGCGAGTGGGTCCCTCTTCCAAGCTGTGCACTCCTAGTTCTTCTGGTGAGGGACGACTGTGCTATGTCACAGGTGAGTGCCACACCCCAAGGGAAGTTCTGGGCTGCAGGGCTCTGTAGGGGCATTACAAGTCTGCTAAAAGGATGGCTGAGTCGGGCATGTTAATTTCTCCCTTTTCACACAGCTCCACCTTCCCAGCTCTGGGACAATCAGCTGAGGGTGCGGAAAAGACTATTGTCCATGCCAGGTATTGTGGCTGTGCGCGTGTTGTTGGAAACACTTCCTGTCACACTGGGTTGTTTGGGGCAGCTCTTGGCTGTGGAACTGGTGCTGAGCAGGAGCATTCCAAGCCCACTAGGAAGATGGCTGTAAGGGGACGCGCCCCTTTTCTTGGGAAGTTGTGGTGTTCAGCAAAGTTTCTCAACCACTGGACTTAATGCCTTTTTCTCAGAACTCTCTTAGATCTGCTCTTGTCTGGGCCCAAATTGCAAGTCTTTGAGGCTTGTGTAATGGGCTTCTTGGAGAAATTGTTTTAGAAAAAGAGGAAAAGATTAAAAAATAAAAAGAAGGGCCTTCCTTGCAGATCTAATGAGCTATTGAAATGCTAAGAGACAAGGAGATTAGGGGCATTAAGGAACAATCAAGAAAGCAGAGAAACTGGCTCTTCAGACAAGGAAACTCACCTTCTGGATTTGCATACGAGCCTGACTCTACCTGAGCCCTGCCCTTTTCCATTCTATGTTCACCAGAACTCCAAAACATCTTTGTTTTTATTTTTGGGTTTTTTGTTTGTTTGTTTGTTTGTTTGTTTTTGCTGTTTTTGCTAGCCCTGTCTCCTCCATGCTGGGCTGACTGCTGCTGGTATCTCCTGTGTCTGGTCTCAGTCTATCTGTGTTTTGAGTTTGGATCAGCAGACTGAGGTTTCAATAATAGCCACAACTGCAGTTCTCCCCCCTTGTTCTCAGCACAGATGGCCCCTCCTCCCATGGGACTGAGCCTGGCAGGGTGGGGCATGAGAATTTACAGATTTTGCTGATCTCAGTTGTTCCACACATTCGTGAGTGTTGTATGAAGTATGCTCAAAGTCAAATTGTTCTGTGGTGTCCGGTCCATGCAGTTCCCGGCTTTCTACCTACTGCCCTGGAGGAATAACTAAAACCTACACCTCACCACTCTGCCATCTTGCCCTACCCTCAAGTGAATGCACTTTATTATCTCTGTTATACCTCAGTAAAATTGATTTTAAAAGTAAAAACACAAAACTAAAGGTATGCATCTGCATTTCCTTGTAAAAGTTAACATTCAGGCAACTTAATAAATACAGCTGAAAATTTAAAAGAAAATAATAATATGGTAAGTTGTCCTTTGTAATGTAGGGAGATGTAAAGACAGGACAACAATGGCACTACGGAAGAAAGGAAGGATATTATATTGCTGTTTTTATATCTTTATGTTTTCAGAATGTCATATAAAATACTTTCTCTACTTGTCCATGCCCTGAACAAGTTATCCCAGCACCTCACTATTACTCTCAGGAAAATAAAAAGCAATATCCTAACTGTTATATTAGAGTACCTGCCCAAGAAATCAATTTACATCTTCCCAAAGATCTCGTCATCTGAGCTGTGCTCTCATTCAGTGGATAAAGTGAGAGTTTTGGTGTGCCACTGCTCCTAGTCCATCCCAGACACACAAAGAGCCAAGAATGCAATGAAGCTTTAGTACTCAAGTGAGCTCCCTGCTTCCCATCCAGGGAAGACCAAGTTACCCCATCCCTTCATCGTCCTTGCTACAGAAGGGTACATCTTACCTGATTCAGCACTGCAGATGTTTCTGGATTTGGTCTTAGTTTCCCTGGAATCTCCTCCTCATCTAGTTTGGACTCTCACCCTGCAGAAGAAGTGAGTTTAGAGATTGGCCACCCTCCGGGCACATTTGCCTCTCCAGTGAAACCTTGACCTACATTTGTGGGTTAGTCTCTCTACTGAGACAGATACAACATTGCCTAGTGTAAACCAGAGTTATTTGGCTCCAGGGGATTATTGCCAATGTTCCTAATAATTTGTGAATACTATCAGCCATTTGTCACACTCCTCTCCTCAAGGAGGACTAAACAAAGACCGTTGACTTGATACCCCTGTCCCAACCCCTCGCTCCAGTCTTCAAACTCAGAACCTGAGGACCTGCCTGGCCTTCAAACAGCACAAGCGCTGTGGGAAGCGTTAACCGAAGAGTCTGACCCACGGAGGCGGGATTGCCCTGCTCACCTCCACGCATGCGCCACTGAAGCCGGAAGTGAGGTTGAGACTCAGGGCTGCTCTTCCGGCAAATCGTCTCGGCTTCCTCAGGCGGGGCGGGGCTGAGAGAGATGCGAACGCTCTGGGTGAGAAAAGTGAGCAAAAAAGGAAAGCTGGAGGAGGTAGGTGGGTACACAGTTTTGGTGATAATACGGTTTGCAGATATTTGCAAGTCCTGTGAATTGTACAGCCACAGAGAGACTGTGTGACCGAGATGGTGCAGCCGTCCCAGGTCTAAGGACCACCTTCATAATCCACAGGTGTCAGATCAAGGCGACCTGCCGTCCACATTCCGTGGGGTGTGTGACAGCAGGAGACAGAGTCACATTCAATCTGTAAAGGAATAAACAGTGTTTCCACAACGATGGCTGATTTCTAGTGTGTACCAAGATAGTACAGACGGAGTTGCAAGGCAAGGAAAGTGTTTATTTGGGTGTCTTAGAATTGCAATTCAGGTAGCCTAGATTCAGGTAGAAAACCAAATTGTGTCCCATTTGGGGTATTCAAACAAGGGTTTTTAAAGAAAAAAAGGAATGTTACAAAAGTTGTTTGTTAAGAATTATCTTCAGTGGATATTCGAGGCTTTCCAAGTGCTCTTTAAGCTAGAGCACTTATTAGTTCATCTTATGGCTGGATTCTGGTGTCCCGTGTGCTTAAAATTCCTAGAAATGTTGCTTCTTGTCGTTTTGCTCGTTTCCACAATTTGTGATAACAGGCTGAGACCTGCGTTAGAGTAACTTCCTGAATGGCTTCCCATTCAGTCATGGTATCTTATTATTCTTTCTTTTTTTCTATTCACATTTCCACCTTTTTACCAAGATCTTTCACAGAAAGCGTTGCTGATCAACATTTGGTATTATTCCCTCCCTCCCAGGCAGGATCTTCCTTGGGAGTCATGACCCATGTGTGTGTGGAGGGGTGTGTGTGGGGTGGTGGTGGTAGTTAATTTATGCAAAGTTTACTTTAGAGGGGGCAGAGACGTTTGAGCAACAAAGAGGATCTCTGAGAGTGACCTGTAGGCATTAATAATAATTAGGCATAGTTTCATCATGATGAAAATAAGCTTTGTAAGTGCAAGCTTTAAGATCAAGGTTTTGGTGCATTAACATGGCCAGGGATGTGTAATTGTGGCTGATGTTTTAGGGATGAGACAACAAGTAAGAAACAGTCCTTTCCTTAGGTCTCTTGGACAGTCTATTTTACTTGAAGATGAAGCACTGTGGCCTGTAGCTGATTGCAAGTGTTCTCAGGAAAACATCAGAATACAACAAAAAAATTATCTGTGGATAATCTGAAGATTGGGAAATTCCTTATGAATAGCCCTGAGCTATGCTCTTGACATGGCTAAAAGTTACCGAGGTGCCGTTCTGGCAGTCTCAGAAGGTATTGCTGAATTTTGTTTGGACCTTCTGGGAAGGGGATTCTACCCCTATAGACCTTGCCTTTTACTGCAGGGCCCTCTAGCTCACACCTTCCCACCCTTCTCCCAACCACCCTTTGTTGCCTCCTCCCAGGTGGCTCTCCTGCTTTCCTGGGTCCATTTCTGCCCCTGACTCCATCTTCTCTTCTCACCCTCAATCTTTGCCTTGGACCATTCACTATACCCAGGATCTGCAGACCCCAGCTATTATCTGCTTCCCTCTTCATAGTCTTTAACCCCTCACAGATGTGAAGGCCCTTGTGTGTTTTACCCTGTGCTTTGCATTCCTTCATCCTTTAAGTCCCACCGTCACTGCCCCCTTCTTCCCATGACCCCCAGTTCCACTTAGACTCCCAGAATCCAACATTCCCCCGACCATTAAATTCCTTGCACACGTTTCCTCTTTGTTCTCATAAACCCAGAGGTGCACTTTAACCCCTCTGCATCTTTAACCATGCTGTACCTTTGAATCCTTGGTCCTCTCACTCCCCCTGAATTCTCCATGCCCCTTCATCCTCAGTCTCTCCACTCCCGCATCTTATTCCTATGTGCCCTTCTCCTGTGACCTCATTTTTATGCCACCCTATCTCACATTCTCATACTCATTTCCCTAACACTCCTTCTTTTCTGCTATGTGCCTAGATCGAAAATACTCTTCCATAGCACTTGTAAGTGTGACATTGAACTTATTGTCCTGTTGGGGTTTTGCATAGTTGAAGGTGTATAAAGGGTGCAAGCGGACCTTTTAAGGCATCTAGAAGTCTGGAGATACAACTGTGCTGTCAAAAATGGACACATCAAAATACATATGTGCACACTGACTGTGTGTGTGTGATTGTATGAATGTGGTTAGGACTGTCTGAATTAGTGTCACTGTTTGCCATAGTGGGTATGTATAAATGTGTGTGTGTTTTGTTGAGTGTATGGAATTTTATGAGATTATGTATAGGGTATATGTGTGTACATGTGTATGTGAGTGTATGTGACTATATGGTTGGGTGTGCATACACCTGTATGTTTGCTTCCATGTGTATATGGGTAACTGTGTGTGTAGTGTGTGCATGTGTGTGTGTGTGTGTTTGCATACAAACTAGGGCTTAAAGGTTCTAATCTTTAAGTAGGATATTGCGAACTTTAGATAGTAGACCTGGATGAAATTGTGGGATTTTTTTTTTGTAGGAAACACCAAAGGAATATTTGAACTCATATTTTAAGGTTCTTAATATTATAGAGGAAATGAGTGTTCATTACTCAGTGTTAAGCAAATGTGTCTGTGTGTGTGTGTGTGTGTGTATAGAGGACTACAGTAACTGTTAAGAGCCCTTGGATTGAGTAAGTAGCGTTGCCTTATCTGACAGTTGAGAAATCGTGGAATCTGCCTGTTAAACAATCTGATCTTCATGCTCTCATTTTTGAGAGATTCATAAACCTCTTCCTTTGGTTGATATTGTTCTGTTTAGATTTTTATCACTACTGGGGGAGCCAATATTTGGAATGGATATTTTCCAACAAAAATGTATAAATGAATAAAAATTAATTGGCATTGAGCTTTTCAGGTGGGTTCCTTGGTTTCAAATGTAAATTACTGGCACCATATTATTCCTTTTACTTGTATTTCTTTACAAAGCCTTCTCATTTCTTTTGCCTGATTCCATTTCTCTGGACATAACTTAAATGATGGTGAAGCTCAGTGGACTGAAGATTTGGAAAGAGCTCTACTTTGTGTGGAAGGACTTCTCAGGGAAGCAGAGCATCCAGTGAGATGCACCTACCTCACTGCCAGTCCCTCACGTCCAGACCTCAGCATTATTTGCTCCCTCCACTGGGACGCTGTGTGCCACCAGGATTCACAGAACAGAAAGAGCCTCTGCCAAACCCTCCAGTGTCTCTTTGGAGATGCCAAGTAGGAGTGTGTAATTATTTTCTGGTAATTGGTAACTGGGAAAGTGTTTTTCAGAAATATTCTCAGCTCCCCAAGCCTGCAGTCCCATTGCAGCTACAGGTGAAATGATAATTGCAGTTCTGTGGGGAGGTGAGGTCACAGAGGTCACAGAGTCACACTGAGCCCACTGTCCTGGAAGCGGAAAGGAGTAGGGTGAGTACTGCTGATATCAGTCCAAGAGGCAGAGTTTATAGAGAAAGGAGGCATATGAAGAGTCTGTGTAAGGGATCGTACTGGAAAAAAGGGAATCTTCAGGGGTTGAAACTCATCCAAGGCTAAAGTCACACAGGATGGAGTAATCATTCCTGAGTCCAGGGCTGAGCTGGTGTAGGGAGATGGGAGATCTGAGCCCTGACACCAGGCCCTGATGGCTCCTAGTGGGATTCAGTGTCCTCCTCAGTAACAGTGATTTCTGGTGTGTAATCAGAGTGATAAGAAAACCTGATTTCAGGTACTTAAAGGCAGGTGGTTCTAAAATGTATCTACTGGTCTGCCAACCTCACAGCTATCAAGAACAAATTCAGGATCACAGGAGGTGTGCATATAACACCTCCATGCTTAAAATAAAATATCAGATGAATCCACAAGCATCATTTAATCCCGTGTAGAAACAGTTTATGTGAATGGTAACTGCTGGGATGGAAATGTTTTCTCTGACTCTGATGTATGCAGTGCTTTCTGAAGACAGTAATTTTGTCTTTATTGAAAATTTACGTGGTCTGTTGATTATGGTGAGACTGTTCTCCCTCATGAATTAGGGAAGCAGCATTTAGGGAAAAAGTAAGTTTGTAATTATGGGCTTCAGAAAGCTGTCGTCATGCTCAAATGTATCCTGTGGTGTTTCTAATATGTTAAGATATTCTAATCTTATTTGAAAAATATACCATTTCAGTTATTGAAAATGCACAGGATTCCATGCTAGGGAGATTTCATTTTCCATATGTGTCTTATATTTTTAATAATATACTCATCTCATTGCCAGTAGTTTTACTTAACTCATGTATTAGTTAATTGATGATTATATGAAATACAAAGAGTAGTGATTTGGTTTCTAGCCTACACTACTTATTTTTTAATGTATTCGTGTTTCAGGCCCTGTAGGTTAGAGTGCCATAGGAGATTGTTGAGTAATTCCTGAGGTAGGCATTGTCATACCTTTGTTCCTGGCATAAAAGCAAATGAGTTTTCTGTTGCTATCCTTATATTGAGCCAATATTGCTTTCCTTAAATCCAAGTTGGTTATGGGGAAGGTTCCTGTAGTGTTTTACTGCAACTGATGCATCAACATTATATTATCTTTTAAACCTTTATTCGTAATTAATATTGCTCCTGGATTATATATTTACACATTACTGGACACTTCCTATCACCAAAATGGGTAAATGATATTACCAGTTTAAAATCACATTACAAGGGGTAAAAAAAGCTCAATCTATATCTCGAATATTTAAGAACGCAGCTAACTAGTTTTGTGAGTAGAGCATGGTGGTTAACTGCCAAGCCAGGTCCAAGTCTCCACTCTGCCCCTAACCAGCACATGAATATAGACAAACCTCCCTGTGCTTCACTTTCGTTGTCTTTATAGTAAAAGCAATAGTAGTGGCCACCTCATAGATTTGTGAAGAATAAGGAAGTTACGACATAGAAGCTTCATGGCAGTGATTCCCTCATTAATAAGACACTTTAATTGTTACACATTCATCTATCAGCAAACTCTTAAGAAAACACAGACTTTAAGTAAATATTTGTTAGTGAGTACTAATGGTAAGTGGAAAAGACTGGGTTTCAGTTGACATGTGGCCCACATCTCCTATTCCTGTGCAGAATATTCTGGCTCTGAAGAGAAACGTCAGTGTCTGGGAACCTGCAGAATGTCCTCCAGGGATTTGGCAACAGGCTTGGTCATCTTATGCCAGACTGTAGTTGGGGTGCTGGGGAATTTCTCTCTTCTTTACCATCACATCTTTCTTTATGTCACTGGATGCAGGTTAAGGTCCATAGATTTGCTTCTCAAGAACCTGATTGTAGCCAACGCCTTGTCCATCCTCACTTGTGGAGTCCCCAGGACAATGGCAGCATTTGGGTTGAAAGATTTCCTCAATGATACTGGATGCAAACTTCTTTTCTACTTTCGCAGTGTGGGCAGGGGTGTGTGCATTGGCAGCACCTGCCTCTTGAGTATCTTCCAGGCCATCACCATCAGCCCCAATAACTCCAGGTAGGCGGAGATTAAAGTGAAAGCTCCCAATTACATCGGCCTCTCCATATCCCTGTGCTGGCTCCTCTACATGCTGATAAATATCGTTTTTCCTGTGTTTGTGACTGGCAATTGGAGAAATGATAGCATCATAAAGAGAAAAGATTACGGGTACTGTTCTTCTAAATATCAGGGCAGAAGTGTAACCTCACTCTATGCTGCATTGTTAGCATTCCCTGATGCTCTATGTTTGGGGCTCATGCTCTGGGCCAGTGGCTCCATGGTTTCCATCCTGTACAGGCACAAGCAGCGGGTCCAACACATTCACAGGACCACCCTCTCCCCGAGGTCCTCCCCTGAGTCCAGAGCTACACAAACCATCCGTATACTGGTGAGCACCTTTGTATCCTTCTATACCATCTCCTGCATCTTTCAGATTTGTATTAGTCTGTTTGCTAATCCTGGTTTGTTTCTGCTGCAGATAGATGCAATATTTGCTTTGTTTTTTCCAACTATCAGCCCATTTGTTCTCATGGGCTGTGATTCCAGTGTATCTGGGGTCAGCCTTTCCTGCAGAAGGAATAAAAATTTCCCTAATTCCATCAGATATACATAAATGGTATTTCTTTGTACAACATTCAGTTGCTTCTTCATCTGGCCATCACAGAATTGTAAGCAGAATTATGAAGCTGTCACATATTACAGGAGAGTGGCAGTAAACACACCATGTATATTTATTTTTATATGTATGAATGCATGCTTTTGTGTTTGTATTTGTCTGTATACACACACACACACACACACTCCTTCATTCATACACAGAACATGTTTCTTTTCTATCAGGCAATAGTATTTGAAAATTGTATGTTAGGAAATTAAGAACAATGCTAATTACAATGAAAAAATGTATTAACATTAAAGTTCATTTTACCTGATTTAAATGTGTCTATTTCTATATTATATGTTTATATATTTGTCAATTAATTGTTTAAAGTTATATGAAATATTTTTTCATTTTTTATTCTTTAATCTTTGTGTTTTTGCCCTCTCTGTTGAAAAATATACAATTGAATATAGTCAGTAATTTACTCTATCAGGAGAAGCTTGTCTGTTTGTTAATAATGAATATATTTGGAATTAAATTTATCAACTGATTGTCTTCTCCTCATAACACTTCTATATTCCTATTTTGTATATCTTAACTTTTTGTCAGTTGATTTTTAAAATAATTCTACATTTTACCCTTTTTGTTTGGAAGTTGTAGAAAGTATCTTTCAGTTTTGAATCTAGAAAATACACTTTACAGTTTAAAACTAATCACAGTATCAAGTTACTTCATAGCTTTAACCTCTGCTTTGAAGATATAAGAACAATAACATGATACTAATTTATATACCTTCTGTCAATGTAAAAGAAATTATGATGTGTTGAAAATATTTCAGGGTCATTCCCAAGTCATAAGTGTACTGCTTGGTGAAATTTATAAAACAGGCCACTGTCTGTATGACGCTCCTAGATTAGAAACCAGAATATTTTATAAAGTTCATACTTTAAAAACTAGAATATTGCATGAAGACCCTATGAAGGAAAAGCAGAATATTTTATCCCTGAGATGCATCCCTGTGGCCCTTCCTTGTGAATCTCAAGGGTAACCACTCTTTTCACATCTCACAGCTTAGATCACTTTCACCTTTTTTATTCTTTGTATAAATGGAATCATACCACCTGGTGTCTTTAGTTTTGGGACTTTGAAGTTGCATATGTTTTCTTGAATTTATCTGTATCTTTGCATGTTGTTGTGTATCATTTATTAGCATTGGTGATGGAATTCCCTTGTGTGAATTTCAAACAGTTTGATCATTCTACTGTTGATGCACATGTGAGTGTTTTTCAGTTTGGGGCTGTTAGGAAGAGTTCTGGATGTAAATCCTAGAAAACATTTTCCTGACACAGGTATGAGTTTCTTTTTGGTATATATACAGAGTATAGAAATTCTGTGCCATGTGTTTACATCTCTTCATCTTTAGAAGACACTGCCAAACAGATTTCCAAAATGTGTGTACCAATTTTCACAGCCACCGGTAATGTGTGAGTTTACCACTGCGTGCATATCTTTGCCAACATTTGAAATATTCTGTCATTTTCATTTCTGGTAGGTATGTGCTGTATCAAGTAGTGACTATTCGCATTTCTTGTTAAGTAAAGAAGTTAATCAATTTTCACGTTTATTAGCCATTGGGTAAAATCTTTTTTTGAGTCTCTGTTAGTTGTTTTTGCCCATTTTATTCCTGTTGTGTCATCAGTGTTTTCCTTCTTGATCTGTAAGGCTTTTTTATATATTCTGGATAGGAGTGTTTCTTGGTGTCCCTTCTCCCACACCCCTCCCTCGCACTCTAATTCTCTCTTTCTTTCACTGTCAAACTCAGTATCTTTTGATGAGATGTTCTTAATTTTAATAGAATCTAATTTGTGATTTTTATATTTTGTTTTGTGTAACAATCTTTTCCTATTTTAAAACCACAGAGTTGTTCTCCTTTGTCTTCTTCTAAAAACATAATTGTTACCTGTAAAATTTAGATCAGCAAACTATTCCTAATCAATATGTTGTACTACGGGTAGGATTTAATTTTTACCAACAAGCTAACAAATTTCAATTTATTCTGAAAATGTTGTCATTTGTTTTTTCTACTTTGCTTTTGCTTTCTGTGCCTCATCCAGTTTAACCTTATATTTTTTGTGATGTCTGCTGGGAATTCTTTCACTTCCTGCTCTTTCAGTCATTATAAACCCCATAGAACCACACAGCTAAAGTTCGTACACTTGTCAAAAATTTTCTATTGGCCTTTTTGTAGGAGGATTGATTATTCCCATTTTTTAAAGGATAAATTTACACCCTATTGGGAGAAAATGCACCACAGCTGTCTCAGATTCTTTTATCCTTTTCCTTTTTTCATGTATCGTGTCAACTTATGTTCCTGTGTTTCAAGAAATTTATATAACAAACAGCCTTGGGGGATGGCTGTAATGTCTCTAATCTTAGGGCAAGTTAATTACCTGAACAATATCCTAGATGTCATGCCTCCATGTGAGGAAATGCTGGGCAGCTTTGCATGTAACGTATTTTAGGGGATTGTGCTTCCTTAACCTTGAGTTTCCTCAGCTGTGATGCAATTCCACTCCCTATGCAGCATATTGTGTATGTGAATAATGGGATAAGAGGGAAATAGTTATAACTTTGAAGCACTGGCTGTAGGAAAGATAAAGAAGTAGATCAAGCTTGCCTTGTCATGTGCTTCTTGGCCCCTCCTAGGTGCTGCTCCGTGCCACCTGCCTCCTTCCCGGGACAGAGAGCCCTGCCTTGCAAGTGTCCCCTCTAAGGCTGACACCCCTCCCTTCTTGTCAGGACCCCTGGGAAATATGTGGGGTAATGTCAGAGAACATCCATGAGAAAAGAGTGAGTCTGCCCAGAAAGACAAAGTAAGGGAAGTTGTAGTTTTGGAAATTGGGGCAGTTTGGGTACCATCTGACAAAGGCAGTGGTTGGAAGACTGTACCCTGGTAGTGGAGAAATCAGACACCAGGGGTCATATGGGGAGACACTGGGCAAAAGCCATAGGTGGCATCAAATTAGGTGAGTGGGAGGCGGGGCAAGATGGCAGACTGGTGAGCTGTATGTTTTAGTTACTCCTCCAGGAAAGTAGGTAGAAAGCCAGGAAATGCATGGACTGGACACCACAGAGCAATCTGACTTTGGGCATACTTCATACAACACTCATGAAAACGTGGAACTGCTGAGATCAGCGAAATCTGTAAGTTTTTGCGGCCAGGGGACCCGCACCCCTCCCTGCCAGGCTCAGTCCCGTGGGAGGAGGGGCTGTCAGCTCCGGGAAGGAGAAGGGAGAACTGCAGTGGCAGCCCTTATGGGAAACTCATTCTACTGATCCAAACTCCAACCATAGATAGACTGAGACCAGACATCAGAGAATCTGAGAGCAGCCAGCCCAGCAGAGAGGAGACAGGCATAGAAAAAAAAAAAAAAAACAACACGAAAAACTCCAAAATAAAAGCGGAGGATTTTTGGAGTTCTGGTGAACATAGAAAGGGGAAGGGCAAAGCTCAGGCCTGAGCTCAGGCCCTGAGGCGCATATGCAAATCCCGAAGAAAAGCTGATCTCTCTGCCCTGTGGACCTTTCCTTAATGGCCCTGGTTGCTTTGTCTCTTAGCATTTCAATAACCCATTAGATCTCTGAGGAGGGCACTTTTTCTTTTTTTTTTTTTTTAATCCTGTTTTCTTTTTCTAAAACAATTACTCTAAGAAGCCCAATACAGAAAGCTTCAAAGACTTGCAAGTTGGGCAGGTCAAGTCAAGAGCAGAAAAAGGAGAGCTCTGAGACAAAACGCAATAATCCAGTGGCTGAGAAAATTCACTAAACACCACAACTTCCCAAGAAAAGGGGGGTGTCCGCTCACAGCCATCATCCTGGTGGACAGGAAACACTCCTGCCCATCGCCAGCCCCATAGCCCAGAACTGCCCCAGACAACCCAGTGTGACGGAAGTGCTTCAGATAACAGGCACACACCACAAAACTGGGCGTAGACATTAGCCTTCCCTGCAACCTCAGCTGATTGTCCCAGAGTTGGGAAGGTGGAGCAGTGTGAATTAACAAAGCCCCATTCAGCCATCATTTCAGCAGACTGGAAGCCTCCCTACACAGCCCAGCAGCCCAGAACTGCCCTGGGGGGTAGGAACTCACCTGTGACATAGCACAGTCATCCCTCAACAGAGGACCCAGGGTGCACGGCCTGGAAGAGGGGCCCACTTGCAAGTCTCAGGAGCCATACGCCAATACCAAGGACTTGTGGGTCAGTGGCAGAGACAAACTGTGGCAGGACTGAACTGAAGGATTAGACTATTGCAGCAGCTTTAAAACTCTAAGATCACCAGGGAGATTTGATTGTTAGAGCCACCCCCCCCTCCCTGACTGCCCAGAAACACGCCCCATATACAGGGCAGGCAACACCAACTACACACGCAAGCTTGGTACACCAATTGGACCCCACAAGACTCACTCCCCCACTCACCAAAAAGGCTAAGCAGGGAAGAACTGGCTTGTGGAGAACAGGTGGCTCGTGGACGCCACCTGCTGGTTAGTTAGAGAAAGTGTACTCCACAAAGCTATAGATCTGATAAATTAGAGATAAGGACTTCAATTGGTCTACACATCCTAAAAGAACCCTATCAAGTTCAGCAAATGCCACGAGGCCAAAAACAACAGAAAATTATAAAGCATATGAAAAAACCAGACGATATGGATAACCCAAGCCCAAGCACCCAAATCAAAAGACCAGAAGAGACACAGCACCTAGAGCAGCTACTCAAAGAACTAAAGATGAACAATGAGACCATAGTACGGGAGACAAAGGAAATCAAGAAGACCCTAGAAGAGCATAAAGAAGACATCGCAAGACTAAATAAAAAAATGGATGATCTTATGGAAATTAAAGAAACTGTTGACCAAATTAAAAAGATTCTGGACACTCATAGTACAAGACTAGAGGAAGTTGAACAACGAATCAGTGACCTGGAAGATGACAGAATGGAAAATGAAAGCATAAAAGAAAGAATGGGGAAAAAAATTGAAAAAATCGAAATGGACCTCAGAGATATGATAGATAATATGAAACGTCCAAATATAAGACTCATTGGTGTCCCAGAAGGGGAAGAAAAGGGTAAAGGTCTAGGAAGAGTATTCAAAGAAATTGTTGGGGAAAACTTCCCAAATCTTCTAAACAACATAAATACACAAATCATAAATGCTCAGCGAACTCCAAATAGAATAAATCCAAATAAACCCACTCTGAGACATATACTGATCACATTGTCAAACACAGAAGAGAAGGAGCAAGTTCTGAAAGCAGCAAGAGAAAAGCAATTCACCACATACAAAGGAAACAGCATAAGACTAAGTAGTGACTACTCAGCAGCCACCATGGAGGCAAGAAGGCAGTGGCACGATATATTTAAAATTCTGAGTGAGAAAAATTTCCAGCCAAGAATACTTTATCCAGCAAAGCTCTCCTTCAAATTTGAGGGAGAGCTTAAATTTTTCACAGACAAACAAATGCTGAGAGAATTTGCTAACAAGAGACCTGCCCTACTGGAGATACTAAAGGGAGCCCTACAGACAGAGAAACAGAGACAGGACAGAGAGACTTGGAGAAAGGTTCAGTACTAAAGAGATTCGGTATGGGTACAATAAAGGATATTAATAGACAGGAAAAATATGACAAACATAAACCAAAGGATAAGATGGCCGATTCAAGAAATGCCTTCACGGTTATAACGTTGAATGTAAATGGATTAAACTCCCCAATTAAAAGATATAGATTCACAGAATGGATCAAAAAAATGAACCATCAATATGTTGCATACAAGAGATTCATCTTAGACACAGGGACACAAAGAAACTGAAAGTGAAAGGATGGAAAAAAATATTTCATGCAAGCTACAGCCAAAAGAAAGCAGGTGTAGCAATATTAATCTCAGATAAAATAGACTTCAAATGCAGGGATGTTTTCAGAGACAAAGACGGCCACTACATACTAATAAAAGGAGCAATTCAGCAAGAAGAAATAGCAATCGTAAATGTCTATGCACCCAATCAAGGTGCCACAAAATACATGAGAGAAACACTGGCAAAACTAAAGGAAGCAATTGATGTTTCCACAATAATTGTGGGAGACTTCAACACATCACTCTCTCCTATAGATAGATCAACCAGACAGAAGACCAATAAGGAAATTGAAAACCTAAACAATCTGATAAATGAATTAGATTTAACAGACATCTACAGGACATTACATCCCAAATCACCAGGATACACATACTTTGCTAGTGCTCACGGAACTTTCTCCACAATAGATCATATGCTGGGACATAAAACAAGCCTCAATAAATTTAAAAAGATTGAAATTATTCAAAGCACATTCTCTGACCACAATGGAATACAATTAGAAGTCAATAACCATCAGAGACTTAGAAAATTCACAAATACCTGGAGGTTAAACAACACACTCCTAAGCAATCAGTGGGTTAAAGAAGAAATAGCAAGAGAAATTGCTAAATATATAGAGACGAATGAAAATGAGAACACAACATACCAAAACCTATGGGATGCAGCAAAAGCAGTGCTAAGAGGGAAATTTATAGCACTAAACGCATATATTAAAAAGGAAGAAAGAGCCAAAATCAAAGAACTAATGGATCAACTGAAGAAGCTAGAAAATGAACAGCAAACCAATCCTAAACCAAGTACAAGAAAAGAAATAACAAGGATTAAAGCAGAAATAAATGACATAGAGAACAAAAAAACAATAGAGAGGATAAATATCACCAAAAGTTGGTTCTTTGAGAAGATCAACAAGATTGACAAGCCCCTAGCTAGACTGACAAAATCAAAAAGAGAGAAGACCCATATAAACAAAATAATGAATGAAAAAGATGACATACCTGCAGATCCTGAAGAAATTAAAAAAATTATAAGAGGATACTATGAACAACTGTATGGCAACAAACTGGATAATGTAGAGGAAATGGACAATTTCCTGGAAACATATGAACAACCTAGACTGACCAGAGAAGAAATAGAAGACCTCAACCAACCCATCACAAGCAAAGAGATCCAATCAGTCATCAAAAATCTTCCCACAAATAAATGCCCAGGGCCAGATGGCTTCACAGGGGAATTCTACCAAACTTTCCAGAAAGAACTGACACCAATCTTACTCAAACTCTTTCAAAACATTGAAGAAAATGGAACACTACCTAACTCATTTTATGAAGCTAACATCAATCTAATACCAAAACCAGGCAAAGATGCTACAAAAAAGGAAAACTACCGGCCAATCTCCCTAATGAATATAGATGCAAAAATCCTCAACAAAATACTTGCAAATCGAATCCAAAGACACATTAAAAAAATCATACACCATGACCAAGTGGGGTTTATTCCAGGCATGCAAGGATGGTTCAGCATAAGAAAATCAATCAATGTATTACAACACATTAACAGGTCAAAAGGGAAAAATCAATTGATCATCTCAATAGATGCTGAAAAAGCATTTGACAAAATCCAACATCCGTTTTTGATAAAAACACTTCAAAAGGTAGGAATTGAAGGAAACTTCCTCAACATGATAAAGAGCATATATGAAAAACCCACAGCCAGCATAGTACTCAATGGTGAGAGACTGAAAGCCTTCTCTCTAAGATCAGGAACAAGACAAGGATGCCCGCTGTCACCACTGTTATTCAACATTGTGCTGGAAGTGCTAGCCAGGGCAATCCGGCAAGACAAAGAAATAAAAGGCATCCAAATTGGAAAAGAAGAAGTAAAACTGTCATTCTTTGCAGATGATATGATCTTATATCTAGAAAACCCTGAGAAATCGACGATACAGCTACTAGAGCTAATAAACAAATTTAGCAAAGTAGCGGGATACAAGGTTAATGCACATAAGTCAGTAATGTTTCTATATGCTAGAAATGAACAAACTGAAGAGACACTCAAGAAAAAGATACCATTTTCAATAGCAACTAAAAAAATCAAGTACCTAGGAATAAAC
Organism: Choloepus didactylus; assembly: GCF_015220235.1. Classification (NCBI taxonomy): domain Eukaryota; kingdom Metazoa; phylum Chordata; class Mammalia; order Pilosa; family Megalonychidae; genus Choloepus; species Choloepus didactylus. Next base: position 5,549,313 of record NC_051333.1, on the reverse strand, counting down.
TTAACCAAAGATGTAAAAGACCTATACAAAGAAAACTACATAACTCTACTAAAAGAAATAGAAGGGGACCTTAAAAGATGGAAAAATATTCCATGTTCATGGATAGGAAGACTAAATGTCATTAAGATGTCAATTCTACCCAAACTCATCTACAGATTCAATGCAATCCCAATCAAAATTCCAACAACCTACTTTGCAGACTTGGAAAAGCTAGTTATCAAATTTGTTTGGAAAGGGAAGATGCCTCGAATTGCTAAAGACACTCTAAAAAAGAAAAACGAAGTGGGAGGACTTACACTCCCTGACTTTGAAACTTATTATAAAGCCACAGTTGCTAAAACAGCATGGTACTGGCACAAAGATAGACATATAGATCAATGGAATCGAATTGAGAATTCAGAGATAGACCCTCAGATCTATGGCCGACTGATCTTTGATAAGGCCCCCAAAGTCACTGAACTGAGTCATAATGGTCTTTTCAACAAATGGGGCTGGGAGAGTTGGATATCCATATCCAAAAGAATGAAAGAGGACCCCTACCTCACCCCCTACACAAAAATTAACTCAAAATGACCAAAGATCTCAATATAAAAGAAAGTACCATAAAACTCCTAGAAGATAATGTAGGAAAACATCTTCAAGACCTTGTATTAGGTGGCCACTTCCTAGACTTTACACCCAAAGCACAAGCAACAAAAGAGAAAATAGATAAATGGGAACTCCTCAAGCTTAGAAGTTTCTGCACCTCAAAGGAATTTCTCAAAAAGATAAAGAGGCAGCCAACTCAATGGGAAAAAATTTTTGGAAACCATGTATCTGACAAAAGACTGATATCTTGCATATATAAAGAAATCCTACAACTCAATGACAATAGTACAGTCGGCCCAATTATAAAATGGGCAAAAGATATGAAAAGACAGTTCTCTGAAGAGGAAATACAAATGGCCAAGAAACACATGAAAAAATGTTCAGCTTCACTAGCTATTAGAGAGATGCAAATTAAGACCACAATGAGATACCATCTAACACTGATTAGAATGGCTGCCATTAAACAAGCAGGAAACTACAAATGCTGGAGGGGATGTGGAGAAATTGGAACTCTTATTCATTGTTGGTGGGACTGTATAATGGTTCAGCCACTCTGGAAGTCAGTCTGACAGTTCCTTAGAAAACTAGATATAGAGCTACCATTCGATCCAGCGATTGCACTTCTCGGTATATACCCGGAAGATCGGAAAGCAGTGACACGAACAGATATCTGCACGCCAATGTTCATAGCAGCATTATTCACAATTGCCAAGAGATGGAAACAACCCAAATGTCCTTCAACAGATGAGTGGATAAATAAAATGTGGTATATACACACGATGGAATACTACGCGGCAGTAAGAAGGAACGATCTGGTGAAACATATGACAACATGGATGAACCTTGAAGACATAATGCTGAGCGAAATAAGCCAGGCACAAAAAGAGAAATATTATATGCTACCACTAATGTGAACTTTGAAAAATGTAAAACAAATGGTTTATAATGTAGAATGTAGGGGAACTAGCAATAGAGAGCAATTAAGGAAGGGGGAACAATAATCCAAGAAGAACAGATAAGCTATTTAACGTTCTGGGGATGCCCAGGAATGACTATGGTCTGTTAATTTCTGATGGATATAGTAGGAGCAAGTTCACAGAAATGTTGCTATATTAGGTAACTTTCTTGGGGTAAAGTAGGAACATGTTGGAAGTTAAGCAGTTATCTTAGGTTAGTTGTCTTTTTCTTACTCCCTTGTTATGGTCTCTTTGAAATGTTCTTTTATTGTATGTTTGTTTTCTTTTTAACTTTTTTTCATACAGTTGATTTAAAAAAGAAGGGAAAGTTAAAAAAAGAAAAAAAAGAAAAACAAGGGGGAAAAAAAGATGTAGTGCCCCCTTGAGGAGCCTGTGGAGAATGCAGGGGTATTCGCCTACCCCACCTCCATGGTTGCTAACATGACCACAGACATAGGGGACTGGTGGTTTGATGGGTTGAGCCCTCTACCACAGGTTTTACCCTTGGGAAGACGGTTGCTGCAAAGGAGAGGCTAGGCCTCCCTATGGTTGTGCCTAGGAGCCTCCTCCCGAGTGCCTCTTTGTTGCTCAGATGTGGCCCTGTCTCTCTAGCTAAGCCAACTTGAAAGGTGAAATCACTGCCCTCCCCCCTACATGGGATCAGACACCCAGGGGAGTGAATCTTCCTGGCAACGTGGAATATGACTCCCGGGGAGGAATGTAGACCTGGCATCGTGGGACGGAGAACATCTTCTTGACCAAAAGGGGAATGTGAAAGGAAATGAAATAAGCTTCAGTGGCATAGAGATTCCAAAAGGAGCCGAGAGGTCACTCTGGTGGGCACTCTTATGCACACTTTAGACAACCCTTTTTAGGTTCTAAAGAATTGGGGTAGCTGGTGGTGGACACCTGAAACTATCAAACTACAACCCAGAACCCATGAATCTCGAAGACAGTTGTATAAAAATGTAGCTTATGAGGGGTGACAATGGGATTGGGAAAGCCATAAGGACCACACTCCACTTTGTCTAGTTTATGGATGGATGAGTAGAAAAATAGGGGAAGGAAACAAACAGACAAATGTACCCAGTGTTCTTTTTTACTTCAATTGCTCTTTTTCACTCTAATTGTTATTCTTGTTATTTTTGTGTGTGTGCTAATGAAGGTGTCAGGGATTGATTTGGGTGATGAATGTACCACTATGTAATGGTACTGTAAACAATCGAAAGTACGATTTGTTTTGTATGACTGCGTGGTATGTGAATATATCTCAATAAAATGAAGATTTAAAAAAAAAAAAGAAAAAAAACTAAGCATGTCAAAGGAGAGGCTAAGCCTACTTACAATTGTGCCTAAAGGTCATCCCTAGAGAACCTCTTTTGTTGCTCAGATGTGGCCTCTCTTTCTAAGCCAACCCAGCAGGTAAACTGTCCTCCCCCCTACATGGGACATGACTCCCAGGGGCATAAATCTCCCTTGCAACGTGGGACATGAGTCCTGGGGATGAACCTGGGCCCAGCATCATGGGATTGAGAAAATCTTCTTGACCAAAGGGGGAAAGAGAAATGGGAAAAAAAGAAAGTTTCAGCAGCTGAGAGATTTCAAATAGAGTCAAGAGGTCATCTTGGAGGTTATTCTTATGCGTTATATAGAGATCCGTTTTTAGTGTATTGGAATAGCTAGAAGGAAATACCTGAAACTGTTGAACAGCAACCGAGTAGCCCTGATTTTTGAAGATGATTGTATAACTATGTAGCCTACATGGTGTGACTGTGTGCTTGTGAAGACCTTGTGGCTCACACTGCCTTTATCCAGTGTATGCACAGATTAGAAGAAAAACGGGAATAAAAATTGAATAATAGAGGGATGGAGGGATGGGATGTTTTGGGTGTTCTTCTTTACTTGTTTTTTTATTCTTGTTTTTATTTTTTGGGGGGGGAAGTAATGAAAATGTTCAAAAATTGATTTTGGTGATGAAAGCACAAATATATGATGGTACTGTGAACAGCTGATTGTACATTGTGGATGACTGTGAATACATCTCAATAAAACTGAATTTAAAAAACAAAAAACAAAACAACAAAAAAAAAGTTAGGTGAGTGGACTTGCATGCAGACCGACCCTCCAGTGCCACCTCCCAGCACTCAACTTTCCAAAGTGAAAAAGGTGCAGCTTTGCTTTAGTCATGATTCATGTTACTTTTAGGTTATTAAAAGGTGTCTTTCTTATTTCAACCAAAATCAGAGATAAAGCCTATATAGCAGCACTTTACTAGAAGCTTCACCTGAGTCTCTGGGACTTGCACGAAATTTCTAAGGAGATGGTCACAACTCATCTGCAGAGCAATGACTGTTTTGATCACACCGTGTGTTTTCACAGGCCAGGAGTGAAGATTAAAGGAGGGTTTAGGGTGTTTCTGGATGAGACTATCTGAGCTACTGTCACTTTTCCTCTCTGCCACAATGAAGGGTTGGGTGGGGATCCTTTACCTCAATTCATGAAAGGAAGATATTTAAGAGCCAGGCAGAGTTCAACATGTGTCCGCTGCATTTGGATGGGTCTTTTGCCCTCCTAAGTACTCTAAAGGATAAGAGGCCATCAGAAGGATCCCCTCCTGCAGAAGAGGGATTTGCAGTAAATGCTACTTTGCAGAAGTAGGAAGAAACTGCAGCCCAGGATTTGCCAGCACAGAGAATGTATGACTCTTTCCCATGGGACAGCTGTTGACCCCACATGAGGGAGACCTCACTGGTTTGGACTTAGGTCTTGTCCATCTAGTCCACTTGGAGACTTTCTTTGGCCCCCTTTCTCTCTTAAAAGCTCTGCCCAGCATTTGCCTGTGAGCTTTCAGTTGTACAGACCACTTGTCCTCTCATCTGCTCTTCTGTGGACACGTGGGCAGATACTTCACAGGCTCCCCAGCCTACAGGCGTTTGGGCAATTCATGCACAAGGAGGCACTGGCAGGGACTGGAGAGGGAGGTGTCAGGCTGTGGATCCCTCCAGTGCTGATGGCCCTGGCTGCTGTGCTCAGGTCACAACCTTCCCTGTGTTTTTCCTGTAGCCCTGGGAGGTGTGTGTGTGTGGAGAGCAGCTTCCAGCGACTAACCTCTGCATTGCCTCAACATTCCCTGTGAGTGAAACACCCAGAATAGATATTTTCCTTACTGGACCTTGACTAATGGAAATTTACATAAAATAAGTATGCCTTCAGAATAACGGTATCTTAAATTTAGTGAATTAGGATATGTAAAAATTCTGCTAAGAAGAGCCTGTTTACTTTTATTGAGTATTATGCTAAATGTCCTATTTCCATACAGTTTGATTTCATTATGTCACAGGCTTTCTTTAAACATGGTTTACTGAGATGTAATTTACATCATGTAAAATTCATACACTTTAGATGTTCAGTTCCATGAGTTTTGATAAATGTATATACTCATGTAACTACCACCAATGTCTAGGTATAGAGCTTTGCCAGTACTCCAAAGATTTCTGTTCCCTTTGAAATTGATATCCTCCCCACACATCACACCCTGGGAAACTTTGATAGGATTTCTTTTTCCATATCTTTATCTTTTTCAGAATATCTTATAAATAGTATCATATAATATATGGCATTTTGAAACTTTTTTTCTTTCATACAGCATAATTCCTTTGATGTTCACTCATGGTGTTGCCTATATCATTAGTTTATTTTTATTGCTTAATGTGAATTCATTGTATGGATACACCACTTAGTTTGTACAAGGTGTGTTTTTTATTTCAACCAAATTAGTTTGTATATCTATTATGGTTAAATTCATGTGTCAACTTGACTAGATTATGGTGTCCAGTTGTTTGGTCAAGCAAGCACCTGCCTTATTTTTACTGTGAGAGTCTAGATGGATTTAAAGCATTTGTCAGTTGATTGCACCTACCATTGATTATGTGTACAGTCAGTGATAAGAGGAGTCTCCTCATCCAATCAGTTGGATATCTTAAAGTGAGAACTGAAGATTCCAGCAGTCAGAAAGAGGAATTTCTATCTCTACATCAAGCAGCCAGGGGCTCCTGGGGAATTCAACATCAACTCCATCGAGTTTCCAACTCTCAGCCTGCCCTACAGAATTTAGACTCGTTAACCCCATGGTGGTGTGAGCCAATTTCTGTAATAAATCTCTTAATATTTTCACACACACACGTATCTATATATCTCTCTGGAAAACCCTGACTGTCCCATATCATACATCATCAGTCAGTTGTTAGACATTTGATGTTTTTCCAGCTTTGGAGACTATGCTATAATGCCATAAGCATTTCAATATAGGTCTTTTCTAGGTGAATAAATTCCTTTTTATTATTAAGTATAAATATTAAAGATTATGCTAAAAATGGTATCTTTTACAATTATTTACTCTGTAGATTAGATGCCATTTTAAGATTAGGTCAGAGTTTTGCAAAACACCTTAGATGCTATGAAAACAAAAACATTTGAGGCCCACCGAAACATCACGAAAACCCAAAATTCTTTCATGAGAAAAAGTTGTAGCTTTAAACACCTGCCAAGATCAGAGGATAATAGCCCTATTGTACCAGTAGTCCCATATGAACTTTCTGGATGCGCTCTTACCTTTTTTACTCAATGACTTTTGAGGAGACAGAACCTTTGGATTAATTAGGAGGATAGAAACAAGGAAATGCACTGTTTTAACTCCCCAGCAGCAGGACTCAGATTAGGGTCAGGGGTAATGCACAGGCATATTAATTACTGTCTGCATTGCTTACTAGATGAGGAAATTAATGATACTCTGGAGATTTTTATCTCACTTTAAATTAAAGTGGAATTTAAAAGGGCAAAGGCATAAAATTAATATTTTCTCAATGTGCCTCTAAATTCTGATCCAACATAAGGAGATCCTTGAAATCATGCAAAGGCATAATAAATGATAAATATAGATAAGTGCAAATAAAGAATGGAGGGAAGGACAGAATGAAACCTGTGGTACTGGGTTAGAGTCAGAGACATCAAGATGAGTGCATATAGACCTACAGATGCATAGATCCAGAAATATACAAAAGTTTGTAAATGCATATTTATAGGTTCTGTCTGCTTAGAGGGCCTAAGATCAGTGACAGTCAGTGTAAATGAATACATTTAGAACCCAGAACTTTCTAATTCCATTGTCTAATCAAAGGCTTCCTGTTGAAATAGATGATTCCATGTCTGGAGCAGGAAAAGTACAAGATGAGCCTGGAGCATCTTATAGGGCCAAAAATTAAGGAAGTTCTGAAAATAAAACAGAAGTTGGGGGATATATCAAAGGCCTGGGTTCCAGTGTGAAAGAATTCCCAAGGACAAAGCAGGAAAAATTTGAGCAACAAAATAAATAGTTTGCTGTTAGTTTATAACACAGATTATAAAATAAATATAGATAAGGCCATAGAAGATGACCCATGAAGCCAATGCAAAAAGATAAATAGCCCCTAGGGAGACATTCAAATATAATAAATACTGAAATATCAGAAGTGGTTTGGCATATCTGTAAGGAAATAATGGTTTACTCTACAATCATGGTTGAAAACATTTAACTATATCCTTACTTATATGATTCTAATACATAACTCACATGCATCAAGGACAAAATATGAAATTGGAAAACATGAAAACATTCCATCAAAAATTACAAATCAAAATTTTAGGATTATGGCATAGGGGAATATTCTTTCAGAAGTAATAAAATACAAAGGAGAATTCAGAGATTAAAATTCTGATACTGTGAAAGCTAGTAAATGCTGTCTGAAAATATACATTGACACCACAAAAATGGAAGAATACATTTCCAGTGTATCACCCAGAAAGTAATTGTATTGGGAATAGACAAAAAATAATTTCTAACCACCCATAAATGAAAGAAAGTGATAGCTGAAAAATGTGCTTGTTAAAAATTTCTTCACTTAAGCAGCTCTGGTTCTTCTGATACCCTAGCTGAGCTGGTTTTCTATTAATACAATCTTAGCAGTCTGCACTTTGTACTTAGTTCCAAGAAGGATATTAAGCTGGCCTTCCCAGCTCTGCTTATAGTGATGAGATAACAGAATAGCGTCAAGAGCACCCTGTAGCCCAGTGAATTGGTGCCTTCCTCCTCAAAAGACAAAAGTTTGATGTTCTTGAGTGGTCAGCTAAGAAAACAGTCATGAAGACTCTGCATGTAGAAGTTCAAACATCAGTATCTAAATCTAATCACTGAAGCTGGAACAGGACGTGCCTGAGACAACACATGATTGAGAAGTTTGCCTGTTTTTCCCTCTCAAAGATCCAATGTCATTGCTGACCTGAGAAGAATGTCTCAAGCAGCCATTTCTTGGTTTTTTGATGCCGACCCCCTATCCTTTACCTATAAAAATACTCACATCCTCACTTCAGCATGGTTTTGGGAGGATCTTCCAGTTCCTTGCCAGTGCACTTGCCATAAATCACCTCCTCGCTGAGAGACGTGTTTCTCCTTTGTAGCAACAGATTGGATGGGCCCTTCTGTTGGAAAAAGCTGTGTTTGTGGTATCAAAAGAATGACAAAAATGTAAAGGGGAATATAAGAAGACGATTTGTAGATCAGTAACCATACGTGGTGAATAACGTGTTATGGTATATACAGTGTTGTTAGTAATGATGTAGATGCAAATGAAAACCACACCATTTCACTTTCTTACAATTACTAAAACTCAAGAGAACTCACTGGGTCCATGATGTGGTGAACTGGGCCGTCCTACAGGGTTCATGGACAAGTATTTGTTTAAACATCAGAGGACAATGTGGTCACATCGACTAAACTTGAAGAGGCTGGAAAACTACACATCGCAATTCAAGTACTCATTTTCTGTTCATAACAACAACATTGCCCAGGTATATTCATGGCAGCATTGACAGTGGAAGGAAAATACTGGAAACAACACAGCATCATCATAAGATCAGGCATTAAAAAATTCCAGTGTATATATACACAGGTAAAAAAAATGGTGAAACTGAATGTACTTGAGGTACATGAATCAATGAGATTTTTCCAGAAAGTTATTTGAGTGACAAAGCATGATGCAGTCTTAGACAGTATACTGACCTGTGTATAAGTATGATAAACAGGAAGAAAATAATATATAGTGTTAAAAGTATATACCTGTGTATTACCATATTTTAAATTCTTGGGAAGCAGATCTGGTTAGGACTAAGGCAAATTGTGTTGGAAAATTCTGTCCTTGTGGTATCAAAAGAATGACAAAAATGGTAAAAAGAGTAAAGGACAATGTTGATTGTGTTTTAAAACTTCAACTTCTGTGTGAAACCAAAGGAAGAGGTATTTATTTGGTGCAAAATCTATATTTTCTATAGCACTAAATAATTTAACTTGTATGGTCAGTTTATTCAAACACCATAATTACATGGAACTTTGAATAGGGAGTGAGACCTGGTTGGTTTGTACAGGTTCGTGTGAAACCCCAATACATCCAAAGTAATTTTGGCAGAGAATAAAAATGTATTTGCAAAGACCCCCTAAGGGACTGGGGGAAAATGCGGAAATTTTAACTTCCCCACCTGGGGAATTACTGATACTCTTACAAGCATTGGGGACTACTAATTTAGAAGGCCGAGCTCTCCATCTTGGCCTTGCCCTTATGAAGCATGTTACTGCAAAGAAGAGGCTAAGCCTACATATAATTGTGCTTAAGAGTCTCTCCTAGTGAACCTCTTTTATTACTCAGATTTGGCCAATCTCTCCCTCTCTCCATCTCCCTCTCTCTCTCTCTCTCTTCCCCCCTCCCCCACTCAGCAGGTAAACTCATTGCCCTCCCCCTTACATGGGACATGACCCCCAAGGATGAGCCTGGACCCAGCATGCATCATGAGATTGAGAAAATCTTGACCAAAAGGGGGAAGAGAAATGAAACAAAACAAAGTTTCAGTGACTGAGAGATTTCAAATGGAGTTGAGAGGTCATTCTGGAAATCATTCTTATGTGTAATATAGATATCCATTTTTAGTTTTTAATGTATTGGAGTAGCTAGAAAGAAATACCTGAAACTGTTGAACTGCAGCTTAGTAGCCTTGATTCTTGAAAACAGTTGTATAACTATGTAGCTTACACGGTTTGGTTGTGACTGTGTGATTGTGAAAACCTGTGGCTCACACTCCCTTTATCCAGTGTATGGAGAGATCAGTAGAAAAATGGAAGCAAAAATTAAATGAATATTAGGGGGGTGGGGTGTTTTGGGTGTTCTTCTTTACTTGTATTTTTATTCTTATCTTTATTTTTTGTTTGGAGTAATGAAAATGTTCAAAAATAGATTTTGGTGATGAGTACACAACTTTGTGATGGTACAGGGAACTGATTGTATGCTGTGGATGATTGTAGGGTATGTGATTTATTAAAATTTTATTAAACATGCTTCAGAATGTAAACAACAAATTATAAGTGCTTGTATCCACTGCAGATATATATGATAAAAATGCAGAGGAAAATCAAACACCAAGTATATTATGCCAAATCTTGGGAGTGCAGAAGATGATTAAATAAAAAACAATTGCATCATGTTGATTAGGATAGCATGAATGCAAGAATGTCCTGAGGCAACAAAAAGTCCAGCTGGAGAGGGAAACTTCCCCTCAACCTCACCCTTTTCCAATCTTCCTGAAAGCCCCACTGTATCCTGTAGATTTGTCCAGCCTCCACAATCTCAGCTTCTGAGAACAGGCAGAGAGAGAACGTTTGGTTTCCCTTACAATTCAGTTTCATGGTTTATCACCCAGGAAATAGGAGAGTGGGAAATATCTACATTGGAATGGTTTTGGCATTAGGGAAAGGGTTAATTGTTCAATAGTATATCTCAGAATGGAATCAGATTCAAAATTTCCAAAGAATTCTTACCAATGAAATGAGAAGTGGTGATCAACAGAAGACTCTGGGACTATTTTTGGGTTTTAAATGCAATCTTGTATCCACTTAATTGAGACATGAGGGTGGAGGGCGAAGGGGCCAGAGCATGAGATAAGGGACAGGAGGGCACATGGGAAGGTGGCTTGGAGTGGAGATTTTCATGTGAATGTTTCATTTTCTGAAGTACAGACTGGCAGCCTGTGAACTGGAATGGGTTTTTAGGAAAAGATCCTCAAATTTAGAATTTGCTTATTCCATGCACACAAGAATTTTAATATCGGAGTGTTCATTATTTAGACGTAGGCTTTAAGAGCAGTTAGAGTCTGCATATATTATTTATGACAAAATGAAGAAAATTATCAACACTCAGTATAATAATGAGACTATTTTTCAACCTGTTTTCAAATAAAACATTTCCTAATTTATTGTCATACCTGCTTCCTAACTTAATTTCCAAAGTATTTCCATAGTTTAGTTTGTTTTGAGTTCAAAGTCCAACTTAATTCCAAATATAAGGGGGTCCCTGAAGCAAGAATGTGGGTTGAAATCTTTCATTTTGGAGATAATAGCAGGAAGCACATGGGACAGTAAGGGAAGTATGAGGGGCAGACAAGGGAAACAATAGAGAATGGGTTATGAGTCCAAGGATTATTTTAATTTATAAAACTAATTTTGAGTTTTTGTCTTTTTAACATCATCTCATGCCTCAGGTTCATTCCCAAGAGTATTTCCGCTGAAGGTATTTCAGGGATGAGGTGTGGCTTAATTCAAAGGCTCTCATATGTAGTGTGTATCAGATTCACCTGGAGTGTTTGTAAATGCACACATTGAAGGGCCCCTCCTCAGTGTTACAAATTCTGAAGTCTTAGACAAGGGAACAAGACTCTTTATTTTTTATGAGTTTTCCAGTGATTTCAATGCTTCTGGTCCAGGGCCACACTTTGACAACCATTGACTTTCGGCACATTTATTGTTTCTTCTCCAGTAAGAATGTGGGTCCAAAGGGGAAATGAAGTCACACAGCTGACTGGGATTAATCTTAAGTTGTTTCTGGGTATGATGTGCCTGATGTCCAGTTGGATGCTGGCAAAGGCAGGGCTACATTTCTCTTACATTCCCAGCTTTGACACCTGTGTATAGACTCTAGTCCATGGTGGTCAGAGAAGGATCCACTGAGGGACTCTGAATGTGGCCTGGGAAGGAATGGTCAGTTCTCCCTTCTCAGAGGTGGTTGCCTGGTCCTTGTGACACACCCTGGATGAGTCAGGAGTTGTAGGCACCACTGATTGTCCACGATGAGAGGGGCTGCTGAGAGACGGAATGGGACAGTCCACCCCCCTGCCTGTCTCCTCGTGGGAAAGCATTTGAAGTGAACTTTCCCTGTCACCATGGGGGCTTCATTTGAGGGATAGTGGAATGTGATGGCTTTGAGGATATGGGATGTGGGCTGATGCTCAGACATGCTGGACAGGCCTAGATTCTCATGTTTCTCATGACCCCCCTCTTCAAACACAGGGGAACAGTAGGTCTGGGCCATTCCTAAGCATATTTACAGTGAACTACAGGTCCAAAGACTCAACTGTGTGTAGCAAGATTGTTTTTCCTTTCAGGAAATAAATTTTAATGGATAAAATATTTGCAAAAATTGAAGTACAATATTTAGAAGTCAAAATACTTGAATATGTCATATTTTAGTAAGTTTAATTTTTTAGAAAATAACTGAAAAATGCTTATTTACAATAACTTTTAATAACCCAAACAGTCAAAATATATCAGACCAAGAGAATATTTCCAAAATGGTTTCCACTGAAACCCTTCGATATAGTAGCCAACTCTCAGACAAGGAAATGCTTAAAAGGTGCATTAGTTACTGTTGATGAAGCAAAGGCCATTGTTTGAAATAGGTGCATTTTCCCCATATACCTTTCTATTAGTAACTCCTTGTAATAGGGACTTGCATTTGTTCTAATTCATGAATGAACATTTTTATATTTGTAGTTACTCACAGTCATCATCCACCATAGAGTTCACTCTGTTATACAGCCCGTTTCATCCTCTAGCTTTCCATCTAGTGACACAGACGATTCTAAACATCCACTTTCAACCACAATCACACACATGATTTAGTGTTGTTAATTGCACCCACCATAACGTGCTACCATCACCTCTCTCCATTTAGACTCATTTAAATTCAACCTCATTAAAACTTCTGCCCACATTAAGCGGTCACTCCCCATTCTCTACTCTCATTCCAACTCCTGGTAACCTATATTCTAGATTTTAACTCAATGAGTTTACTTATTATAATAAGCTCATATCAGTGAGATCATACATTTGTCATTTTGTGTCTGACTTACTAAACTCAACAAAATGTCCTCAAGATTCATCCATGTATTTGCATGCTTCAGAACTTCATTCTTTCTTACTGCTGAATAATACTCCACCATACACATATACCATATTTTGTTCATTCATTAATCAGTTGCAGGAAACTTAGGTTGTTTCCATCTTTTGACAGTTTTGAATGATGCCACTAAGAACATCGGTGTGGAAAATTCTGTTCATATCCCTGCTTTCTGTTCTTCTGAGTACGTACCTAGAAGCAGGATCGCCAGGTCATATGGCAGTTCTAGACTTAGCTTTCTGAGGAACTGCAAAACTGTCTTCCAGAGTGGCTGTACCATATTTACATTCCCACCAAAAGTGATTGTGTCTCTATTTCTCCACATCCTCTCCAATACTTGTTGTTTTCCATTTGTTTAATAGTAGCCATTCTAGTAGGTAGGAAATGGTATCTCATTGTGGTTTTGATTTGCAATTCCCTAACAGCTAGTGAAGTTGAACATCTTTTCATGTGTTTCTTTTTCAGGACTGATATTACACACTTTATTGCTCATTTTTATAGCGTGTCCACTAAGATCTAAACTCTTTGAAGGTGGGAACTTTGTATATTTTACCACTTAGTCCCCAGAAAAACCCAGATTCTCGAACAATGGAGACCTTCAATAAATATTAACAACTAATGTACTGTTTTAAATATGACAGAATAAATTCATTTATATTGAAGATACTTCTCCTATGTGGCAATTTTATGCCATAGATTCCTGAATATTTGTGAGTCATGTTCTCCTTGATCACAAGGATGCGATGGGCCCTCTCCCCTAGTTAAGGAAATATGTAAATAGAAACAGATGCGCTGCAGCCACCTCAGGTGCTGTGTTCACCCCTCGATTTCTCCAGCTCAGTCTATTAGCATTTGATGGACCTCAGCTTTATAATGAATTTTGGAGGCAGGAAAGGAAAAGTAATTGTTCTGAAGAGGGGTCAGAACTCATCCTGCAGCCACTGCCCTTTCCCTACACAGCCTGCTGAAGGTTTAACTTCCAAGGTGTGCGTTCTCCCTGGGGAGCTGTTTCTGTCCCCCAGTCCTTTCTATATTAACACCATTAATCCAGACAAAGAGTGAAGATTTGTGGGGAAAACTTAAAAAATGGATCACCACAGGTCAGTGCCACTGGAATGCCTGAATTAGTTTATGTACCCCTGGCTGCTCTCAGGCATTTTGAAAATGTGGCACTTCTCACATCTACAGTGATGTTCCACCTCCTCATCTCCTGATAGCTCTATATTTTGTGGCAAAATCCACGTGGCAACAGGTGTTTTTGAATGACAAGTATCCACTTACCATTTGCGTAAGTTTCTTTCCATTGGCCCATCCATCTAGGATTGGGGACCAGACTTGCCCTCCTCCTCCCACGGTTTCAGGCCCTTGAAAGTTGACCACAGGCACCTCATCTCTGTGGATTCCAAGCTTACTTCTCTCCCTGGCCTCAGACGAACCTCGAATTTCCTTGTCTTCAGAGTTCTGTTGCTAATCTACACAGTCGTGCCCCCAGACACCCTTCAACCTAATCTACTATTCTCCTCCTTGGTCCATTTCCTCCATACAGACCTCTATGTTCTTTTGTGCTGTTTTTAAAACAGACCAAGTGTGTGCCATTTAAGGACCTTTGTACCCTATTGTCTCCTCTTGTCTCGTATGATTTTTCACTAGATATGCACGTGGTTCTCTTCCTCACTTCATTCCGGTCTCTATTAAAATATACCTTCTTCATACAGGCCTACACCACCTTTCTAAAGTGGCACCATCTGTAGTTCCTTTCCTTTCTCGAGTGCACTTATCCCCATCCAGAGTATGTATCTCGTTGTTCTCCCCCACTAGAGTTTTAAGTTCCATGGGTCAAGAAGTTTGTGTTTTTCTCATTGCTGCATCCCATACCTGAAATATAATAGGAATATGCAGAATGAATGAATGCTGTGTACAGAGATTTCACGTTCCCCTTTTCTGAGAACAGACATTTCCAGTGCATTACTCGTTTTCTCCACCGGGTGGTGAGGACGGACGGTTTCACCTGCTCAAGTCTGCCATGCAAGGGGAGAGATGCGAAGTGCTAGAATAAGCTTAGTTTTTCATAGGCCCTGGTCTGGAGATTTGGGCTTCTTACATGACACCCAGAATCTCCCTTAAAGTATTTCTTCTTATTCCTTGTGACATTACCAACTTCAATTCCCGGCTAATTTGATTTTTATGTCTTCAGAGTTAGAAAGAGTCCAGGACTCTTGTGGAGCTTTTGTTAATTGGGTGATACAGGCCCACAATTCCACACCCGGTAAATTAGTCACAGTCTGAGAAGGTAGGAACACGTGGTAGGTTCCCATTTGGTGAGGTTCTTGGACTGTATCTCACTGGTTGTCATTTCCAGTAGACCCAGTCTTCTGGTTGCAGATTATGATTAATGGGGTCTCTGTCTTGTGGGACAGGAAGGGTGTCCTTTACTCTGCCTGCAGATGTGGAGGCAGGACCCACCCAGACCCTGCTTTGGCCCAAAGCAGGCGAGAGTTGTGAGCTGCCTCTGCTGCGGAGGTCGCTGGCGTTGTCAGGAGCACCCAGGCTGGTGCAGTCCCCCCCACAGTGCCCGGAGCATGCGGGGGCACCCATGGACCTTTTCATGTGTTTTTTAGCCATTTGTATTTCCTCTTTGGAAGAATGTCTATTCAAGTCTTTCGCCCATTTTTAATTGGGTTGTTTGTCTTTTTATTTTTGAATTGTAGGATTTCTTTGTTTATTCTGGATGTGAAACTCTTATCAGATATGTGGTTTCTAAATATTTTCTCCCATTGAGTAGGTTGCCTTTTCACTTTTTTAGAAAGACGTTCAATGCACAAAAGCATTACACAGAGGAGATCCCATTTATCTATTTTTTCTTTCATTGCTTCTGCTTTGGTTGTCAAGTCTAAGAAAACTCTGCCTACCGCTAGATCTTGAAAAGCCTTCCCTACTTTTCCTTCTAGGAGTTTTATGGTACTCTATCTTATAGTATGGGCTTTGATCCATTTTTAGTTAATCTTTGTATAAGCTGTTAGATAGGGGTCCTCTTTTATTCTTTTGGATATGGATATCCAGTTCCTCCAGCACCGTTTGCTGAAGAGATTGTTCTATTTGAGTGGACTTGGCTGCCTTGTTGAAAATCAATTGACTGTAAATGTGTGGGTGTTGTTCTGAACTCTCAATTCAATACCACTGATCAGTATTTCCATCTGTATGCCAGTACCATGCTGTTTGAATCGTTGTAGCTTTGTAATATACTGTCAGGTCAAGCAGCCTGAGTCCTCCAACTTCATTCTTCTTTTTCAATATGTGTTTGGCTATTTGGGGCCTGTTAACTTTCCAAATAAATTTGATTATTTACTTTTCCATTTCTTCAATTTATGCTGTTGGAATTTGATTGGGATCACATTGAATCTGTAAATCAACTGGGTAGAATTGATATCTGAACTATATTTAGTCTTCCAGTCCATGAATGTGGAATGTCCTTCCATTAATTTAAGTCTTCTTTGATTTCTTTTAGCAATATTTTATAATTTTCTGAATACAGGTCCTATCATCCTTGGTTAAGTTTATTCCTATTTATTTGATTCTTTCAGTTGCTCTTGTAAATGGATTTTTTTCTTGAGTTCCTCCTGAGAATGCTCTTTGCTAGTGTATAGAAACATGACTGATATTAGCATGTTGTGCTTATACCCCTCCGCTTTGTTGAACTTGTTTATTAGCTCTAGTAGCTTTGTTGTAGATTTTTCAGGACTTTCTAAATCTAGGATCATGTCATTTGAAAATAGTGATGGTATTACTTCTTCCTATCCAATTTAGAAGCTGGTTATTTCTTTTTCTTATCTAATTGCTCCAATTAGACTACTAGCACAATGTTGAATAAAATTGTTGACAGTGGGCATCCTTGTCTTGTTCCAGATCTTAAAGGGAAAGCTTTCAGTCTTTCACCATTGAGTATGACATTAGCTGTGACTTTTTCATATATGCCTTTTATCATGTTGAGGAAGTTTCCTTCTATTCCTATCTTTTGAAGTGTTTTTATTAAAAAAGGATGCCAGATAGTATCATGTGTTTTTCCCCTTCAATTCATTAATGAGGTATTATACTAACCGAATTTGTTGTGTTGAACCACCCCTGCATACATACCTGGCATAAAAACCATCTTATCATGGTGTATGATTCTTTCAATTTGCTGTTGGGTTCAATTTTCAATATTGTCCTGAGGATTTTTGCATCTATATTCATTAGAGAGATTAGTCTGTAATTTTCTTTCTTTCTTTTTTTTTTTTTTTGTAGTATCTTTATCTGGCTTTAATATCAGGATTATGATGGCTCCATTGAATAAGTTAGGTAGTATTCCCTCTTCTTCCATTTCCTGGAAGAATTAGAGCAGGATTGTTATTAATGCAGCTGGGAATGATTGGTAGATTTTACCTGTGAAGCCATCATATCCTGGGCTTTCTTTCTTGGGAGGATTTTGAAGACTAATTCAATCCCTATATTTGTGATTGGCTTGTTGAGGTCTTCGATTTCTTCTATAGACAGTGTAGGTTGTTCATGTTTCTAGGAAGTTGTCCATTTCATCTATGTTGTCTAATTTGTTGGCATTCAGATGTTCATAGTATCCTCTTACTACCTTTTTATTTCTGTGGGGTCAGTGTTAATGCTTTGCCAGAACTCTTTTCTGATTTTATATTTACATGTCTTCTCTCTTTTCCTTTGTCAGTCTAAGTGTTTGTCAATGTTATTTTTCTTGAGGACACAACTTTTTGTTTTGTTGATTTTCTCTATTGCTTTTTTTTTGTTCTTGATTTCATTTATTTCTCCTGTAATTTTGTTACATCTTTCTTTCTGTTTGCTTTGATATTAATTTGCTGTTCTTTTTCTAGTTCCTTCAGATGTGAAGTTAGTTTTTTGTTTTGTTTTGTTTTGTTTTAGATCTTTCTTCCTTTTTAATGTAGGTGTTTCAAGTTTCCCTCTGAGCACTCCCTTTGCTGCATCACGTACGGTTTGATATGTTGTGTTTTCATTTTCATACATCTTGAGATATTTAGTTATTTCTCTTGCAATTTCTTCTTTGACCCACTGATTGTTTAGGCAGATGTAAAACCTTTTGGTAGTATTTGGTAAAAATCTGTGGGACATGTTAGTATAAATATTCTATGATTTATAAAACTCATTTGGAATTTTCACTTCCCTTCTATTCTCTTGATCATTCTCTTGATCTTTATCACTATAAATGTAATGGATTTCTTAATATTGACTAATACTTGAATTCCATATATAATCTTCCCAAGATTGTCATATATTGTTGAATATTCTATTACTATACAGTCTGTGGGCTACATTTTAAACATCATATAAAGAGGTCTCCAACTGTAGGAAGGCAGGGATCTTTCAGCAGTACTGTATTCAGTATAACTTTGGGTTGTTTTATCATGAATATTTTATTTGACTGATAAAAATCATATGTAAATTTTACTTCTCCTTCAATTCACTTGAATTGAGTAAGTAAAAATGGTCTATTTGATACTTTGAAGAATGGCAGAATCTGCCCATTTAAACAATTGATCCTGGTGCTTTTGTTTGGGAGGGACTTTTATAAACG
Source organism: Choloepus didactylus (assembly GCF_015220235.1). Lineage (NCBI taxonomy): Eukaryota > Metazoa > Chordata > Mammalia > Pilosa > Megalonychidae > Choloepus > Choloepus didactylus. The sequence goes on along the minus strand of NC_051333.1, from coordinate 5,530,867 downwards.
CTGGTTCCTTTGTTGATTTTGTTCTATTTAGACTTCCTGTCTCTAAGGAAGTCCATATTGGTAAAGCATATTTTTTCCTAGAGAATATTCACTTCACCTAGGTTTCTTAGTTAACTTGGATTGAGTTGGTTAAATGAGGCAACAGTTTACTCATCAACTACTGATATCATGTTCTTGCTTTCACATTTACCAAATTGAAAATCCTCCTCAGTTACTTTTTGTGATTCCATTTATTTGGGCATAAATTAAATGATGGTGGTACTCCAGGGTCTAAGGATTCACAAACAGTTGGACTGTTAATAGAAGAACTTTTCAGCGAGCAGAGAATGCAGAGAGACAAATGAGCATTTCTGTCAGTTTTTCATTGCCCAGACTTTAGCATTTCTTGATCTCCAGGGATTATGGAAAAGGAGGTTCTCTCCCAAACACTCAGACAGTCTCCTTGGAGATATTTGGTAGAAACTTTTAAACATTTCTGAGAATTCAAAACTATGATGAAAATTTTCAGAACTATTCATAGCTCTCCCAAGTGTGGACTGCCATTGCTACTACAGGGGAAATGATAGTTCTGTGTGGAAATGCAGTCACCAAATCACTGACCCATGTCTCACAGGCTGGCCGCCTCCTTCTCACACATGTTCTGGCTGTGGTAACTGTCACCCTGAGCCCACCATCCTGGCAGCAGGTAGATGCAAGTGAGTATTTTGTATTGCTGGCTGAGAGGAAACGTCTGTAAGGGCAAGGACCTATCAGAAATTTGGGTCAGTGATCACATGTGGAAAAGTGATACTCCTGTGGTAGAAAAGCCACACAAGAAGTTAGGAATAATTCCTGAGGAATGGGCCAAGCTTGCGGAGAGAGACTGGAGGTTTCGACCCTACACAACAACATTTGATTGCCAGTGTAATCAAATGAAATCCTCACTGAAGATGGTTCTGGGTATTTGGTCAAGTGGTATCAAAATCTGAATTTTAAGGCACTTAAAGATTGTAATTTTGTAATTAATCTATTTAGTATAGTGTGTAAAAATCACAGAAAATAATTCAGGAACACTGTAATGATTGATGTAAAACCTCTGGGTCTATGACAATGAGTAATATGGAGCAAGTGCAATGACCTCAGCAAAAACTGTGGGAGCAGAAATGACTAAAATGTTAGTTTTTGGCAATTGGGATGTGATGTGCTTCATGGAGACAGTAATTGGTTTTGTACTGAAAATATCTGTGGTCTGACGATCATGGTGAGACTTTTTTCCCTCCTGAAATTAGGGAAGGGTACTTAATGAAAAGTTCACTTAATAATTGAGGGTTTCAGACAATAGAAAAAAGTTACGGACTTCAGATTTAAAACTCAAATGTTTCTTGTCACATGTTCTCTGACTCATACACATTCCAGCGTTATTTGCAGGCTCACTATTCATTTCTCTCTCTTGTCAGTTTCTTCCATGCAAAATATTCCATACCTACAAATTCCATTTTGCATATTTCTTGATACTTTACTGTCTTTCTCTAATCAAATATTAGTTTGTTTTTCCAAAACTAATAAACATATAGTTACATATTCTCTAATAAGGATTAATTTAGATTCTACTGTAAAACACCTTATCATTTATTATGTTCCATGTCCCATAGTTTAGGATGAATCCTAATTTTGTTTGTTTGACTGATGGATTCTTTTCCAGGATCAATCCAGGATACCTCATGGTATTTTGTCTCATGTCTCCCCAGTCTCTTCTGCTTAGATGATTTCTCAGTCTTTCCTTCTGTTTCATGAACTTGACAGATTTGAGGACTATGGTCAGGTATTCTTTAGAATATCCCTATATTTATGTTTATCTGGTGTTTTTCTCATCATTAGATTGGGTTTATGAGTTTAGGGCATGAATATCACATTTCATCATACCATATCAGAGGTTTTATGAAACTAAGATGATTTATTATCAGTGATGTTCACCTTAATCATTTGTTTGAAGAATTTGTCAGCATTCTTCACTTTAGAGTTGGAAAGAAATCACTAAGTCCAGGCCATAGTCAAAGTGGTGAAGTGTGGATGAATTCAGTTCCCTGTCACGGAGGAGGGAGTATGGACATATTTTATTTGGCTTGTTTCTGTAAGGAATCTTTGTCTCTTTCCCTTCATTTATTTTTTATTTAATTATTTTTTCATTTTGTTAAGGAACCATGTATATTTATTATATTCTTGTGTTATAATTCGTTACTAAACCACTTTGTTATTTAAATTGCTCCAAATTTTTCAGGTTGGCTACAGTCTCATTCTGATATGCTCTCAAACATTTGCTTTTTGAGCATGCACTTACTTCTGCCCCTATGAGATCCTTCAGACTCATCTCGCATTTTCCCTGACCCTGTCTTAGATTCAGCCATTTTTCCAAGGGGTTTTCATTAGAGAATAGTATTAGAAACCAAGATCTGGGTGCTGGGTTGCCCTGTGCTTTTAGGCCTTCTCAGCACACACTGCTTTTAGGCCTTCTCAGCACACAGAAGTAGGAGATTATGTTTACACATATCTTTAATTAGTTCTCTATAGCTCTATATTATATAACTCAATATGATTTCAAAGTGTTCACCTTTAACGCAGTACCACAAGATTTATTAAAGGCTCCTCCCTTGCTTATATTCATTTCTCTGTATTTATCAATTTTTATGACTTTCCATGTCTTTTGGAGGATCCTGCATCTTGATAATAGCTGTTTTTTTGCTTTTCTCACCAAGCTTCAGGAAGAAAATGTAGAGTTTTCTTAATTGCTAGACATCAGTATAATTTACAGTGGACAAGGAGAATTTATAGGTACATTGAGAAACCATGAATTTCCCCCTTTTCCTGCTTGATTCCACTTCGTAGAATAAAAATTTCTAGATGGCATCAATTCCCTGGTTTTTTTGACAATTCAAGCAGTAATCAATATGACCATGCCATAGCTGCTTTACATTCTTCCCCAATCTGAATTCTGCTCTGGGAAGATCACAAGGGATATTCCCTATTCTTCTATTTAACCCAAGATTTGCATCCTTGCCAGGATCACTGCACCTCAGGAGTAAGGACAGGCAAGGGATCCAGAAAGTTTGTAAGGATCCACTTCAACAGTCATTATTCCCTAGTCCTGGCAGATGTTTAAATTTGCAGTTTTCTCTAATGAGAATTGTGGGATTTGGTGATAAATCCATGGCCATCAAATGCTTTATATTTACACCTTTTAAAGAGTTTTGTAAAACTCTACGTCCTCATTTCTTATGGTAACTACAATTTAATCTAAAGAATGAATTATTTCAGAAATACAGTTTTTAGAATATCTCAAATACTTAACATTTAAACATTTTACATCACCAAAGTAAGACCTGTATGGATTTTTTTTTTTTTTGCATTGTAGTAGTCTCCAAATCTGTAAATGTCCCAAACGTCTAACAACTTGTGGATGATTAAACAAGCTATGCTATAGCCATTCAATGGATTAACATTAAGTAATAAAAAAAGAACAACTGGTGAACCAAACAAAATGAATGCGTGTCAGAGACATTATGCTGAGTAAAAGAAACCAAGTTCAAATAGTTGTATACTGTACAATTCCATTTGTATGACATTCTGAAAAACATAAACCTGTGGAGACAGAAATCAAATCCATTTCCCTGGGTATAGAGAGAAGATACCAATCTCAAACAGGAGGGAAATCTTTGGGGTGTTGAAAAATCTCTATATCTAGATTGTGGAGGTGGTTACAAGACTATACACATTTGCCAAACTCATAGAACTGAACAATAAAACATATGCATTTTACTTTGTGTAAATTATATCCCAATATAGCATGCTTTAACTTGCTTTTTATATAATCAAAAATAAATCCAACCAAAATAAGCAAAGAAACAAGTAAAGTACCATTATCCACAATAAAAGTAAACAGGGTCTTTTTTAAAGGTCCTGTGATTTATTAAGGCACTGTGTCTAAAGTAATCCCTGCAGGTGATCCGGAAGAATCTGAGAAGCAGCAGGACTTGGTTCTTGCTGCAAGAACTATGTCCGCTTCGCGTTAGGGTCGTGCACGCCCCTACTCCAGCCTAGCTGGATCCGCTGAGGGCGCTGGCTTCCGCCCGTCCTAGCAAGTGATGGGCCCTTTGTCCCGCAGAGGCGGCCTGAGCTGCTTCTCCGTCCCGCGCTGGATCCTGGGGACCCGTCAGTGGGTCCGGGACGAGCCAGCCTTGCGCAGGGAAGGCACAGGCCGCCTGGGTGGCCATGGCGTTGAAGGCCTGCGCCGCGGCGCACAGAGGCCCCCGGAGCCGGGCGAGCCCCGAGAGCTGCTCCCAGGTCAGCGGGGAGCGGACCTGCTGGGCCCACACCCGGACCGCGTCCCGATAAACGCCCGCGGACAGAGCGCGCAGGAAGGACACGAGGCTCTTCCGAAGCGGCGCGGGCTCGTCTTCTGGGGACCTGGATGCGCGCCGCCTGCTACGCCCAGTCCCCGCGCTCGGTGTCCGCTCTGGCGGGCGTCCCGGGTCTCCTCGCGCGCTCTGTTGTCTCCAGCTTTGGAAATCCTTCGTCTCTTCCTTCCCAAAGTCACGCTGTGCTCAGAGCCCAGAGAGGACCCTTCGGAAAAAGCATGTGCGTGAGAGACCCGCCTGACCCCACGTTCTGGAATCCCACCACGCGCCATCTCCATATCCCACCAGCTCCTCCTCCTTCCAAACTTCCTCAGCCTTGGAGAGAGGCAAGACCAAACCCGTTCTCGGTCCCCAAAGCTCCCTGGATCCTGGGATCTGCAAACCCACTTAAGCCACCCACGCCCTAGATAGATACATCTGCTTGCCTTCCTTTGGCTCTCAGGGCCAAAAAGTAAGATCCTACCTGGTCTACCGAGATTGCTGTCCTGGGAATGGATTTTTCTCTTCCTGGAGTTCTCCCCCAGTGCGCTGCACTCTGATTCTGTGGATAAAAGGAGACTTTGGATGAGTGTCTGCAATCGGACACCCCACAAACCATGGTCCATCCTGGAGAGACAAGTAACTGTACTTGCAAGGAAAACTCGGTTCCCACCTATTCCCCAGAGCCCAGGGTCTGCAAGAGCCCAACTGCCAATGAGCTTGCAGCTCCCTGCCCAGGGGAAACTGAGTCACCTCAGCCCATGGACCTCCTCACAGAAGAGTAAGATCTTACCTGAAGTGCCTCTGTAGGTGTTTCTGGCTTTGAGCCTATTTTCCTTGAAATTCTCCTTGTCATCTCTCTTGGGTTCTGATACTAGTTAAAAAAAAAAAAAAAAAAAAAAAAAAAAAAAGGCAGGAAAATAGTTGTTTGGTGTACTTTTCAGGGAACCGAACCCCCTAGTCCATCCCCACCCCATATTTGTGGGTCTTTCTCTTAGGGAGCCTGTCCATCCTTGCCGACAGTGAACCCAGGGAATAGGGTTCCACAGGAGGATTCCCACGTTTCTCAGAGCCCCTGAAGGCTCTAAGACTTTTGCCATCCCTTCCCCAAAACAAAACCCAACCAAAGATGCCTGAGTCTGCATCCTTGTCTCCATCCCTCCCTCCAACCTTGGTAGGAAAAGCCCAAGCCCCTACCTTGTCTTTGGATGGGGCTCTCCCTTAGCCTTGATGAGACTGCCTTGTCTTCTCCGAAACATGATTTTTTCCTCCACATCTAAGCTCCTTTCCTTAAAGAGCTATGTTGGAAGGCGTGCTGGTCAGTAAGGCCTAGGCTGGAGGGGCAGTGAGGGTCTGGCTCTCCAATTTCCACGCAGATCTCCGAGGCCGAGGAAAAGTTCCTCTCTCTTAGACGTGCAGAGTCAGAATGAGGGGTCGCCTGAAGGATTTGCCTTTTATTAGCTTCCCAGACATCTGGGTGTGGCTTGCTCCGATTGGCTGGAAAGATTCCTCCCCCACTGGCCGCCCCGCCCCCGCGCTTGTCGGTGCTTCCGCTGGTGGTGACAGGGAAGGTTTCTGGTTGTGGAGATACTGGAGACCCTGACACAGACAAAGTCAACCTTGTGTAGGGTCCTGTCATGAGGTCAAAAAACAGGAGAACAGAGCAAATGGGGAACAAAAGCAGGATGTCAGGGGCTCATCCCAAGCTCGTCACCAGTCCAATCCCTATCCAGATTTCTGCATCTTCCTCCGCGGTGAATCGAGAACTGAGAGTCATCCAAGGATCAGGACGCAAAGACTGAAGAGGCAAATCCGATGATTTCCTCCATCTTAATGGAATACTGTACATCTCTTTTTAATTCTCTTTCACAGATAATTTCATCCTATACAAGTCACAGGAAAATTGATCTTTAAAACACAAGCGTAGATCAAAACTACCAAGCAAGGGGTGTGTTTTATTCTGTGCTCCAACTTTTGGCAAAAGAGAAGAGATACTACCCTAAATCTGGAAAAACTGGATTTCACTCGAGGAAAATGTATATACCAATCATGACAAAGAATATATTGTAAAAATATCAAAAATATTAATCAAAATAAAACCAATGAAGTATAAATAATTGATAGTAAACATATTATTGGTAGTGATGTGTTTATTTCTTTTCAAACTTTAAATATGGGATTCTAAACATTCACAAAATTAAAGAAATGAAACTGAAACTCTTGGTAGCCTAAAGACAGTTTCAAAATATGTCAATATTTGGCCAATCTTCTATCATCTGTTCCAAACATCGTTGTACTCGTTTGGATCTGTTATGTATCCCAGAAAAGCCTATGTTCTTTTAATTCAGTCTTGTGGGGGCAGACCTATTGTAGGTGGGACCTTTTGATTAGGTTGTTTTCAGGAAATGTGACCCACCCAATTCAATTAATCCTTTACTGGAATCCTTTTAGAGAGCTCACGGAGAGAGAGAAAGCTCAGAGAAGCTAAGAGAGACAGAAGCTGAGAGACATTTTGGAGACAGCCATTGAAACCAGAACCAGGAGAGAAGCTAAGAGATGTAATCCAGGGTTCGCCCCCGGGAGAAGCAAGGAGAACCCACAGGAGCCGAGATAACCATTTGGAAACTGGAGGCCTGGAGATCAGCAGGCATAATCATGTGCCTTTCTATGTGCAGAGGGATTCCAAATGCCGGCTGCCTTTCCTCAGATAAGGTATCCTCCTGTTGATCCCTAAATTGGGTCATTTTCATGGCCTTAGAACTATAAATTCATGAACTAATAAACCCCCATTGTAAAAGTCAATCCATTTCTGATATATTGCATTCTGGCAACTTTCAGCAAACTGAAGCAATCACCATTGGCCAAGGGAATGGAGCTGGAATAATTTCATGCAAATTCTTTATTTATGTCATTTCTCTCATAAATAATTCATGTATTATTAATGGTTTATGCCATAGATCAATCTCTATTAATAGTTAACTATGGATTTGAAAGATAAAACCAGACAATTAACACAGAAAATTATTAAAACTTAATCGCTATAATCTATACCCAATTCATATTCACACTGTCCCAAATAACTCAAACCTATATATATTTTTCCTGTTTTTTTTTAATCAACAGCTAAAAAGTGCCCTACATTACAATTACTTACTAAACTTTTATGTTTGGAATATTCATTAATGTCATCTTCAATTTAATGGGTAAACTCTAATTTAATATATGCAGAGTTTTAAAAGTTTTATAAAGATAAACAACCATAAACTTTATATTGAACACTAGAATCATTGTCATAAAATGTTATCGCACACCAAATGCTTCAGTCTTTAAACACACAAGGAAACTCACAATCCCTCTTCTCATTGTCACTGTACTGGCAGACATAGACACTTATCTGAGCAAAAAAATAATTGGTGGAGCATGTAATAATGGAAATAAAGACCACAACATTTTCAATAGTGGCAGTTGATGTAATTATCTAGTTGTAAATGTAAGCATAAATGATAAAACTCTGATATTTTTAAGCCTAGATTTTTGCACAACTCATATGCAAATCAATGTACCAAAATCAATATCATTTACATAGATTTCCAAACAGTTAAAATATAATTTAGCAGAGGGAATATTAATAACTACAGCCAAAATTAAATGGTTCACAGACTAGTTCTAGGCTTAAGCTGAGCAGAGTTTTAGGGAGAAAATTACAAACTATTCTACATTGACATGACAGAACATTTAAATAATTGGACAGTGACATTTATCTCTAGTTGCAACAGAAATGTTTAATCTCCCCAAACTAATGTTTAATTCAATCAATTCCAATCAATAGATTTTTCTGTGAGTATAACAAGGCAATTGTAAAAATAAAAATAGAGGCATGCTCTTTGTTGCTCAGATGTGGCCCTCTCTCTCTGGCTAAGCCAACTTGAAAGGCGAAATCACTGCCCTCCCCCCTACGTGGGATCAGACACCCAGGGGAGTGAATCTCCTTGGCAACGTAGAATATGACTCCCGGGGAGGAATGTAGACCCGGCATCGTGGGACGGAGAACATCTTCTTGACCAAAAGGGGGATGTGAAAGGAAATGAAATAAGCTTCAGTGGCAGAGAGATTCCAAAACGAGCCGAGAGGTCACTCTGGTGGGCACTCTTACGCACACTTTAGACAACCCTTTTTAGGTTCTAAAGAATTGGGGTAGCCGGTGGTGGATACCTGAAACTATCAAACTACAACCCAGAACCCATGAATCTCGAAGACAGTTGTATAAAAATGTAGCTTATGAGGAGTGACAATGGGATTGGGAAAGCCATAAGGACCACACTCCACTTTGTCTAGTTTATGGATGGATGAGTAGAAAAATAGGGGAAGGAAACAAACAGACAAAGGTACCCAGTGTTCTTTTTTACTTCAATTGCTCTTTTTCACTCTAATTATTATTCTTGTTATTTTTGTGTGTGTGCTAATGAAGGTGTCAGGGATTGATTTGGGTGATGAATGTACCACTATGTAATGGTACTGAAAACAATCGAAAGTACGATTTGTTTTGTATGACTGCGTGGTATGTGAATATATCTCAATAAAATGATGATTAAAAAAAAATAGAGGCATGCAAAAATAGCAAAGTCAAATTGAAGAAATAACAGTGTGAGGGAATTTCCTTATCAGATTCCACACTCTGTTCTAATAAAATAAGAAGAAGGTGGTGATGGCATAATTATGAACTGAGAAGTCCATGAAACAAGATAAATAGCCCCTAGGGAGACATTCATATACAATAAATACTGAAAAGTCAGAAGTGGCATGGCATATCTGTAAAGAAATAATGGATCACTCAATAATCATGGATGAAAACAAGTTTAATTATATCCTTGTATGATTTACATGCAGAAGCATTGCATGCATCAAGGGCCAAGTATGAAATTGGAAAACATGAAAATATTCCATTGAAAATTAGAAACCAAAACTTTAGGATTATGGCATAGGGAAATATTTCTTTAAAAAGATATAAAATCCAAGGTAGAAGTCAAAGATTAAAACTCTGATAATATGAAAGCAAGTAAATGCTGTCTAAAAATATACTTTAAGGACATCACAAAAATGGAAGCATTATTTCCAGTGTCCATCTTCCAGAAAGAAATTGTATCCAAAATAGATATAAGTAAATTTCTACCCATCCATAAATGACAGCAAAACCCACAAAAAAAATGTGTAAAAAAAAAAGTGTGGACAGGCAATTGGTAGATCAGTAACCTCATGTGGAGAATAACGTGTTATGATATATACAGGGTTGTTAGTAATAATGTAGGTACAAATTGAAACAACACCATTTCATGTACCTGCAATTATTTAAAATCCCAACAACACAGTGGGTCATATGGGAATCAATATGGGAATTCGATTCTCCTCTAGGGTTCGTGGATGTGTATTTGGTTAAACCACTTCAGAGGACAATATGGTCACGTGGACTAAACTTGAAATGTGAAAATTATGCATCAGCAATTTAAGTCCTCACTTTCTGTTCATAATAACAAGGAAATTGCCTGAGTATATTCATGGCAGCATTGACAGTGGAAGGAAAATACTGGAAACAACATAACAATGTCATAAGATCAGGCATTAAAAACAAAAAATCCATTGTATTTGTACAAGTAAAAAAATTGGTGAAATTGAATTAACTAGAGGTACATGTATCAAGAAAGAGATTTTTCAGAAAGTTATTTGACTGGAAAAGCACAATGTAGAATTAGACAGTATATTGACCAGTGTATAGGTATTTTAAATGAGAAGAAAATTACAGTGTTAAAAGTATATACTATACATTACCATATTTTAAATGCTTGGGAATGGAAAGCAACCAATTATAGTTGATTGTATCAGTTGTACACATGGATCATAAAATAAAAATATAGAGGAAAATTAAACACAAACCAAGTATTGCACCAAATCTAGGAAGAGAAGATGATTAGAGCAAATGCAATGGCATCATGTTGACTAGGACAGGATAGCATGAATGCAGGAATGTCCTGAGGCAACGAAACGTCCAGCTGGAGACGGAATCTTCCCCTCAGCCTCACCCTTCTCCAGTCATCCTGGAAGTCCCATGTGTCCTGTGGATTTGTCCAGCCTCCACAGTCTCAGCTTCTGATGACAAGCAGGGAGATGACAGTTTGGTTTCCCTTAAATTCTTTCCACAGTTTATCACCCAGGAAATAGGAGGGTGGAAGATGTCTGCATTGGAATGGTTTTTGGCATCAGGAAAAGGGTTAATTGTTTAATACTATATCTTAGGATAAAATAGGATTCAAAATTTCCAAGAAATTCTCACCAATTAAATGAGAAGTAGTGATCAACAGAAAACCTTTGGGACAATTCTTGGGTTTTAAATACCATCTTGTATTCACTAAACTGAGATAAGAAGAAGGGCCATCCCCAGAGGATGGAATCAGGGACAGGAAAAACCTGGGAAGGTGGCTTGGAGTGGTGGTTTTTGTGTGAGTGTTTTAGAATCTGAAGCACAGACCAGCAGCCTATGAACTGGAATAGGTTTTTAGGAAAAGGTCCTCAAATCTAAAATTTGTTTATCCCATGTGCACAAGAATTTAAATATTTAAAAGTGGGCTTTAAGAGAAGTTAAAGCCTGCATATGTCATTTATGACAAATTGAAGAAAATTATCAACACTCAATATGATGAGAATATTTTCAGTCCTGTTTTCAAATAAAATCTCTCCTAGCCTATTATCATACCTGCTTCCTAACTTAATTTCCAAAGTACTCCAATAAATTAGTTTTTCAAAGTTGGAAGTCCAACTTAATCCAACTATAAGGGGGGCCCTGAAGCAAGAATGTGGGTTCAAATTATTTAGTTTGGAGGAGACCCCAGGAAGCCCATAAAGGAAAGTGAAGGAAGTAAGAGGAGACAGTGAAGAAAATCAATAGAATATGGGTTATGAGTCTGATTATTTTTATTTATAAAAATAATTTTGGGTGTTTGAGTCAAAGAATTAACATCACCTCATGCATAGGGTTCATTCCCAGCATATTTTTTTCTGATGGTACGTTGGGAAATTAAATGCATTCTTAAACCATAATTAATTAATTAATTAATTAATTAGATACAAGGCAATTTATTTAATACCTTCAAGTTCCATTTTGACTTTAGAAGGATGTTTTAATACTTATCTTCCGCCAACTTTTACAATTTGGAGATAGGTATTTAAAAACAATTTTCTGAGACACATGCACAGATCTTAATGCACAGCACAATGCAATTTAACAAAGCAAACTCAACCCTGAATACAGCCTCTAGAGCTTAAAACAGAATATTGTGAGTCCCAAAGGCTCTTCCTGAGGCCCCTCCCAGTCCTCCAAAGAGAAACCACCACGAGGACATCTAATAGCACAGGTCACTTTCACACGTTGTGTACTTTATATAAATGGAATCACGGAGAATGACTGTTCTGAGTTTGGCTTTTTCATTCCATATGTTGTTTGTGAATTTACAATTCCATGTTGTTATAGATCATTCATTGGTATTGGTGTGTAGGATTCCATTGTTTGACTCTCTAGCAATTCATTTAATCATTCCATTTGAAACACGTGTTCCAGTTTGCTAAAGCTGCCATTGTGCCAAATGCCAGAAACGGATTGGCTTCTATAAAGGGGATTTGTTTACAAATTTACAGTTCTAAAGCCATAAAAGTGTCCAAAGTGGGGCATGAACACAAGGATACCTTCACTGAAGAACGGCCAATGGCATCTGGAATACCTCTGTCGGCTGGGAAGGCACGTGGCTGGCATCTGCTGGTCCTTTGCTCCCAGGTTTCATTTCAAAATGGCTTTCTCCAAAATGTCTCTCAACTTGTCTATCTCAGCTCCTGTGCATCCTTGTTTGTTCTCCCAGGGCATTTCTCTCTAAGCATTTGGTGGTCCTCTCTTAGCTTCTCTGGGGCAAACTTTGGGCTTCATCTCTTAACTTAATATCTCCAAACATCTTTCTGTCTGCATCTCCAAGTATCTGGATCTGTGTTGGCCCTTGAGCTCTCTTAAGGACTCTTGTAAACTAATCAAGATGCACTTTGAATGGGCAGAGTCACACCTCCATGAAATAATCTAATCAAAGGCTTCACCCACAGTTGGGTGGGTCACGTCTCCCTGGAAACAACTTAATCAAAAGGTCCCACCCACAATACGTCTGCCCCCACAAGACTGCATTAAAGAACATGGGGTACATAATAGATTCAAACCAGCACAACATGTGAATGGGTTTCAGTTTGGGGCTATTATGAATAGGGCTGGTATGTAAATTCTAGTACTTCCACCAAAACACAAGTATAAATGACATTTTCCCAGAATTTTTTGCTACATTACAGGTACTGACAGACTTGGACCTTCCTTGGTCCCTACTTCAGTCTTCCTATTCTAATCTGTCCTGGCCTTACGTCAACAAACACATAGAACTCATCTCACTCACATATCCCCAGAAGAGTGCCCTTTCACAGAAAAGCCTCCCTGAGCCATGTGACCATTATTAAAGACATAAGGTTGTGTGTGTGTGTGTGTGTGTGTGTGTGAGAGAGAGAGAGAGAGAGAGAGAGAGGGAGTGCTGGGAGGGGTGCCAACTGCCCTATGCCAAATGATACAATAATTTCATAGTAATTTATTTTCTTCCATGTTCCTTCTGAGATGCTCTGGTCATGAGACCCTTCTCCCTGCACCCATTCTGTGCCCAGATCTTTTGGTCCTACTTTCCTCTATACGAGCACCCCCTACCCCAATATTTTACATTGTTCTTCCATTTTTATACGGCAATTGTCCCCACGAAGTCCCTTCTTCCTCATACATTAAACACATCCAGATTTGGAGAGTGGATGAGCACTGTCTTCTCTTTAACATTATCGAAGTTTTTAAGAGTATTTTATCTATATATTGAACATATAACATATTATTATTATTTTGTTTAGAATCATGCCTAAGGCTACCCCATAAACTGTAAATAGTGTGGAGTTTAACACAATTTGCAAGCTGAAAAGTTAACATACAACAGTTGATGGATGCTGTCAGAATATGCAAGGCCTCTGGGTCAGAGACAAAGGACCTCATCAATCATGGCACAGCAGGCAGCATGAGGTTAACATTTGCATCATTTCCCCTGCTTTCCAAGTCCCTCAGGAAAGACGCAGACAATCTCACGTGGATACAGCACCTGCATCGGGTTTAAGTCACTGCTGAGTAACTCTGAGCTTAGGAAACTCCGTTCTTTTCAAGTGGACTGTTAGCGCACCTGCCTCACCCTCTGCCCTGGTAGGAGACAGTATCATTATTAATGGTTAAGAACACAGATCTGTGTGCTGTCCCAAAAGGACCCAATATCTCTATCTTCTAAGACTATTTTCTGTACAAACATCCTTGAATGGAAAGTCCAGAACAAAATATGCCAATGCCTCTACCCAAAAGATGTGTACACCAGACAGAAACCCATGGACAAGTGTCTTCCAATGACACTCACCCCTCAGTTCCATACTGTCTTGACTTTGGAAAATTTCCCCATGAGTGCATGATTGATTAAGCTGACATAGGGGCTGGGAACAAATCGGTAATATTAACCTCATGCACCATTTGATGAAGACTATTATCACCAGGGTTCCAAGAAACAGGCTGAGGCCAAAAGGTAAAGTACATTCTCAGCATTGACCCTTAGGGTTCTGGACCCCTCCTGATGAAATAATCTCAAAAACCATCTTATAACCATCTATCTTATAAAGTCCGGTGGCTTTCTCCTTAAGTTTCTCTACTGACTTTTTTGCTGGACCAGAGGCACTAAATCAGGTATAACAGGATGGATTAGTGATTGCACAGATTCCACTCTGGCCTGCCAGGAGAAAATTCAGGTCAACACTATCCATAACAACCGTGACCAGAAAGCTGATGCTGAAATGAAATTACATGATTCCATTGCCATAAAAAAATCCACAATAGGAAAATAAAGAGAGACTGAAAGTAGATTAATGTTAGTCTAGAGATGAAATGGGAGGGAAGGAGGAGAGACTTTTGTGTCTTTTTGGAGTGATGAAAATATTCTCAAATTAAATTATGGTGATGGTTGCACAACTCTCAGTATACTATAAAACTGAATTGTAAAATTTAAAGGTGAATTTTATGCTATGGAATTATGTCTCTGCAAAGCTGTTAAGGCAATAAAGAAACTTATGGATTACATCTTACACTGAATTCCACCCTGTGATTATCATTATGAATCAATGACTTCATTATGGACAGTTTTTATCTGGTGGAGGGTCCACATGGGAGGGCTCCCTCACAAAAAAACAGAAACCCAGAAACCTTGGTTGAGAAAAACACCAACCAAGCCCAAAGTTAAGGACTTTTTAAAAAGTCCTGGCCAGCAATTGATCAACCTGTGAAAGTGTGAAAACAAAGAAAGGCTGAGACTCTCATAGCGCAGAGGAGAACTGATGGCTAAATATAATATGGTATCCTGAACTGGATCCTGGAACGAAAGGAAAAAGGACATTCACATTAAACTGGTGAAATCCGGATAAAGGCTAAAGTTTATTTAATAGTAATGTACCAATATTGGCTTCCTAATTTTGACAAATGTACCATGATAATTTAAGAGGTTGACGTCATAATCAACTGGGTGAGGGGTAAATGTATTCTCTGCAAATTTTCTGCAAATCTAAAATTATTCCACAATAAAAAGTTTACCTTAAAAATTTTTGTGGTTTATAATTTAAGTGCGTCACACAGAGTTTCATTAAAAGTGTTTTCTATGTTGGCATTAATATCTGGGCTTTTTTTCTTTTGAGGGTATCCATTTTGTTTCCTTGTCAAATTCAAAAACAGTAACATTCCTCATTAAAAAACTTGATTCTTGTCTTTTGCTACTCCTCTACTGCTCCAGGATTGATGAAAGACTCCCCCATAAACTTTGTCCTTCAAATTGGAAGCACAACAGAACAGCCTGAAACCTCTTCCTGTCTCCACAGCCATCTGACATCGTGGCTAAATACAAAGCAATCAACTCCTAAAATCCCAAAAACCATTCAGTTTTTTCTAAGACAACAAATCTCTACTTATTTGTTGCTTCCTGTCTTATATCCTTCTTTGTTCCCCTACAGTTCATTTTTCCCTTGTTTACCTGAAAATATTTTAACATGCTAATCTTTCTACGTAATCCTTGTATCTGGTCCCTCGGGCTCCTATAACAAATGGCTTAAAACAATAGAAATGTATTTCCTCACAGCTCTGGAGTCTAGAAGTCTGACATTAAGATGTTGGATGGGCCATGCTTCCTTGGAAGGCTCTAGGGAAGATTACTTCCTTGCCTATTCCTAGCTTCTGGTAGTTGTCGGTAATCCTTGCTGCATCACCCAAACCACTGCCTCTGCTGTCACATGGGGTTCTCCCTGTGAGTCAGTGGCCAAATTTCCCTCTTCTTATAAGGACCCCAGTCACATTGGATTAGGGTCCACCCTGATACAGAATGACATATCTTAACTTGAATATGTCTGCAAAGAACCTATTTCTACAAAGGGTCACATTCACAGATTCCACGTGGACATGAACTTGGAGGGGGGCATTATTCAACCCTCTTCACGCACTATCACATTTCAAATGAACATAGTTTTTCTTGATATGTAAGGTAAAATCCTGAGAACTTTGCCTCCAATTCCTTCAACAAAATTAGCCTAATATTTCCTCCAGCTTTACCCCTGGTAATGTATATTATAATACCAGGCCATGCCCCCCTTTTCCCATTTCTGAAAGGACCATCCCAGATGCTATACCCATTTTTATGGAACTATACTTAAAATTCCAAGCTCAATTAAGTCTTTGGAAAATTTAACATCCAGGAGTAAAACTTCCATACTCAAAGACAATGCCAGTGTTTCTGCATCATTTGGAATTGTTTTATTATCGCATGGAGGCTGAACTTTTTCACTACAACCACTAATAAAATATGATTAAATAGTTACATAATAATTACATCATATTTCATTTCTTATTGCATCTATTATATATCATTGGGGTAAAATCTCTGTCTTGTTCACCTGTCTCTCTGCAGTGGGACTTGCTCATAATTGTGTTTAAGTTTCAGTGAGAGATGAGTTCATCAATGATTGAACATGGTACAAAACAGACAATTTATATTTTTCTGATGAAGTGAGGGAATTGAGCATTCCTTCGATAGCAGACACCACAAAGCCTGGAGACAATGGGGTCATGGCTTTTGAGAATAAAGGGGCTAATTTTTGGGAAACAGGCATTAATTAGTGTAGAGATGTTCACCAGCCACAAACTGGAATTACCCAAAACAGGCAAAAAAAATAAATGATGGAGGAGAAGGTATAAAATAATATAAAGCTGCTTCCCAGGACAAAAATGCTTTAGGTGGCTCTGTTCTAAAGGGAATATCTTGGGGATAAATTGTTCCTATGAATGTGTTGAAGTTGTTCCTTGTGCCTGTACAGGACAAAAACTGTGGAGCCACTGGCCAAGATCATGAGACCCAAACACAAACCATCATGGAAAGATAATAATGCTCCATACAGCGATTCTGCAACTTGGTCACCAATTGGAGCAGGACAGTATCCCAAACCATTTTCCTTTGTGGTGTTTCTGTTACTCCATCTGCCACTTACATATATAGGAAAAAATGATATTTAAAAGTATGTGCAGTATGCAGCAGAAGATACAGGAGAGGCCGGTGTACTTTCAGGCCTTCAATTTAAGCTCTGCCCACCGAGAATTCTCAGGGCTAATGGTGATGTCCTGGAAGATACTCAAGAGGCAGGAGCTGCCAATGCACACACCCCTGCCCACACTGTGTACATATAAAATAAGTTTGTATCCAAATGAAATAAAGTTTCAGTGGCTGAGAGATTCCAAATGGAGTCGAGAGGTCACTCTGGTGGACATTCTTATGCACTACATAGATAACACCTTTTAGGTTTTAATATATTGGAATAGCTAGAAGTAAATACCTGAAACTATCAAACTCCAACCCAGTAATCTGGACTCCTGAAGATGATTGTGCAACAATGTAGATTACAAGGGATGTCAGTGTGATTGTGAAAACCTGTGGATCACACTCCCTTTATCTAGTGAATGGATGGATGAGTAGAAAAATGGGGACAAAAACTAAACGAAAACTAGGGTGGGATGGGGGGATGATTTAAGTGTTCTTTTTTACTTTTATTTTTTATTCTGATTTTGATTCTTTCTGGTGTAAGGAAAATGTTCAAAAATAGATTGGGGTGATTAATGCATAACTATAGGATGGTACTGTGAACAGTTGATTATACACCATGGATGATTGTATGGTATGTGAATATATTTCAATAAAACTGAATTTATTTTAAAAAAAATAAGTTTGCATCCAAAATAATTGAGGAAATATTTCATCTCAAAAGCTGCCATTGTGTCAGGGATTCCTCTAGAGAGAAGGAGCAAAGAGTTGACTACTGACAGGAGCCTGATAATCGTATCTGTGGCCCTTAACCTACATCCACTGAAAGAAAGGAAGATGCAATGATACAAGAGTGAGAAGTTTCCCGGGATTCAAATGACTGTCTGGAATGGAAAGATCATTCCTATTTTCAAATCCATGGCCCCATCTTATTCTAGGACTCGATATGCAAAGCAGAGGAGTCTGCAGTGCACATGGAAACATGAGTTGTGGGCTACATTTTCAGGGAAAAAGAAATCCAAAAATTTCCACTTCAGATTGCTTCCACCTGAGAATTATTTATAATGTGTGTTTGAAGTATTCCCCAGGTTTTATGTGTTTCTCTTATAGCACTTACAATGTATTTGTCACTTCTATGTTTGCCATTTTATGGGTTAGGAACTAATATTGTGCTTCTTTTACAGGCAAGGAGAATTTAGCCATAGGGATGCTAAGGGAAATATATAAGAACAATCATTTACAAGTTCCCATTTAAGGGGGGCTGCAGTTTGAAAAAGGATAAAATGAGGTAACATAACATAACATAAACTATTTAGGAATAAATCTAACAAAACCTGTAAAGTCTGTATGAGAAAATCTATGCAGAATTCCTAAAGTATATAAAAGTAGACATGAATAAATGGAAAATCACAATCCACTTGGAAGAAGATGTTCCATTTTCTGGGATTTTGTTTCCTGCATAAAACTATTTTTCACATATGGAGCACATTGTGGCCACCTTTATATGTGGAAAGAAAATGTTTTCTGCCTGTGGGAAGGGCAGAACATGCTTTATTTCCTTCATTCACATCAGTTGTGGAAAATTTCTACTGACAGCTGTATTCAGCTTGGATAACTGAACAAGTCAATTGATCCTGTATAATTTCCTCTCATCATTTCAAAAACTGTCTCCAAGTTTGATATGCCTTTGCTCCCTTCCTGAGCTGTCCTGTCTTTTATCCTCTTGGCACTACCACAATTCCATTCTAATGCAGAGTACTATGTTTTCCAGAAGAACCTTTCCAGTATGAATATGGTTATAATTTGTCAAGTAGAGGAATTTGTATGGAATTTGGAAGATGGAAGTGAAACAAAGGCCATTAATCTCCAGGAGAAACTGGCGACCAGATGCAGAAGTTCACAGATATCCCCACCAGACCCCACCTCCCAGAGATGCCAGCCTTCTCCATCCCCACCCTGTGGGCTCTCAGGATGAAGGGGCCATTGACTACTTCTCTGATCCTCAGTTATAGACTTTTGCAGCCACAATCCCTCTCAAATTCAGGCATCCTTTAATTATGTAGTTGCAGTAGGGGGGAGTCCTAGCACATCATGACCCCTTTCCCTGGGACCCACAAATACACCTTGTGCTCAGGACCAGGTGTGTCAGCCTGGAGGGATAAAACACAAACTCCTGAAGATAAGGGGACCACCAGTACATTCCTTCCCCATTTGTCCTGAGTATATGGGAACATTCATTGGAGGCAGCATGCCTGTGGTGGGCATGTTTTATGACATCCAGCTCACACCCAGTTGGTATGAAAGTGTTTATAAGATACTGTACATCAGTCAGTAATTGCCTAGAAGTTCAGTTTTTCTAGAGGCTATTTAGAAATCTCAATCTGAGATTATGGTATTAAGAAAGACATCAGGAGATACCCTTTGAAAAAACTGTATCAAAAATTCCTTTTTTTATGAAATAAAATTTCTCTCTTCAATTTTTTTCTTCATCCATATATTTTAATCCATATTTTGAATTTAATTTATATCTCTGGCTCCTTTCAGGTGAAAAATGTGAAGGAAGCCTCATGTAAATTAGGACCAATGATTCCCATGGGTATATTTGAAACACAAAAAGGACATGTGGAAATATAAGTATTGGTGCCCATCATAAATATTGATGCAGGTATAAGGAAAGCAGAGTATGATTTCATGTATATGAACTAATTAGAATATGCAAATCCACAGAGTCAGATATTATAATACATTACCTGTGGCAGGAGGAGGGATGATGATGATGGGCAGTTAATGTTTAACTGGTACAGCGTTTCTGTTTGGGGTGATGAAAGAGTTTTGGTAATGTGATGGTAGCACATCATTGTGAATACCGTTAAAACTAGTGAACTGTATACTTTTCTGAAAATGTTTAAAATGGGAAATTTTAGGGTGTACGTGTGTTATAAGAATAATTTTTTTTAAAAAAGTACATGGAACTGTACAATACAGTGAAATCCAATGTAAACTATGGACTATATTTAATAATGTAAGTATAAAAATTTAGCCTCATAAGTTGAAAGAAAGCTACCACATCAACGCAAAATATTAATAATAGGGAAAACAGGATGTATGGCATGGGGATTTGGTAATTCCGTACTCTCTGCATGATTTTTCTGTAAATCTACAACAACTCTGAAAGAAAACTAAGAAAAAAACCCTACGAACATGAGAAATATTTCAAATAAATTTGATAAAACTCAAAAATAACACTGTCTATGTAGGAAACAAGTATATGAAATGCTTTGGAAATTGGACCAAGCTTTTAGTCACACATGGTTTAACTTTAGAGATTCTAACTGAAGATGCATTTTATAAACACAATCAGGATAAGAAATCCCATCAAAATGGTTTCCCAGTTCCACAACTTGAAAGAATCTCACAAACACCAACATTGGAAAAAAGATAGGAACATTTTGATCCTTCATTCATTGAAAAAAAAAAACCAGAGAAGATATATTAGAGAAACTTTTAAAATATAAGGAATTTGGGAATGTCTTTCGACAGGGTGAATCCTCAGTAATCATTAGAAATTCATAACCAGGAGAGAGCTTAAAATCATAAAGAATGGGCCCATATATTTGACCGAAAACTTTACTAAACATCAGAAAATAGATTTCTGAGACACCTTAAAAATATAATGTGCATGGCAAGGTTCTCATCCAAAATTAAATCCTTGGGGACCGTCAAAATATTAAATTTGGAATGAACTCTTACAAAGTTTACTAGTGAGGCAAATCCTTTAATGATGATCAAACCTTACTAAATATCAAGTATTTCAAATATAATGAACATCACAAAGACTGAAACCAATGCTTAAAAGTTATGAAACATCACAAAATGTATACTGCAGTGAAACCTAATACACTTAAGATACATAAAGTCTTTTTATCCAAAAGAATTCTTAGTAGAGAGAAATATTCCACAGAAAGGGGTTTGAGAGAAATATTTTTTCCAGTAAATGCTAACTCACAAGATAATGCCTTAAAAATTGAGAGTAGAAATGAGGCTGTTTGAAATTTGATCATCTAGTTTTACTTTCTTTAGTGTTCATGGAAGAGAATAGATATACTTATCAAATGCCCCTAGAATTATTGCAAAATTAATGTTGACAGAACATTCAGAAATAGAAATCAACAGAAAGGCTAACATATATAACAACTTTTAAATAAAAGTTTTAAATAAAAGAGCATATAAGAGGCCTGCTGTCTGTCAGCTTGGCAATGAGGGTAGGGAGCTGATCAACCTGACTGGATTCTGGTGGGGAGAGGAAGGGCTATCACTTCCAGTCCCTTTGTTTGTTCATGAGATGAGAAGAAGCTCATTTCAGGTCTTTCGATGGGAGTCCCTGCAGGGCAAATCGATCCCATGTCAGGTTTCTTTATAGGGGGCAGACTTGTAAGAACAGGGTCCAGGGTAGATCTCTTCTTGGTGGTAAGAGAAAGCTTCAGCCTTCAGGAATGCTGTGGGAGAAGACTGCACATATATAATATGTATTAGATTTTTTTCTCATATATATGAAAAATGAAAATAAACCAAATAAAAATGCACGGGGTAGGTAAAGCTAAATTTAACATGAAAAGTAATCCAAATGGTAAGATTACATTGAAAATGTCTCCAATCTGAGTGATTGTCAGGAGAAAACAAATTATAATATCCTCTGATTCATTATTTCCCATCAGACTGGAAAATATAAAGCTTAATTGTTTCTCTTACTAAACTACGTGAAAATGAAACCTTCATACTCTCTTCTAAGGGAGGTACATGGCTTGTGGGTTTGTTTTTTTTTTTTTTTTCCAATTTTATTGAGATACATTCGTACACCACCACACAAACCATCTAAAGTTTACAATCACTGGCTCACAGTATCATCACATTGTTCTGCATACATCCCCACAATCAACTTTAGAACATTTTCATTACTCCAGAACAGAAATAAGAATAAAAAATAAAATCCAAATCCTCCCTTATCCCTTTTTCCCCCTATTGGTGGCCCATAGTATTGGTGTAGTAAATTTGTTACTGTTGATGAAAGAATATTAAAATATTACTGTTAACTATAATCCATAGTTTGCTATAGCTATGTTTTCCCATATACCTCTCTTTCTATTATTTTTTTACATTTGTAGTAGTTCATGCAAGAACTTATTTACATACATGACTTTAAACAACTTTCAATCAAATTCACCTACAATATGTCACTATTACTTATAATCCCAATAACAAGCTACCATCACCTCTATCCTTTCCCAAACATTTAAACTCAACCTCATTTACAATTCTGTACATTCTCTACCTTCTACCTATCACTAAGTACCCTATATTCTACATTTTAAGACTCTGATTTTACATGTTCTAGTTAGTTCATATTAGTGAAATCATACAGTTTCTGTCCTTTTGTGTCTGGCTTATTTCACTCAGCATTATGTCCTCAAGGTTCATCCATGTTGTCACATGCTTCAGGACCTCATTCCTTATTACTGCTGCATGGTATTCCATTGTGTGTATATACCACATTTTGTTTATCCACTCATCTGTTGATGGACTCTTGGATTGTTTCCATCTTTTGGCAACTGTGAATAATGCTGCTATGGACATTGGTGTGCACATATAT
Source organism: Choloepus didactylus (assembly GCF_015220235.1). Classification (NCBI taxonomy): domain Eukaryota; kingdom Metazoa; phylum Chordata; class Mammalia; order Pilosa; family Megalonychidae; genus Choloepus; species Choloepus didactylus. The sequence continues at coordinate 5,508,143 of NC_051333.1, read as the reverse complement.
GTTCAAGTCCCTGATTTCAGATCTTCTGGGTATATATTGAGGAACAGAATTGCTGGGTCAAAGGACAACTCAATATTTAGTTTTCTGAGGAGCTGCCAAACTGTCTTCCACAGTGGCTCTACCATTTTACATTCCCACTAGCAGTGAATAAGTGTTCCTATTTCTCTGTGTCCTCTCCAACATTTGTAGTTTCCTGTTTGTTTGATGGTGGTCATTCTTATAAGTGTGAGATGATACCTCCTCATGGCTTTGATTTGCATTTTCCTAATAGCTAATGAAGATAAACATCTTTTCATGCTTTTTAACTATTTCCTCTTTGGAAAAAAGTCTATTCATATCTTTTGCCTATTTTATACTTGGATTATTTGTCCTTTTATTGTTGCATTGTAGGATTTCTTTATATATACATGGTGTTCTAGTTTGCTAATGCTGCCTTTTTGCAAAACACCAGAAATGGATTGGCTTTTATAAAGGGGGTTTATTTGGCTATGCAGTTACAGTCTTAAGGCCATAAAGTGTCCAAGGTAACACATCAACAATTGGGTACCTTCACTGGAGGATGGCCAATGGCATCCAGAAAACCTCTGTTAGCTGGGAAGGCATGTGGCTGGCATCTGCTCCAAAGTTCTGGTTTCAAAATGACTTTCTCCCAGGATGTTCCTCTCTAGGCCACAGTTCCTCTTCAAAGTGTCACTCTCAGTCTCTCTTGGGGTGTTTGTCCTCTCTTAGCTTCTCCAGAGCAAGAGTCTGCGTTCAACAGCCATCTTCAAACTGTCTGTCATCTGCAGCTACTCTCTCAGCTTCTGTGCATTCTTCAAAGTGTCCCTCTTGGCTGTAGCAAGCTCGCTCCTTCTGTCTGAGCTTACATATTGCTCCAGTAAACTAATTAAGTAAACTAATCCAGTAAACTAATCCAGTAAACTAATTAAGTAAACTAATCAAGGCCCATGTGGAATGGAAATTGGATAATTTCCACACCTCCATGGAAATTATCCAATCAGAGTCATCACCCACAGTTGGGTGGGGCACATCTCCATGGAAATGCTATTACAATCTAATCAACACTGATACATCTGCCCACAGAAGATTACATCAAAGATAATGGCATTTTGGGGGACATAATCCATACAAACTGGCACGCATGAATACCAAATATACTCTCCCATTGAGCTGGGTGCATCTTCACCTTTTTGACAAAGTCCTTTGAGGCACAAAAGTGTTCAATCTTGAAGAGTTCCCATTTATCTATTTGTTTTTCTTTCATTGCCTGTGTTTTGAGTGTAAAGTCTAAGAAGCTACCTCCTAACACTAGGTCTTGAAGATGTTTCCCTGTATTTTCTTCTAGGAGTATTATATTACTGGCTCTTATATTTAAGTCTGATCCATTTTGAGTTAATTTTTGTATACATGTGAGGTAGCGGTCCTCTTTCATTCCTTTGGATATGGATATCCAGTTCTCCCAGTCCTATTTATTGAAGAGACTATTCTGTCCCAGTTCAGTGGATTTGGGGGCCTTGTCAAAAATCAGTTGACCATAGATGTGAGGATCCATTTCCAAACTCTCAATTTGACTCCATTGATCAATATGTCTATCTTTGGAAAAGTTAGTAGGCTTGGAAAAGTTAGTTATTAAATTTTTTTTGTAAGGGAACAGGGCCTAGAATAGCCAAAAGCATCCTGAAAAAGAAGAGCAAAGTGGGAGGACTTGCACTTCCTGACTTTAAAGCTCATTATAAAGCCACAGTGGTCAAAACAGCATGGTACTGGCACAAAGGTGGCTTGTGGTTTTGAAGGCACTTTGGAGGTTACTTCAGTTTGATGGCCAAAATAAGAATATTCATCATAATTTAAAGATTTATCTTACTGCCATAAAAGATATCTTTTGGAAGGCATATGATAAAAGCACTTCAATGTGTGCATAGAAATGCCCCACCTCCATGTTGTTGGGAGATGTGCAAGTAATCATACAAAAACAAAGAAAACAACAGAAATAAACCAGAATCCCACTCGCCGTGATGGAAATGTAACAAATTAGGCATACGAGTGAGCAAATCAGGCCTCCCAGAAAGAAATGGAGCAAATCATCAGGAGCAAGACTCCCCCATGAGAGTCAAAGATTTCTGTCAAATCCTTCTATTATTGCTGCTGTTTCCTTTGGGAAATTTCCAGATTTCAGCCTTCCTGTCTCACTGTTCTTGACTGTAAAGCAAACCATTTTAAGTGGACCTGCCCCAACTTCCTGTCCCCACCTGGGATTAAAAAATTCTGGGTCCCAGTCCTATTCAGGTGTTTGGGATGAGGGAAATAAGCCCCTGTGAATTGAGCCAAGGCTGCTTGTTTTCTCAACTCAGATCCAGACCCAACCCTAGGCAGCACTTACGGATTTTTCACTTAGATTCTATTGCTTTTCTGCCTGCCATGTGCAAGTTCCAAGATACTCCCTGGCCCGTCCCTAATAGTGACTCTAAGACTAGAATGAACTCCCGAGGACGGTACCCATAAATATATTGAATGCTTTTCTGTTTCTCTGCGGTGTTCTCTTATCTGCCTCCAGACAACTACATACATGTGGTAGAGGTGGAGGCACACAATCTCCTTAGGTTCCAGTGTCCAATGATGGGTTACTCCTTTGACATTGCTTGCCTGTGTATTTGCTCTTTCTTTCAGTCTTGTGAAATGGCCCTGGGTTTTATGACTCCTGGAGATTCCGTGGTTTCACGTTCTCCTTCTGCTTCCTATTTGAACCAACGGGCTTGCGGGTGAGGGCCTGAACCCAGTTTTTCATGGCGTTCCTCCTGCTTCTTGCCATGTGCCCAAATGCCATTCTCGAACTTCACAAGTCGGTAGGCGAGGATGGCAGTCAGTGAGTCAGCAGACATCCAAGGCAGCTTGCAAACGTCAATATAAGGACAGGATTTGGTAGTTAAATATTGGTTTGGGGGAGGAGACCTAAACAGCTGACCCATCTGACTGAATGGGTATAAGAAATTTCAACATTGTAGGTCCTTCATACAACCAATGTTAGAGAGGAATACGGGAGGAACTATTCAAGGCTGAAAAGGTGCTGACAACAAGCCAGATTTCAAAAAGTGAACAAACACCAGTCTAGAAATGGCTTGACGCTGGGAATGAGATGACTCTTCAGTGACTTTGAAATGTGTGAAATAGCCAAGTAAGGAGATCACAATCTAGCCCAACCTTGACTACGAACAACTGAGATATAGGTGCAGAAGTTTCCATGGTCAAATCCATTCCCTGCAGTCCCTGCAGCACCCTTCTGCTGGTCCCAGTTCAGTATCATCCTGGTTAGGGTTAGGATTAGGGTGAAGCTTCAACTTACCCTGGGATCTTGGTAGGCTAAATGATAATAATATACCATGTTATTTTATTTTACACATCTACACAGCATTTACAACAATCTGATAGTTACTCTGTTTATTTTTTTATTTTTAAAATTAATTTATTTAGTATTACTGGTTAGCAATTAGAAGGGGAAGAATGTTAAAAGTTAATAGTGAGAGTTTGCATTGCTCACCATACACACAGCTGCGAGTTCTTCATTCTGACTTTCCAAATGAGTTCCTCTATTCATCTAATTTTCCAAAAAAGATACTAATATACCATGAGAATCAGTAACTTATCAGAATTATCCAGCTACTACTAGCTAAAGCTGGGGTTCCAAGGCAGCCAACTGACTAAAGATTTCAAGTCTTAATCATTGTCCTGAAAGACAATAATAAAATCTAAAAGGCTTAGTGCCTACCATCTCCAGATTTGGTGCAGGGATCTTAAATATGTTCATTGCATCCTGGGATGACCCTAGGACAAGAGCACAGGTACTGACCCCACCCTGCTGACAAGATACTGGAGCAATGAAATGGTCAATAATAAGTATTTAAATGGAAGAGCTAAATTCAAACTCAGGAATCCTGAATATTTATCTGTACTATTAACCATCAAGCCATATTTTCTTAAACATAATGAGCATATCTCCCTTCCTCACCAATTTGTTCCAAGCATTTAAAACAGTATCAGATGCTCTAAGCAGTTAGTGAGTATCTGCTGAAAGAAAGCAAGCCATTGCTAATATTCTTTCTTGTATATTTCCTCAATCCTTATAAAATTCTCACCTTCTGCAAACAGGTGACTACCTACAGGACTTGGTTGAGATGACTGTGGCCAATGTCAATGATTATATCCCAGTGTTTGAAGCCAAAAGTCATAGCTAAGGCATCTATTAATGCAACTCTCAACCTACTCACAATCCTCTACTCTGTTTTGTTTAAGGAGTTTTCAGGGGTATTTCAGTTTGCTAAAGCTGCCAGAATGCAATATTCCAGAAATGGTTTGGCTTTTACAATGGGAATTTATTAAGTTACAAGTTACAATTCCAAGGTCATGAAAATGTAGAAATTAAGACATCAACAAGAAGATACCTTCTTTGAAGAAAGGCTGCTGGCATCCGGGATTCCTCTGTCAGATAACAAGGCACATGGCTGGTGTCTGCTGGTCCTTTCCTCCCAGGTTTCATCGCTTTCAGCTTCTGATTCCAGTGGTTTTCTCTGTGGGTTCTCTCTTAGCACCTCTGGAGTGTTTCTGTCTCTCCAAATGTCTCTGTCTTTTATCCTTTCACAAAGGATTCCAGTAAAAGATTAAGACCTACCTTGAAGGGGCTGGGACACATCTCAGTTGAAACCCAACCTAACCAAAAGGTCCCACCCACAGTAGGTCTGCACCCACAAGAATGGATTAAAAGAACATAGCCTTTTCTGGGATACCTAGCAGCTCCAAACTACCTCAGAGGGTATTTTATACAAGCAAGGATTTTGACTTCTATAATTTGACTCCCCCTTCATCCAATGGACTTTTTCTTCCATCCGTCTACAGTCTCTGTACTCCCCATTCCAATGGTGTCAGATCATTTCTTGGACCTCTCTGCCCCTGACCCTCAAACGCACCAGTCCCAGATGATCAGTCAGCTTCCCCATGACCCCCATGCATCACCCCAACCTATTATCCCTGCTGTTTTCTCCTGGGCCCTTTATCCAACTGACGCCCAGTTTCCTAACCATCTCCCTTCATCAACTTGCTCCCATTTTGCCTCCCAGGACTCAATACATTTCCCAATTTCATCTCCCCTTCCCACCCTCTATCTGTGTCTTGGGTTGCTAATAACCTCTAGGATCTGCCTACCCCACCCATTATCCCGTCTCCCCATCATTTTATTTAACTCTTCATAAACATTGTCTCTTATGCTTTTTACCCACTCCTGCTCTTTACCAACCTTCATCCATTATCTCAACATCTCCATTATCCTTTTTTTCCCATGACGTCCTGCACCCCTAATGTCTTCAGCTTCCAAAACCTCCAGTTCCCTTAAATTCCTTGGACGCTTTGCCCATATTACCCTTAAATATGACAGTGTACTTTAACCCACCATGGAATTTACCTGCTGACTTTTAACTCTCTGTATTTCTTTCATCAGCTTCACTCTACATCCTCCCACACTTTCAGGTTCTTGGCTTCTCCCTCTTCTCCCTACGCACCCTCCCTTCCCACAGCCTTCATTTTTACCCAAATTATCAAACACTCTTGCACTGTCATTCCTGCAACACCACAAGTTTTTATCTTAGCACTCAATGCCCATGGCACTTTTTACATATTGCAGTATCATCCCCGAGAGTTGTTGGATAGTTGGAAAGAGTATAAAGGGTGGATATATAAAAGAGGCCTGGAGATCCACTATTCTTCCACATACAAATAAGTTGTTAAGATATATATGCACATGCTGACAGTTTGAATGTGATTTGATGAATGTGAGTAGGACTGTATGAGTTTGTGGGAGTGTGCATTAGTGTGTATAAATGTGAGTGTGGCTTTATACGTGGTGAGTGTGTGGAGGACAGTGAGTTTGTGAGGAAATGTGCATATGAGATGTATGCGTGTAATTATGTGAATTATGTGACAGTGTACGTGTGGTGTGCATGAGTGTCTACACTTGTGTATAAGTGTGTAAATATGCATGGTAGGTGTTGTTCATTATTAGGGCTCTAATCCCTGACTTGAAAATTCAGAGACATTTGATAGTGGACAAGAGTAAAGTGTGGGTTTATTTGTAGGTAAATCCAAAGGATTAATTTAAACTCATATTAATTGATTACAAAAGCAAGAGTGCTTATTATTGAAAATTCAGCCAAAAATAAGGGTTGAAGACTTTGATGATTATCCAATGCTCACAAATTGATGAAGCAGCAACAACTTATCTGACAATTAAATGAATGACCTATTAAACTGTCTTATCCTGGAGCCTTGACTTCTGAAAGTCTTATAAACTTGACCCTTTCTATAGTTATTTTTCTATTTACACTTCCTATCACTACTGGGTAGTCAATATTGGTAAGTAGTATTTTCCTAAAAAATTTCCTTATCATCTACATTTCCAAATTAATTAACATTGATTACTTGGCATCATGTTCTTTCTTTGGATTGGATCTCAGGTAATCCTTCTCAGGTGTTTTGATTCCATTTCTCAGGTAATAACTTATATCAATGTGCAGCTCAGTGTCTAAAGATTTTGAAAGGACTCACTTTGGGGTCGAAGAACGTCTTAGGGTGGCAGAGCACCCAATGAGACACATGCACCTGGCTGCCAGTCCCTCACGTGTCACACCTCATCCTCCTCTGCCCCCTGCATGGAAGATCCTGCCTGCCCCTTGGAGCCCGGAAAAGGAGGAGTCTCCATCAAACATTCCAAGGGTCTCTTCGGTGGTGCTAACTAGAAACTTTTAATTGGATTTGGTAATTAGCAACTGAAAAAAATGTTTTTCAGAAACAGTCTCAACTCCCAAATCCTGCACTGTCAAGACCACACCAGGAGAAATGATAATTGCAGTTCTGCGGGGAAGTGAGGTCACAGAATCACAAACCCATAACCCAGGATCTGGCTGCCTCCCCCACACACACCGGCTGTTGTGACCATCGCGTGGAGCCCACGGTTCTGGAAGCTGGAAGCTGTCGGTGAGTATTTTCTATTTCAGTCTGAGAGTCAGAGACTGTAACAGAAGGAGGCATATCGGGAGTCTGGGGAAGTGACCATATCAGGAAAGGAATCCTTCGGAGTTTGAATTGGGTCGGGGGTAAAGCCAACCAGGAAGGACAAACAATTCCCGAGGCATGGCCTGGGCTCTTAGAGATGCAGGTCCCAGACCAGAGAACACTCCCTGATGGTTCCTAATGGGATTTAGTATAATCCTCACTGATAGAGATTGTGGGTGTTTAATCCAGGTGACTAGGAAACCTTTTTTTAAAAAAAAAAAGTGTTCAAGGTCTGTAGTTTGAAATGAGTTGCTATTTAGCCAGCCTTACAGAAGTCATGGAAACAACTTTCAGAATGACAAGAGGTGTGCCTCTAAGAACTCTAAACTTGTAATAATAATAGGATGAATCTACAGGAATCATCTTATCCTGTGCAGAATCAGTGTGTGTGAGATGCAACTGCTGGGATATAAATGTTTCTCTAACTCTGGGAATAGGGTGAGCTTAATGGAGACAGTAACTGTGTCCCTCCTGAAAACATTCAGGGTCTGTTGATTATGGTGAGTCTGTTTTCCCTCTTGAAGTCAGGGATGCAGAATTTAAGGAAAAGATAACATTTAAGTTGTGGTTTTTACCAGCAGCCGCCAGGCTCAAATATTTCTTAGAATCTATCTCTGGTTTAAAAATATTCTAATAGCAAACAATCCTAAACTCTACTCTTTTGAATTATAAAATGCACAAGACTTTACACTTTACAGATTCAATTTTGCATTTGTCTTAATTTAAAAATCTTTCAGAAATCTTACTTCATTACTCATAGTTTTAATTAAGTCAGGTAGTAATAGATACATAAGCCTAGAATGTTTTATCTCATATTAGTGTTTCATGGCCTCAGTATGGGAGCAGACAGGAGATTCCTTAATAAATCCTTTGATAAGTGACATTGTACTTTTGTTCCTGACATAAGTGCAAATAAGTCCTTCTCCTGCTATTCTAATATGGAGACATTCTTTCATCTATCAAGTCCTACCGGCTCATGGGTCAACCCCTGTACTACTATTCTACCTTCTACATTTTGTTAGGATCTACATTTTATTAAGATCTCTAAATCTTTAATCCTGGACATTATTGGCCTATAAACTACATTTTTACACATCAATGGAAAACTGCTACAACCAAAATTATAAAATACCATACCAACATGTTAAAATCCCATGACAAGGTACAAAAGCAAAACTAAATATGGATCTGGATTATTGGAAGAAAACACCTAACTAACTTTGTTTTTGTAGTATGGTGGATAAAAGCAATGTCTTTGCAACAAACCCAGCCAAGTTCTAGTCCCCACGTTACCTCTAAGCTGGATGTGAGTTTAGACAAACCGCTTCGCCTTTCTCTGTGTATGTTTTCCTCATCTTTCTAGTGAAAGTCCTAGTAATGCCCACCTTCACAAATAGCCTTCATAGCAGTGATTCCTACTTTTTAAGTGCTCTTTGAATGTCATAAAAGAACAAATTTAAAAATTGATAAGTGGGGAATATTGGATTTCAGTACAATTGATAATTGTAGCACCCACTTCCTATTTCCTTGTAGGCTCCTCTGATGCCGAAGTCAAATATTAGTCACTGGGAACTGGCAGAATGTCCTCCAGGAATTTGGTGATGGGATTGGTCTTCCTATCCCAGACTATAATTGGAATCCTTGGAAATTTCTCTCTTCTGTATCATTATCTCTTTCTCTATTTCTCTGGGTGCAGGCTAAGAAGGACCACGGATTTGATTCTCCAGCACCTGATTGTAGCCAATTCCTTAGTTTTATTCTCCAAAGGAGTCCCACAAACAGTGGCAGCTTTGGGGTGGAAACAATTCCCCAGTGATTATGGATGCAAAATTCTTTACTACATTTACAGAGTGGGCAGGGGTGTGTCCATTAGCAGCACCTGCCTCTTGAGTATCTTCCAGGCCATCATCATCAGTCCCAGGAACTCCAGGTGGGCAGACATTAAAATGAAAGCTCCCAGGTACATCAGCCTCTCCACGTCCCTGTGCTGGCTCCTCTACATGCTGGTAAATATCATTATTCCTATATATGTGACTGGCAATTGGAGAAATGACACCTTCAAGAAGAAAAAAGATTTGGGGTACTGTTCTTCTCAAGTTGGTGAAAAAAGCAAAGTGCCACTGTATGCTGCACTGTTTTCATTCTCTGATGCTCTATGTTTGGGGCTCATGCTCTGGGCCAGCGGCTCCATGGTTTCCATCCTGTACAGGCACAAGCAGAGGGTCCAACACATCCACAGGACCAACCTCTCCCCCAGGTCCTCCCCTGAGTCCAGAGCTACCCACACCATCCTTTTACTGGTGAGCACCTTTGTATCCTTTTACACTGTCTCCTGCATCTTTCAGATTTGTCTTGCTGTTTTTGATCATCCCAGTTGGCTGCTGGTGAACATGGCTGCACTATTCTCTGTGTGTTTCCCAACTGTCAGCCCCTTTGTTCTCATGGGCCGAGACTCCATTGTCTCCATACTCTGCTTTGCCTGGGTAAGGAAAACAAACTCCCCTAATCTTATTAGTAATACATAATGCATATGTTTTTCCTCAATGGTCATTTGTTTATTCAGTTCTCCCCACAGATTTGGAAGCACAATTATGAAATTATCACAGTACAAGAGAGTGGTGAGCAGGATACTGTGAGCTTGTACACGAAAAATATAACAATAAATAGAAATAATAAATGTAAATTAAATATTAAGTATTTATTATGGAATTGCTTACAGAATTGAAATTTTAGTATTACTTGCGGTGGTGTCATTCAGAGTCTATACAATAAAAAACAAGTAGGTTCTGAAACATTCTGGAGATTATGAGGAAAATCTTTGGGTGTCAAACTTTCAATATGATATTAAACTTCTGAAATTGACTAAGCCCAGAATTGTTGGCAAAGTTCCTAGAGAAAGGAACAGGTGAGAGAGTCATTCAGAAATCTGAAGAAAAACGTGTCCTCAGGTAATAATGAGGTAGCATGGGGCGAAACTGGACAACTTCAGATTCAGTACAAGCTATTGGCGACCAAGTTATGAAATCTATACTTTGAATCCTTACATAGTTAGCAGTTGTTTGAAATATAATTATATGAAGTGTTATTAGCATAATTAAAACATTCTCATGCAGAAATGGCCAGATTCAACTGCAGTGGTTTAAATGATAATGCAAAAGAATGACTGCACTGATTGAATAAAATCGGGTGTATACCTCTTAGGTTTTAATGTATTGGAATAGCTAGAAGTAAATACCTGAAACTACCAAACTCCAACCCAGCAGTCTGGACTCCTGAAGACAATTATATAATAATGTAGATTACAAGGGGTGACAGTGTGATTGTGAAGACCTTGTGGATCACACCCCCTTTATCTAGTGTATGGATGAGTAGAAAAATGGGGATAAAAGCTAAAGGACAAATGGGGTGGGATGGGGGGATGATTTGGGTGTTCTTTTTTCACTTTTATTTTTTATTCTTGTTCTGGTTCTTTCTGATGTAAGGAAAATGTTCAGATTATGGTGATGAACGCATAACTATGTTATCATACTGTGGACAGTGGATTGTATACCATGGATGATTGTATGGTGTGTGAATGTATTTCAATAAAACTGAGTTTAATAATAAAAAAAAATCAGGTGTATATTTACAGTTAAAAAACAAAATGATGTCTGGGATAAAACTGCATGGATTTGGGGGATCTGTGGAAGGCAGATATTTCTGTACAATGTGAAGATGACAACTGGACACATTAGAAAGAAAGACTTTTGTGGACACACTCTCACATCTCTAAGGTGAGGAATTAAGTGTAGGCTTTCATGAAACTGGAGCAGTGGATGAATAGCCAGTTGAAGGGGGGGATGTCATGAATCCCATTTATGTGTAGTTTGTGGTTTGTGGATTTCCAGATGAACAAAATAGATGTTTCTCAAGTGTAGGAAGGATTTTAATACAGCTATTCCTGTATTTACATTACAAAGACGATGCAAAGTATTAACAATTCAATATTTTTAAAAAGTTAGTTTGATCTAATGCATATATATTGAACTGTGGGGTACCAAAACAGAAACAGAGAAACATATTTTATTTCACGTGTCACATAGAAATATTTTCCACCTATTAGACCACACAGTAAGGCTCAAAATATATATACACACACACACACACACAAACACACTACCAGACACATATGTATACATACATATGTACATACATTTGTCAATGTATGTATGTGTGTATGTGGGTTTACATTGGTATGTGCACGCATATATTTATTGTATAGGTGTATATGTGTGTGCATAATCAGTGAGATAATGTTTGTTATCCATCAAGCAATTATATTGGAAATTTTACATTAAAAAGTGTAATGATACTAATCACAGCAAAGATAAGTTTCTTTAACTTTAAAGTCTATTTTATCTGATATTTAGATAGTTGTGAGAGTTGTTTAATTGGCTAATATGATGTATAATGAATCTTTCAGTATTGATCTTTAATCTTAAAATATTGCTATTTCTCTTAAAAAATATCCAATTAAATATGGTCAACCAATGATGTTACCCAAATAGGAGCAAATATTCTATATGTGTTTAATGTGGTGATTGATAGTTTGGAATCAGTTTTATCAGCTTATTGTATATTCTTCATTACACCTGATCTATTTTCTTATTCTATCTTAGCATCCTCAGTGCTTTTTCAATTTTTATAAAAGAATTCTACTTTTCACTCTTTGATTTTCAAAGTTTTGTATTCAGTGTCTCAATTTTTTAATCTAGAAATTACAGCATCATTTAAAAATACAGTTGGTTCTTATGGGTTCCTTATTAATCACAGAAACTGAAAGAATCAAGAATCAATTTTGAGTTTCCAAAAGGAATCTGAGTTTCATTATAGATCTGTGCATGTGAGTTCAAGAGGAAAGTGAAAATGTCTTGTTTCAAACCCTTCAGATATTTACATCTTTTAAATACTAGAAATAGCATTAAAAATTATTTACCAGTGCACCTAATATCAAATAACACCATATTTTGTAATTAGATTTTTTTAAAAAATTTAAGATTGGTTTTACAAAACTTTGAAATCATTCCTTAATGTTTCCAAGAACAGTAATAAAAGAATGGAAAATAGAAAGTAATAAAATATTTATACACCTTTCCTTATTTCACAGAATAAAGGAATTCAGCATCTTATTAAAATTGTCAATGTGGTACTAGATCAGATCAGAATTTTTGAGCAGACTATGCTGCAGAAATATGTCTCTGTTACTGCTTCAGGTATGGGGAGTAGAAATTCATATTTTCTAGGAACACTTCCTATGCCATTCTGAAGGTGTCATGGACCCAGAAGAGCCATGTTCTTTTAATCCAATCTTATGGGGTGGGATCTTTGATTGAATGTTTCCATGGATATATGACCCACCCAACTGTGCATGAGACCTTTGATTATGTTATTTCCATGGAGGTGTGAACCCACCCATTCCAGGTGGGTCTTGATTGGTTTACTGGAGTCCTTTAAGAGAGCTCTTGGAGAGAAGGAGCTCAGAGAAGCTGAGAGAGAGATTTTGGAGAAAAGCTAAAATACATAATCCAGAGTTTGCACCAGGGAGAAGGTAAGAGGCAACACAAACCCAGAAGCTTGGAGACATTGGAAGATGCAGACAGAAAGACAATTGAAGATGTTAAGCTAAGAAATGAAGCCCAGAGTTTGCCCCAGAGAAGCTAAGAGAGGACTCCCAGAGTCTTAGAGAGAAATGCTGCAGGATAACCAAGCAGAGAGCTGAGAGGAGCTAAGAGAGATGGAAGCCCAAAGACATTTGGAGAAAGCCATTTTGTAATGCAACCCAAGAGAAAAGGACTAGCAGATGCCAGCCACGTGCCTTCCCAGCTGACAGAGGCGTTCTGGATGCCATCAGCCATTCTACTGTGAAGGTATCCTCTTGTTGATGCCTTAATTTGGACACTTTTACGGCCTACAACTGTGAATTTGTAACCTAATAAATCCCCTTTATAAAAGCCATTCCATTCCTTGTATTTTGTATAACAGCAGCTTTAGCAAATGGAACACTTCCAGATTTTTTTTACAGATTTTTTTCTCTCTCTAGCTAAGCCAACTTAGCGGGTAAACTCACTGCCCTCCTCCCTATGTGGGGTCTGACTCCCAGGGGCTTAAATCTCCCTGGCAACATGGGTTATGACTTCCAGGGATGAATCTTGACTGGGCACCTTGGGATTGAGAACATCTTCTTGACCAAAAGGGGGAGGCAAAATGAAACAAAATGAAGTTTCAGTGGCTGAGAGATTCCAAATGGAGTCGAGAATTCACTCTGGTGGGCATTCTTATGCACTGCATAGATAACTATTTTTAGGTTTTAATGCATTGGAATAGCTAGAAATAAATACCTGAAACTATGAAACTACAACCCAGCAGCCTTGACTCTTGAAGACAAGGGGTGACAGTGTGATTGTGAAAGCCTTGTGGATCATAGTTCCTTTATCCAGTGTATAGATGGATGAGTAGAAAAATGGGGACAAAAAATTAAATGAAAATAGGGTGGGAGGGTTGATGTGGGTGTTCTTTTTTACTTTTATTTTTTATTCTTATTTTCACTTTTTCTGGTACAAGGAAAATGTTCAAAAAATAGATTGGGATGATGAATGCACAATTATATGATGGTACTATGAACAATTGATTGTACACTTTGTATGATTGACTAGTATGTGAATATATCTTTAAAAAATGAATAAAAAATTAATATGAATAAAAAAATAATGCATTCTCAAACCAAAATTAATTAATTAATTACAGTGTAATGTCAATTAATTCCTTTAACTTCCATTTTGACAACGGAAAGACATTTCAATTCTAACCTACTTATCTTCTCCCATCTTTCTAAAATTTGGAGAAAGGTACATAAAAACAATTTTCCAAGACATACGCACAGATTTTAAGTGCACAGCACAATGTAATTTACAAACTGAACACAACTATGGATATAGCTCCTAGTTCATAAAACAGATATTGTCAAACCCAAAGTCTCCTCCAGAGGCCCTCCTAGTCTTCCAAAGGGAAACCACTGTAAGGACATCTAATAGACCAGATCACTTTCACCCATTTTGTACTTTGTATAAATGAAATCATACAGAATGACCATTCTGCATTTGGCTCTTTTTTTCATTCCATATGTTGTTTGTGAATTTATCTTCAAGATTGCATGTTGTTGCAATGCATCTTAATGGTGATGAATGTACAACTATGTAATGGTACTGTGAACAATCGAATGTACGATTTGTTTTGTATGACTGCATGGTATGTGAATATATCTCAATGAAATGAAGATTAAAAAAAAAAGAGAGAGAAAAAGCAAAAAAAAAAAAAAAAAAAAAAAAAAAAAGACTAAATACAAGACTGTTTCCTGATGGGAACAAGGCAAGGACATCTGCTCACATTGCTTCTACACAATTCATTGCAGGTCCTAGCCAGTGCTGTAAGGAAAGAAAAATCAGTAAAAGGCTCTAAAGATCTAAAAGAAAGAAAGAAAACTATGTTTATTTGCTAATCGATAAGGTTCAAGAACCCTCAGACATCTAGAAAAAGAGCTGTTAGAACTAATAAGTGAATTTAGAAAGCCTGCAGAATATAAAGTCAATGTAAAAAAATCAGTTGTATCTATATACCAGCAATGATCCTTTAGAAAACAAAATTTTAAAAACAGTAGCATTTACAATAACATTAGAAAACTTGAAATACTTACAGATAAATTTAACATCATATGTTCAAGATCTGCACACTGAAAAGTACAAAATATGCTGAGAAAAAGTAAAGGAGACCTAAACAGATGGAGAGAAATACTGTGTTCCTGGGACAGAAGTCTCAATGTTGTTAATATCCGAAATCCCCTCAAATTGATCTACAGATTCAGTGAAATACAAATCAAAATCCTAGAAGGCTTTTTAAAAAAATTTTTTTTTTTAGTAATTAACAAGCTGATTGTAAAATCTGTATGGAAATGCAAATGTCCTAAAGACAAAAATGATTTTGAAAAAAAGAGAACAAAGTTGGAGGACTTGAATGATCTGATTTCAAGATATACTATAAAGCTATATTAATCAAGATTATGTTCTGTTGGCATAAAGGCAGACATACAGATCAATGGGACAGAATAGAGTGTCTAGAATAGACTAACGTATTTGGTCAAATGACTTTTCAACACAGGGGCCAAGGTAACTCAATGGAGAAAAGATAATTTTTTCAACAACTGATGCTGAAACAACTGGATAGATATCCAAATAGAAATGAAAATGAATCTTGACCCTTACCTCACATCTTACCCCAAAATAAACTCAAAAACGAATTATAGACCCAAACATAAAAGCTAAACTATAACACTTCTAGAAGAAAATATAAGAGAAACATTCTCATGACCTTGGGGAAGGCAAAGATTTCTCAGAGAGGACACAAAATCACTAGCTATAAAAGAAAAAAATTGGACTTTATCAAAATGAAAGGGCAAGCCAGAGCCTGGGAGAAAATATTTACAGTCTGACAAAAGACTTGTATACAGAATATATAAAGGACACCTACACTCAGTTTTAAAAATGGGCAAAGCAGCCATTGGTTTACCGTCATTAGTCATCAGGGAAATACAAATTAAAACCTCAAAGCAATACCACTACACACCTACTAAAATGGCTAAAATTAATATGAAGACCACAGAACCAAAAGTTGGTGAGGATGTGGAAAAACTGGAACTCTCATAATTTGCAGGTGGGAATGTAAAATGATACAACCACTTTGGAAACTAGTTTGTCTCTTATTAAGTTAAACATACACTTATGTTACAGTCCAGCAATATGATTCCTAGGTCTTTACTCAAAAGAAATGAAGACATACATACACACAAAAACCTTTACGTGTTTATAGTTGTTTTATCCATAATCATCAAAAACTGGAAACAACCCAACATCCATCAAGTGCTGGATGGATAAACAAAATGTGATTTATCTATATGCTGGAATACTACCCAGCAATAAAAAGAAAAGATCTATTGATACATGTGGCAACATGGTTGCATCTCAAAAACATTATTTTGAATTAAAGAAATATTATATGAAAATATGTACTGTGTAATTCCATTTATGTGTAATTCTGGAATAAACAAAACTGATCTATTGTGATAGAAAGCAGATAAGTGGTTTCTTGGGGTTGAGGGTAGAAGAGATTGACTGGAAATGGACAAGGATAGAAATGTTCTCTATCTTGGATTGGTTAGTGATCACATGGGTATATTTATTTGTCCAAACTCATTGAACTTAAAGTATTTATTGGATGTAGATTACAGCTTGATAAAGTTGATTTAAAAATTTTTTAAAATTATGGATTAAAAATTTTTATACATTCAAAAAAAAAAAAAAGATTGCATGTTGTTGCAATGATTCATTGGCATTCATGGGTAGGTTTCCATTGTATGGCTGTCTCACAATTTATCATTCCACCAGATACACATGTAAATAGATTACAGTTTGGAGCTATTAAGAATAGTGCTGGTATGTAAATTCTAGAACTTACACCAAACACAAGTACAAATGACATTTTCCTAGGATTTTTTGCTACTTTACAGGAACTGACAGTCTTAAGTTTCCTCAGTCCTCACTTCAGTCTTCCCAGTCTAATCTGTCCTGGCCGTACAACAAACATGTAGCAGTTAGCTCAATCATGTATCCCCAAAAGAATACCCTTTCACTTAAAGACCCACTGAGCTATGTGGCATTATAAAAGACATTATAAGTTTGAGTGTGAAGTTATTTATGTGTGTGAGAATGGCAGAGAGAGAGAGAAAGAGAGACAGAGACAGAGAGATAGAAATGCCCACTGCCTCTATAGCAGATGATGTAATAATCTCATAGTAATTGATTTGCTTCCAAGTTCCTTCTGAGATGCTCTGGTCATGAGGGTTCTTGGATCTTCTCCCTCCCCCCATTCTGTGCCCAGCTCAGTTTTTAAGAGTTAAGTTTTTAAGAGAATAGGTAATTTATATATGAAAATATAACAGATTACTATTTTGTTTCAAATTACACCTAAGGCTACCCCCAGGACTGTAAATAGTATTGAAATTAACACAATTTGCAAGCTGACAAGTTAACCTACAATAGCTTATGGATTCTGGCAGAAGACACAAGACTCCTGGGTCAGAGACAAAGGATTTTTTTAATCATGGCACAGCAGGCAGCCTGAGCTTGACATTTGCATCATTTCCCTTGCCCTTCAAGTCCCTCAGGAAAGATGCAGACAATCTCACGTGGATACAGCACCTGCATTGGGTTTAAGTATCTGTAGAGTAACTCTGAGCTTAGGAAACTGTAAGCACACCTCCCTCACCATTTGTCCAGACTGGAAACAGCATCTTTATTAATTGAAAGGTGAACAAGTCTGTGCTCTGTCCCAGAAGGAGCCAATATCTCTATCATCCAAATCTATTTTCTGTGTAAACATCCTTGAAAAGAGGTTTCAGAACAAAATATGTCAATGCCCCTACCCAGAAAAAATGTACACCTGAGAGGAACCAATGGACAATTGCTTCCCAGTGATATCCACCCCTCAGTTTTATACCATCTTACCTTCTGGACAATTTCCCCATGTGTGCATGATTGATTGAACTGACATAGGGAATAGGATAAATCTGTAATATTTACCTCACGCACCATTTGATGAAGACTATTAGCACCAGGGTTCCAAGCAACAGGATGAGGTCAAAAGGTAATGTAGACCTCAACATTGCCCCTTAAGTCCTGGACCCATCCTGATGAGCTAATCTCATCAACCTTCATGGTCTACCTTACAAAGTCAGGTGGTTTTCTCCTCAAATTTCTGTATTGAAATTTCTGCTGGACCAGAGACACTAAATCAGGTATAACAGGATGGATTAGTGATTGCACAGATTCCGCTCTGGCCTGCCAGGAGGAAGCTTAGGTCAACACTATCCATAACAACCCTGACCAGAGAGCTGATGCTGAAACGAAATTACATGGTTCCATTGATATAAAAAATCCACAATAGGAAAATCTATAAAGACTTAAAGTGGATTAGTTTTAGCCTACAGTTGAAATGGGAGGGAAGGAGTGGTGATTTTGTATCTTTTTGGAGCGACAAAATATTCTCAGATTATATCATGGTGCTGGTGTAACAATTGTGAATATACTAAAAATCTGAATTGTAAACTTTAAAGGTGAATTTTATGCTATGGAGTTATATCTCTGCAAATCTCTTAAGGCAATAAACAAACTTATGGCTCACTTCTTTTTTATTTTTATTATTTATTTATTTCTAATACACTTTTATTGTGAAATTTAGCACATATGCATAACAGTGATAACTTTCAAAGTACAACTTAAAAAGTAGTTAGAGAGCAAATTTCAAAGAATACTATGGGTTACAGTTCCACAGTTTCAGTTATTTCCTTATTGTGAAATATAAGATATATTCAGAAGGGTGATAACTTTCAAAGTAAATTTAACAAAAAGCTAGAGAATAAATTTCTAAGAATGTTATGGTTTACAGTTCCACCATTTCAGTAACTTCCTTCTAGGTATCCTAATACCCTAGCATCTAAAATAAAATATTTATATAAAGATTCAGTATTCATAATCTTTCGTTAAATCCTCTCTTATCTGTTGCTACCCCTTCCTCTCATTTAATCACTTTCTCGATCTTCAGGGGTGTCTAGGCAGTGACAACCCTAACTTGTTCATATGGAAAAGGGGTGCCAACATTTTGGGGAAGGGGGCTGCATCTGGTTGTTGTTCTCAAAGAGGCTGTTGCCTCTGAGTTTTTATGATTTTTCTGGCCTAGGAAAATTCTAGTGGATATAACTTTCTGAGAGACAAACTTAGTGACTGAAACTTTTACAGAATCTCAGATAGGGACCTAGGTATTTCAGTAGTACTGTTGGTTAGGGCTTGGCATACTGTGGCCATTTGGGATATCTAGCTGGAGCTTGTGTAAGAGTAACTTCCAGGATAGACTCTCAACTCTATTTGAAAGCTCTTAGCCACTGTAACTTTATATTGTTACCTTTCTTTTCCATCTTTGGGTCAAGAAAGCATTTTCAATCCCTTGATGCCAGGGTCAGGCTCATTTCTGGAGTCATGTCCCACATTGCTAGGGAGATTCACTCCTCTAGGAGTCATGTCCTGTGTAGGAGGGTGGTTAATGTATTCATTTGCTGAGTTGGGCTTAGAGAGAGAAAGGCCACATCTGAGCAACAAAAGAGGTTCTCTGGAGGTGCCTCTTAGGCATAATTATATGAAGGCTTAGCCTCCCATTTACAGCCCTAAGTTTCACAAGAACAAGATCAAGGACTTGACTTATTAAGTAGGGGGAGCCTAATTACACATAGCATATATTCTGTCAAAGATTTAAAAAAAATCAGTTTCTACATTATTTTCACTTAGTTGTACAATTATCATCACTCTCAATTTTAAACAATTATCATAACACAAGACATCACAGAGCTCTTATCAGCTGCTAATTATTCATCCCTAGTATTAGTGTAGTGCTAGTAAGGTATTCCTATTGAATATGGTCTATAATATGTAATGGGTAGTTTTGCCACATAGCACCCACTTTTTGTACCAGTGTCATACCTTAGAAGTATATAATGCAAACACTTATTTATATTTGTAGTGCTACTCTGTGTGTTACATGCCTTTAAACAACCACTTTTGATCATGTTTACCTTCAATGTGGCACTAACACTTATAATCCCATTAATGAACCATCATCACCCCTGTCCATTCCCATACTTTTAATTTCATCCTCATTATCATGTCTGTGCATATTAGGTTGTCATTCCCACTTCACTAGCTTCTGTCTATCTCTAGGTCCCCTATATTCTACATTATAAGACACTGATTTTACATTGTTCAGGGAGTTCATATTAGTGGTATCATACAACATCTCTCCTTTTGGGTCTGGCTTATTTCACTCAGCATTATGTCTTCAAGATTCGTCCATGTTGTCATATGTTTCAGGACCTCATTGCTTCTTACTGCTGCATAGTATTCCATCGTATGTATGTAACACATTTTGTTTATTTACTTGCCTGTTAAAGGACATCAGGATTGTTTCCATCTCTGGGCAATTGTGAACAATGCCACTATGAATATCAGTGTGCAAATGTCTGTTTGTGTCACAGTTTTCAGATCTGGGTATATACTGAGAAGTAAAATTGCTGTATCATAGGGCAAGTCAATATCTAGTTTTCTGAGGAACTGCCAAACTGTCTCCAACAGCAGCTGAATGATTAGACATTCTAACCAGCAGTGAATAAGAGTTCCAATTTCTCCACATCCTCTCTAGCATTTGTAGTTTCCTGTTTGTTTAATGGCAGTAATTCTTATTGGTGTGAGATGCTATATCATTGTGGTTTGGGTTTGCATTTTCCTAATAGCTAGTGAAGATGAACATTTTTCATGTGCTGTTTAGCCATTTGTATTTCCTCTTTGGAAAAGCATCTTTTCATCTGTTTGTACTATTGTTGTTGAGTTGTAGGATTTCTTTATATATGCAGGATATCACTCTTTTACCAAATATACAGTTTCCACATATTTTTCCCATTGTGTTGGCTGCCTCTTTACCTTTCTGACAAATTCCTTTCAGGTACAGAGGCTTTTGGATTTGAGGAGTACCCATTTATCTATTTTTTCTTTCATTGCTTGTGCTTTGGGTATAAGGTATAAGAAGTGACCTCCTAATACTAGGTCTTTAAGATGTCTCCCTACATTATCTTCTAGGAGTCTTATGGTACTGCATCTTATATTGAAGTATTTGATCCACTTACAGTTAATTTTTGTATAGGGTATGAGGTAGAGGTCCTCTTTCATTCTTTTGGATATGGATATCCAGTTCTCCCAGCCCCATTTGTTGAAGAGACTGTTCTGTACCAGCTCAGTGGATTTGGGGGCCTTATCAAAAATCAATTGATCAGTCTATTTCTGAACTCTTGATTCAATTCCATTGATCAATATGTCTAACTTTGTGCCAGTACTATGCAGTTTTGACCATTGTGGCTGTATAGTAGGCTTTAAGGTCAGGAGATGTAAGTCCTCCCACTTTGTTGTTCTTTTTCTAGAAAGCTTTTAGCAATTTGAGGCCCCTTTCCCTTCCAAATAAATTTGATAAATAGTTTTTCCAAGTCTGCAAAGTAGACTTTTGGAATTTTGATTGGAATTGCATTGAATCTGTAGACCAGCTTAGGTAGAATTGACATCTTAACGACGTTCAGCCTTTCTATGCATGAACATGGAATATCTTTCCACCTCTTTACATCCCCTTTGGTTTCTTTTAGTAAAGTTATGTAATTTTCTGTGTAGAGGTATTTTAAATCCTTGGTTAAGTTTATTCCTAGGTACTTGATTTTTTTAGTTGCTATTGTGAATGGAATTTTTTTCCTGAATGTCTCTTCAGTTAGGTCATTTCTACTGTATAGGAACATTCCTGACTTTTGCACATTAATCTTGTATCCTGTCAGTTTGCCAAATTCGTTTATTAGCTCAAGTAGCTGCGTCATCGATTTCTCAGGATTTTCCAAATATATAACCATATCATCTGCAAACAATGACATTTTCACTTCTTCCTTTCCTATGTGGATGCCTTTTATTTCTTTGTCTTGCCAGATTGCTCTGTCTAGCACTTCTAGCACAATGCTGAATCACAGTGGTGACAGCAGGCATCCTTGTCTCATTCCCAATCTTAGAGGGAAGGCTTTCAGTCTCTCACCATTGAGTACTAGGCTGGCTGTGGGTTTTTCATATATGCCCTTTATCATATTGAGGAAATTTCCTTCAATTCCTACCTTTTGAAGTGATTTTATCAAAAAAAAGATGCTGAATTTTGTTGAAAGCTTTTTCTGCATCTATTTGGTGATCATTTGATTTTTCCCTTCTGATTTGTTATGTTTGGTATTACACTGATTAATCTTACGTTGAACTGCTCTTGCAAGCCTGGAATGAAGCCCATGTGGTTTGTGGTGTATGATTCATTAAATACGTCTTTGGATTTGATTTGCAGGTATTTTGTTGAGAATTTTTGCATCTATATTCATTAGGGAGATTGGCCTGTAGTTTTCCTTTCTTAAAGCAACTCTATCTGGTTTTGGTATTAGAGTGATGTCAGCTTCATAAGATGAGTTAGGTAGTGTTCCATTTTCTTCAATTTTTTGAAAGACTTTGGGCAGGAATGGTGTCAGTTCTTTTTAGAAAGTTTGGTAGAACTCTCCTGTGAAGCCATCTAGCTCTGGGCTTTAATTTATAGGAAGCTTTTTGATGACTGATTGGTTGGATCTCTGCTTGTGATTGGTTTGCTGAGGCCTTCTATTCCTTCTCAGATCAGTCTAGTCTCCCTGTGTTTCCAGGAAATTATCCATTTCCTCTAAATTGTCTAATTTGTTGGTGTACAGTTTTTCATAGTATCCTCTTATGATTTTTTTAAGTTCTTCGGAATCCACAGTAATGCCCAACCCCCCTCCCCCCCAGTTTACAATTTTCTTAATTGGGTCTTCTCTCTTTTTTACTTTGTCAGGCTAGCTAAGGGTTTGTCAATCTTGTTTATCTTCTCAAAGAACCAACTTTTGGTTTTATTTATTCTCACTATTCTTTTTTGTTCTCCATATCATTTATTTCTGTTTCAATCCTTGTTATTTCCTTTTTTCTACTTGCTTTAGCAATAGTTTGCTGATCATTTTCTAGCTTCTTCAGTTGTTCATTAGTTCTTTGATTTTAGCTCTTTCTTCCTTTTTAATGTATGCATTTAGAGCTATAAATTTCCCCCTCAGCACTGCATCCCATAGGTTTTGACATGTTGTGTTCTCATTTTTCATTCATCTCCCAGATATTTAGCAATTTCTTCTTTGACCCACTGATTGTTTAGAAGTGTGTTGTTTAAACACCAGATATTCATGAATGTTCCAGTTCTTGGATGGTTATTGACTTCTAGTTGCATTCCATTGTAGGGCCCTATATTTCCCTCTTAGCACTGTCTTCACCACATCCCTAAAGTTTTTATATATTTTCTTCTCATTTTCATTTGTCTCCAGATATTTACTAATTTATCTTGCAATTTCTTCTTTTACCCACTGATTATTTAGGAATGTTTTCTTTAACCTCCATGTATTTGTGAATTTTCCTGGTCTCTGGCTGTTATTGATTTTGAGCTTCATTTCTTTATGAACAGAGAAAGTGCTTTGTATAACTTCAATGTTTTAAAATTTATTGAGACTTGTTTTGTGGCCCAACATGTGATCAGTCCTGGAGAATGATCCATGGGCAGTTGAGAATAATGTATATCCTGCTGTTTGGGGATGTAATATTCTCTAAATGTCTGTTAGGTCTAGTTCATTTATCATTTTATTCAAGTTCTCTGTTTCCTTATTGATCCTTCATCTATACATTCTATCTTTTGTTGAGAGTAGTGTATTGAAACCTCTAAGTATTATTGTAGAGAGACCTGTTTGTCACTTCAATTTTCCCAGTGGTTTCCTCGTGTATTTTGGGCATCCTGCTTAGGTGCATAAGTATTTATGGTTGTTATTTCTTCTTGATGGATTGCCCATTTATTGATACAGAATGTCCTCCCTTGTCTCTTATAACATTTGTGTATTTAAAGTCTATTTTGTCTGATAGTATAGCTACCTCAGCTCTTTCTTGATTACTGTTTGTCTGGAATATCTTTTTCCAGTCTTTCAGTTTCATCCTACTTGTATCCTTGGGTCTAAGATGAGTCCTTGTAGAAAGCATTTAGATTTATCATAATTTTTATCCATTAGCCAATATATGCTTTTGATTGGAGAGTATAACCCATTGACAGTCAGTGTGTGACTATAAAGGCAGTACTTACTTCAACAATTTAAACTTTGGCTTGTATATGTATATTTAAATGTGAATTTTTTGCTGTGAGTTAATCTCTGCAAATCTATTAAGGAAATAAACAAACTTATGGCTCACTTCTTAAACTCCAATTCCACCTTCTAATATTCACTATTAATTACTGACTTCAGTACTGACAAGTTTCACCTTGTGGAGGATCCACATGAAAAGGCTTTGATAACCAAGGTTCCTTATCAGAGATTGGGTTCCTGTTCTGCGCTATCAATGATGAAGGACTTTATCTGGATGCTGCATGAGGTCTATGTATACCCGGGTTAAGAAAACACAAATTCAAAGCAATGGTATTAATAGGCCATAATCACTCAGAAAGTTCTGAAAGAGAAGAGTGATTAGGAAAGATTTTCTCTGTCAGAATCCTGGAGCAAGTCTTACCTTTTAAAATAACACAATTAGAGACTACCAAACCTAGACATCTATGTGGCTTGTAATTGCCCTAAATTTTTCCCAAGAAAATCAGAATTAGTGCAATTTGGAGATACATCTTTCACTACCTTGTAATTTTTATATTAATATTAATGAAGTAGCTTTCTGGTTCCTTTGGAAATTAGTATTAGTAACATATTTTTCTGGAGAACAAGAAGTTCATCCTACATACAGAAATCTGTACAAATAAAGTTGATGATTATTTCCTTTTATGATCTAATATTCCTTCTAAATATTTATCAGGACTTCATACATTTCCAATGGAGTCTATTTCTCATAGTTCTTGATTTCACTGGCAAAGCCTGTTATATTTTATTGCTTCTTTGAAATAATATGTTTTCATTTCTCTTCTTATTGGCTATTTTGCTTTTAGCGTTTTCTCTCAACCCTTTTGTTTGCAATAATTTATAGTGCTATTTAAATACTGTTTATGCTGTCCTACCCTTAGTTTACATGTTGGATAATTTGTTCATTTGTCTTAATGCCCATTGGTTTCTAAAAAACATTTTTATAAGTGGCAATTTAGAAATGATTTTGGATTCACAGAAGAAAGTTGGAAATATTTTACAAAGAATTCCATGTACATTTCAGTCACTTTCTGCAAAGGTTCACCATTCTATTTCTTGCTCAGATTATATACCCATTTACATAATCCATAATAAATATCATATAGAATTCATATCTGTATTATATATAATAACTTTTAAGAGATGTTTTAAAATAATTTTCAGATATAATTAGCATTTTTCCTGAAATATAAATTCAGCATTAATTTCCTAAACACCACAATATGCCCATAAGTAATCACTGTAAAATTTAAAATATCTCATCATTAACAATAATATATTAGTACCATTGAAATTTTAGACCACTCTCAAGTTTTACTAGTTCACAAATTATATCTTTTATTCTAAAGGGATCCAGGTCAGGATCAATGGGAGCATTGAGTTGTCATTTCTACTCTAGCTCCTTCAATATAAACAATGCCTCTACCTTCCCTTGATTTTTGTTACCGTGACACTTTTGAAGATTACACACTATTTATGTACAATGGGCCTGAATTTATGTTCGCCTGATGTTTTCTCCTGATTAGATTCAGATTCAGACTGTTCTAGTTTGCTAATGCTGCTGGAATGCAAAACACCAGAGATGGATTGGCTTTTATAAAAGGGGGTTTATTTGGTTACACAGTTACAGTCTTAAGGCCATAAAGTGTCCAGGGTAACACATCAGCAACTGGGTACCTTCACTGGAGGATGGCCTATAGTGTCTGGAAAACCTCTGTTAGCTGGGAAGGCACATGGCTGGCGTCTGCTCCAAAGTTCTGGGTTCAAAATGGCTTTCTCCCAAGATGTTCCTCTCTAGGCTGCAGTTCCTCAAAAATGTCACTCTCAGTTGCTCTTGGGGCATTTGTCCTCTCTTAGCTTCTCTGGAGCAAAAGTCTGCTTTTAATGGCTGTCTTCGAACTGTCTCTCTTCTGGAGCTACTCTCAGCTTCCGTGCATTCTTGGCTGTAGCAAGCTCGCTCCTTCTGTCTGAGCCCACATAGTTGCTCCAGTAAAGCAATCAAGGCCCATGCTGAATGGGTGGAGCCATGCTTCCATGGAAGTTATCCAATCAGAGTTATCAACCCCAGTTGGGTGGGGCACATTTCCGTGAAACAACCTAATCCAAACTTTCCAACTTAATTCCCACTAATATGTCTGTACCCACAAAATTGAATCAAAGAACATGGCTTTTTCTGGGGGACATAATATGTACAAACCGGTACACAGACTCGCTGTGTTTTTGCCCACACTACCACAGAAGTGATGTGTCCTTCTGGGAACATCCTATCAGGAGGCACATGGTATCAATTTTTCTCATCAGGGATGTTATTCACTTTGCTCCATTTTAGTGCTCTCTGCCAGATTTCTCCACTATAAACTTAGTATATATCTCTTTGTGATTAAAAACTGTCTTGAGGGAATTTAGGAGTGATATGCATAAGCTGTCATGTTTAATATGGAAACTCCACTTTCTTCCTTAGATTCTCTTTGTTTGTAGTCTGCTTTGGAAAACAAAAATTTTCACCTTTTTTTCTACTAGAGATAGTGACTTTTTCAAGTGCAGGTTCTAAAACAGGCCTCTCTCTTGTTGGTTACCAGTTTAGTCCACACTCATGTCACAGACATATGCCTTTCTTTGTATTCCATTGGGTATTATAAGGAAAAGAAATTAATACTTGTTCAGTCTCAAAATCCTAACACAGAAATCAGCAAAAATGATAAATACAGCTCGGATACTACTTGGCCCACATCCATGCAGGAAACATGGTCTTAAAAAACAAAAAGTGCTATCCTTGCAACATATCTGCAGGAAAAACACATCTACCATCATGTCATAGAAGCAGAGATCTCATACCCAAAATAATGGCATTACATGTAGCAGTATGACAGAAGATTTTACTCACAGATCCAAAGTGACTCAACATTTTAACTCACATGAGAAAGAACCCTACTTCAGCTATCTGTGTGCAAAAATCTTCAGTGACCAGTCATCTTTCAATCATCAAAAGCATATTCACATGAGAAATAAATCATATCAATGTGATGTAATTGGTAAATCCTTTATTCATAGCTCCAGCCTTACACATTACAATGGAACCCACACTGGAGAGAAACCATATAACTGTCATCCACGTAGGAAAGCCTTCAAAAGAATTTATAACCTTTGTCTACACGTGACAATTCACAATGGAGAGAAACCCTATGAGTGTCATCTTTGTGGGAAAGACTTCACTCAATGTTCTGCCCTGAGACAACATGAGAGGACTCACGCTGCAGAGAAATGATGTGAATACCATCTATTTGGGAAAGCCTTCAATAGAATTTATAGCTTTAGTATACATGAGAGAATTCACAATAGAAAGAAACCCTATGAATGTCGTCTCTATGGGAAGGGCTTCACTCTTTGTTCTGGCATCTCTCACACTGGAGAGATACCCTAAGAATATCATCTTTTGGGGGAAACCTTAGTTTAATTTTATAAACTTAGACAAACATGCCAGAACTCAAACTGGACAGAAATCCTACAAATGCTATATACATCATCCTGACTAGTTCATCAATCTAAAGCAACTCATAGTTTACAGAATCAATATGAATGTCACTATATAGCAAAGCCTTCAGTAAGCATGTAAGATTGTTATGAAAAGTATATACGAGTATGTACATGTAAATATGTGAGTGTATGTGACTATGGCTGTGTGGGTGTGCATGCCCACATATCTTTGCATCTCTGTGTAAATGGGTAAGTGTGTGTGTGTGTGTTTGCATATGTAGTATGGCTTGTCCAACACTATGGCTATAATCCCTGACTAGGATATTGGGGTCATTAGTTGAAATTGTGGATTTTTTTTAAAAAAGTTTTTTGTAGGAAAAACCAAAAGAATAATTTGAACTCATATTTTAAGTTTCTTAATTCTTTATGGAAGAAACAAGTGTTTGTTACTGACAGTTAAGCAAGTGTGTGTGTGTGTGTGTGTGTGTGTGTGTGTGTGTGTGTGTGTGTGTGTAGAAGACAGTGGTAACCATTCAGTGCCCTTGAATTAAGTAGGAAGCATTGGCTTATCTGGTAGTTGAGAAATTGTAGAATCTACCTGTTAAACGAGCTGATCTTTGTGCTCTTATTTTTGAGGGATACATAAACTTCTGTATTTTATGGATATTGTTCTGTTTAGATTTCTCATGATTACTAGGGGAGCCAATGATGGGAATGGATATTTTCCAAAAACCTTGTTTAAGTGAATCAAAATTACTTCAGTTTGGGCTGTTCACATGAATTCCATGATTTCTAATGTAAATTACTGGCACCATATTATTTCTTTTACTTGTATCTCTTTACAAATCCTTCTCAGATCTTTTGCCTGATTCCATTTTCTGGTCATAACTTAAATGACGGTGGAGCTCAGCAGACTGAAGATTTGGAAAGAGCTCTACTTTGTGTGGAAGGACTTCTCAGGGAAGCAGAGCATCCAGTGAGATGCACCTACCTCACTGCCAGTCCCTCACATCCAGACCTCAGCATTACTTGCTCCCTCCACTGAGACCCTGTCTGCTGCCAGGGTTCGTAGAACAGAAAGAGCCTCTGCCAGAGCCTCCAAAGTTTCTTTGGAGATGCCAAGTAGGAGCTTGTAATTATTTTCTGGTAATTAGCAAGTGGGAAAAAGTTTTTTGAAAATATTCTCAGCTCCCCAAGCCTGCAGTCCCATTGCTGCTACAGGTGAAATGATAATTGCAGTTCTGTGGGGAGGTGAAGTCACAGAGTCACAAGGGGTCAGGCTGCTTCCTCTGACAGTTGCTGGCCCTGGTGACTGTCACACTGAGCCCACTGTCCTGGCAGTGGAGTGGAGTTATGAAGTGCTTTTTGAAGACAGTAATTGTGTCTCTACTAAAAACATAAGTGGTCTGTCAATTATGGTGAGACTGTTTTCCCTCTAGAATTAGGAAAGCAGCATTTAACTTTATAAAGGTAACTTTATAATTATGGGCCTCAGACAGCAGTTGTCATGCTCAAATGTATCTTGTAATAGTTTCTCTAATTTAAAAATATTCTAATATCAACCCAAAACTATACCATTTCAATTATCAAAATGAACAAGATTCCATGCCATGCATATTTCATTTTTCATGTGTCTTATAATTTTAATATTCTCATCTCATTGCCAGTAGTTTTACTTAACTCTTGTATTAATTAATTAATGAGTATATGAACTCCAAAGAGTAATGATTTGGTTTTTAGCTTACACTATTTATTTTTAACATATTAGTGTTTCAGGTCCTGTAGTTTAGGGTATGATATGAGATTGTTGAATAATTCCTGAGGTAGGTACTGTCATATCTTTGTTCCTAGCATAAAAGCAAATGAGTCTTTCTGTTGCCATCCTAATACTGAGCCACCAAAATGGTGAAGTATGATATCACCAGTGTAAAATAAAATTACAAGGGGTAAAAACAGAACTCAATCTATAAGTGGATTATTGCAAGAATACAGCTACCTAGTTTTGTTAGTACAGCATAGTAGTTAACTACCAAGCCAGGTTCACGTCTCCACTCTGCCCCTAAGCAGCACATGAATTTAGGCAAACCTCCCTGTGCCTCAGTTCTCCGTCTTTGTAATAAAAACAACAGTAGTGACCACTTCATAGATTTGTGAAGAACAAAGAAGTTACCACACGTAGTCTTCATAGCAGTGACTCTTTCATTTAAAGCACACTTTAAATGTTACACATTTAACTATTAGAAAACTTTCAGTGAAAGACAAACTGTACGTAAATATTTCTTAGTAGGCCCTACTAGTAAGTGGAGAATATTGGATTTCAGTTAACACCTAGCCCACATCTCCTATTCCTGTGCAGAATCGTCTGGCTCTGAAGACAAATATCAGAGCCTGGGAACAGGCAGAATGTCCTCCAGGGATTTGGCAACAGGCTTGGTCTCCCTATCCCAGACTGTAGTTGGAGTTTTGGTGAATTTCTGTCTTCTTTACCATTATCTCTTCCTTTACATCACTGGATGCAGGTTAAGGTCCACAGATTTGATTCTCATGCACCTGATTGTAGGCAACTCCTTGTTCATTCTCTCTAATGGGGTCCCCAGGACAATGGCAGCATTTGGGTTGAAAGATTCAATGATTTTGGATGCAAACTTCTTCTCTACTTTCGCAGTGTGGGCAGGGGTGTGTGCATTGGCAGCACCTGCCTCTTGAGTATCTTCCAGGTCATCACCATCAGCCCCAGGAACTCCAGGTGGGCAGAGATTAAAGTGAAAATTCCCAATTACATCGGCCTCTCCATATCCCTGTGCTGGCTCCTCTACATGCTGGTAAATATCATTTATCCTGTGTTTGTGACTGGTAATTGGAGAAATGATACCATCATAAAGAGAAAAGATTTCGGGTACTGTTCTGCTAAATATCACGACAGAAGTGCAGACTCACTCTATGCTGCATTGTTATCATTCCCTGATGCTCTGTGTTTGGGGCTCATGCTCTGGGCCAGCGGCTCCATGGTTTCCATCCTGTACAGGCACAAGCAGCGGGTCCAACACATCCACAGGACCAGCCTCTCCCCCAGGTCCTCCCCTGAGTCCAGAGCTACACAAACCATCCTTTTACTGGTGAGCACCTTTGTATCCTTTTACACCCTCTCCTGCTTCATTCAGGTTTGTATTGCCATTTTTAATAATCCCAGTTTGTGGCTGCTGAACATGGATACCCTATTTGCCATGTGTTTCCCAGCTGTCAGCCCCTTTCTTCTCCTGGGCCATGACTCCAGGTACATAGGCTCAGCTTTAACTGGAAAAGGAATAAAAATTCCCCTAATTCCATTATATATATGTAAATAGCATTTCCTTTCACAAATATTCAGTTGCTTGTTCCCTTGACCCTCAGAATTGTAAGCACAATTATGAAATTGTCACATATTACAAGAGTGGCAGTAAACATGCAATATGTATATATATTTCTATATGCATGAATATGGGAATGTGTGTGTATTTATGTGTCTGTGTGTATATGTACACCCATACAGTCTTACACGATTGTGCTTTTTTCTATCAAGCAAATAATATTTGAAAATTGGATATTAAGAAATGTAAAAATAATACTAATTACAATGACAGTATGCATTAATCATATACTCTATTTTATCTGATTTATATCTAGGTATCTGTTTATATTGTATATTATCTATTTATATCATCATAATAGTCAATTAATTGGTTAAAATTACATGAAAAATATTTTTTCATTTTTCTCCTTTAATCTATGTTTCTGCCATCTCTCTTGAAAAAATATTCAATTGAATACAGTCAAACAATAATTTACTGTAACAGGCAAAACTAGTCTGTTAGTTAATAATGGATATATTTGAAATTAAATGTCTTAACTGATTGTCTTCTCCTTTTAACATTTGTTGTATCTCTTATTTTGTCTACCTTAACTTCTTCTCCATTAGTTTTAAAATAATTCTACACTTCCCCCCTTTTCTTTGGAAGTTGAATACAGTATCTTCCAGCTTTTAACCTAGAAATTAAAACCTACAGCATAAAACTAGTCACAGTATCAAGTTATTTAATACCTTCAACTTCTACTTTGACAATATAAGGACAAAACATGACACTAATCACTTTACCTTCTATCAACTTAAAGGAAACTCTGATGTTTTGAAAATTTAAGGTACATGCCCAAGTCATAAGTGGACAGCTTAGTGAAATTTACAAAATTGAACACTTTCAGTACAAAGCTCCTAGATTAGATACCAGGATACTGCATGAAGCCCCAATGTAAAAATAATAATAATAATAAAACCAGAATATTTAGCCCTGAGATGAATCCTTGTGGCCCTTCCTTGTCAACAGTCTACAGAGTAACCACTGTTTTCACATCTCACAGCATAGATCACTTTTACCTCTTTTATTCTTTATATAAGTGGAATCACACTGCCTGGACTCTTTGGTATCGGACCTTTGAAATTCCCTATGTTGTCTTGAATTTATCTGTACTTTTGCATGTTCTTGTGTATCATTTTTTAGCATTGGTGATGAAATTCCTTGTGTGAATATCAAACACTTCGATCATTGTACTGTCGATGCACATGTGAATGTTTTTCAGTTTGGGGCTGTTAGGAATAGTGCCGGATATAAATTCTAGAAAATGTTTTGCTGACAATGTGTGAATTCCTGTTGGGTATGTACATGCTTTGGAAATTTTGGGTCATATGTTTACATCTCCTCAGCTTTAGGAGACACTGCCAAACAATTTTCCAAAACGTGTATACCAATTTTCATACCCACAAGCAGTGTGTGAGTTTACCACTGTATCCAATATCTTTGCCAACATTTGAAGTGTTCTGTCATTTTCGATTCCGGTAGCTGTGTGATGATATCAAGTAGTGGCTTTATTTGCAAATCCAAGTTTAGTAAATAAGTTGAGCACTTTTCACATGTTTATTAGCCATTGGGTAAAATCTTTTTTTGAGTGTCAGTTCATTTTGTCCATTTTTTTCATATTGGGTTGCCAGTGTTTTCCTTTTTGAGCTGTAAGACTTCTTTGTGTGTGCTGGAGAGGAATCCTTTCTTGGTCCCTTCTCCCTCTCCTCTCTCTCGAACTCTCATTCTCTCTCTCTTTCACTGTCTCCCTCTTTTGACGAGAAGTTCTCAATTTTAATGTAATCTAACTTGTGATTTTGTCCTTTATATTTTGTTTTATTTAAAAATCTTTTCCTATTTTAAGACCACGGGGTTGTTCTTTGTTTTCTTCTAAAAATACAATTTTTATCTTTAAAATTTAGATCACAAATTATCCATAATTGAGTCATTGTGTATGGGGAGGATTTAATTTTTCCAAACAAGGTAACAAATTTCAATTTATTCTGAAAACTGTTGTAATGTGCTTTTTATTTTTCTTTTGCTTTCATCGCCTCACACATTTTAACTTTACCTCACCCTTGGAGCTGACTTTTCTGTGACGTCTGCTGGGAATTCTTTCTGTCACTTTCTGCCTCTTTCAGTCCTTAGCAACACATAGCCCCACACAGCTAAACTTATTTTACAGGTCAAAAATTTTCTATAGGCCTTCTTGTTTGGAGGATTGATTATTCCCATTTTAAAGGTAAATTCACACCTTATTGGGAGAAAATTCACCATGGCTGTCTCAGGTTCTTTTTTTCTTTCCCATTTTTTTTTCTTATTTTGTATCAACTTCTGTTCCTGACCATGTTTCAAGAACTTTTATATAACAAACAGCCTTGGGGGGTGGCTATAGTGTCTCTAATCATAGGGCAAATTAATTACCTGACCAATATCCTTGAGGTCATGCCTCTCTCTCAGGAAATATTGGGCAGCTTTGCTTGTAACTCAATTTAAGGAATTGGGGTTTCTTAACATTGTGTTTCAACAGCTGTAAATCAATTCTACTGACTATGCAGCATTGTTGACATGTGAGTATGGGAAAGAGGGAACTGGTATATAACTGTGAAACTCTGGCTTTAAGAAAGATACAGAAATCGATCAACCTTGACTTCTCACGTGCTTCCTGGCCCCTCCTACGTGCTGCTCCGTCCCACCTGCCTCCTTCCTGGGACAGAGAGCTGGGGGCCTTGCAGGGGTCCCTTCCTGTGAGCTCACACCCCTCCCTTATTGTCACGACCCCTGGGGAAGAGGCAAGGAATGTCAGAGAACATCCTTGAGAAAGGAGTGAGTCTGCCCAGACAGAGAGCAAGGGAGTGTGTAGTTTTGAAATCGGGGCAGTTTGGGGACCATCTGCCAAACACTGTGGTTGGGAGACTGGACGATGGAAAGGGAGGAAATGCAGACACCAAGGGGCAGCCAGGGAGGTAGTGGCAAAAAGACCTCCACACCACCAAATTAGGCGAGTGGACTTGTATGCAGAAAGGCGCTCCATTGTCACCACCCAAAGTTAAAAAGGTGCAGCTTTGCTTTGGTCATGTTTGCTTATTAAAAGGTGTCTTTCTTACTTCAACCAAATTCAGAGGTAAAGGCTATATAGCAGCATTTTACTAGAAGCTTCTGCTGAGTCTCTGAGACCTGCACAAAATTTCTCAGGAAAGAGAAAAACTGACAACCTGACAACCAAGAATTCTATATCTGGCAAAACTGTCCTTCAAAAATGAGGGAGAGTTTAAAATATTTTCAGATAAACAGACACTGAGAGGGTTTGTGAACAGGAGACCGCCTCTACAAGAAACGCTGAAGTGATAGCATTTACAGACAGATAATAAAAGACAGGAGAGAGAGCGGTTTGGAGAAGAGTGTAGAAATGAAGATATCAGGAGATAGAAAGAGGGTAGAAATGGGGCATTTGATGCTGAAGGAGAATAGAATGTTCAGGAGGATTGATTGTATAGATCCAGAAATGGCTAGCACAATACTATGTGGTGGTGGGAGTACAATATTGTAAGTACACTGAACAAAGATGACTGTAGTAAGGTTGAAAGAGGAAGGTTAGGGATATGTATGACATCAGAAGGAAAGATAGAAGACTTGGACTGTAAAACCTAGAGTGGTCAATGATTGTGATTAAATGTACAAATACAAGAATGTTTTTACATGTGTGAGAACAAATGAATGTCAACTTTGCAAGGTATTGAAAATGGGATGGTATTGGTGAAAAAATATAATCAATGCAAACTAGAGTCTATAGTTAACAGTAACATCATAATATGCTTCCATTCATTGTAACAAAGGCAATATAACAAAGCTAAATGTCTATTAAAAAGGGGAATATAAGTGAGGGGTATGGGACTCATGGCATTGGTGGTTGTTGTCTGACCTTTTTATTACATGTTACTTTATTATTATTTTTTTTTGTCTCCTCTTCCTCTTTCTTTTTGGAATAAATGGAAATGTCCTCATATAGATTGTGGTGGTGAATGCATAACTATGTGATTATATTGGGACCCTTTGGCTACTTGGGAGGGAATGTATGGTGTGTGAATAAAACTGTTTAAAAATGAATAGAGGGATACAAGTGCTGGAGAAAATGTGGAGAGAGGGATGTTCCTAATCACTGTTGGTGGGGAATTAGAATGGTGCAGCCCATCTGAGGGCAGTGTGGAGGTTCCACAGGAAGCTAAGTATGGTGTTGCCATATGGTCCTGCTTGGAATATACTTGGAAGAACTGAGAACAGGGACACAAATGGACATTTGCACAGTGGGGTTTATGGTGGCAGTATTCAGGATTCATAATGGATGAAGGTGGTCTGAGGGTTCATTGACTGACAAACGGCATGGTGAACTGTGGTGTATACATACAATGGAATACTGAGCGACTCCAAGAAGGAATGAAGTTGAGGTATGCAACTAGGTGAATGGACCCTGATGACACTATGCTGCATGAAATAAATCAGAAATGAAAAGACAAATATAATAATAATGAGATAACAAAAATAAGGCCTTTGTTCTCTAGCTCCTGATTGCCCTCCTCAGAGGCAACCAGAATATTTAGTTTCTGTGTATCCTTCAGAATAGCCTATGCTGTAATAACCTTTTAGAAATATACAAATGGTAGCATACAGCTCTTTGTATTGTGCTGCTCTAACTGAAGTGAGGTAGATGATCCCTTTTGTCTTGAGATTAATCCTATCAAGCCACCTCAATCAGATTGAAAATGTTGATTGTAATTCAGCTCTCCTTATTTTATGTACAAAGAAGAGAGGTTTGGAGAGATGAAGCTATTCCTCCATGGCCACCCAGAAAGTACTGAGTTGTGGGACAGGGTTGCTTGGTCCAGATCCCATTTAAGGGTCAAGCAGAGGAGGGAAAAACAAAACAGGAAAATGAGCAGTGGTCGCCAGTGACGGAGGAGGAAACCAAGAGTGTGTCATTTCACAGACATGAAAATAACCAAAAAAGTGTGTAGAAAGAGGGCTTGGTCAACAGTGCTAAAGCTGCTGAGGGTGTCGAGAGCTGACAGCGAGAAAGTGGTCATCCAATGTGGGGATACGATATCAGTGTTGCTCCTGACTAGCCTACATTCCTTGGAACAGCAGCATAAAAGCCTGACCTGAGTGAAGTGGGATTACATTGTGAGGTGAGACCACAGGTAGTAAATAATCAACTCCTTTGATAATCAGGGTTGAAAGGTGAGCAGACATTTGGGTCATTAGACTGAAGATAACATGAGACTAAGAGAGTTGAACCAGTTGATTGTTGTGTGGAGGCTGAAAAATTGAGATGTAAATGATGCCCTGAACTAGGGTTAAAACAAGTTCAGTATTTACCAGGAGTATTAACTGGGAGAACACTAATGAAAAAATGAGCAGATGTTGAGTAAGTGGAGTGATTCAAATTTATAGTTTATGGGGTAGAACAGTTCAACACTTTAATTATACTTCAACTTAAATTTTACTCTTCATTTCTGTTCTTTGCAGAACTTCTCAGGTGCTCTCCATCAGGTGAGTATTTAAAAGTTACCTTCTCAGTGAGCTCTTCCCAGGACCATCTGTCTAAAATTGCAGTCCTGACCCACATCCCCAAGTCCCTTCCCATTTTCACCTCCTTTATTTCCTTTGTAAGTGCAAACTAAAATGGTACCCTGCTGTGTCTTCCCATTAAGACATCTGCCTGCAGGCTAGTTCTCCCTAATAATAGCACTGAGACTTTGAACAAAATACTTAAATTCTCTAGGATGTGTTTCCTCATTTAAATGTGTTTCCTCATTTAAAATTGATGCAGGTGTAAGGAGAGCAGAGTATGATTTCACATACATGAAATAATTAGAATATGCAAACTCAAAGTCAGAAATTAGAATACAGTTACCAGGGGCAGGAGGAGAGGTGAGGAATGGGGGATGTTCTGGTTTGCTAAAGCTGCCATCACACAAAATACTAGAAATGGATTGGCTTTTATAAAGGGGGTTTATTTGGTTACAAATTACAAATAGGCCATAGAAGTGTCCAAACTAAGGAATCAACAAGAAGATACCTTCACTAAAGAATGGCTGATGACATCCAGAACACCTGGGAAGGCACATGGCTGGCATCTGCTGGTCCCAGGTTGCATTTCAAAATAGCATTCTCCAAAATGTCTCTGGGCTTGTCTCTCTTAGCCTCTTCAGCTCCTGTTCATCTAACCATCTGGGAGTCCTCTCCTAATTTCTCCAGAACAAACTTTGGCTAGCATCTCCTAGTTCACCATCTCCAAACATCCTACTGTCCGCAACTCCAAGCATCAGCTTTCAATGGCCTTCTCCAAAATGTCTCTGTTATAGGACCCCTGTGATTTAATCAAGACCCACCCTGAATGGGCAGGGTCTATATCTCCATGGAGATAATTTAATCAAAGGTCTAGCCCACAGTTAATTGAGTCACATCTCCACAGAAACAATCAAAAGATTAATGTCTGCGCTCATAAGAATGTATTAAATAATGTGGCTTTTGCGGGGACATAATATATCCAAACCAGCACAGGGAGTTAATGTTTAACTGATACAGAGTTTCTGTTTGGGATGATGGAAAAGTTTTGGTAATGGATGGTGGAGATGGTAGCACAAAATTGTGGGTGTAATTAAAACCACTAAATTTTATACCTTTCTGAAAATGGTTAAAATGGGAAATTTTAAGTTGTACATGTGTTACAAGAATAAAAATTTTTAAAAAACCACATAGAACAACACAAAGAGTGAACCTCAATGTAAACTATGGACTATTGTTAATTATGTAATTATAATATTGTTTCATAAGTTGAAAGCAAGCTACCACAGTAACGCAAAATATTAATAACGGAAAACTATGTGTATGGCATTGGGATTCAGGAATTCTGTATCTGCACAACCTACAAGCGCTCTAAAAACAGTAACTTAAAAAAAACTACGAACATGAGAAGTCTTTCAAAAGAAATTTAATAAAACTCAAAAATAGCACCATATATGTAGGAAATAACTGTATGAAATACTTTTGAAATTTGGACTAAGCTGTTCGTCACACCTAGTTGAACTGTAGAGATTCCAAACTGAAGATGCATTTTATAAACACAATCAAGTTAAGAAATATCAAAATGGTTTCCCAGTTCCACAACTTGTTAGAATCCCACAAAAATCAATATTGGCAACAAAGATAGGAAAGCTTTGATCCTTCTTTGATTAAAAAAAAAGTCACAGAACATGTATTAGAGAAAACTTTTAATATATAAGGAATTTGGGGAAATCTTTAGACAGGGTGACTCCTCACTAATCTTTAGAAATTCATACCAGGAGAGATCTTAAAATTATAAAGAATGGGGCCATATATTTAACTATCAGATAAACTTTTTTAAACATCAGAAAATAAATATCTGAGAGAAACTTTAAAAATATAATGTGCATAGCAAGGTTCTCATCCCAAATTAAATCCTTGGGGACCATCAGAATACCAATTTTGGAATGAAATCTTACAAATTTTCCTAATGAGACAAGTCTTTTAATGATGTTCAAGTTTTAAAATACAGGTATTTCAAATATAATGAACATCATAACGGCTATAACCAATGCCTAAAAGTTATAAAACATCACAAAATGTATACTGCAGTGAAACCTAATAAATTTAATATATGTATGAAGTCTTTTTATCCAAGGAATTCTTGGTGGAGAGAAATCTTTCACGTGAAGGGATGTGAGAGAAATATATTTTCCAGTAAATTCTAACTCACAACATAATGCCTTAAAGATTACTGAGAGTAGAAATGAGGCTAATAGAAATTTGATCATCTAATTTTACTTTCTTCCGCATTATAGAAGAGAATAGACACCCCTATCAAATGCCCCTAAAAATATTGCAAAACTAATGTTGGGAGAATATTCAGAAATAGAAATCAACACAAAGGCTAAAATATAAAACTTTTAAGTAAAAAAATACTCTTTCTCGTTACTTTCAGAATGAAAAGCTTATTTGAAATTACATGACCTTTAAAAATTCGTGACTTAAGCAAATTAGGGTGGCACCAAAGTTCATCTCAAGATATTTGAGTTTACCGCCCATCTCAAGCGTGGACTAGACTAACAAGTATAAAGAAGAACAACACAATTTACAGCTATTTTTAAGGTTATTGTTTCTTTTGTTTGCTTTTTTAGGCACAGGTGGGCGACCTAAATCATCACAGGCCTCCACCTCCCACACCCCAGCGGGGAAACTTCCCGCGTCCCGGGAGACCGGGAATAGAAACGGGAATGACGGCGGTCGGTACGAACGTGCATATTTTGGACAAGCAGAACTCTGCATTTCACATTCTAGTTTCCAGCCCTACGCCACGCAGATGACTCCAACACTTGCTTACTAAAGCGAACTAAGTTAAATTTTACTTCCAGGAGACGGTCCGGGGTCCAATCACCGTCCCGGGGGAGCCTCCCACCGGGGACCCCTCGCCGGCACCTCCGAGGCGCGGCCGCCTCTCCCGCAGGGCCCTTCCGCAAAAAAGAGCTTTTGACCTAAGTCGTCTTCAACTTGTTACGAGGAAAACTTCTGAGCTTCCAAATTAAGTGGCCCGCCCGACTCTAATCTTGTACCTGAAACTGTTTGAAACGTTAAGTTAGGCAGGAAATAGACCCGCACCGGAGGACCGGAAAGAAACGCCCACGTTTCAACCCCGGACTATGGCAGCACAAGCCCCGCCCCTCGCCGCTCGCGAGGCCCCGCCCACCGCCAGGCCCCGCCCACCGCCCCTCGCGGGGCCCCGCCCCGCCCCCACGCCGCACCGCTTCTTTAAACTGCGCGCGCGCGGGAAGCTTCCTTCAAAACCGGAAGCGGGTCACACTGAGCTTCGGTCTCTGGTTGGTCGGTGAGTTTCCAACTCTCCGGTTTAAATTTGCGGTTCGCAGTCCCGCGTCCTGCACCTCCGCAGTCCGTGAGTCACTTCGGTCTCCCGCGTTGATCCCCGGAGTGCCGGAGACACGCTCTGAGGCCTGGGCGCTCCGCGACCGTTTCCGGTTAGCACTGCTCGGAGGTCGCCCTGCCTCCAGTTTTTCCGCTTTCGGGCTGCGTGGACAACGGCATCCCGGTCACTGTCGCGTGTAAAAGCGCTCCGTGACCTCCCCGCCCGCCCGGCGCGGTGTAAGTGTGGAACGGGGTCCACGTGCCTGCGCCCCCCTCTCTCGCCTTCCCTCGCGGTGCAGCCCCGGGACCCCGCGTCCTCTCCCCGGGCGCAGTTACCTCTCTGCCGAGAGCCCCAGGCCTCGGGTCCTCTTCGCGCTGAGTCGTGCCGCTCTCTTGGCCCCCTTTTCTCAGCCACCGTTTCCTCCAGGTCTCTTACCCCCGGGGCGGGGGAGGGACTCGCTCCTGCCTGGGATACTCCATGTTTTTCCGTCCCTAATCCCACCTCACTTCAGTGTGTGCTCTTCCGGAGCAGCGGGCGTCTAATTCCATCCCTGAGACTAGGAAAAGGGGACGAGGGGGTCAGGAGAAAGAGCCTGAGGAGAAATAAGGAAAACAGAGAGACAAAAGAATGAGGGAGAACCGTAGAGAGACAGCAGAATAGAGAGCTGGGAACGCACTTGCAAAGAAAGGAAGAATAAGGCGACAAAGTAGCAAAGGGAGAAAACAGAAATCTCGAGAAAAGGGAGCGGGGGGGCTTCTCCAGAGATATGAAAGAGGGCAAGATAGAGGGGCACTTGGTTAGCAGGTGTGGGACAGTAAAACGGGAAATTCTTCAGTTTGGGAGGAGGAATAAAAGAATTGGAGCCAAGGTAAAACAGCTAACTGGTGCTGGGACAGATAGGAGGGCCGGGGGTAACAGCAGGGAGGAAACTTAGTGACCTGGGGCTGCCGGAGACTGGGGGTGAAAGGAGTGTTAGCACGGGAAGAGGGAGAACAGAGATGGAGGGGAAAGGCCGAAATAAATGGAGATGGGCAATCAGAAAAATTGGAAAGACCAATAGGAGGTGAAATGAATTACAAGAGTGGAGGAGGACATGTGGAAGAGAAGAAATAGAGAAACAGGAGAAGGGCAGTTGACAAAATGAGAAGCACAAACTGAGAGGGGCAAAAGAAACAAAAAAAAAAAAATTGAGGGAGAAAGACATAGATTGAGACAGGGAAGAATGTAGTAATGAAATCAGAAACCCAGATGAGTGGCGAGTTGATTGGATGTAGTGATTACTGTGGTATATTGGTTTGGCTTTATGATTTAATTAATTTGAAATCTGGTTTTTTAACTTATACAGATAAGGAGAATTGCAAAACTCCTATCTTATAGATTTGTGCGTTTTCTAATGATATACATCAGACGATAATTTCATTTGCAATCCCCTGTTCAGCCAGAGGGCAGAGACTTGTTTAAGTCAGTTCTGAGTCACCCTCTTCCCTTTTTCTGGGACAAAATGGGGCAAGAAATTACTGACTGTCATTACATGCTGCCTGTAAAGGAACATAAAAGGTGTTTGTTTGTTTGTTTGTTTTTTAATGGATTTACTCGTTTTAATCCCATATTCTTTGGCAAGCTTATGGTGATAAATCTTAGTTTATCAAATTTCTGCCTTTATGTAAATTATTGTTAACTTCAAAAGTAAGCTTTAGTGACATCTATAATCAGCTTATGTCACTCTTTTCTAAATATGATACATTATCAATTTTTTAAAAGTTTTGGCCCCAGAATTCATTTCATTTTTTTTTTTTTTAATTTCTAAATTGCTTTAGTTTATTGTGTCTAGTTTAGGTTATAAGGCCTGCAGGCTTTCTACTCATCATATGTTGGAAACACTCTTTGGTACCTAGTAAATAATTTTAGATTATTTCACTGTACAACTGGTAAGAATGTCCTTGATCTATTATTATCTTTAACAGTCAAAGCCTAACTTAAGTTAGTCTAATATTCAATAGCTCCTTCTCTTCCCTTATATGTTTCCTAAGTTAGTGAGCTGTGAACTGTACATGCTTTCAACAAGCCCATTCTCTGCAAATGTTTAAGGATGATCTGACTGGCTTGTAACTGTGTTCCACGAGAGCCCATTTGTTTTTTTGTGTTTTTAATTTTATTGAATGTCCTTTAATTTATAGAAGACAATATAATACATATTGCATAAGGAGCATGACTTCTGTGCTACAGTTTCAAAATGTATACAAATTGGAATACAGAAGTTAAATACTGGTGTTGAACTTTAAACTGAAAACAAAACTCACAATTCAAATATTAGCCAATCTGAAAATTTTGTTTCCCATAGTATTAAAATGGTACTTTGAGATGCAAAATATTTTTTTTTTACTGAGCTATATAAACATTTGAAACAATATTAAATTTTCAACATCAGAATTTATAAAGATTATCTGTAAAGGTACCATTCACTACATTACAAAATAGTCTCTGACATAAAATTGCCCTAATAACTATACTATTTTAGAATTTGATAAACCCTACATTAAATTTAATGTAAAATCCTCTTGGAAAAACTTTGGTAAGCATCTGCAGAGGGTTTTTAGAAACCCTCTAATCATTTTAAGTTCCTGTAAACATTCCATTCTACTGAAGCAAAACAGAGTAATGTGCATTGAACTGCTTATAGAACATATGATCAAAACATAATTTATTATATATTTGTAGAAAATCACCATTCCCAGAGTAACCAAAAACAAATGATTTAAAAGTGTCAAACTTTTAAGTTTTTCTTATTCCTTTACTTTTTGTTTGAACTGTTGATGTGTTTTCTTATTGTTTGTTGGCTGTAATTTTTTTTCGATAACCAAAGTTAACAAATTAAAAAAAGAATAAAACCCCATTAAAAGACATGTCAATAGAACAAATATATATAATCAGGATATATAACATATATTTAGTTATGTATTAGTTTTTCTTTTACATTTGTAATTTAGGATCTATTGGCAGAAATAAGAATACATACATGCATACACACATAATTGAAAAAGATAAATTTCA
Organism: Choloepus didactylus; assembly: GCF_015220235.1. Lineage (NCBI taxonomy): Eukaryota > Metazoa > Chordata > Mammalia > Pilosa > Megalonychidae > Choloepus > Choloepus didactylus. The sequence continues at coordinate 5,465,311 of NC_051333.1, read as the reverse complement.
GGAAATAGTAAGGTATGCAAACATAGGGTAAATTAATATATTTAAAAATTCATTTTTCCAAATTTTCATTTTATTTCCCATTTTTGAATTATTGACAACTGTTATTTAGAAAATTCAAACCATTGAAAGTTCACTTCCTATTTCTCAATATGTTTACTTTTAAAACTTCCAGTTGTGCCACATCCTTCCTTGAGGTCATTTCCTACTTTATCTTCTGTCACCAGAGCTCTTGCATGAGATTATTTGTTTGAGTTGCAAAAGCCTAAGTAAAAAGCTTCATTTTTACCTTTTAATTTATAAAACTCCGTTAAAAAGAAAAGAAATCCGTCTACCTTTTAGACAAGTCCACAAAAATATTTCTTCCCTAAGAATCAAACGAAGTATTTCCCACTTCATGGGAATAAAGAACCTTCAAAATCTTAAACTCTTCTATTAAAGTTTTATTTTGATTTTCCAGGACTGCAAATCAATTTTTCAGACATTTCACATACTCTTCTTTCTGTGACATTCTCAAGCAGCCTCTCTGTTTTTCATTGACCTTATTTCTCTTTTCCATTGGGGATCATCGGTTTTAGTTGTCTGAGACGTAAGACTCACAGGCAATATCATTACCACAGTTTGTGGCAGTGAAGTAGCAGTGGGTGTGATACGGATCTGAAATGTCTGTGTATCTCCTGAATGCAACCTGTACAACCACCTGGTTGCTGAGCACAAGTATTTGCTGTCCATCAACAGTCTGTGAATACTAGAGAATTGTTGTACCTTGCTGAGTACTGCCTGAATTTGTCATGGCTAATGTCTAAAGTCCCTGCCCTCCATCTATGCCTGGACTAGCCAGCTGTAAGGGGCAATGGCAATGGACTGGCCAGTGCTAGTCTGATAGAAGGGATTTGAAACAGACATAGAAGTGACGATAGAGACTCCAGGGTTTTCTCTGTCTTCTTTTCTGCCCTGTATATCTTCAGAAGATAGGTCTTTCAAAATTTTTCTGTAAAATGGGCACCTTGCCAGAATCCCGTAGGTTTTCTGTGAGGAGCCTATGCTGTCAGATGAACCCTAAGACGCTTTGCTTTCTGGTAAGGATGATGCCATTTGCACGCGTGGTGGTGAATTAAAGAAGACTGAGCTGTCTGGATGACCCCCTGAACCTGTACTTGCTCTCCAGGAAGAGGTACAGTTGTCACTGACACAGATCCTCTTAGTGACATCTGTTGAGCAATATGAGGGATATGAGCTCCCTGAACTGTTGAACTTGGTTGAGGTGCCGTCTCTGAAGAGTTACTCTTGTGAGAAGCTTCGATAATCAACTGTGGCTGCCACCTCCCCGCTGTCTGGGGCAGGAACTTCCATCTCCCCCCGCCCCAGGGTGGATCTGAGTTTACGGTCCCATCCCCAACCCTTCACTCTGTGGGGGCTTGTCTCTTTCTCAGGAGTCAGATGGATAGTGGAGAACCAGTGTCATTTAACGGCCGACTGTCCTAGGCTACCATTTCCTCCTCAGTAAGGGCCGCCACTGGTGGCATGATCTACTCCAAGATAGGGGTGGGGGAGGGAAGGGGAGAGCTCCCAATTGTTTTTTTTTAATACAAGATCAATAAAAAAATAAAAATTTATTTGAAAAACAAGTTTAAGCTGCTGCATAATTGGCAAAGCAGACTTGAACACAGATCATGAAAAGCGTGCGCCAAAGAAAGCATTGGCATGAAGGCAAAATAATGCTGAGAATTTGACTAAATAGCTGCTGATTTCAAGAAAACAAAAGGCCTGAAATCACTATACAAAATGTAAAATGTACTAAACACTACCATCCACAGACTCTATATTATTGATTTTATTTAAAAATTATCTGCATAGTTAATTGTAATTGTAAATGTGTATTATACATGAGCCCCCTTTCGGAAGGGCAATTCTTTGTTGCACTATAGAAATCTAATTACATTACAAAAAGTATCCTTTTTTGCTATCAGTAAGGAAAAGTTACTGCAAATACCAGGAAGACTACAAAAACAAAGAAACAATTTCATTTTTGTCTTTGAAGTGCTTTCCATGCAGAGTGAAGCACTTGCCCCACGTAACTGACAGCTCTAGTGGGTTGTGTCTTGGGTCGGAGAAGCTTCTAAATGGTTAGGACTAGACAGACTGATGGCTCGCGGCCATCGTGCAGCTCTGCTTCTACCAGGATGCCACTATGTCACTGAGCGGTTTTGTCTTTCCAGGACACTGTTCAAGACAGCGAAAAACAGATCAGACTTGTAATGATAAATAGACATAAAATGAAAAGACACTGACTGCAGTTGACATTACTCTCGGTAATGACTGTGCTGTATGAAAGCACCTTTGAAAGAGCCTATCAGCAAGAATTAAGTGTCTATAAAGATTCAGAATAATCAACAGTATTGGATAGCAGTATAATTCTCAACTCAGAAGCTGCCTCAGGATTAGGTGCATCTTCAGTTAACGTAACAGGAAAAGAAGGCAATGGGCTCTACTTTTTTAATTGTATCCACTCAAATTGACCTAAAGTCACCAGATGTGTAGACAGTGAGATAGTTGTGGTTTACAGTCTTTAACTGAAGTAATGGTAAAGGAATAGATCTATGTAAAAACAAAACCAGAGAGCTAATGTGGCCTGGATTAGGAGGTGTTGCCAGGAGTGGGATTCACATTCTGAATAGCCACCTGCGAGGCCACTTTGATGATCCAGGGCTTGTCTTAACAATTCTGGCTGTGCAGTTGCCCTCTTCCACAATCCCAACAATCCATGCTTGGTGGCCTTCCCCATACTTGGGGGACTTGCTCTCAGCACAGAACTGCACAGCCTGCTTGTACTGGAAGCAGATCAGAAGTCTCTGAGCAGGTTCTGTGCATGAGGCTGAGATGTGCCCACAGGCCTTACTCACGGCCACCATCTTGGCCAGGACACGGAGGTTGTAGATGGTGAATGATACCTCGTTCCTCTGCTGCTTGGCCACGTTCTTTTGTTCCCCAGCATTCCAAAGCCTGTGATGTCGGTGGCCGCGTAGGCACCGAATGTATACATGAGCCCTGCAGCTCTTCTATTGAGCCTTGCCATATTTATCATTGCTCCTTGGTATGCCAACTCTATATCTTCCTGGGTGACTGCCAGTTTAATTTTATTCCATTTTTCAGGGATGTCCAGCCACTGGTGCACAGCCACAGCCACCTGCATGCCCAGGAATTTGGTCAGAACAAGCACATCTCCGGGCACCTCATTATCTGGCATGATGAACTCATCGGGCTGGCAGACAGTCATAGTGACTCCGCCTAAAACAATCCAGGGGTTTAATACTGTTTGACCACCTGTTACTGACTTCCCTGCTTTCTCTGCTGCATCTTTAAAACCCTGTGTAATTAGAGGCATCACTTTATCCCTTTCCCTGTTAGTCAGCTTATTGCTGATCCCAAAGAGCGTGAGCATGTTGTTGTATTCTGTGACCTCCATTGCACAGAGTTTGCTGAGGACATTGGTGCAGGCTGTCCAGCCCATCCTCTAAGGGTCGTCTGCTATACGGTAAATGTAGTCTGTGGTCTACACCAGGGAGAGGCCACGGTGCCTCAGCGGGATGACGCACGTGTCCATCCCAGTGCCAAGCCTCGGCATAACTGCTCCCAGGAACTGCTCGTCCTCTTGAAATTGGTTCTCTTGCAAGGATTCCAGCAATTTCTGTAAGATATCTTGGGGCACTTTGCAGCCTGTGCCCTTCAGCTCGGTGAGCCTGGTCAGCCGTAAGTTCTTGTCCAATTCATGACTTTCTGAGTTGAAAGATTCCTGAACGGACGTGGTTCTTGGGTGCACGCACTGCATGGTTAATGGCTTCCCCTCCCTCTCCTGGTCTGCTGGTTTCTTTACAGATCCACCAGCTGGCCTTCCTCTTCCCCCTCTTCCTCCTCCTCTCCTCCAAAAATGTCACCTCCCTCAATGTACCGGGCGGCAAGCAGGGGTGGGGTGGGTGGGAGGGCAGGACCCGGACCTGGGGATCCCTGGCCTGGGCCTGGCTGCCCTCGGCGCCCTGCAGGTCTGGGCCGTGTGCTCGGCTTGCTGGTGCACCTCCCATTTGTTCTTGGTGGAGAAATTTGTGCGGAGCCTATTTCAATAGCTGATCTTTCAAAGTTTCTCAGCATCAAAAACTATGTGGTCACCATTTTGTATTTTTTATAAAAATACTTTGCAGTGATTTTCTGGAAAATTAAGTGCTTGGGATCAGGGGGATTAAAACCATGAAAAAGAAGTTTCTCTTGCCCAGAGATATAAAAGATGGTCCTGGAATTTTTAAGGGGGAGGGGTGATGAGAACAAATCCTGCTTGCTGCCCCATGCAGGCCACCATTTCAAAATTCAGGTACCCCCAGTTCTGCTAACTTAACTCAGATGTTCTAAGGGTAACTTGGTGAGATGGCTCCCCACTGGACCCGAGTCTGCCTGCCTGTCACGTAGAGTTGGTGGACTAGACCAGGAATTCCGAAGCTGAGCAGCGGTGATCCCTGAAATGATTGACAACTTGAGTGTGTGTCAGTGTGTAGCAATTTTCTGGGAGGGGATGCCCAGATGTAGTTTGAATCTTAAATGATTCATAGCCCTCCACAGAGATGAGGGAAGAGACAGGGACATAGGTTCAGAGACAGTCTCTCAGGGGTCTCCCTGCATCGGGGGGGAGTCTGAAGTCAGATCAACCTTCCACCAGCTTCTTACCACTCTCGGGACAAAATCCAGACTCTTCACCAAGGCTACACAGCTCTTTATAATTGGGACCCCTGCCAGTGTCTCCAGCCTCATCCCAAGAGCCTGCCTTCTTCCTGGCTCATTCTGCCTCGGTCGCATTTGCCATTTTACGTTCTCAAACTCCAAAACCTTTTCTGTCTCAATTCTCTGTTACTAAGTCATCATGCCTCTGGCCCTTTATCCTCCTTCAGCTCTAGGCTCAAACATGACCCACACCCCCATCTAAAATCCCCTCCACCAGTCAGTCTCTGCAAGTACCCAGATTTTATCACCTCCACATTAATAGCCCATATCAGAAATGATTTTCTCCATTGACTATTTTGAGTCTTGTTTCCCTTCATTGGAAAAGGCAGTCTTGTCTTGTTTGCAGGATGACTGTGGCACCCACTTCTCAGTTTCCTCCACTATTTCTCCTGAACTCACTGGTCTCTGAATGTGGGAGCGCCCCAGGGCTTAGTGCCTGGATCCTTTCCTCTCTGCTACACCCAGTGCCTCTCCGAGTCATTTCATGGCTTTAAACACGTTGGATCTCCCACTTTCACCTCTCTAGCCCAGACCTCTCCCCTGAATTTCAGACTCATGTCCACCTGGCTCCTCAGCATCTCAGTTGGGCATCTCACAGGACCTCCACCTTAAAATGTCCAAAAATAACCTCCTGACCTCAAATTGTGTTCCCCCTGCTGTCCTCTAGATTCTCTGTTAAGGGTGAGCCCAAACTTCCTGGTGCTCAGGTGAACTCTCAACATGTTTTTATAAAATGTACAAGATTTTACATTATTTGTAAGTGTTTTAACTTATGATAAAGTAGAAAAAAGCATCAGATGTTTACTTAAGTGGATGAGGGAATGCATGGTGTGGGAGAAAAGTGTTTGAAGACCAAGGCTCTTTCTGATCTGCTTCCCCTGTACCTCTCTTGACCTCGTTTCTTGCTTGTCTCTTCCCTCACTTTGCTCCAGCTGCACAGACCTCTTTGTTTTTCCTGGAATCAGGGTCCCTCTGCCTAGAGCTCTGGCCCCTCAGATACCACCTGGCAGACATGTTTCTCTCTGCTCCTTCTGGTTCAACCGGATACAGGTGACGAGGCCCCAGGGGAGAGCAGAGCCACAAGGTGGGAGGTGTGCTGGGCTGGTCTGCTGAGGGATTCTTAACTATGGCTTCACTTTGGATTGCTGAGGCATTTTGCAAATTATTCCCTTGTTCTGTACCCCTAGAGAATCCTATTCAAATAGTAGGGGTAGGACCTAGTCTCATAGTATTTAAAGTGCCCCAAGAGAATCTAATGAGTATCCAGCTCTGGGTCATCCATTTCTGGGGGTAGAGTCCAGCCCTGATGGTGGAGTGGGTGAGCTCTCCTCTGCCTGGTATTTGGTCTCGGGACCTGATTTGTGGGTCAGTGCAGCCCAGACACCCACTGCTGCAGCAGAATGTGTGAGGTTCACCAGGAAGGGGGGGAGGGGTCCTGAAGAAAGGGTGCAGTCCCATTGTTGGTCCCTGTAGGAGTTTATTGTCTCTGAATCCCTGCCTTGCAGTAAGCAGCAGAGAGGCATCTCCCCCCCCCCCCATTGAGATTCTCTATGTGGTTGTGACACAGGAAGGGAGATAGGCTGATGCTATGCATTAAACAACGTATTTTCAACACTCAGGATTGATTTCTCAAAACTGATCTTGCCTGAGAAAGAAGACTGGCAGAAGAGGAAAAAAAGGAAAGACAGAAATGGCTCTTTCTCAGGTAAAAGTTGTGTTCTCCTTTGATTGTTCCTCTCCTTCCTGAAATGCCTTTTTTTTTTCTCCCTAACTTTCAACAGGGCAAATTTATTTTGAATGAATGCATCTGATTTACAAACAAAGCAGCTAGTGACATTGCTCTGAGATATGTACTGACAATATAAGTCCTGAAGGAATTTCATCTTAGTTTAAAAAAAAAAATTTTTTTTTTATTGTGAAACATGCAGAAAAGCGATAACTTCCAAAGTATGGTTTAACAAGTGGTTATAGAGCAAATTTCAAAGTATAGTGTGGGTTACAGTTCCACAGTGAAATGCCATTTTTAGGACTTGCTAATCTCCTCTGACTCTGAAATATCCTGCCTAAAGGTTTGTGCTCACTCACCAAGGGGCTTTCCCTCAGTCCCCCTCCTCTCCACTCAGATTCCATCTCACCATGACCCTGTGACATGTGGAGAGACTGCATTCAGAGATCATCCAGGGAAGGACTTCCCACCCAGGCATGGACTGGAGAGGCCGGAGTGGGCCCCATGGTGCCAGTGAGCGTCGGCAGCAGGGATGGTTGATTGGCTGCATTCGTAAGCACTGGCGGCTCTCTGTAGAGCAGGAATGGAGAAAGTACACGCTGATGTGCTGTTTTAGTGTGAGGAACACTGGAAAATTCAAGAATGGGAGTCTAATAAGAGAAAGCCTGCTTTGTCTGGTTGTATAATGTATTGTTTTCTGGCTCCAAAATGTTAATGGTTTGGAATAAAATGGAAAGTTCAGATACTGGCATCAGGGATAGAGGGTGTTTTGTTCCACGGTGTTTTAAAATATGGAATCAATCTAGGTGTCTTTCAGGAGGAGGTTCTTTAAATCATTCTCATCACAGCCATTTAAAGGAAGACCATTATGTTCCTGCAGGGACTCTAACAAGCAGTGTTTTAGGTAAAGAAAACAAAAACAAAACAAAAAAACAGTTATAATTCAGTGAAGATGTTGGAGCAGAGAATTTGAACGTTGTCATCAGAAACCCTAGGACCAAATTCTCATTCCACCATTGTTATTAAATATATTATTTCTTTTTATTAAAAAAATTATGTGATGTATATTTTTTAATGGCAAGCTCCAATTAATGATGCAGCTTAGAGACTAAGAAGTATAACATCTCCTTCCCTCTGGTACCCTCCATCATCACTCACTGTCTCCATCAGGAACCACTGTTGTCACTTCGGTGGCAAGAATTGTTGCACATCTCGTAAAAATGCATCTGCACATCATTATGTGACTTTTAGAAAATTCTTCAGTGAATGTGGTGTTGTGATATTTTATTCTGCAAATTAAAAACATTCACAAACCATCTGTCCGAGAGTTGTTTTCATGTTAGTAAACAGAGATTGCTTGTTTTCTTTAGATCTACATTCTCTTAATGAAAACACAGAGGTCCTTTATAATTTTTCACTGTTAACGAAGAATGCACCATTAACTGCCTCTGAGCATGCTAACATCTCTGTAGATGTCAGGGCTTCTTTGAGTTGGACGGCTGAGAATGTGATTTCCACATCAAAGGATGGTGCATTTCATAGTTCGATAAATTCTGGCGAGGTACCGATCTCCACAAAAATTGAAAGATCTTTTGTAGTTTTAATTCTGTATTTTGGTTTGTAATTTTTTTGTGTGGTGAAACTGCAGTCATGCCTGCCACTTTTTTAGCTTGCTTTGGAAGTCCTCCCCTATTGTGTGATTATAAAATATATAATAATATTTTGGTATGTAGTTTGCCAAGTCCCTCCATTTTGTTTTCTTTTCAAAATTATGTTGGCTCTCCTTTAACCCAGTGGAAACTTATTTGAAATACCACTTTTCTTTTGTGTTTCAATTATTTGAATTTCTGTAGTCAATGAAGTTTTTATGTTATATCTTCCAAATAAAAATTGGACTTGTTACTCTTTTATTGTATCTCTGTGTGTCCTTCATTAAAGTTTTATGATTTCTTCACATAGGTCTGGAAAATGTCTTGGATATAGGTATCACAGTGTATTTGCTAATGGAAATGCCAAGTATTTCTTGCTTTGTTTGTGGTGTTTTTCCATTACTGCTACTACAGAAGATTGTTTTCAGCATATTGTTACTAGTTTTTGGAGTTAAAATGCATCCTCCTGCTTTTCTAGGTCGCAGTCATGCATTTGTGAATAACAGTTCTAGCTCTTTGAAGACTGTTTTTTTTTTTTTTGTTTCTTCCTTTTCCCTGTGCTGGTCCTGGCTCAGGCACCCTGTGAACGGTAGTGGCCCTTCTTTGCTGGTTTGGATATATTATGTCCCCCAAAAAGCCATATTCTTTAATGCAGTCTTGTGAGGGCAGACTTCTTAATCTTTTTGATTAGGGTGTGACCTCTTGAGTGAATGTTTCCATGGAGATTTGACCTCACCCATTTAAGGTGGGTCTTAATTAGTTCACTGGAGTATTTAAAAGAGAAGCTAAGAGCCAACACAGACCCAGAGTTTGTTCCACAGAAGCTAAGAGAGGACAAAAAGCTCCAAGAGCAGCTGGAGAGATGCTTGGGAGCTGACAGGGATGCTCAGAGATGCTTGGAGTTGCGGACAGAAGGACATTTGGAGATGCTAAGCTAAAGATGCACAGGAGCTAAGAGAGCAGCTGAAACAACCGGGACCAACAGATGCCAGCCACGTGCCTTCCCAGCTGACAGAGGTGTTCTGGATGCCAATGGCCGTTCTTCAGTGAAGATACCCTCTTGTTGATGTCTTAGTTTGGACACTTTTGTGGCCTCAGAACTGTAAATTTGTAACCAGATAACCCCCCTTTATAAAAGCCTATCCATTTCTGGTATTTTGCATAACAGCAGCATTAGCAAACCAGAACACCTTCCCAACCCTCTTATTGTAGCCTTGGATTTAGTGGAAATGCTTCTAGTGTTTACTGTAGATCATGATGTTTGTTAACTTTTCTTGCTTGATAACACTTTGAATTTTTTCTTCAGTGTGATTTTTAATGGTATAACAGTTTCTTAAGAATCTACTATTGTGATAAGTCTTTCTCTGTTTTAATCTGTTCATGTTTAATATTAATACCTTTCCTACTCCTGAATCATTGTTTCATTAGCAGTACAAACTCCACTTGGCTTATGTTAATGACTAAATTTAAATGGATGAAATTGTGTGTATATATATATATATATATATTTATGTGTATATATGTCTCTATTTCATAGAGATTGGTGTTAAACTTTAATATATATTTTTTCATTTCTGTACAGATTTTTTTACTATGTTAACTTAATTTAAATTGGTTTGTTCCACCAAAAATGCTGAAATGCACGAGTAACAGATACTAAGATTTGTTCCAAAAAAACATCTAATCATTTGTAGACAACTACTTTTATTTTAGTTAATTTCAGTGAGTTTGTGTGCATGATATGTAACAAAGATACCTTATTTCATGAATAAGTTTTATATTTATTTTAACTTTTGAAATTACGTCTTAAATGTTTTCCACATCCTTAAACTTTTTTAGCGCCATCATGTTAGTGAGTTAGTAGCAGTAAGAATAGTAATTCGTGGTGTATAAGCCTGTATGTGTGCATATTTACGATGCTCTTTATTCCCTTCCATGTTTTTAGCCTTTAACTTGTTCCAAGTTTTCTCTGTGAGGAATCTCTCTCATCAGTGTACTTTTAATACTATATCTGTGATTTAACAGTGCTCTAAAGCCTGAGCACAGGGTTCAGGTGCTGGCCCTGCCATTTATTAGCTGTTGGACCTGAGGCAAGTTCCTTACCTCTTCTGTGACACTGTTGTCTCCTTGCAAGGTGGAAACAGATCTTTTTCTAATGGGCCGTTAAGTCGTCTTGTGAGTTAATACATGTAAAGCATTTTGAGTAATGCTTAGCACAGGAGAAGTGGTCACAAACTTTTAGTTATTGTTATTATCGTTGTTCTGGTTTGCTAATGCTGCTTTTATGCAAAACATCAGAAATGGATTGGCTTTTATAAAGGAGGTTTATTTGGTTACAAAGTTAAAGTCTTGCAGCCATGCAAATGTCCAAGTAAAGGCTCAACAGTAGGGTGCCTTCACTGGAGAAAGGCCATTGGCATCCAGAGAAACTGTTAGCTGGGAAGGCACATGGCTGGCATCTTCTTGCTCCAAAGGTGCATTTCAAAATGGTGTTCTCCAAAATGTCAGTGTCAGATTTTAACAGTTGTCTTCAAAATGTCTCTCTATGCTGCAGCTCCAAGATCCCATCTGAGCATTTATAGGGCTCCAGTGATTTAATTTAAACCCATGCTGAATGGGTGGAACTACACTTCCATGGAAATAATCTAATCAAGGGTATTACCCACAGTTGGGTGGGTCACATCTCCATGGAAACAGCCTAATCCAAAGAGTCCAACATAATCAACACTAATACGTCTGTCCCCACAAGATTGCATCAAAGAACATGGTGTTTGGGGGAACATAATACATCCAAACCAGCACAATCGTGATCCTACTTTTTTAATTCTAACCTCTTTTTAAAGCCCCTTTTGGACTTTGGACTTTGTCGTCCCTGGGGATACCATACATGCTCCAGCTCTTTGAGAAATTGAGTATCACTTGGTGTGTAGAACATCATATCTAGCATATCTATATAGAGGACCCTGTGTTGAATTTTTTTCCCTTGTTCTTTTATTGTCTAAAAAAAATGTGACATCCACAGTGATTTAATGAAATTCGTATCTTCTGATGGTAAAGTGTAATAGAGTTAGGAATATATATAACTTGCTCAAAATTATCTTACTTAGATCTGTTAAAACACTCTCTTCAATCTAATCATTCCTTAGCACCTCTCTCCTACTTTGATTTTGTGGGAGGTAAGAACTCTTCCTGAGACCCCTTGTTGAAATGTTTTTCATTTTAGGGACCGTTGACATTCCAGGATGTGGCCATAGATTTCTCTCAGGAGGAGTGGGAATGCCTGGACCCCGAGCAGAGGGCTTTGTACAGGGACGTGACGTTGGAGAACTACAGGAACCTGGTCTCCCTGAGTGAGTTTCAGTTCCCTCCAGAAGTCGGTATCTGCCCTTGGGTGTCTTTTGCATCACCTTTTGGAGTCTCTTGTAACTACCTCTTCCCCTCCCCCTGCTTTGCTTTGCCACATTTGGGACTTTAACCTTTTCCTCTCTTCATATGCTCTATATGCTTCATGCTAGCCTTGCACTGTTTCCAGAACTTGAGAAAATACAAATACTTACAGCTAATTTTTATAATGTCTGGTTCCCTGGTTTTACATCTGTACTTTTGATTCAGTCAATCTTTGAAGAGACATAGATAATCTGCATATTTAAAATATTCCCTATGCATTCAGGAGGAAACAGTCAGTGAATGAACTTGTGAAGTATTTTTCTAGACCGTCAGTAATTTCTTCTCTCCTCAACTGACAAAGAACTGGGATTGTATTCTGAAAAAGCCATAGTATGTCATGTGTGTTTTTTCTTATATGCAGAAATCTCTTATTTTGAGCTGAATATCATCCCTGTTTTGGAGCAAGGGGAAAAGCCTTGGACTGTGAAGAGTGAGGTGAAAATAGCAACAAAACCAGGTGAGTGGGAATGTATCAAAGGTGTGAACAGGTAAGAGCTCACATGGGCCCAGGAGAAGTTGGGACATTAAATAGTGTTTGGGGAACTCTTCCCATATGAGAGAGGCCTGTGGGAAAACAAAGGTTTATTGTGAGCTCTCAAAGAAAATTCCCTCCTCCACCCACACCTATCATCCTCCCACCCTCCAGTAGCTCATGCAAAGACCAAGGCAAAGCCTTTATCATGCCCCACAACAGTCTACTATCTGCTCCCTATAACCTCTTGGATACCTTGACTTTGAGAGACACAGGAAAGGCTGTTTATAGGGTGGCCTCTTTTCTCCATGATCTCTCATTCAAAGCTCAGATCTCAGTTAACACAGATCAGAGTTGAAGCTTCCTTAGTTCTGGCTTCATGCCTTCTCCAGGTCCCATCCCCATTTTACATACTTGGAAATCTTCATATGGAATGGAAAAACATCAGCTCCTCTTCTGTTTCCTTTGAGATCCCAGAAAACTGCATGGACTGTCTTAAGCCCTCTCTGCTTGTTCAGACACCTCAACCATTTCTTTATTTCTGATTTTGCAATGTGACTAGAGTATGCGTAAAAGGGGAGTGGAGTGTGGGATGGATCTTTTGAGACTTACTCAGCTATATTGTAAAGACAGTGGAAAATGATATCCTTTATTTGCTCCCCAGTTCTACAGGGTACCATATGGCAGTCTCATCAGGTGCTCAGCCTGGGTTTTGTGAGCAAAACATACTGTCTCTTCTCAAAATCCCCACAAAATCTGATCCCCTTCCTTTACTCCCATATCTTGTATATTTCTCCCTCTCAGTGCTTTAACTAGTTAGTCACGGAATGAATATAGACAAACTTTGGCTCTTAACTGGTTCCATATTCTCCCAAGTTTGAATGATTTTTTGCCTCCAAAACGTACTTTGAAGTACACATTCTTAGGGTCTAAAATTGCATCTTCACAACAGAAATGTTGTGACAACCACCTTTTAGGTGATAGACAACTTCTGATGCACTCTCCTGTGGTTGGGATATACTGGGTAACAGAAAAATTTTTTAAGAACACTTTAACTTCGGTGTGTTATAATTTCACCCTGCTGCATACAGAAGTGCCCCCTCAAAGCCACTGAGTAAAGGAGTCAGCATGTCCCGGGATGCCGAGATGGAAAGTATCACAACAGCCTTACTGATACGTGGTTCCTCTTGTCTGTTACTTTTTTGGAATGTTACACAAGTGTCTCCCAGTGACAGTGTAGCAATATTGATCAGATATGCTAATGACCATCTCCTTTGAGCTGGCAATCACAGTATAGGAATTTATCCTAAGGAGAACCAAGTTTACAACCTCATATCTACAAGGTCATTGTCCAAAGTATTGCTCACGCCACATTGTTTATCCATGTATGTGCCATTGTTCATTCTTCAGCAAATACGTTTTTTCTCAGATAACGTTTTTTGCCAGAAGATACATTTAATAATTCTTTTTTTGGAACTATGTCATCCCTCCCATTCCCTCTTCTAGTTGGGTGTCTACTCCCATCATTACTCCTGTCATCAATGACCTCTGCCTCAGTAAATACATTTTTGATGCATCATATTGAGGAAATTTCTGAAGTTTGATAATGCCTATATTATTTAACTCTACCCTGATTTGTTTCTTTAAGTCAGTGTTGCTTTCATCTTACAAATTGCTATGTAGTATTAGTGAAGTTTTTAATTGATTTAATCAATTACATATCTGTGATGATATTCATAGTGTTCTTTGTTTTATAGCTATAATTTGGGGGTCCGTTTTATGGAACAATTAAGTATTGTTTTGTATATTATACAAGAGGATTTCCTCCTTGAGTGTTGTTAAGGGTTGTGACTAAGCAGCAGTTTCCTCAAAACCTATACAACCTTCAAAATGTTGTGAAAAGACAGTCTCAGTTATTTCTTTTACTTCTTTTTCACCTGATTTAGTACCTACTATTAAAGTATATTTTTCCATTGTTAACCTTATTAATCCAGTCATTTTACACTTCTCACAGCCTCTATTTTCCACTTGTGCAAAGCCTGTAATTCAACCAGAGGTGCGAGTTCAGGGGCTTCTCAGATCTTTTTTTCAGCTTGCACCCAGATGTAGACGTGTGTGTGGCCTTCTAGATTCCCAGGAATATATTAGAGCTTTTCAAAGACCTTATTCCCCAAAGTATCTTGCCAGGCTTTTCATGTAAGCCCTCATTTGCTACAACTGCTATGTCTTGGCCAAGACAGCAGTGACTAATACATTTGCCTTTAAATGTTTTCTAGAAACAACCCCTGGGTAGACGTTTACCCAGGGAGAGTTTTGAGTTGGGTGAAATAAAGCCTAGCCCTTCGAGCCAATTCTTCAGGGACCCACCAGGCAGATCAAACATATAACCAGTAATTGGAGGATGGTCCATCGTCCCCTCCCGTGTTAGGAACCTGCACTGGGATTGTGGGTTGTCATTTTCAAGACCCGCCACCAATCTGAGGAGCAGGGGATGTGACAGAGTATGGTTAAAATGTCCAAAAACTTTCCTTCTGAGATTCTAATGCCTTTTCTTGATTAAGCAGTCACCTGATCGCTGCGAACCTTTGAATTGTTCCCCGAGTTTCGGTAAAGTAGTCTCTGACAGTTTTTGCCATTTTATTTCTTGTTTTTATAGAGGGATGATCATTTGAGGGTTCCCTACTCTGCCATTTGTGCTTACATCACCCTTCCACAATTCTTAATCTTTATAACATTACATATTTGCTTGACCCTTATGTTTGAAAAGTCAGTGGTTCTAAGCATATTTTCCAATTTTCATATTATGTGCTCCTTTGGGAATATAATTATTTTATTCTTAATGGAGAATTAGAATTCCAAAGACTAATTTTCTATAATTGTAGTTACTTATTATTTACCTGCTGGATTGTCTCAGGTTACGGAAGTATTTGTTAATATTTTTATGCTTTACAGATAATGCATTTTCAGTATCACACGTAACAATTGTTAATGTTCCAAAATGCCCATTCTGCGTGGGTATAGAAAGTTTTGTCAAATATTCAGAAGAATACTTTATCATTCTTCCAATAGCATTTTATTAAATTCTTCCTTATTTTCCCAGGCCATTTTTATTTTGCAATTCTGAATTGCTGTTTGTTTATCTTACTTCATTAGATAAGATTGTTGTGGATTTTTTACTATTACATTTTATAGATCTATGCTATATCATTTATTAGTGTACAAAATTGGACCACAAATATGCATTAATATAATACCTATGTCTCTTCAAATAGGAGACATCCTTATATCTACCACAAATTGATGTGTTCTTTGGAGTGGCTGTGGAAAAATATCCCTTCTTTCAGGGCTAATGAACTACATGTTATGAATGAGTTGCTCAAAGGCTGTTTGGATCTAGACTTCTATGAAAATCATTTGGATCATGTGTCACCACCCTGTCTTTAGTGAGGAATCCTGTTCTCTGTGTTCTTACACATTTGAACACTGTGGTTGAGAACTTTCAAAACTCTGTTCATTCTGATTTTATTGTTTTTTTATGTAATATTTTTAATAGACTTTTTTAGAGCATTTTTAGATTTATAGAATAATTTTTCAGAAAGTTTCCATGTAGCTTCTCTCTACCCACCCCATGCACAGTTTCCCCTGTTATTAAAATTTTGCATTTGTGTGATACATGTATTACAATCGATGAACATTTATACATTATTAACTGAAGTCCATAGTTTGCCTCAGGGTTCACTGTATGTGTTGTATAGTTTTATTGGTTTTGACAAATGCATAAGGTCATGTACCCACCATTAAAGTATTCACTGCCCCTTAAAATTTCCCTCTGCTTCACCAGTTCAACTCTTTCCCCTGAACCTGTATCACCCACTGATCTTTTTACTGTTTATATTGTATAAATGGAATCATACAATATGTGGCCTTTGAGACTGGCTTCTTCCACTTAACAATATACATTTAAGGTTTCTGCCTGTCTTGCCATGGCTTGATAGCTCATTTCTTTTTATCACTGCATAATATTCCATTATGTGGATATACCAGCTTGTTTATCTTTTCATCTGTTGAAGGACATCTTGGTTGTTTCCAGTTTTTGGTAGTAATCAACACAGCTACTATAAAAGTTCATTTCCAAGTTTTTGTGTTCACTTCAGGTTTCAGTTCATTTGGGTGAATAATACATATGAGTACAATTGCTGTATCATATAGTAAACCTACCTATAACTTCTACCTATGTAGCTGAATTCCCAACAACAATGAATGAGAGTTCCTGTTGCTCCATATCCTTGCCAGCATTTGGTATTGTAGGGTTTTTACATTTTAGTCATTTTAATAGGTAAATAGTGGTGTATCATTATGGATTTAATTTGTAAATCCCAGATGACATATGCTGAGCATCTTTTCATGTGCTTATTTGCCATCTGCGTGTCTTCTTTGGGAGGTGCAGCTCTTCTGCTCATTTCTTAAATTGAGTTGTTTTCTTTCTGTTGATTTATGAGAGTTCTTTGTATATTTTGGATGCAGGTCTTTATCGAGACATGTTTTGTATATATTTTCTCCCAATCTGTGGCTTGTCTTTTCATTCTCTTAACAGTATCTTCCACAGAGCAAAACTTTTTAATTTTAATGAATTGTCAATTATTTCTTTTTGAGTGTGCTTTTGGTGTTATATCTAAAGGTCATTGCCAAACCCAAGGTCACCTAAAATTTCCCCTAGGTTATCTGCTAGAGTATTTATAGTTTTGTATTTTTTTTTCCCAGATACTAACTTCCAGTGGGGAATACAGGTGAATATGGCACAATTTATGTGTTTATGTGGCAGTATTTATAGTTTTACATTTAGGTTTATGATCCATTTGGAGTTCATTTTTGTGAATTGTGTAAGATCCGTGTCTAGATTCATTTTTAGTATGTGAGTGTCCATTCAAATACCATTATTAAAAAAAAAAACTTCTTTCTCCATTGAAATGCCTTTGCTCCCTTGTTAAAGGTCAGTTGACTATTTGTGTGGGTGTGTTTCTGGGTTCTCTTACTGTAGCCTTATTAATGAATCTTGAAGTCAGGTAGCATCAGTCTTCTGAATTGGTTCTTCTTCAGTATTGTGTTGCCAGTTCCGGTTCTTTTGCCTTTCCATCTAAACTTTCGAATCGGTTTATCAATATCCACAAAATAGCTTGCTTAATTTTGGTTGGAATCATGTTGAATCTATAGATCAGGTTTGGAGCAGTCCGTATCTTAATAATATTAAGTCTTCCTATACATAAGTGGAATATCTCTTCATTTATTTAGCTCGTTTGATTTCTTTCTTCAGATTTTTGTTGTTTTCTTTGTATAGATGTTGTACATACTTTTTTTTATTCATCACCACAGTCAATCTTAAAACATTTTACTCCAAAAAGAAAAACATGATACCTGTCATACTTCCTTATTAATTGATGAATATTAGATATTACTGTTAAATATGGTCCATAGTTTACATTAGTTGCATTTTCCCCCCATATACTACCCTGTTGTTAAAACCTTGAATAGTGGTGTACCTTTGTTTTAGTGCATGGAAGAACATTCTTGTATTTGTACTATTAACCCCAGCCATTGTCCATGACAAGTTTCGTTATGTTATACGGTCCCATGTTTTATCCTATATCTTTCCTTCTTACATACATGACCCGAAACTTACCCTGTTTCCACCATGTCACATACATAATTCATCGCTGTTAATTACACCCACAATAATATGCTACCATCACCTTTACCCAACTCCAAATAGTTACAATCAACCTAATTAAAAATTCAGCACAAACTAAGCATCAGCTCCCCATTCTCTACCCTCATTCTAATTCATGGTAACCTATATTGTAGATTTTAATTCTCTGAGTTTGATTATAATTAAATCATATTAGGGAGATCATACAGTATTTATCCTTTTATGTTGGGCTCGTTTCATGCAACATAATGTCCTCAAGGTTCATCCATGCTGTCGCATGCATCAGGACTTCATTCCTTCTTATAGCTGAGTAATATTCCATCATGTGTACATATCATACGTCGTTTATCCACTCATTGGTTGATGGACACTTGGATTGCTTCCATCTTTTGGCAATTGTGAATAATGCTACGAATATCGGTATGCAAATGTCTGTTCCCATCCTTGCTTACAGTTCTTTTGGGTATACACCTAGGAGTAGGATTGCCGGAGCATATGGCTGTTCTATACTTATCTTCTTGGGGACCGCCAGACTGTCCTGCACAGTAGCTGCACCATTTTACATTCCCACCAGCAGTGAATGACAATTCCTGTTTCTCCACATCCTCTCCAACACTTGTAGTTTGTATTTTCTTAGATTTATAGGTTAGTACTTTTTTTTAATGCTCATGGAAGTGATGTATTTTCAAATTCCTGTCGTTTATTTCTGGTATATGGGAAGGTAGTTGACTTTTGTATATTAACCTCGTATCTTGCCAATGTTGCTAATCACTTCTTAGTTCCAGTAGGGTTTTTGTTTTGTTTTGTTTTGTTTCTGTCAATCCATTAGGATTTTCTAAATAGACAATCATATCATCTGCAAACAAGGACAGTTTTATATCTTTCTTCCAGATCTGCATTCCCTTTATTTCCTTCCTTGTGCTGTTGCATTAGGTATGACTTCCAGTATGATGTTGAGTAGGAATGGTGAGAGGGGACATCCTTATTTTCTTCTCAGTTGTAGGGGGCAAACATCTAGTTTCTTACAGTTAAGTATGATGCTTACTAAGTTTTTTGCTTGTGTTCTTTATCAAATTGAGGAATTCCCTGTTTTCCTAGTTTGCCAGTAATTTTTATCAATGGGTGTTGGATATTATCGAATGCTTTTTCTGTGTCTGTTAATGTGATATGATTTTTCTTCTACAGCCAGGTGATGTGATGGATTGCATTAATTACTGTTTGAATGTTAAACCACTCTTGCATTTCTGGAATAAATCCCATTTGGTCATGGTGTATAATTCTTTTTATACGTTGTCAGATTCAGTTTTCTAATACTTTGTTAAGGGTTTTTGCATGTATGTTTTTGAGTGATTTTGATCCATAATTTTTCTTGAAACCTGTTTTTTTAAGTATAGTAATACTGCCTTCTCAAAATAAAGTTAGGAAAGGTGCCTTCTATGTCTATTTTTTGGAGAAATTAACAATCTGTATCAATTGTTTAAATATTTGGTAAAATTCACCAGTGAAACTTCCATCTGGGTCTATTGCTTTCTGTTTTAATTATTGATTAAATTTAATAGATGAAAGCCTTGTCACATTGCTTCTCCTTGTATGAGTTTTTGTAGATTGTATCTTCCAAGAAATTTGTCCATTTTTCTACATGTTATCAGATTTGTGGACATTTCATAATATTCTTTTAAATCTGTCTGATGTCCATGGGATTAGTAGTGATCACGTTTCTGCTTTCATTTCTGATTTTGGTAATTTGCGCCTTCTCTGTTTTTCTTGTTGAGCATGGGAAGAGGTTAGTCAATTTTAGTGATATTTTCAAAGAATCAGCTTTTTGGTTTTTATTTTTGTCTATTCTATGCCGGTTTTCAATTTCATTGATTGCTCCTCTAGTTTTTATTTATCACATGTTGTTTCTCAATATAAAATTACCTTCCAACTCTTGTTAATAGGAAGCTTATGGTTCTTTATATCTTTCAGATATCTCTCCTAGCTGTGCGATCAAGGAATTATCACTAAAAGAGGACAATAATAAGGGTGAATTATACCAGTTAATCATATTGGAAAGATATGAAAGCCATACCATCAAAGAGTTTAACTTTAGAGAAATCCAGGAAAACATGCAAGACTTTCAGAGTCAGTCAGAGTATGGTGAGAGAAATTGCAAAAGAGTACCTACAACTCATAACGAAAACCTCATTGTTAGAAAAGGTCAACAGTATGAAAAATCCTCCAGCAATTTCCCTCTGAAGCAGAGTATTTCCATAAGAAATAATGCCCATCAATATTTCAAGCATGGCAAAGCATGTATAAGGCATTTATTAAAACTAAAAAATCATACAGGCTATGCAGGAAACAAGTATATGAAATGTTTTGAAACTAGGCCTGGATTAAGTTTTCAGTCACAGCCAGCTAAACATCAGAGAACTCAAATGGAAGAGAAAATTCATGGACGTAGTCGTCAAGTTGAGAAGTCTATCAAAAATTCTTCCTCAGTTTCAACATTTCAACGAATCACTCCTAATGGCAAAACGAACATTTCCAGTATATTTGGGAAGGTTTTCATAAAACATCATTCATTGCTTACACAACAACAGAAAATAAACATTAGAGAAAACCTTTACAAATGTAATCAATGTGGGAAGACTTTTAGCCAGTGTTCAATGCTCACAACTCATCAGAGAATTCATTCTGAGCAGAGACCTTACAAATGTAATGAGTGTGGCAAAGCCTATAAACGCCTCTCAGATCTCAGGAGACATCAGAAAGCCCAAGCTAGAAAGAAGCAGTATAAGTGTAATGTATGTGGTAAGGATTTTCCTATACGTTCACGCCTTTGGAATCATGAGAGGATTCATACTATAGAGAAACCATACAAATGTATTGAATGTGGCAAGGCCTACAAGCACCACTCTGGCCTCAGGAGTCACCAAAAATTTCACACTGGAGAGAAACTGTACAGATGTAATGAATGTGCCAAGGATTTTACTGCACGTTCACACCTTCGGGTACATAAGAGAATTCATACTGGAGAGAGACCTTTTAAGTGTAATGAGTGTGGCAAAGCCTTTACTGTGAGTTCACAACTTACTCAGCATAATAGAATTCACACTGGAGAGAAACCACATAAATGTAATGTATGTGGCAAGGCCTTTAGGCAAGCTTCAACCTTTAAAGTCCATCAGAGAATTCATACAGAAGAGAAATCTTATGAATGTAATGATTGTGACAAAACCTTTAAACAGTCCTCAACCCTCACTAAACAGCACAGTATACATCCTGGAGAAAAACCACACCAATGTTGTATGTGTGGTAAGGCTTTTAGCAAACTTTCAGATCTTTTGTGTCATAAGAGAATCCATGCTGGTGAAAAAACATTCAAATGTATTCAATGTGGCAAGGCCTTTAGGCTATTGTATGACCTCAGGATTCATGAAAGAATTCATAGTGGAGAGAAACCTTATAAAAATAATGTGATTGACAAAGTTTTAAATGAGCATCCAAACCTTACTCAACCTAAGAGAGCCCATATTGCAGTGATATCACATAAATGTAATGAATGTGGCAAACTCTTTAGCATGAAATCAAACCTTACTCAGCATAAGAAAATCCATACAGGAGAGAAACCTTATAAATGTAATGTATGTGGCACGGCCTTTAGGAAAAAGTCAACTCTTAATGTTCATCAGAGAATTCATACTGGGGAGAAACCTTACACATGTAATGAATGTGGCAGAGCCTTTAAGCATTCCTCAAGCTTCACTAAACATCAGACTATACATAATAGAAAAAAACCTCAAAAAAGTAATGTGTGTGATAAAACTTTGACCACACATTCACATCTTTTGGGTCATGAGAATTCACACTGGGAAGAAACCTATGAAATGTAATGAGTGTGGCAAAGTCTTTACTGTAAGGTCACACCTTACTCAGCATAAGACAGTACATACTGGAGAGAAACCATATAAATGTGGTGTACATTTAAACCTTCTACATCACAGTTTTCCCCGTCATGGACTCAATATATTGCAGGTTGGCATAAGAAATTACAAAAAATAGAGGAAAGTGATGAACTTGAAGGAAAAAGTAGAATTGTTAATATGCTTTGTTAAGGCAAAATGGCTGCTGCAGTTGGCCATCATTATGGTGTTAGTGAGTTGACCATAAGGCATATCAAAAAAAAGAAGGAAATCTGCAAAGCCATTTCTGCATCTACACTAACAACTGCAAAGCATTTGCATAAGCCACGTGATCCACATCTTTCATGTGTAGAAAGTGCAGCATTCTTTTGGGTGCAGGATTGTTATCAAAGAGGCATTCTGGTAGACTGGCATCATACAAGAAAAATCTAAGTTCTTACATAATTCCCTAAAGGAAAATGAAGGTGAAGGGTCTAACCCTACATATTTTCAGACCAGCAAAGGCTGGTTTGAAAGCTTCAGAAAAAAAAAAAAAAAAAAAAAGGTTTAGCCTACACAATGTAGAAGTAATGGGTGAGGCAGCACCTCCCGTTTCTAGGCAGCCGGAGGGTTTCCTGAAACCCTGAAAAAAAATTTACATGGATTTTACAGATTTGGGGGGGGGGAGGCACCACGCCCCTAACCCCCACAGTGAGGAAGAGATATCTGTATGTTTCAAGTCCTTTACTCAAACTTCAAGTCTTAATATTCTTCAGAGGATTCATACTGGGGAGAGACCTTGCAAATCCTTGAACCAGTTTTCACAATGAACCATGCATTAGAGAGTTCATACTAGGGTGATGTAAGTCACTAAATCTTTCTCAAAGGTTAGTCAATCTCAGATGTTAAACTCTGCAGTGTTTAAAAGTCACAGCCATTAAGTCATGAAATGATGGTTGTCAAAGGAGTAATGACATTTTTGGAAAGGTCTAGTTATCTTCAGCTATACCTTTATTCTATAATTGAGGTTGATGAAAGGCTACATGAGTTTTGATGCCTTTCACCTGAAATTTTGAAATATGTTGACATTGTATCTTTGTCATAGACCTGTCATGTTTGTATTATACTCTCCAAGAAGATGGAAGTGCTTAGTTAATTAGGTGTGGTTCATTTATAGTGTTCCTCGGAAGAGCCAAGGACACTGAATTTTAAGGTGCAATATTGAGTTAATTAGAATGAGAGCATGGGGAGGAGCAAAAAGTAGATGTAAAGCAATGATCATAATTATCACAGTGTGTTCAGGGTACCCTCTTACAGTTTCATTATGTTCGGGTTCTCTGTGAATTATTGGAATACATTGTTCCACTGGCTGACTGAAACAGTGGGCCAGGTCATTGCAAGACAGATTTTCATGGGAGCAGACTGACAGGTTATTATCAACTGGTTATGTGGTAGAAATAATGGAGGGGAAATGATGGGTCCATTGCATATCAAAGATTTATGGGGAAAAAATCGTTTCTTGGAAATCGAAGAGACAAATCAGTAATTTAAAATAATAAAGTGTGGTTGTAAGGATTCACATTTTGTCTCTAATATGTATGCATTTTGGTAGTTTTATTTGTAATGCCTTCTAATATTTAGTTAATAAAATTTGTTTTTCCTAATTCTGACTCATTCCTTTTGTCAGTCCAAACCTATCTTAACTCATTGGGGCGTTTCCTAACAAATATGATATACCTTTAGGCTCTCAAGATTTAGTTGCATATTTAACAATTTATTTCCATTCATATCATTTTGGGAATATATACTTAAAATTAGCACTTGAGTTAACTCTCCTCACCCTTGTCCCTTGGGTATTTTTGTGTCTATAATGAAAATAACATGGCAGTGCAATTTTAGACTCTGCCTCCCTAACACTTGCATTATAGTTCATGAATATGAACCATATGAATATATTTCCACATGCCCTAATTGTTCCTAAATAAGACCATGCCTTGCTTTGGCCTTAATTTACATAAGGTGAAAAATGAACGTTGTGTGTCCCAAAAATGTTAAGTAAAAAAACGTTAGGGTTAAAGATTAAAAACATTTTTCCTATTGGAGCCTGTTTGCTAAAGCTTCCAGAATGAAAAATACCAGAAGTGGATTGGCTTTTATAAAGGGGAGTTATTAGGTTACAAATTTACAGTTCTAAGGCCATGAAAGTGTCCAACTAAGGCATCAACAAGAGGATACCTTAACTGAGGAAAGGCCAATGGTGTCTAGAACTGAAAATGGCAGAGTAGGAAACTCTTGGGCTCCATCCCTCCACAAAAGCAACAAATAAACTAGCAAAAACTCAGAACTTTAGGTACCTAGTCAAAAACAACAATCAGGGGAAGACTTGGTGAAGAAAGAAGACACAGCTTTGAGTAAAAGTATTGTGGTGTATTAAACTGCCTGCCTCCTATCCCCAATACCCCAGATCCAGGGCACCAGCCCACACTACTGATACGGGTTGCTAATGCCGGAGAGAGTGAGAGAGTCATGTGGACCTTACTCCAAAGAATTGTGTTTTGACTATCTGACAGCTACCTGAAAAGGCAGAAAAAGCTTGCCTTTGTTTGACCTGACTGTGAGCATTCCCAGAGCTGGGGTAGCTTCCTGGGAAGCATTTGCCAAAAGCATTTAAAGACACAAGTGTTGACTACAGCAGGCCAGAACAAGGATCGACAGCAGGTATAACCAATAAATAGACCAAAAAGCCTGGAAAGAAATCAGTTTAGAAGAATAAGGGCTTTTAAAAGATCCTGAATATACCAGGTGTTCTGGTTTGCTAATGCTGCCATTAAGCAAAATAAAAGAAATGGATTGGCTTTTATAAAGGGAGTTAATTTGGTTACAGTTACAGTCTTAAGGCCATAAAGTGTCCAAGGTAAGTCATCAACAATCGGGTACATTCACTGGAGGATGGCCAATGGTGTCCAGAAAACCTCTGTTAGCTCGGAAGGCATGTGGCTGGCATCTGCTCCAGAGTTCTGGTTTCAAAATGGCTATTTCTCCCAGGACATTCCTCTCTAAGCCACAGCTCCTCTTCAAAATGTCAATCTCAGTTGCTCTTGGGGTGTTTTTCCTCTCTTAGCTTCCCCACAGCAAAAGTCTGCTTTCAACGGCCATCTTCAAACTGTCTCTCATCTGCAGCTCCTCTCTCAGCTCCTGTGTGTTCTTCAAAGTGTCCCGCTTGGCTGTAGCAAGCTCGCTCCTTCTGTCTGAGCTTATATAGCACTCCAGTAAACTAATCAAGGCCTGTGCTGAATGGGCGGGGCCACACCTCCATGGAAATTATCCAGTGAAAGATCTCGCCCAACAGTTGAGTGATCACGTCTCCATGGAAACATCCAATCAGAAGTCTCCACCCCAATCAACACCAATACATTTCCTGCCCACACAAGACTGCATCAAATATAACGGTGTTGGGGGGGGGGGGGCGGACATAATACAGCACACCAGGTTAACAAAAGGCCAAATGCATGCCCAGGACTGGAAATAGGCTCAGAAAAGGTCTGAGAAGATAATACCCTTATTCTCAGATTAGCCTTCAGGATCCATGCAGGCAGGAACAACAGTTTGCTAAAGCAAAGTTGCTAATGGACTAACTAGGAGAAGAGTGCCCCAGCACTGAACCTATCTGCCGAGATTGGGGCATTATCATTTCTATTCTTATTTTATTTATTTCTTTCTTTTTCGTCTTCTTTTAAAAAATCTTTTTATTTTTTTTTTTCCTTTTTGGTTCCAGGCATTTAAGAAAACTCTGTCTAAACACTTGATGATCACGAAGCTAAGGGAACACAGAATTCAATGGTCCCCATAACAAAAAATACAGACTTTGCACAAATAGTTTAGAAAAATCACTAAATGAATAATAAATCACCAGAAATTATCCCTGTGTGAAGTGGGTCCCTTCCCCCTTGGCCTGTAACATTTGCAGAGTAAGAATGTTGTGTAAGTGGCATTAAGCCATGAGAAGAAGGAAGTGAAACTGCGGTTATACGCATCAGCCAAGCATAATCGTTATAACAATCAGCAATTACACTGTTTCCAAGTGAAACTTTTTGTAACCAAGTGAAACTTGTTGTAAGATTTCTAAATGCCAACCTTGGTAAATTGTCTTTTGCAACCAATAGCTAACTGCCAACTCTGCTTCTGTTAAGATAGCTTGCTTGCGTTTCCAGGATGTGGTTTCTGTCTGTATAAGGCACCAGCACACACAGGTCGGGGCCGCTCACTGATTTCCCTGTGTGGAGTGACTGTGAGCAGTCGCTGGCTGGCTAATAAACGCTCTTTAAATTCTGTTTGGCTGTCTCATACTTTAGCTCGCGGGCACCGTAACATTTGGAGGCCCCAGCGAGATATCCTCGGCGTTTGCTGCGGCTCATCAGTCGAGATAAGGTCTGACTACTGGCCCTCCCCCAGGGGGCGCGCGTGGAGAGACGTTCCTCAGCCCCGGCAGAGAACCAAGTGGTCAAGCCTCGAAATTCAAAAATCCACCTCTAGAGCCATCTGGATGTGGGCCCACAACGGTAAGAGATCTCTAATCTGGTCTGGTGGGGTACCCCTTTAGGGTCTTTAGGAGGGCTGGACGCAGCCACAACTCCGAGACCCGGCCTCGGACCACGACGGTGGCCGGTGGCCTCAGGTTCAGGTTCTGGTTCAGGTTCGGAATTGGTCTCTTAGCGCAGACCTAGTCTCTGTTTTGTGTTTTGTTGTTAGTGTCTTTGTTCTGTTCTGTTTCTGTTTTATCAACCGTCAGTCCCACAATGGGTCAGTCTCTGTCTTCCTCCGCTTGCTCTTCGTTGCAGTGTTTCTTAAAAAAATTTTTCGGGACTTCTGCCGACAAGCTGCAGGGTCGGGTGCCATGGTCAACCCAGGAATTCTTCGGACCCTTTGCGAGCTTGAATGGCTGACTTTTCCAGACTCTAGTTGGCCCCCCGAGGGCACCCTAAATTTGCCGATTGCTTTTCAGGTTCAAAGAGTTATTTATGGAAGACCAGGACATCCGGATCAGATTCCCTATATTGAAACCTGGATCGACGTCCCCACTGACCACCCCAAATGGCTTAAAAATTGCTCACCACCTAAACCATCTAAAGCGCGAAATGTGCTTGTTCTAAAGGGGCCACCCAAAAGGCCCCCGGTCCTCGACTCCCCACAGGATAGTCCCCCTTGTCACGGCCCCCACCTTATTCCGTAGGGCCCTTTGCCCCTAGCCCAGGGCCCTCTGCCTCCAGCCCAAGGCCCTCTCCTTCCAGTCTAGGACCCTCCATTCTTAGCCCGGGGCCTGCTGCTTCTAGTTCGAGGCCCCCTACCCTAAGTACAGAAGGACCCCTCATTCCCACTCTGGATTCTACCACGCCCCCGACAACTCTATCCAGCCCCCCCACACCCATTCCAGGAGTTCGTACTGACCGCATGGTCAGGTCCTTGTCCTCGCTCAATTACCCCTGAGACAAGTCATTCAAGGCCCACCTGAAAACCCAAAACCCTTTATGGTCTATGTTCCTTTTCCACCAGCGACCTGTGCAATTGGAAGAATCAAAACCCCTCTTTCTCACAAAACCCCCAAGAACTAATCTCTCTGTTAGAGTCCGTTTTCTTTACCCATCAGCCCACATGGGATGACTGTCAACAACTTCTGCAGACCCTTTTCACATCAGAGGAGAGAGAGAAAATCCGTGCCCAGGGATGGAAACTAGTCATGGGACCAGACGGTCTGCCAACCACAGAAGTAGACCATCTCGAGGCTGTTTTTCCTTTCACCCGACCCCAGTGGGACCCTAACACGGATCAAGGTAAGGAGGCTCTCGAACGGTACCGCCAGACTCTAATGGGGGCTCTCCGAACAGCAGCGCGGAGGCCTACAAATATGTCCAAAGTAACTGAGGTAACTCAGGGGGCCACTGAGTCCCCCGCTGCTTTTCTAGAGCGCCTCCAGGAGGCTTATCTGGAGGCGGCAAAAAAAAAAACAGGCGAGCAATTAATATTGCCTTCGTTGCCCAGTCAGCCCCAGATATAAGAAAAAAGTTACGAAAGTTAGAAGGCTTTAAGAAAAAAAGTACTGAGCGAGTTGGTAAAGGTTGCTCAACGAATCTTCAATAATAGGGAAAGTTCCAAAACTTAAATAAAAATTAGCGAAGGTCCTACTTGCCGTAAGTGAAGATCCTCGGGCAGTTAAGATACCAGGTATCAGCAAAAAAGGCACAGCTATGTGTTTCACAAGCCTCTTATCTTGAGTACAAAATAACCAAAGAAAAAAGGAATGTTGTCTGACAAACAGACACATTCAAGCCCTCCTCCAAATTCCAGCATCCCGGACAAAGCGGCAAGTCCGGGAGTGTTTAGGAGCGGTCGGGTATTGCTGGCTATAAATCCTTAAGCTTGCCGAAATAGCCTGCCCTCTTTTATGCCAGTACCGGGGGGAAGGTCGCAGAACTAACTTGAACTAATAAGGAGGAAGGAGCCTTCCAAACTCTAAAAAAGGCACTTACCCAAGCCCCAGCCTTAGCACTCCCAGATCTCAGAAAACCATTTCAGCTGCATGTAGCCGAGGCGCAAGGGACAGCAAAGGGTGTGCTGACACAGCGCTTAGGGCCATGGAAACGGGTCGTGGCTTGTCTTTCAAAGCGCCTCGATCCGGTTGCGGCAGGTTGGCTTAACTGTCCCCAAACCATTGCGGCTACTGCCTTGCTAGTTAAAGAAGCCTCTAAACTCACGTTTGGGCAAGAACTGCAAATCATCACCCCCCACGCGGTCAAAACCCTCCTCAAAAGCCCCCAGACAGGTGGCTCTCTAACGAAAAATTGCTCAGTACCAAGTCCTTCTCCTTAATCCAGCCAGAATAAGCTCTCCGATGGGCCAAGGAAAAGGCGGTGAACATCTACACGGACAGCCGATACGCGTTCACCACCGCACAGGTGCATGGGGCCATCTGTCAGGAACGCGGCCTCCTAACCAGCGGGGAAAAGGACATTCAAAATGCCTCAGAAATACTAGAACTTTTAACAGCCCTTTGGCTTCCCAGAGCAGTAGCCATAATCCACTGCAAAGAACATCAAACCTCAAATACGCCCGAAGCAAAGGGAAATGCTTTCGCCTACCAGACAGCCAAAGAAGCAGCCCTAAAACCAGTGGGGCCCCTTCAAGTCTTGCCCCTCCTATCACCTCGGGTACTAAAAGCTGCTCCAACTTACTAAAACTCTGATGTCCGTCTAAGTCAAGAACTCCAAGCTAGAAATGATCAAAAGGGGTGAAAAGTCCTCCCCAACTCTAGAATCCTCCTACCAGAGGCACTGGGAAGAAACTTAATTTTACAAACGCGTCAAAGTACACACCTGGGAGGGACAAAACTAGCTGAATTGCTAAAAACTGACTTTTACATACCTAAGCTTTTTCAGGTAGCAAAAGAGGTAAGCAGAAGATGTCACGTCTGTGCTCAAGTCAACCCAAGTCATGTAAGTACCCCTGCTACCCCTGGTCACTGCCTAAGAGGTCAGCTCCCAGGAGAACAATGGAAAATAGACTTTACAAAACTGTCTCCAGGACCAGGGGGATACAAGTACTTACTTGTGCTGGTGAACACCTTCTCAGGATGGGTTGAGGCCTACCCAACTCGGTCAGAGTCAGCCCAGGTAGTAGCTAAGAAATTATTGGCTAAAATTGTCCCTCTGTTTGGCCTACTGGTAGCAGTGGGGTCTGAGAATGGTCCGGCTTTTATAGCCCAAGTTACCCAAAACTTAGTAAAAGCGTTAAGAGTCAAATGGAAGCTACACTGCATCTACAGACCGCAAAGCTCAGGACAGGTAGAAAGAATGAATCGGACGCTTAAGGAAACCCTCACCAAACTTAAATTGGAGACTGGCGGAAACTGGGTGAGCCTCCTTCCGTTTGCCTTACTTAAAGCTAGGTGCACCCCTTATGTAAAAGGTATTACTCCATATGAAGCCATGTTCGGCAGGCCACCCCCGCTCCTCCCCAAGTTAGGGGAGGAGCAGCTCACCTCCCTGTCTAACTCTGAACTTCTCAAGTCCCTACAGGCCTTACACTACAGCTCCAAAAACATCCATCATGCCGTCCACGCCCACCGCCCGAAACCTGACACCGCAGAAGAAGAAACCCCTACTGCTGAACCTGGTGATTTAGTGTAAATCAGGAAAAGAAATCCCTCCTCCCTCGAGGCATGCTGGGCTGGGCCTTATCAGGTCAAACCTATGACCTAGGTGGGGGAATATCAGCAGTAAAAACTTAACGGCTGTGGTATGTTACCCCAAGAACAAGAGCTGTGGCATAGTCAACATTACATCTGTCCACAGGAAGGTGTCACAGGAAGAAATTGTGGGGGAGAAAATGAGTAGTTCTGTTACAGATGGGGTTGTGAAACCATAGCCCAATGGAAAAATGTAGACCCTCTATTAAGGGTCAAAAGGCCAGCAGCTCCTACGAAAAATTGTGCAATTGGGAGCTATCACCCTGTTACTTTTGAACCACAGCAGTATTGGAAAGATTCCCAGTGGTTGGGGGGAAAAATGTGGGGATTGCGCCTATATGTATCAGGATATGACCCTGGAGTGTTATTCACTATTCAGAAAAGGAAAATTCCTAAAACCTTAAATCCAATCGGCCTCCTGATCCCCATTAACATCAAAATACCTGTAGCAACTACTCCTTTCCCACTTACCTGTCCTTACTCCACCACAAAGAGCCGCCCCTTATCTCCAAAAGCAACTCCCCTTCCTCCACCTCCAAACTCCCGATGCTTCCAGTCCCCTCAGTTCCCTCTATCTACTTCTCCTTACGTTAATTTTTGCGCCTCTGTCCCTCTGTAACCATTTTCAGCAACAGCTCTGCGGGTCATACCGGACACTACTTAGTAGCGTCCAAAGGAACATGGTTTGCCTGTACAACGGGGTTAATGCTGTGTTTATACCCCCCCCACCCTCATGCAAACTAAGGCTCCAGGACTATGCATTCTCACCCATGTCCTTCCCCAAGTATATTACTATTCTGGTGAGGGAGGTAGGGAGCACCTCGGGCTAACTAACCTCAAACGAGTCAAGTGAGGAGGACCAGTATTAGTGCTAGTGCTCCTTGGGCTTGGGGTAGCCGGGGCAGCCGCGGTAGAAACCACAGCACTCGTCACAGGGAACCAAAACTTTAAAATCCTTAGTACCCAGATTGACCATATCTAAAAGCCTTAGAAGAAGGCAGTACTAAATTAGAGGAGTCCGTAAGCTCTTTAGCAGAAGTAGTGCTCCAAAATCGAAGGGGACTCGACCTTCTATTCTTAAAGCAAGGAGGGCTTTGTCTAGCCTTGGGGGAAGCATGCTGTTTTTATACTAACCACTCAGGTGTAATTAAAGAAAGTTTAAGCCAACTCCGAAAGAGACTACAGGATAGAGAAGAGCAAAGGAAAAAGGAGGCAAATTGGTTTGAAAGTATATTTTCTCAATCTCCATGGTTAACTACCTTAATATCAGCAATTGCCCGACCCCTGGCTCTTCTCATGTTAGCCTTAATCATAGGCCCCTGTGTTATAAACAGTTTAGTTAAATTTGTCCAACGGCGTATTCAAAGCATAAAACTCATGGTTTTTCAGTCTCAATATCAACACCTACCCTCAGAAGAAACAATGATTTGATTCTCCCTAAAAACCAGTGGGGAATGAAGTGGGTCCCTTCCCCCTTGGCCTGTAACATTTGCAGAGTAAGAATGTTGTGTAAGTGGCATTAAGCCATGAGAAGAAGGAAGTGAAACTGCGGTTATACGCATCAGCCAAGCATAACCGTTATAACAATCAACAATTGCACTGTTTCCAAGTGAAACTTTTTGTAACCAAGTGAAACTTTTTGTAAGATTTCTAAATGCCAACCTTGCTAAATTGTCTTTTGTAACCAATAGCTAACTGCCAACTCTGCTTCTGTTAAAATAGCTTGCTTGCGTTTCCAGGATGCGGTTTCTGTCTATATAAGGCACCTGCACACACAGGTCGGGGCTGCTCGCTGATTTCCCTGTGTGGAGTGACTGTGAGCAGTCGCCGGCCAGCTAATAAAGGCTCTTTAAATTCTGTTTGGCTGTCTCGTACTTTAACTTGTGGGCACCGTAACACTGTGGAAGCTCATATTTTAAATTACTATCTTAAATATACTCAAAGAGCTAAGGGAAACCATGATCATACAATTCACCATTTATCAACAGAATCAGAGTCCGGATCAGATGGGGTGAACTCCAGGAAGACAAAAATCAGTTCCAGGAGCATCTGCTGTAATATAACAGGTGGGATCTTCCTTTTTAGCACCAAAAGGAACAGGTTGGCAAGCAGGTCACTCATCCAGTGAGTGGGCAGAAGCAAGGTGCATAGTGGCTGAGAAGGGTTTGGAGATCCCATGATCCAAGGAGAATTTGGGACTGGGGATGGATCATAGTCTCTCCTCCTTCTAGAGACTAGGGGGCAGAGGATGTGATAGACTGTGTTTGTGAGAAGATCCATGGAGAGATGCTGGTATGTGAGTACATGGGCCCAGGTCAGGCTGGGCTCTCAACCACAGGTTTTCCTCTCAGTGGGCTCTGCTGGTGCTGAGCCCAGAGTGAAGTTGGGAAAGAGGAACCAAAAGGCACTGGATCCTGGTGACAGCAGTGAGCCAAGGGGTACCAGGGATTTTAGCAAGAGAGGACACAGAAGGTTGTGCATTGCAAAGCGTCAATGTCTGTCCCCAGGACACCAGCCATCACCACCCCAGAAAAGCCCATGGCCACTCGACACTATATCTGAAGCCATTTCATGAAAAAAAATTCATTTACTATTTAATAATATTTAATAAAATATAAACAATAATAGTTGTACATATTGATATATTGTTTTATGTTTCTTCCAATTTCCTATTTGCATTTTCACCTATTCATGGAATTTATTTATCTACAAACACACATATATATATACACACCCACACTATTTAAATATATAAGATTTTATGAAATTAAAAAAATGAAAGTACTTGGCTCTTGACTCTAGTCATTTACTCTTTGCTTAATTTTAGCAAATGATAATTATAATGAAATAAATGTTAATGCTTGCTAGTATTTTATAGTTTAAATAATTAAGTATTTTATCTATATAAAATTGCTTTCACTGCACATGTGAGAGAGAAGTCCCCCTCTCTCCTCACTCCTGCTTCATCTCCACTTGCCCCCCTTGGACCCCACAGCTCTCATTACAAGTAGAGAAGAGTGGTTTCATATTCCAGTGAATGACCTAGGATTCTGGTTTGCTAATGCTACTCTTATGCAAAATACCAGAAATGCATAGGCTTTTATAAAGGGGATTTATTAAGTTACAAGTTTACAGTTCTAAGTGTCCAAAATAAGGCATCAACAAGACAATTCCTTCACTGGAGAACGCCTGATAGCGTCAGAACGCTTCTGCCAGCTGGGAAGTCACATGGCTGGCGTCTGCTGTTCCTTTGCTCCCAGACCGTGTTTCAAAATGCCTTTCTCCAAAATGACTCTGGGCCTCTCTCAGCTTCTCCGAGGCAAACGCTGTGTCTCATCTCTTAGCTAAATGTCCTTCTGTCTGCATCTCCAAGCATGTCTAAGCATCAGTGTCAGCAGGTGTCTGGGCTGTGTGGCTCTTTTTAAAGGACCCCAGTGAACTAATCAAGACCCATGCTGAATGGGTGGAGCCACACCTCCATGGAGACAATCTAATAAAATTATTACCTACCATTGGGTGAGTCACATCTCCATGGAAACCACCTAATCCAAATATCCCACAAGATTGGGAACATAATATTTCCAAACTGGCACACCTAATATGGTGAATTATATTGATTTTCAAATGTTAAACTAATCTAAAATTTCTAAATTACTCTCACTTTTATTTTCCTTTTAAATAAAATGTTACATTTAGTTTGGTAAAAAAATTTTTGTGGGTGTCTGCATTTATCTTTACAAGGCATAATTTTTCTTTTTCCTTTCTACTAATGCCTATGCCTGGTTTTAGCAGGGAAGTCTGGCCTCAGTTAAGATGTTGGGAAGTTTCCTCTCTATTTTCTTAAGGAGCTTGGTAAGTTTGGTATTAATGCTAGAATTCTCTAGTGAAGGTACCCGAGTCTTGAGTTTTCTCTGTGGGGAGGTTTAATTATGGATAGCACAGGTGCTATGTTGAGTGGCTTGGGGCAGACAGGATTCTAAGTGCTGATCCAGAGGCCCGGGTTGGTCAAAGGACCAGCTTGCAACAGCTGTTTTGTTCCTGCCCGGCCCTGGAAGGTGCCAGGAGACCCCTGGGGAGCATATGCAGGATTGGCAAGGGAAGGTCTTTTAGCGCAGGCCATGGGGAGTGAGTTCTCGGAAGGAATCTGGTGCCAGACTGTTTGCTGTGCAGGTGCACTGTGCACGTGCATGGCTGTGGTGGAATCTGCCAGGCCGGGCTGAGGACAGGGAGCTCATAGCTGGTCTCCCTTTCCAAGCCTCCCAGGCTTCTCCATCCCTGTTATGACATCACAAGACTTGGAGTCAACAGACCAGGAGACCCAACGTCAAAGTGCTGGTGGGTAGACCGTCCCTTCACCTGAGAGACCCTCAGCCACGTGGCCGAGCACCGCTGGGTGTGGTTCATGGGCCCCCCATGTGTCCTTCCTTCCATCTGGGTCACTCTCGCTGGGGACACCTGGCCTCGGTGTAAAAGGCCTTTATAACACTATTGATTTGACCTGCAATTCTCTGAGGAATTGAGGGACTATCCAAGAAGATATTCTGTTTTTAGTAAGAATAAAAAGGAGCAGTTGATTTTAAAATATTTTTTTAAAGTAAATTATTTACACTAGTGTTTGGGCTGTTTGTACTGACTTGTAAAAACATGTTTATGTCTGAAATTCAATAACTATTGGGGGTAGGATGCAGACAGTATGTTCTAAAGCTCACCAGGTGTTCTGGCCGGCACGGGCTGCTTTGGCAGGAAGGCCAAAGAATGCATCAGTAACTGAGCGCGAGGTAAACTTTATTATGGGAACTTACTTATAGGAGTGAGGCAGGAAGTCAGTCAAGCTGCTCTGATGGTGGTTGGTTCAGGGCTCAGTGTGAAAGTACTCTGCAATTAGGCAGGAATTAGTAAGGCCAGTTATAAGGGCCAGAAACGAAGACATTCCAAAGAGTATGAGGACATAGATACATGAAGGGGGTCGGGTCTTGTGATATAGGGGGAAGATTACCCTCAGAATGTCAGATAGCACCTCAGGGGTTCTGGAGAAGAACAAAGGCACAGACTGACATCCTACACAGGGGAAAGCCTGGTGCTTACATTGACCATCTGCACACACCTCCTCAGGGAGGTTAGCATAAACATTAGCTGACCCAGCTCACGCAGGCTGCTGTGTGCTTTTGGATTTCATGAGTGTCAGCGAGAGGCCTGGGCCTTGGGCTCCAACACCAGGTGACTCTGATGTGCAGACAAATTAAGAAAAATCCATTTTTCATGGTTATCAAACTTTAATATGCATACAAAACACCTAGAATTCAAAGGGTAGTACCAACTCGGTGGGGCTGGCTTATACCTAAGAGTCTGTTTTCCTTACAAACTCCAGGTTCACAAATCACACTATAGACCAAAGTCCTCTTTACTCTCAGGTAAATAAATTTTGGTGAATTAATTTTTTAATTGGCCTGAAATGATAAGAAAATATCAAAACTCCTGTAAAACATGTCATATTTTTGGATAATTTTATTAATACAGAAAATAAATTAACCCAATGTAATTTTACAATGATTTTTAATAAGAGAATGTGTAAGACCAAGAGAATTATTCACCATTGAAGTGTCCACTAAAATTATCCCTCTGAATCAAAAATTCTAGTCTCGAGAGAGCACTTTGCTTAAAATATGCAGGCCCTTTATACACGCAGAGATGGGTCCTTTACACAGTTACCCAAATTTCACCATGAGGTGAGGGGAAGGTGCTCGGGTCAGGTTCTTTTGATGACAGATTGTGTAGGGCTGAGTGATCTCACGTCAGGTGTCTTAACAGGTGGTCAGTCTGTGAGAACAGTCTTCTTGGTTGTTTGGATTAGCACTGGCCTGGTAGGGTTCTGCAAGGGAAGAAACCTCATGTTAGACACCTCAGGATTCAGGATTATCAAATGGTATAAAGTAAAAATTGACATATTTGACCATATCAAAATAAAAAAATATGAGAAAACAAAAAGAAAGTTAGGACAAAGGGAAATTGGCAGACTAATGTAAAAAATAGGGGGAAAATTAGAAATACATTAGGTTTTCCTCTAACTCAGGGGGGGAAGGTACAGCCCACGGTAGACAGAATACACATATGAACTTAAATTTCACCGAAAAAGCCATGGAAATGTCCCCTGTACATATGCAGAGATTCCCACCTCAGGGATGGTTTGAGGGAGAAAATTAAAACAAATCTGATTTTTTTATCAGTCAGACATGATAATTAAAATTCCATTATGATGTCTGTTGGTAGAGCAGGGTAAACAAGCCTTCTCTAAATACTGTGGCAAGTGTAAGTGACAAATGTCCTTTTGAAGGGCAATTTGGGACTATTTGTCAAAAGTTAAAAAATGCTTCACCATGATACAGAAATGTAGAAGGAATCTAATAAAACATGATCAGACATGCACAGACATGCCTCCACTAGCATGTGCCTTCAAACTTGAAAATAGCACCAAAAAATATTCAAATTTAAAAACTGGAAAATGAAGTGTATGCAAATAAGACAAGAATATGGAGGTTTGTCCCAGTTTAGATGTATTATGTCCTCCAAAAGCCATGTTCTTTGAGGCGATATTAGGCGGCAGACGTATTAGTGTTGATTAGGTCGGAACCTATTGATTGTTTCCATGGAGATGTGACTCAATCAACTGTGGGCAAGAACTTTGATTAGATAATTTCCATGGAGGTGTTACCCCACCCAATCAGGGTGGGTCTTAATTAAGACAGAAGAAGCAGAGAGCAGCTGAGAGTGACATTTTGGAGAGCAGCTGAGAAATACATTTTGGAGATAGCCCCTGGAAGCAGACTTTTGCTGACACTAGCCCAGAGTTTGCTCCAGAGAAGCTAAGAGAGGACACAACATCCCAAGAGCAACATTTTGAGGAATGCACAGGAGCTGAGAGAGGAGCTGGAACACAACCCGGAATCAGCAGATGCCAGCCATGTGCCTTCCCAACTAACAGAGGTTTCCGAACGCCATTGGCCTTCCTTTGGTGAAGTTATACTCATGCTGATGCCTTAATTTGAACATTTTAATGGCCTTCAGACTGTAAATTTGTAACGGAATAAACCCTCTTTATAAAAGCCAATCCATTTCTGGTATATTGCATAATGGCAGCATTAGCAAACTGGAACCAGGTTAATCTGGGTTTTAATATCATCCCACACAGGAGGGGCAGACTAGGGAAGCAAACTGGGGATCTTGAAGAGAAACAGAGAAGGGAATAAGGGGTGAGACTCACTCTCAGATAGTAACAAGTTTCCATTGATTCCTTCCAGTTACTCTGCTCCCTTTCTTGGTATCTCTTGGGAAATTTCTGGTGTAGGTATTTTCTCTGCTGCTCTTCTTGCCTGCAAAACAAATCATGTTAACCGGATGTAGCTGACCTTCCTGTCCACACCAGGGACTGGAAACCAAAAACAACCCTGGGGCCCATCCTAGCCCTTGTTTTGGAATAAAGCCCCTGTGAACTTTGCCAAGTCTGCTCCTCCCCTTGTCTCAGAACTAGTCCCACTTCCAGGAAATTCCCCACACTATGGTTTCTCTAATATATACTCATTTAGACTCTGTTTCTCCTCAGCCATGTGTGACACTTTAAGATACTCCTTGTCCTTTCTCCCTTAATGATTCTGAGGACTAGAATGTGTCTGATGTGGATCTCTGGAGAGTACTGAGTTCTTGTCTATTTCTCTTGAGATAGCCTTACAAAGAGAGGAGGTGGAGATACAATATCCTGGGGTTGCAATGCCCAAGGGCAGTTGTGATCCTGCGGATGCCTCACCTTTGTCTTTGTTCTTTCCTTCTGTGAGTCTTGTTAAAAGGCTCAGATGTCAGGAATTCTTGGGGCTTCCTTGGTTCCAAGTTTTCCTTCCTCTTTCTTGAGGCCAAGGACTGGGGTGCAAGGGCCCCACCCCAGCACTTCATGGGACACCTGCTGCTGCTCGCCTTGTGCCCAAAGGCTCCACAGTTCTTGCACTTCACCTGAGGGTGGAGAAGGAGGGCATTCTGTGAACCAGTACCAACTACAGGCAAGTTCCAAAGGTGGACAAGGATAGATTTTTAGAGTTGGGTATCAGTTTTGGGGAGGGGACATAGACATGTGTCTTATTACTTGCCAGGGAATTCAAGATATTATGGTCCTGCCCAAAGCCCATGTTAGAAAGAAATCTGAGAACGAAGGACTTGTATGTGTCTAAGGGTGATTATGATGAATGAGAATTTGAGAATTGGGCAAACAAAGGCTGAGCATGACACGAAACCGGGAACGAAGTTGCCCTTCAGAGGCTTGGAATGGGCCAATCGGCCAGGTAAGAAGGCATGAGCCAGGCCAGTGTGAATTATGGAAAAAGAATTTTCCACACTC
The DNA here is from genome assembly GCF_015220235.1 of Choloepus didactylus. Lineage (NCBI taxonomy): Eukaryota > Metazoa > Chordata > Mammalia > Pilosa > Megalonychidae > Choloepus > Choloepus didactylus. The sequence goes on along the minus strand of NC_051333.1, from coordinate 5,427,043 downwards.
AATAATCCCATTCTCTGAGGTCTATGCAGTCCCGCTGGTTTCTGAGAGGTCCACTCCTCTACTTACCCTGGTATTCTCTTCTTCTTGTGGTGACATTCTCTGACCATCTGATTTCCTCTGTTGCTTCTGCAAGTTCTGGACTGTAGTGGGTCTGTAGAGTTGATGGTGTTTGTTATGATCGGCCACCTGCCTCATGTCCTCAGGCCTCTGGTCACACTCCCTCAGGAACTGATTTTTTGATTTCCTTAGTGACAGAAATAAAAATTTAATGTAGTCCAATAAACTAAAGTCCCTCATACTTTACTAAAGTCCCCTTTACTTCCCCAAGTGGAGTTGGAGGGGGTGCCCCAAGTAATTTGGTCTACTCCTGGATTGTTGGCCCATTGTACGCCACTTGACATCATCTACCATCATGACTTCCTCCCTGAATAGGATGTTGCCTTTGAAAAGACCACTGGATTTATAAACGGTTAATTTGGATTTTCACCATTGAATACTTGACTCTGCAGATTTTGGGATGGTCAAGGCTGACTGTGCTATTTCTCCCGAAGAATTTCAATGCAACTGAGGCCTTTGCTCTGTGGTTATGTTCAGCCATGCCCTCTGAGTGTAAAGCTTTTTCCAGTATTTATCAAAGTCAGTACACAGGCACCCAGCAACTGATTTTTTTCACATAGTTCCAGAAACCTGCCAATTTCACAGAATAATTTCTTACTGAGAAAACCAGCCAAATCCTATGACAAGGCTTTGCAAATCTGATAGCTAAGCTAATGAGCCTCTGTGAAATTTCACACAAGATCCCCATAACCACAAGCAAAGCTTCACACAGAGGCATTCTGAAAGGCACACAGTGACATCCGAGGATGCCTGTGCAAGCAAACACATATGTGCTAGTTCACACCAAGGAACTCACAAATAAAATCCTATATTATAGTAAGGGACACACAAGACAGAAGACTCCATGTATATATAAGAAAAAATCTAGAGCCCTACAGCTATGCCCTATAGGGGGTCCATGCAGATGTCACTTGCATTACTTCCTGATATTTGTCTTACCCTTCCTCCTGGTTTCCACGTTTTTGTGAAACTGTGTAAGGTAAATCCACTGAAGACTGACGTCTTGTATCCGCAACACAACGGGCTGTTGGATCCTCTCCTGGCAACAGAGGAAATCGTAGCAGAACCTCCACAGAGGCAAGAACTACCCATTTCTCTGTCATCAAATCAATCTGATAGAAAAGAGAGTCAAGGTACAATCAGAGTTCTGCATGCAAGTGGAAGCCTAATGATAATAGAAGATAAACTCAATTTCTTGGGTTCTTTAATGTAATGTTAATCAGAGTGTAATGTTTTTTATTCCTCCACATCCCACAGTGAGTTAGCTGCTGATCTCAAAGTCAATAGTATCGGTCCCCAGTTTGGAACTGAGGGGTCACAGCAGGTGCATATTGCTGTGTCTATCCTGATTGGTTGCAGGTTGATTTTAAATGCGCAGAGTCCATTTTTACAGGTTCTTATACACTCGTCACACCTGGGAATGGGAGGAGTCCCTGCCCAGCCCTGACTCTAGACTTTGACTCCACCTCATTTTTTCTGTGTCTTACTTAATCCAATATCTCCCACACTTACATCTCTTTGTGGGATCCCAACCTGCTTTAAGAACTGTTTCCCCTCTTCCATTGAAAGAGCGTTGGGATCCATCAGGGTTGACACTGTCCCAGGTGTTCTGTGGCCCTGTGAAGGAAAAAAAAAGAGACCCCTAAGTTCACCATATTCCTGGAATATTCCAATTGCAGGATTCAGCCTGTCAGCTCACTTTGCACCCACCATCCCCCCTTATGACCCTTTAGTTCCTCCTACATGTACACTTCCTTCTACTAGTAACCTGATACTTACTTGAATGGTGTTTAAGGTGATAAAGCAAAAAAAAATTTGGTCACTAAATTTAGCATAATTTACATATATGGAATGCAAATCCCTTATCTAGAGATATAATACAAATACTTGGAAAAACTGATCATGTAATTGATCTCAAAGAAAACTCAATATATTAGAAAACTGGATCTTTTACAGCCTCTATTCCCCCTTTGCCATAATTTAAAAAAATAAATATAACTAAAATATTTAACTCCTTTGTAAAATTAATGATTTTTAAAACTATGAAATATTTATATTGACATACCTGGGTCAAAAATGAGATTCAAATGGAAATCATAATTTGTTGAGAAAACAAAAACTTTGATCAGAGAGCAAAAGTTAGCTTATAGTTTTAGTCTAAATACCCACATTGTTGAAGAAGAAAGAAGAAATTTATAGGAAGTGCTCATGTTATGAAATTAGAGACAGAAAAATAGCAGTCCAACCAATAGAGGGAATTGGGTGAAATAAAAGCAAATGGAATATAATAGGAAAGATAAATACAATGTAATAGAAAAAAATATCACTTCTTTGACAACATCACTGGAATATATAAGCCACAAATTGTAAAAGATAATAAAATTTAATGTCATAAACAATGTTAGGAAAAAGAAAAGACAATACTGCCATACAAACAGGAAAAAAGGATCGAGGAATGCTATATTTAATCCTGTGGCCAACCTATTTGGAAAACCTACAATAAAATATACTTTCCTATTCAAAACTTAACTTATCAAAATTTAGAAGGGAAGGAGCATTATTTTTCAAGCATCAAATTTACATAATTTCTTCATCCACCATTTGACTGAGAGCTTCACAGCTGAAGCCCTTGTCTGTTTTATTTACTGTTTTATCATCAAGGCCTCCATTTCAACCAGTTCCTACCAAATGCTCAATGCATCCTGGAATGCAGGATGGATGAATCCTGGAATGCAGGATGGATGAATCCTGCATCCAATGCATCCTGGAATGCAGGATGGATGAATAAATACCTTACAGTGTTTAAAAGCCCTCAGGCAAAGGCACCAGGTCTCCATAACTGCTCATCCACCATCCTGCACAAAGAAGGGTACCCAGTGATAATTCCTTGGAAATTCTGGCCTTTATTTAATAATAATCATTTCTGAAATATTTATTAGATCAGACTCTGTTCTAAGATACACCACTGAAAAATTAAATCTGCCTTACCCTGCACTCAGAACCACCCCCTTATAGATTTCTCCCACCCTCCTTTTCTTCTAAAAGATATATCTAAACCCAAAACAGTAAAGCAAACTAACCTGTTGTCCTCTCTGTCCAAAAGCCTCCCGGTACGTGGACAATTATCAAAGTCTGCTGGAGATGGTGGAGCTTCCAGGATGACTGGTGAAGAGACGGATTGGTGGAAGTTGCCTTTGCCTGTGGTTTTATACAGCTTGACGACCCACCCACGTGATTCATTCGCTCTAATCCAATCATTTGAACCTAATCATGTTTGATCCAATCTTCTCTCACACTCCTATGATTTGATGGAATATTTTATTTGGTGTTTATTTTTCCTTAGCATTTTCATTTTACATCGTATGTGTACATCTAAAACAATACACTAGTATAGCATATGCTGTTTGACATCCCAAGGATTAAAACTTTTAATATGTAACTCCATAATTTTAACAAAATATCCTATTTTCTAAGTGTTTAAACATTTATACATATGTCTGACTCATTCCGCATCTTCCCTTTTCACTCAAATAATTGTTTCTAAAATTTCTCCATGTGGATACATGTAGCTCTAGTTTATTCAGTTTTACTATTGTTTCTGATTTATTTTTATAGATGTACTGAACTTTTAATTTTTATTCCTTTATACATTTGGTGGACTTTTATGTTGTTTCAATGTTTCCTTTCCAGCAGAGATACTGCCATGAATATACTTGGGTATATCTCTTGTTAATATGAACTGAAAGGGAGGAATGGAATTGCTAGATCATCATTTTCAGGCATTATCAAATTCAGTCTATGGGACCATCTTGTTCTAAGAAGTGGTTTACCAATTACACTTCCACTAATGCTAGCAGGAGGTGTCCATTCCCCACATCATGGATACATTGTGGAATATCTGAACTGTTACGAATTTTCTGTATGTGAAATGCTATTGTTTTTATTTGCATTTTTCTTATCAAGGTGCAGTTTATGACTTCATATATTATTCACCTCCTGAGGTTACTAACCTCTGAGTTTCCTTTTCGCATACCTTTTAGCATTTTGGAGGGGTTGATTTCCTTTTGCTTTTGAATTGGCAGAAATTGTTTAAAAATCTCTTCTGGATCTTACTACTTTCTGAGTGAACAGCATTGCAAATAAATTCTTCCATTTTGTACCTGGTTTTAACTTCTGTTTTCAAAGGGCATTTACTAGTTGTGGTAGTTTGAAGCTGTTATATACCCCAGAAAAGGTCATGTTCTTTTAATCCATTCCTGTGGGTGTGGACCTATTGTGGGTGGGACCTTTTGATTAGGTTATTTCGAATGAGATGTGACTCACTTCATTCAAGCTAGGTTTTAATCTGTTTACTGGATTCTTTTATAAGAGGATAAGACACATGCAAAAGCTGAGAGACGAAATTAAGAGAAGCTCAGAGAAAAGTCCTGGAGAAGCTGAGGGGACCCACAGACACTCAGAGAGGAAGCCACTGGAACCAGAGGTTGAAAGCAAGGAAACCTGGGAGGGAAGGACCAGCAGACACTGGCCGTGTACAGAGGTGTCCCAGAAGCTGGCAGCCTACCTTCAGAGTCCAGGTATTACCCTGTTGATGCCTTGAGTTGGACATTTTCACAGCCTAAGAACTGTAATTGTAAGTTTATAAATCCCCATTGTAAAAGCCAACCCATTTCTGGTATACTGCATTCTGACAGCTTTAGCAAACCAAAACTCTGGTTTTAATGTCAACTTTTTGTCTTTTCCTTTGTAGTTTATATTTTATATCTTCTTAAAGAACTATTCCTTTGCTGGTTTGAATGTATTATGTCCCCCAGAAAAAGCCATATTCTTTGATGTAATCTTGTGTGGGCAGACCTACCAGTGTTAATTAGATTGTAATTCTTTGAGTGTTTCCATGGAGATGTGCCCCACCCAGCTGTAGGTGATAACTCTGATGAGATATTTCCATGGAGGCTTGGCCCCCTCCATTCAGAGTGGGCCTTGATCAGTGGAGCCATATAAATGAGCTGACAAACAGAAGGAACTCAGTGCAACTGAGAGTGACATTCTGAAGAGGAGCTACAGCCAAGAGGGACACTTTGAAGAAAGCACAGGAGCTGCAGATAAGAGTCATTTTGAAGATGGCCATTGAAAGCAGACTCTTGCTCCAGAGAAGCTAAGAGAGGACAAATATCCCAAGTGCAACTAAGAGTGACATTTTTGAGGAGCTGCAGCCTAGAGAGGAACATCCTGGGAGAAAGCCATTTTGAAACCAGAACTTTGGAGCAGACGCCAGCCACATGCCTTCCCAGCTAACAGAGGTTTTCCGGACACCATTGGCCATCCTCCAGTGAAGGTACCCAATTGCTGATGTGTTACCTTGGACACTTTATGGCCTTAAGACTGTAACTGTGTAACCAAATAAACCCCCTTTTATAAAAGCCAATCCATTTCTGGTGTTTTGCAAAAAGGCAGCATTAGCAAGCTAGAACAATTCCCTTGTGCTGAAAGTTATCATTTTTTAATTTTCTATTTAATGTTTTCCAGTTTCAAACTTGGCCTTGATGCATCTGATATTTATTCATATGAATCATGTAATAAAATTTATTGTTTAAATTGATGAGAAGTATAAATGAATGCTATTAAGCATTAAATGTACATTGATCTTAGACCTAGAAATTTCACTAAAATCTTCAGTTACTTCTAGTAGTTTGGGTATCATTTTACTTCAATTTGCTGTGTAGACAATTGCATCACTTGACAATAACAAAAATATTGGGTCTTTATTTCCAACATTGCATGCTGTCTTATTATTTTATAATTTCTCAGTGCTAGCACAATGAAGCCTATTTACCTGCTTGCCTCTCTTTAAAGGCTCTAAAATTTCATCATGAAGCATCATGTTTGCTATAAGTTTTTGTTATGATAATTAGTGTTCTACTATTTTGTTTTCTATTCTTTGTGTAATAATTATGTTTACTTAACTTTATCAAATTTTTAGCCTTTTCATCAATTAATTTAGTTATAACTTCCCTTTAAATAGGTAATATTGTCAACTACAGTAATACATTTTTCTAAACTTAACACTTATAGCAAGCAATTTCAATGCAGGAATTTTGTTTAGTTCAAGGAACCAGTAAAAAAAAAAAATTACTTGAGTCACTTAAAAGAATGTGAATATAAATTGGGTATTAGATGATATTAAAGATTTTAAAACAATTTTTTATACAATAGACCAGGAGTTTCGTTGTTTTTAAATTTTTGATTAATTATTTGTCAGAGATGAGTTTTATAAGATAGAAATAGTTTATGAGATTCAAATTATTTATGAGACAATGTTGGCTCTATGATTTTCATTGAAGTATTCCATCTCAGCCTCCCTCCAAAAGAATAGATTGGAATAGATGTTTCAAGGCTGGCCAAATGTTGAAAAATTTTGAAGGTGTCTTTCGGGTACACAGAAGTGAACTTTATTTTTAAATTTGTGAATGTTTATTTTCTCTATAAAAATTTTTAAGGAAAAAAATAAAATATTCTTGCATTACTGAAAAATATATTTGTAACAAATTATTTTAAGATCAATAATGGTTTCATTTTGATTTACAAATTGTCACGTATATTCATAGGTATGATTGGCTCACACGTTTTCCTTCAGTGCCATCCATTTGTTCCAGACCAGGTGGGAGTTTTCTCCCTCTTTGTAAGGGACAGACTGCCTGATGAAGCGGCAACCCAAGGTAATGGTTTTCATGTCAGGGAAGTCTGAAATCTACACTTGTTTTTTGATTATGGTGAGACTCTCTTGAAATCAGGGAAGGAGTATTCAAGGAAAAGACAACTTCCATGACTGTGATGGTTGGTTCATGTGTCAACTTGGCCAGGTGAGGGTGCCCAGATATCTGGTCAAACAAGCACTGGCCTAATGGTTCCTGCAAAGACATCTGTGGCTGGTTAATAAACCAGAAAGCTGGTTTATTAAATCATCAGTCAACTGATTGCATCTGTGGTGGATTACATCAACCAGGGGAGTGTCTTCTGCAATGAGAGAATTCAGTCAGCTGGATTTAATCCAATCAGTTGAAGACTTTTAAGGGAGAAGAGAGAGAACGTTCCTTTTTTCTTCAGCCAGCCAGCCTCTCTTGGGGAATTCATTGAAGACCCTCATCAGAGTGCCAGCTCTCAGACTACTCGACAGAATTTCTCTTCTTCAGCTAGCCAGTCTCTCCTCAGGAGTTCATCAGAGACCCTCATTGGAGTTGCCAGCTCGTTACCTATGCTACAGAATTTGGAGTCGTGTGTCCTGCCCTATGGAATTTGGACTCGTGCATCCCCACAGTTGAGTGAGAAACTTTCATAAAATCTAATATTTATATATATATCTCCTGTTGATTCTGTTTCCCTAGAGAACCCTAATACAACGACCTTAGGTTAAAACAGTAGAAAAAGGTCCAGGACCTTATATAGTTTTCAGAATTAAGCTATTTTGAGAGATTTATTTTGAAAAAAAAAAGTTCTAATATTCCCAGGCCCAGTTCTTATCACCATACTTTTAAATTTATTCAGTGCATGTTTCCATACCTCCAGATTTACTTTTGCATCAAGACTTAATTTTAGTAGCTTAAACAATTGACATTATTAAAACAGTATTTCATTTACTACTCCACTAATAAACAAATAATTATATGCTCTATTGTTAATGGCAATTTAATATCTCCTCAGCCATGTTTCATTTCCTATGTCATGTCCCACTGTTACCATGCAATCATTCCATTGTATGTTTTACCCATGGTTTATGTTTATGAGGGTAAATGGATATAGATTAAAATCAGCAAAGGAAAGATCAGATAGGGCAAGGTAGAGGAATCAAGGTGCAAGCTTCCTGTTATCCTCTTCCAGTAGCGTCTTGTGGATAGCCCCGCTCCCTAGGATCCCAGGACAGTCGAATATTTCTAAATTCTGACAATCAAGTTTTGGAGGCTTAAGGCAAACAGTCGCACGGATACGCCCCGCAGGCCCCGCCCCACGCGTCTACAGCAGCTCTTCAGGCCCCGCCCCCCACGCCGCCTCCGCTCTCATGCAGACGCGCACCCCGCCCGCTGCCAGGACCCGCCCCCTAGCCCGCCGCGGCCTAGCCCTGGCCACGCCCCCTCTCACGCGTCGCCCGGCCGCGCATGCGCAGTTTCCTGCAGACGCAGAAGCGGAGCGAGCGGAGCTGAGGAGATGTTCGCGTGAGTGAGTTTCCGATTTTTTTGATTAAAACCTGCGTTTTCTGGCTCAGCATACGCCCACCCTCCACACCCGGGGTCCCTGCGCCTGCCAGTCTTGGCTGCCGGGAGTCGCGGCGTCGCCTTGAGATGTTCCCAGTCCTGTCGCTCCGCGGCGAGGCCGGGTTTTCGCGTCCCCGCTCCGGCCTCTCTGCCTTAGGTCCCAGTGGGCACCTCCGGCCGCGTCGTTGTCCTGCTTGAAGCCCTTCTCTGACTACCCGGGTTCAGCCCCGGCCCCTGGGGCCCTCTCGGCGGCGCCGCTCCGCCGCCGGCCCCGGGGTTCTGCAGACCCCAGCCTTCCTCGCGCCCCGCCGTTCCCTGATCTTCCCCTGCGCAGGCACCGCCTTGTGGAGGCCCCTGACCCCCGCGCTGGGAGGGGGACCTGCACCTGTCGGGTGACCTTCCGTGTTTGTTTCTGTCGAACCCGTCGCATCCCAGCGGCGGTGCCTGCCATGGTGGATTTGCATTCCATATACCACACTGGAAGGTGTTCTTCCCGAGTAAGGGACGTATTTATGCTGTGTGTGTGAGTGCAGGGACGGGAGTAGGGGGAGGAGCAGGGCATGAGACGGAAGGAAACGAGAAAGTGAAGGAGGAAAGAATGAGGGAGAAACAGGGAAAAAGAGAGGATAGAGCAGGTGGACTCGGAGAGAAAGAAGCAGAGGGAGAGAAGAAAATGTAGAAATCTAGAGAAAAAGAGGACTCTCCAGAGAGATTAAGGGTAGCAATATAGGAAGAGGGAGACCTAGAAGAGCCGTTGGGGTGGGGCAATAAAAGAAGGAGGTACATCTGACTGAGAAAGGTAGGGGGAATCAAAGAATCAGGGCCGTCAAAGACAGAGTGACGTGGTGCTGAGACAGAAAGAGGAGGGAAATGTGACAGACCAGATGGAGATAAAAAACAGAGAGGGAATTTAGCAAGCTGAGGGGGCCAGAGTTGGGGAAAGGGCTTATAATAGGGAAACAGGAATGTAGCAGGGAAATCAGAGGGGGAACAAAGATGGGGAGAAACAGAGACAGAAACAAATGGAGTTGGAGGACAATCAAAAAGTTTGGGAAGAAAGAACAAAAGATGAAACAGAGGGGTTGCAACAGAGTGAGGCCAGACTTCATTTAGGAGGACTAGAGAGAGGGGGAACAAAATGATCAGCAGAAACTGGGAGATAAAAAACACAGAAATGGAAAAGAAGGAGAGAGACATGTACAGAGAGAACAAAATACAGAGTGCTAGAGAAAGCATAGTTATTGGTCCTGGAAAGCATGAAAAGGAATCAGCCATAGAAATAGGCTCTGAGCAGTTTCTTCATCACGATCAGATAGGCTCTGATGGAACAAATTTCCACGTCAACCAACTTATCTTTTAATATATGCAGAGAAAGGACAAGGGGAACTGAACTGAGGGGACTGTCTACTTAGTTAGACTTTGGCTCACAGATCACTAATTTAGCAGATCACATAAGGAAAGAAAAGAGGCTGTTAAATGTTAAACAAACTAGTCTTTGTAATTTCATATTTTAAATATTTTATTGGCTTTTTTTTTTTTCTGGAAAAGAGGAATCGAATACTTGGGAGTTTTTTAAACCCATTACAGAAAAGCTTCTCTGACCCAGTGGCATGAAAGGTAGGCTGGAGTATTTAGAGAAGGTATGAGGACAGTCTGCCGACTTCCCCATTCAAGCCATCATTTCAGAATTCCCACTTCTGCTCAGACCTCCTCTGGGCCTTAGTGTGCCCCACCTGGAACATGGAGAAGATGGAGTAGAATGGGAATTCGGAATCTGAGCAAAAGCAATCCTTGAAATGGCTTGAAATTTGGATTTGTGTCTGTGCGTGACAATTTTCTGAGAGAGAGTGCCCAGTTGTATTTAGAATCTTAACTGGTCTCATCAAAAATGATGAAAACTCCTAGGAGAGAGGCAGAGTCAGAGACAATGAGATATCTCCATCTCTCTCTCTCTCTTATCAGGCTAAATCTTAACTTTGGTCACGTTTTTCTCTGACATTAAATCCTCTAGTGTCTTCCATTGTCTTCAGGACAACACCAGACTCTCAGCATGGCCATAACATGGAGCTCTGGAGCTGGGATGGCCCTTCAGAGTTAGTCCAAATTGAATAAAGGGCCAGGGTCTCCTAATCTGCATTGACCAGGCATTGGACGCTAGCTGCTTAGCGGGGTGCAGTGACCCTGGGCCGGGCACTCCCTTTGTCTGGGTCCAGCTCACAGGGAGGGATTGATTTGTGAGTCAGCAGCAGCAGACTCCTGGCAGTAGGGCAGGTAGTGCATTGGGGACTCCTAAGATGTGAGGATAATTGTGCAACCTATGGGGGAACTATAAAGTCTCACAGAACATTTTGGTTTCAATTTGTGGTGGTTTTGGTGGGGAATCTCACATGTATTTTGTGGTACAGAGATGACTAATGTATAGGGTATTTCAGAAGATACTGGAGTCTCATTGGATTGAGTGGTCATTAGAGACATCTGTCTTTCATTTAGACATTATGGAGGTACCAGGGTTTAGGGTGGGGTCTCCAGGAAGGAAAATGTAGGATCCTGGGTCTTTGGGAGTCTTCCTGAAATAACATGCATTATGGATGTTTGAAATTAACTGTGGGGTTCTATGGCACGAGTGTGGATTATTAGGGGTCCCTGTCCTGCATTATTGTGAGCTCTCCAGTGGGTGTGTGGGACCTTGTGAAGCTTCTAGGAGTGTCTGAATCTAGAAGGAAAGCAGTGAGGGTTAAGGCTCAGATGGCACATGGATTTCATGGGGGGTAAATCTCTGGGCACAACTGCAGAGGGACTCTAAGGACCGTTTACTTTAGAGACACATTGTCCCAGGAATCAGAGAGGAATCACCACCACAGTGACCTTGCAGCTCAAAGGGTCACATTTGGAACTGTCCCTGAGGAAATAATACTGATGGAGCTGCCACTTCCTTGCTGCTTGGCCAGAGCTAGATATTCTCTACTGGCCTTAAACTAAGTATGGAATAAGGGCATTTCTCCAGTTAGGAAGGGTCACTAGGTTCTGGAAAGCTTAGGGGAGGAAGGAGAATGCTGTTTGGGGGGTTAAAGCCCCAGTAATAGGAAGGACACTCAGGAAATGGAGAAAGAAAACACGCTGCTCATCCTTACCAGGTGACCCTGTGCTCAGCAGTTACTAGAAGAGATTGACTTGAGTCAGTGGGATCACATTTTGAGGAAGGATTTTGTTGTTCCACCCAACACATACAAATGGACTCACACACACGATAGATACTTCCTGGTTCATCTGATATCTTCTCTGGAAAGGTAAAATTGGTGCTGAAAACATGGTTTTCTCTGGTTTTGCCTATCCTTTTCCCCTCCTTTGGTCTGACAGCTTCCTGTCTGTTCTGGCAAACACTTCCTACTATTCTATAAATTTGCACAATCCTAAAACCCATTCAAGTCAAGAATAGGGGCTATGAATAAATAAGGCAAAGTAAGAAATCTTAGATGCCAGTAACTTTTCTCCAAGGAGGTGTCTAAGCAGCCTGGAGGCCTTTCCTCTTTAGGCCATGTTCCATACCCCATAAAAGACGGTTCTTTTAATCCACTCTTGTGGGGGTGGACCTGTTGTGGGTGGGATCTTTTGATTAGGTTGTTTCCATGGAGATGTGACCCACCCAATTGTGGGTGGAACTTTGAGTAATTATTCCCATGGAGATGTGACCCACCAATTCCAAGTGGGTCTTAGTTTCTGGAGTCCTTAAGAGAGCTCAGGGAGAGAGAGTGAGTCCAGAGATGACACAGACCCAGATGTTTGGAGAGGCAGACAGAAAGACATTTGGATATAAGAGATGAAGTCCAGAGTTTGCCCCTGGAAGAAGAAGAAGCCCAGAGACATTTTGGAGAAAGCCGTGGAAACCAGAAGCTAAACCCGGGAGAGGCCCAGCAGCCTCTGGCCATGTGCCTTCCCATGTGACAGAGGAACCCTGGATACCACCATTGGCCTTTCTTCAGAGAAGATATCGTCCTGCTCATGCCTTAATTGGGACATTTTCATGGCATTACAACTGTAGATTTGTGAACTAATAAACCCCCACTGTAAAAGCCAATCCATTTCTAGTCTATTGCATTCTGGCAGCTTTAGCAAACCCAAACAGGCAGAGTCTAGACCCTTAGTTTCAAATTGGGACTGCTTAGCTTGAGGCAGACACCCAGTGGATCAACTCGCTGGGTTTCTGGTTATCCTTACGCTTGCCCTTCCCACCTGTTCTGGCAAAGAAAGTGGTCTGGGTGAAGGACCCTCTGTACACTCCTCCACTGAAGACCATTCCATGAACAAACAGGACCCCTGCATGCATCAGTCCCCCAATGAAAGGTGTGTTAGAGGATAAATTAGCGTCATTCTGAGTCCTTCTCATTTGTTCATTCAGTATATATGGAGCCTCTATTATATATGAAGGCCTTTTATATTAGAAACAAAAATAGCAAACAGATGACTATTTTCTCAGACCTCATCCAGGTTATCTTTAAACGCTGGAGAAAGAAAACCCCTTTCAGTACTGGTAGTCATAAAGATCAAATGCCCTAAAGCACAGGACTGATGCAGTCATCCCTTCACATGCCTCTGACTTCTTTGCTTCTCATCGCACATCCAACTCCACCTCTGCTGTGCCTGTCCCCACGTGGCTGATAACAGCTGGAGGAAAACAGAAACCAAACTGACTGGCCTCACTTCAGAGGCCTGGCCCAGCCTCTTTGCGTGCTCCTACTTGTCTAATCCGTACTTTTTCCTCTACAGCCCCTCTGCAGTCCAGCTCCGCCATCCCCATCTTTTCTCTATTCCCTGAGCACCTGAAAGAGTGGGAAGAGGTCTTCCCCAGCTGGCCCTCAGGCCTGCCTCACGCCTGTGTCCTCTGTCATCTCTGACAGGGAATGGCCTGGCCCTGTTCCCGGGTGCAGCTGACCTGCTGATTCTCCACCAATTCTGAGCCCTGCTCATGGGCTTGATGTTTCCACCGCAATTATAGACTCAGGACAGCAGGATAACTCTCTCATCAGTTTTTACCTCTAGGCAGTTATTTACTTCAGCATACGCAGGTGGCCAGTATTGTCCCATTTTTTTTTTTAAAAGAGAAAGGGAACGAAAAGCCTTTATTTACCACATTCTCTCATCTTTTAAACAAAAAAAAATCCTCCGTTAACTATACTCCTCCTCTGTGCCGGTTTGGATGTGTTATGTCCCCCAAAATGCCATGTTCTTTCATGCAGTCTTGTGTGGGCAGACTTACTAGTGTTGATTAGGCTGAAATCCTTTGATTGAGTGTCTCCATGGAGATGTGACCCAATGAACTGTGAGTAAAACCTTTGATTGGATAATTTCCACGGAGGTGTTACCCCATTCATTCAGTGTGGGTGTTAATTAAATCACTGGAGTCCTATAAAAGAGTTCACAGACAGAAGGACCTCAGAGCAGCTAAGAGTGATATTTTGGAGCTGCAGCCAGGAGAAACATTTTGAAGAAGGCCATTGAAAGTAGATTTTTGCTACTCCAGAGTTTGCCTGGGAAAACTAAGAGAACGCCCGCAGATGCCTAGAGAGAAATATCCTGGGAAAAAGCCATTTTGAAACAACCTGGGAGCAAAGGAAGAAGATGCCAGCCACGTGCCTTCCCAGACAGCAGAGGTGTTCCAGACGCCATTGGCCATTGTTCTGTGACGGTACCCTGTTGTTGATGCCTTAGCTTGGACATTTTTATGGCCTTAAGACCGTAACTTTGGAACCAAATAAACCCCCTTTATAAAAGCCAATCCATTTCTGGTATTTTGCATAATAGCAGCATTAGCAAACTGGAACGCCCTCTAGAAAGTGCCCCTTCACTCTGCTCCATTTCAGAGCAAAATACCCTCAACTGTGTTTCTACTCTCTGTCCTAAGTTCTTGCCTTCAGTTCTTGCTTGAACCCTATCCAGTCTAAATTACATATCTACCATCACCGATACTTGCCTTGTCAGAGTCATCAGTGACCTCTCCTTTTCAAAATCCACTGGTTGAGTGGGTCTTATTGTCTTAATGTGTCGTATTAGCTACCTGCTGCATAGGTGATCACTCCCTCATTCTTGAAACACTTTTTTTCTTGGCTTTAAGGGCATCACACCAAATCTCTAAACAGCAACTCTCTTATCTGTCCACCTACCTGTCTCACAATGTGGGTGTTTTAATTTTCTTCTCCACTTCCTTACTTCTCCTCAGTTTTCTCCTCAGCTGCCTGGTCCCTGACTGTGGGATTACCCCCGGCTTAGCCCTTTTACCTGTTCTTTGCCAGCACCCACTGCCTTTTCATGTCATGCCATCTCATGCCTTTAAGTGCTCTGATGTCTCTCAATTTCATGACTCTCCGCTGAATTCCAGACTCAGTTATCCAGTTGGCCCCTCAGCATCTCAGCCAGGGCATTTAACTGTCATTGCCACCTTAATATGTCTAAAAATGAATCCCCCAAGTATTCCCATTGCAGTCCTGCACATTTCGGTTAAGCACGACCGTAAACTACCTGGTGATTTTAAAAATGTGGAGTATATTTGTTAGATTATTTATGAAAAAAAAATAACTTAAAATGGATGAGGAATGCATGGCTTCCAAAATTCCTTTGGGGTGTGGGAGAAAAGTATTGAAGACCATGGCCTTCCTGATCAGATTCCTCTAGTACCGCTCTGACATCATCTGATTTTCTCCTCATTCATTCCATTCCAGCCACACGGGCCTCTTCCTTTCCTGTAACTGGGGATACCACTGCCTTAGGCCTTGACATGGGTAGACCCTCTACCTGAACTGTGGTTCCTCAGATGCAAATGACAGCCACCTTCCCTTACTCAGATTCAGATATCACCTTCTCAGTGGAGCGTCCTCTAATCCCCCCCATTTAACATTTCAGCCACACCCTCACCTCAACCCCTGGCAGATAACACATTCTCTGCATGTTTCTGTCTGCTCCTTTTCCTTTCACTGGCTGGATATTGTTGACAAAAGGGCTTTAGAGGAAAGCAGAGCCACAATGTGGAAGGTATAGGTGCTTACCTCTGAGTGGTGCTCAGCACTGGCTTCACATTGAATTGCTGGGGCATTTTGCAAATGTGTTGCTTGTGTCCCAGATTCCCCTTCAGATATTGTGCTGGTTTGTAGACATTATGTCCCCCAGAAAAGCCATATTCTTTAATGCAGTCTTGTGGGGGCAGACTGATTAGTCTGTTGATTAGAGTGGTACCTCTGACTGAATTATTTCCATGGAGGTGTGGACCCTGCCCATTCAGGGTGGGTCTTAATTAGTTCACTGGAGTATTTAAGAGAGAAGCTAAGAGCTGACATAGACCCAGATGCTTGCTGACACTTGGAAATGCTTGGAGATGCACACAGAAGGACCTTTGGAGATGCTAAGCTAAGAGATGGAAGCCCAGAGTTTGCCCTGTAGTAGCTAAGAGAGGACCCCCAGATCTTGGAGAGAAATGCCCTGGGAGAAAGAAGCAAGAACACAGAAGAGCAGAGAGAGAGGAGCTAAGGCAGACACCCAGAGACATTTTGGAGAAAGCCATTTTGAAACACAACTCAGGAGCAAAGGACCAGTAGACACCAGCTACATGCCTTCCCAGCTGTGCCAGTTTGAATGTATTGTGTCCCCCAAAACACCATTATCTTTGATGCAGTCTTGTGTGGGCAGACGTGTTAGTGTTGATTAGATTGTAATTCTTTGAGTGTTTCCATGGAGATGCGACCCACCCAACTATAGGTGATAACTCTGATTGGATGATTTCCATGGAGATGTGGACCCACCCATTCAGCATGGGCCTTGATTAGTTTACTAGAGCAGTATATAAGCTCAGACAGAAGGAATGAGCTTGCTACAGCCAAAAGGGACACTTTGAAGAACGCACAGGAGCTGAGAGAGGAGCTACAGTTTACAGAGACATTTTGGAGACGGCCTTTGAAAGCCGACTTTTGCTCTAGAGAACCTAAGAGAGGACAAACGCCCCGAAGAGCAATTGAGAGTGATATTTGAGAGTAGCTGCAGCTAAGAGAGGACAAAACGCCCCAAGAGCAAGATTTTGGAGAATACCATTTTGAAACACAACCTGGGAGCAAGCGGACCCCAGCCACATGCCTTCCAAGCTAACAGAGGTTTTCCGGACGCCAAAGGCCATCCTCCAGTGAAGGTACCCTCTTGTTGGACACTTTATGGCCTTAAGACTGTAACTCTGTAATCAAATAAACCCCCTTTATATAAGCCAATCCATTTCTGGTATCTTGCATAACGGGCAGCATTAGCAAACCAGAACACCAGCTGACAGAGGTGTTCCACATGCCGTGGGCTCTTCTTCAGTGAAGGTGTCCTCTTGTTGTTGCCTTAATATGGACTCTTCTGTGGCCTTAGAACTGTAAATTTGTAAGATAATAAATCCCCTTTATAAAAGCCAATCCGTTTCTGGTATTTTGCATAACAGCAGCATTAGCAAGCCAAAACAGATGTTAAAGGTGGGGCCCAGACTAAATAGCATTTATAGTGCCATAGGTAATTATAATCTGTATCTAGCATGGAGTACCAAGGGTCTGGGTCATTCATTTCTGAGAGCTCAGTCCAGTCCCTGGTGTAGGGAGACGTCCTGGGGACTCTTCTCTGTATGGGGTTTGGTATCAAGCCGGGTCTATGACCTAAAGGCATAGTAGGGTCAGTCTAGCCAAATCTTGCTGCAGCAGATGTGTAGCCTTCACCAGGAGGGGAGGATGTTCTGAAGAAAGGGGTCAGAAAACTCTCTTGTTGAGCTCTTTGTAGAAATTTATTGTCCCTGAATCACTCCAGTTGCAGTGGACTCTCTTCCCCATGTTACAGTTCTCCCTGTGTGTGTATTTGTGACACAGGAAGGGAATATGATTCTAAGCATTAAGCATCATATTTTTGACACACAGAATGATTTTGGCTGAGAAAGAAGCCCAGAGGAAGAAGAAAGAGGAAGGAATGGCTCTTTCCCAGGTAAAAGTCATATTCTTGGTTGATTGTTCTACCTCTACTTCCTGAAATGTCGGTTATTGGGTTTGCTCATCTTCTCTGAACCTGAAGTGTTCTGCCAGTCACATTAGCTTACACTCACTGAGTTTTCCCTCCATTCCCCTCTTCTCCACGCAGATTGCATCTCACTGTGGACCAGTAACATGGAACTTGTGAAGAGGCTTCAGTGGGGTGGGGCTGGGTGAGGTTGTCATGGGAAGAGTTTCACACCCAGGCATGGATGGAGGTGGGAAGTGGGCCCTGTGCTGTCAGGAAGATTGGCAGCAGGGATTGTTTAGGGAAGCACATTTGGATGCCCTTTCTATTCTCTGTAGACCAGCATTAAGGAAACCGCACATAAAAGTGATGTATTAATGTGCACAAAAACCCAGAAACTCTGGAAAAGGAAGACTGATAAGGGGAAACCAACTCTTTTTGATTTATAATGCATTCAAAAGTAAACAAGTAAATCAGTGTGTTTCTGGCTTCAAAATATTAATGATATGGAATAGAATGGAAAGCTCAGAAATAGACATCAGGATAGAAGGTGTTTTGCTCCATAATCTGTTTTAAGATATGGAATCAACCTAAATGTTTAGCAATAAGAGGTTCTTCAAATCATTCACAGCACATCATCCCCTAGAGACCAAGGTGTTGTTTCAGAGACTCGTGCACCAGCTGTTTAGGTAAAAATGATTATAATTTAGCCAAGATGTAGGAGCACAACTTTCTTTGTTATCAGAAGGGACGGAGCCAAATTCTTGTTCCACTAATTGTGATTAAATATTATATTTCTTTTATTTTAAATACCACATGATGTGTGTATTTGTTGTAAAGCTGCAAACAATGATGCTGCTTAGAAAGTAACATCTCCTTTCCTGTCATGGCCACCATCATCGCTCTTCATCTCCGTCAGGAACCACTCTTGTTGGTTCTCTCCTGTGTAAGCCTTTTAAGAGTACGTTTACACAATGTTATGTGACGTAGAAAAAATTCTTCCGTGAATGTTTTATTGTGATATTTTATTCTACAATTTTTACAATTTCACATGCCATATGTCTTGGGGTATTTTTCATGTTAGCAAACACAGAAATAGGTTGCTTTTTAATGTTCTTTTTATATTTTGAAAATCTGGAAATAATGGTTACCCTTTATGTATATTTCCACTTTCCAACTACTTGTGAGTCTAAGTGGTTTTTCATTATCTTGTGGACATGTACATATAAAATGGAGTTCATACTTTGCTCAGTTTTCCTTTAATGTACTTTTAGGAGCTGCTTTGTATTCTATAGTTTAATTCTTTACATAAGCCCTGGAGTATATTTTAGTTTAGAAATTTTTTTGTGTGCAATGCCATTCTGACACTAGCTACCCAGATTTAGTGTGGATTTCCCAGGTTGAGTTTACCGTCTTCCACAAGACTGCCCTCACTTCAGACACCAGCCCTAAGTGCAGGGATTCCCACTTCTGACCAACTGCCTAAAATTCAGGGATACCCCTCTGTCTTCTCAGGTTCGATAATTTTCTAGAGTGACCCACAGAACTCAGTAAAGCACTACACATAGGATTACAGTTTTATTATAGAAAAAGGATACAAAAAAGAACCAGTCAAAAGAAGAGAAGCATGAGGCAAGGCCCAGAGGGTATCACGTGCAAAGCTTCCAGTGTCCTCTCCCTACGGAGTCAGGATGTGTCACCGTGTGAGCACAATGATGTATATTACCAACCTGGAAACCTCACCTGAGCCTCAGTGTCCAGAGTTTTTATTCGAGTTTGATTATGTAGGCATGGTTGACCGACTCATTGGCTGTGTGGTTCACACCAGTCTCCAGCCCTGCCTCCCCTCCTCAGAGGTTGGACTGATATCACCTAGCTCAAAGTCCTAACCCTAAAATCACAACGTTGGTCTTTCTTTTCCAGTTTGGAACCCCCCACCCTAAGAATACAGATTTGGCCTCCCTACCCCAAGCCATCTCCTCAGCATACACTGTCAGGTATGGTGGGGGGAACACCATAAATAACAAGATGCTTCTATCACTGAGGAAATATTAAAGATTTAGAGGATATCGCCGAGGATCCAGGGACAGAGGCCTGCCAAGTCTTTCATCATACAACACAGTCAAAAATAAGTCTCCTTTCCCTCAGGTCCTCTGCTTTTTCATCCTGCTTTGGAAGGCCTTACCTTCCAAAGGCCATACCTATTACATGATTACAAAACATTATGTACTACTAATGATTATTGTTTAAAATTATATTAGTCTGTTTCTGATTTGAGTTTTTTGTGTATATCTTGTATCAGCTATTATATTTCAGACATCTTAAAATTTCAGGTTATATACATAATAAAAGGATCATGTGTAGTTTGACAAGCCTTTCCTTTTTTTTTCTTTTTTTTTTTTGCAAAATTATGTTCAGTCTCCTTGACTCAGCAGAGACTTTTGTTTGAAATTCCATGTTTCTTTTGCATTTGGATTTTTCTGAATTTCTGTAGTTACTGAGATCTTTATATTACCACATTTCCAATAAAATTTGTGTTTGTCAGTCTTTGATCATGTCTTTGTTATGTCCTTCAGTAAAATTTTTAAATTTCTTCAAATGGGTCTGGAAATGTCTTCTAAATAGAAGTCATGATATTTTTGTTAATGGAAATGCAGGCTGTTTCTTGTTTTGTTTGTATTGTTTTGTTTTCTGCTCTTGAAGAACAGGAATTATTTACAATATGTTATTAGTTTTTACAATCAAAATATGTTCTCGTGTTTTTTCTAGGTTGTAGTCATGTCATCTATGAATAATAATGCCACTTTATTGACTGTTTTGTTTTCCTTGCTTTTCCCTCTTCTCTGGTCCTGGATCTAGAATCCTGTAAGAAGTGAGTGGCAGGAGCCCTGGTCTGCTTCTTGGTCTCCCCTGACCTTTACTGGAAATTCAACATGAATTTTAAGTATCTAGTATTTCTTCAAGGATCAACTTCTATGATAAATCTTTTCTTTCCATTTTAGTCTTTTAAATTAATTTATTACATTAATAAATATTTTTATTTTGAATCATTATTTTAGTAGTTTTTTTTAGTGTTTTTATCATGTTAATGTTTATTAATTAGTGTTTTGTTAGTTACAAAAATATGAAATTCAACACTTCCAGAAACTGGAAGTCAGCAGAACCCAGAAGAGAAAGGACATCAGCATGTGACATGAGGCAAGGATGCAAGCCAAGGAACCCTAAGGATCACTGGAAGCCAGCATTGGAATGCAAGAGTCGAGGAGAAAGCAAGCCTTGCCATTATCTTGATTTTAGACTAAATCTGTGCCAATAAATTCCTGTTGTTTAAGCCAACTCATTGAGTGGTATTTGTCATACAGCCTGGTAAACTAAGATAGACGTTTCAGTATATGAAAATCAGTTATTAAATACACCACGTTAAAAGAATGATGGAAAGAAAAAAACACATGATCATCAAAAAACCTTTGACAAACTGCAATACCCCTCATGATAAAGAAACACTCAGCAAACTAGGAATAGAAGGGAACTCAACCTGAAAAGGGGCATTCATGAAAAATCCACAGCTAACATCATACTCAGTGGGGAAGGACTGAAAGCTTCTCCCCTAAGATCCAGAACAAAACACAGATGTCCACTAATGGCACTGGTCTTCAGCACTTAACTGAAATTTCTAGCCAGAACTCTTAGACAGAAGAAAGAATAAAAGGAATTGAAGTTGGAAAAGAAGTAAAACTATCTGTGTTCACAGATTACATTTCTTATATAAAGCAATGGATAAAGAATCCTTGAAACTATTAGAGCTAATAAATTCAGTAGAATTGCAAGATACAAGATTAATATGCAGAAATCAGTTACATACACTAGCAAAGAACAAACCCAAAAGGAAATTAAGAGAAATGGAAATGGTTCCATTTAAATAGTGCCAAAAAGAATAAAACACTTAGGAATAAATTTAACCAAGGAAGTGGACGACTTATACACTGAAAACTACAAAACATTGCTAAAAGAAAGAAAAGAAGACCTAAGTAAATTGAAAGACATTCCGTGTTCAAGGATTGAAGGTTTAGTACTGTTACAATGTCTGTATTCTCCAAAGGGGTCTATAGATTCAATGCAATCTCTATCAAAATTCCAATGGCCTTTTTTGCAGAAATGGAAAAGTAGATCTTAAAATTCATATTGAGTTGCAGAAGACCCTGTATAGGCAAAACAGTCTTGGCAAAACAAGAACAAAGTTGGAGGACTCAGACTTTCTGATTTCAAGATATACTACAAATCTGCAATCAAAAATATTTGGTACACAGCCTCTTCAAGATCATCAACCAGTTTCATTACTCTACCCCATAAGGTCAACACCCCTTTACAGCACATGGAAGTTAAAATGGTCATTGCCTAGATATCCCTGAAGATTGAGAGAATGATTAAATGAGAGACAGGAGGTGTAACTGAGAAATTAGAATTTAACAAATGATTATGACTGCTGACTCATTATACAGATATTTCTTTTTAGTTTCTAGTGAATTAAAATAGCTAGTAGGAAATACCTGAATTTGTTGAACCATAATCCAGTAGCCTTGATCTTTGATAACGATTGTATAACTATATACCTTTTATCGTGTGACTGTGTGATTGTAAAAACCTTGTGACTGACACTCTTTTTATCCAGTGTATGGTTAGATGAGTAATAAAATAAAGACAGATAAAATAAAGGGGGGGGGGCGGAATGAGGGGTGTGGGATGTTTTAGGTTTTCTTTTTTATTTTTATTTCTTTGGAGTAATGCAAATGTTCTAAAATTGATTGTGGTGATGAATGTACACCTATATGATGATACTGTGAACCATTGATTGTATACTTTGGATGGATTATATGGTGTGTGAATATATCCCAATAAACTAGCATTAAAAAAACACTGTGTGGTACATATTGACCAGTGGAATAAAATTGAGACTCCAGAGTTAAGCCCATAAATCTGTGGTCAACTGATTGTTAAGAAGTGTGGCAAGAACATTCAGTGAGGGAAAGAATAGTTCCTTCAACAAATAGTGTTGGGACAAATGGATATCCACAGGTAAGAGAATGAAAGTGGATCCTTAACTCACCTCTTATAAAATAAATTAACTCAAAATGTGTCAAAGACCTAAGTGTAAGAACTAAAATTATAATACTGTTAGAAGAAAACATAAGGGTAGATCTTCATGACCTTGAATTTGGCAATGGATTCTTAGAAATTACACCAAAAGCCTCAATAAATTGGACTTCATCAAAATCTAAACATTGTACATCAAAAGACACTATCACAAAAGTGAGAGTACAACCTATTAAATGGTCAAAAATATTTGTAAATCATATATCTGATAAGGGTCTAACATCCAGAATACATACAGAACACCCTCAATTCAGCAACAGAAAGGCAAACAACCTAATTAAAATTGGTTAAATGATTTTAATAGACACTTCTGCATAGAAGATACACAAATGGCCACCAGGTTCATGAAAAGATGCTCAATGACATTAGAGAAATGCAAAATCAAAACCACAATTAGATTTCTCTTCAAACCTGCTAGAATGGCTGTAATCAAAGGGAAAATAAGTGTTGGTGAAGATGTGGAGAAATTGGACTCATCATACATTACTGGTAAAATGGTGCATTGCCTGTTGAAAATAGTTTGGTATTTCCTCAAAAAATTAAACATAGAATTACCCTATAAGCCAGCAAGTCCATACCTGGGTGTATACCCACAAGAGTTTAAAACAAATATTCAAATAAACACTTGTATATAAATGTTTATAGCAGCTATTCACAATAGACAAAATGTAGAAAGAACCCAGTGGCCATCACTGGGTTATGGTGATGGAATGTTATTCAGCCATAAAAAGGAATGAAGTACTGATATGTGCTACAATCTGGATGAACCTCAAAAACATTATGCTAAGTGAAAAGGGACAGACACAAAAGGTCACATTTTGTATGATTCCGTTTATGTGAAATATCCAGATGAGGTAAATCTATAGAAACAGAATTAATAGTTGCCAGGGCATGAGGGGAGAGCAGTGTGGAGAGTGACTACTTGTTGGGTATGGGGTTCTCTTTGGGGGTGAGGAAAATGTTTTGTAATGAGACGATAATTGTACAACATAAATGCTACTGAATTGTACATTTTAAATTGTATGTTTTGTTAATATCACATCAATTGACAAAAATAGTAATATAGTTTCCTCCAGTTCTCTTTATTGGATCTGTCAAAATACTTCAACCAAATCAATCCTTACACACCTCTTCTTTCATTTTGTGTGAAAATAAGAACACTCCCCATGTCCATTTGGTGAAATATGTTTTTCATTTTAGGAAGTGTTGACATTCCAGGATGTGGCCATAGAATTCTCTCAGGAGGAGTGGGAATGCCTGGACCCTGAGCAGAGGGCTTTATACAGGGACGTGATGTTGGAGAACTACAGGAACCTGGTCTCCCTGGGTGAGGACATGCCCTTGTATAACTTTGCGTTGTCTCTTGGGATGACCCTGCCCTGTTTCACTGAATTTCAAATCCCTGATCTTAAGGGAAACATTGAAGCTGTGTTCAGAAATGAAAAGCTTCGTAATGCTGTGTGTAGACTTTAACCTTCCCCTTTCTTTGGATGATCTGCAGACTTCATCCTATTATTCCTGGTTCCAGAACTTGAGGAGGCATAAAACCTCATGGCTGGATATTCTCCAGTTGTTACTAACAACTACTGTGAAGTCAGTTGACAGATCTTATGAGTCCCATTCCTACATGAGAAGCATATCTCAGTCTTTTAGGTGCTCTGCCTGGGTCTGTGGGCAGAGCACATGGCCCCTTCTAAGGAACTCACAAATTCTGACCCCCAGGATGCTGAGAATGAAACTGTCTCGAGAGCTTGACTGAGAAGTGGACCTAGATATCCTTCTGGTTTTGTGGACTGTCACAGTATCTCTCAGGGGCAATGTGGCCGTGTTGATCAAATATACTAAATGACCATCCCCTGTAATTGTAATTCCTACAAATTACACTGTAGGAATTTGTCCTAGGGAGAACATTGCCCAAGTTCACAACCTCATATCTTTGAAGCTGTTGATCAGACTATTGTTCATGCCATTGTTCATCCATGTGTGTGCCCTGTTCATTCTTCAACAAATCAGTTTGGACACATCCTATTGAAAGAGCTTATGAAGTTGAATTATGCCTATATTTTTTTAGCTCTACCCTAATTGTTTGGCGTTAAGCCACTGGTGCTTTCATCTGCACATTTCCAACTATTTAAAATGAACTCTTTTTGTATTCATTTAATTATCAGTTATATTTTTTTGATGATACTCATAGTGTTCTTTGTTTTATATCTGTAATTTTGCAGGGTTGTTAAATCAAAGAATGGATATTTGATTTCTTTTGCAAGATTTCTTTCTCTAATGTTTAGGGTTATGGCTCAGCAGCAGTTCCTCTAAAACCTTATACAACCTCCAAATTTTTTGATAAGATAGTTAATTATTCCATCTACTGTTTCATGTGACTTGGTACCTACAGTGAAAGTACATTTTTCTCAATAAATCTATTGCATTTTTTAAATTGGAAAACCAGATATCTTGAGAATATACCTTTTTATTAAGTATTAGTCCCAGAAATATCATTAAGTCGATTTGCCATAATCTGTTACATAAAGATACATTGTGTTTTCTATAGTATATGTTAAGTTTTTTAAACCAAACTTGTTGGGCTTAATTTGAATTACACTGACTTTTAATTTTTAGGTACAGATGCTTTGTTCTAACAATTATTCTCCATATCCAGATTGATCATGTCTATCTTGGCATACTAGGCTAATATTTAAGTATCTTACTGTATTTTATAGAAAGCCAATTTCTTGCACACCAGGTACTTTCTCACCACTGTTGCTTATAACACTGGTGTTTTCCGTAGAATTTCTAAAGTCACATGATTAGTGACACACCTCAGGTCCCGTATCTCCCTTGAAGCGCTTCTTCCTAAGCCCCTGAGACTTGCTGTGACCTGTTGTAATCTGTATTGCCTGAGTGGACATTACAGACATGTTATTTTTGCCTGCAGGCCCAGGTTTCAATCCCTGCTGTCGAATTGACTTTATGTATTAAGGATAAATACGAAAACCCTGTAGACCCATTGTTTTTGTCTGAAAAATTGTGATAATTGAGCTCAAGAATGTTTAAACAAGTTAATACTGTAGAGGGCTTAGAATATTGCCTGAACCTATAGTAAGGACTGAAGAGTTACCTTTGTTCAATAAGATATGTGAACCTTTATGTTTATTAGGAGATTGACCTTTGCCTGCATTATATCTTGCATGTTTTTATTTTGTTATGGGTTCAATATTAATGTTGTCTCAGATCTTAGATAGTAAGTTTTCACAGCTCACACTGTATTATATATATTTTGTGATTACAGAGCTGGATTATTAAAAACTATTCCATAGTTGGGGATTTGCGCTTCTTATTGGCTATTACATAATGGCTGGCATGGAATCATAATTGTGATTTCAGCCTGCCTTCCCCCATTTTTAGTCTTTATAATATTGTATATTTACTTGAATCTGAAATTTGAAAGTCAGGGATTCTCAACATATTTTCCCATTCTCCTATTTTGTGTTCCTTCTGGAATATAAGTTCTTTTATTCTTTCCACAGTCTATATAATCTTGTATAACTGTGATTACTTATTAGTTACCTGCTAGATTTATCAAAAATTACTAGACTATTTTATTTATTTTCATTTTTTATTGTGATATATAACAGGAAAGTGATAACTCAAAGTGCAATTTAACAAGTAGCTATAGAACAAATTTCAAAGAATGTTATGGGTTACAGTTCTGCCATTTCAGTTCTTTCTTTTCAGCTATTCTAATACCCTAGCAACTAAGAAAAAAATTTATATATTCAGTATTTGTAATCCTTTGTTAAATTCTGTCTTTCTGTTGCTACCCCTTATTCTAGTTTCCCAGTCTTCCCAATCTTTCCCACTTTCCCAGTCTTCAGGGATGTCTGGGCAGTGACCACCCTAACTTGTTCATATTGAAAAGGGGTATCGACCTTGTGGGAAAGGGGGAAACATCTGATTGAGGTTCTTGAAGACGCTGTTGCCTCTGGGTTTTGGGACTTATCTGGCATAGGAACACTCTGGAGGATTGACGTTTCTGAAAAATAAACTTAGTAAGTGAAACTTTTATAGAGTCTCAGATAGGGACCAGGGTATTCTTTAGGGTTTTGAGGACTACTATTAATTTATGGATGATGGTTTTCATTATCTGCTTTAGACATAACTGCAATACGCTAATTGTTAATGTTACAGAATGGTTGCAGTACTGTGCTTTAGCATTTATTTGTATACAATAATTATGCAGTAATGATAAAGTAATATAGTATCTTTTTCTCTTGACACAGCTATACAGCTACACCAGTTGGTGTGTGCTTTTGCACTGGTGTGAAAAAGTACCCCTTCTGCTTATTTTCATTTACATAGTGTGAGTGATTTGCTGATAGGATGTTTGAAACTAGGCTTCCCTTAAAATAATTTGAATTACATGTAAGCACCCTTTCTTTATTCGTGATTATTTTTCCCTTCATGTTCCTACATATTTGAAGATAATGGTTGAGAAGTTTCATAACTCTGTTCAATATAAATATTATTTTTGGCATAATATATTTTTTTTGCAGTATGAAATATTCATCTTCCAACTCTAGTTAACAGGAAGCCTCTGGTTCTTTATATCTTTCAGATATTTCTGCTAGATGTATAATCAAGGAATTATCACCAAAAGAGGATGTTAATAAAGGAGAATTATTCCAAACAGTGATGTTGGGAAGCCATGAAAGCCACGACATTGAGCATTTTGACTTTAGGGAAGTCCAGGAAGATATATACGAGTTTAAGCATCAGTGGGGAGATAATGAAAGACATTATGAAGGAGTGACTACAACCCACACTAAAAATCTCACTGGTAGAAAAGAACAGCCGCCTAACAGATCCTGGAATAATTTTCCTCTAAATCAGAGTGTTTCCATAAGAAAAAGTACCTGTCCATATTACAAACATGAGAAGCCATTTATAAGGCATTTGTTAAAACTCAGAAGTAGCACAGGCTATGGAGGAAACAAGTATGTGAAATGTTTTGAAAACAAGATTGAATTAAACTTTCAGTCACATCTGGTTGAACAGAGATTTCAGACTGAGGAGAAAATTTATGAATGTAATCAAGTTGAGAAGTTAGTCAATAATGGTTGCTCAGTTTCACAACTTCAAAGAATTCCACATAGTGGCAAAACCAACACTTATAATAAATATGGGAAGATTGTTATATACCCTTCATTATCTACACAATTCGGAAGAACAAGAACATACATTAGAGAAAAAATGTACAAATGTAATGACTGTGGGAAAGCTTTTAGCAAAAGGTCAAACCTCACCAACCATCAAAGAATTCATTCTGAACAGAGACCTTTCAAATGTAATGAGTGCGGTAAAGCCTTTAAGCAGTGCTCAAACCTCACTAGACATCAGAGAGTCCATACTGGAGAGAAACCATATAAATGCAATGTCTGTGGCAAGGCCTGTAGTCAAAATGCAAACCTTGCAAGTCATCAGAGAATGCATACTGGAGAAAAACCTTACAAATGTAATGAATGTGGTAAGTCTTTTAGCAAATGTTCACACCTTAGGGCTCATGAAAGAATTCATACTGGAGAAAAACCTTACAAATGTAGCAAGTGTGGTAAAGCATTTACTGAAAGTTCAAGCCTTACTCAACATAAGAGAATCCATACTGGAGAGAAACCTTACCAATGTAATGAATGTGGCAAAGCTTTTAATCAGTGGTCACACCTCACTAAACATCAGAATGTACACCCTGGAGAGAAACCACACAAATGTAATGTGTGTGGCAAGGCTTTTATCCAAAATTCAAGCCTCGTGGAACACCAAAGGATTCATACTGGAGAAAAACCTTACAAATGTAATAAATGTGGTAAGGCTTTTAGCAAACGGTCACACCTTTGGGGTCATGAAAGAATTCATACTGGAGAGAAATCTCACAAATGTAATGAGTGTGGCAAGGCCTTTACTGAGAGGTCAAACCTTACTCAACATAAGAAAATCCATACTGGAGAGAAACCCTACAAATGTAATGAATGTGGCAGAGCTTTTACCCAATTTGCAAACCTTACCAGACATCAGAAAATACATGCTGAAAAGAAATGTTGTAAAACTAAAGTATGTGGCAGTGCTTTTATCCAAAGCTCAATCCTTGGGGATCATCAGATAATTAATGATGGAGAGAAGCATTAAAACTAATCAATGCAGCAAAACCTCTAATGTGTGTTTAAGCCTTACTTCAGAGAATACTTAGTGAAGAGAAACCATGTAAAACTAGTCTTTAACCAGGACTCATTTCTCACTAGATATCAGAATGTGTATCTTTGGGAGAAACCACACAATAGTAATGTGCATGGCAAGGCTTTTATCCAAAATCCAAGTTGTGTGCAACATAATTTCTACTAGAGAGAAGTCATAAATGTAAGAAATGTGATAAGCTTTTATCAAATGTTCACACTTTTGAAATCATGAGACAATTCATACAGGAGAAAAAACAAATGCATTGAATGTGGCAAGGTCTGACTTCAGGATTCACAAAAAACTTCATACTGGAAAGAAATCTTACCAGTATAATGAGTGTCATAAATTTTCTAACCAATTCTCACAGTGGACTACACATTAGATAATTCAAATGTAGGGAACTAAGACTAGTCATTTTTGAAGAATTGTCAACCTCTGATGTTTATTCCATAGACAATTAAAGGTGCAAATCATTTAAAACTTATTAGATGATGCATGTCAAATGAGCAGGGACATCTGTGGGATGGTCTTAAGGTTATAAAATATTTTTCAGTTATTGGAGATTTCTTTAAAATGCTATGTTATTATTGATAACTTTCAACCTGAAGTTTGAAATCTGTTGATGTCATACCTTTATTACATGCTTTTCATGTGTCACCATTATGGTCTCTGGGAAGGAATCAGTAAGCAAGGATCTATTTCATTGGGTGAAGTTCAGTCATATCTACAAAACCTGTCAAAACAAGGACACTGAATTTTAAAACAATATGGTTTAAATTAGAGCATGGAAGTAGCAGAGAACAGATGTAAAACTGTGATCTAAATCATCATGATTTATGTAATCAGGGCTCCTCTCCATCATATTTCTTGTTATGATAAAGGGCCATTGTTGATTTTAGAAAAAGGTTGCTCTACCAACTGACCAAGAAACAGGAAAAGCATGCCAGGATACTGAAATTTTCTTGGGAGAAGAAAGAGGTTACTAGGGACTACACATCGTCCCTTTCTTCTTTGAGAGAAAATATCTATTGTATATCAGATATTAATGAAAAATGGTATGATTTTTGGAAAATGAGAGCAAATTTCATAGAGAATAGCTTAATCAAAAGAACCAAAAATAGAATATGCACGTGTAAGATTCACATTTAACTACTGAAACTGCATTTTGGTATCATTTTATTTAGAATGTCATAGTTCCCACGTTTTACTAAAATACAATCTTTTTCATAACAAACATTAATAAGGCATTGTTAGCCTCTATTCTTTACTCTGAGAATTTGCTAAGTAACTCCAGGGAAATTCACAGATTCCAAGATTGCTGGACAATTTATGTCCAGAGGGTTCAAGTCAATAATTTGTTAAAAGAAATAGTGAATACTATTAGGCTAATGTAGTAGTTTGAAGTTACATGTACCCCAGAAAAACATGTTCTTAAACGTAATCTATTACTATGGGTGTGAACCCATTTTAAGTAGGTCCTTTTGATGAGGTTACCTCAGTTAAGGTATGGCCCAATTCAATCAGGATGGGTCTTAATTCTATTGCTGGAGTCCGATATAAGCAGAATGAAATTCAGACTCATAAAGAGCCACAAGAAGCAAGAATTGAAGGTCAGTGGAACCCAGAAAAGATGGAAGAGGCAACTGTTCCATTGCCATGTGTTAGAGGAGCCCAGGATGCCAGTCTTCAGAAAGAGCCTCAAAACCATGAGCTAATAGATTCCCATTGTTTAAGCCAACCCATTGCATTGGTATTTGCTTGAGCAGCCAATGAAACTAAAACAATGTAAGTAATAAAACTAAGAATAAACTTTATATAGAATATTATGAGAAATGGAATAAAAAGACACTTGTTCAGATAATTGACATTATTATTTCAGTGTATATAAAAATGTAAACAGACCCATAACCATTACTACTAATGAAAATTAGATAAAATGGTCAGAGAAGAGATTTAAAAACCCCTCAAGGCTAAAATAAATTAGTTAATAAATTTGAAAATTGAGAAGAAAAGGATAATTTTTCTAAAATGTGGATTACCAAACTAGTATCAAGTGGATTAGAACCTGAAAAATCAGAAAACTCTTTACTACTTTAGATAATCCAATTAAAATTCTAACTTTTATATGACAGTTCCCATATTTTCAAGTTATAGTTTATTCTCTAACTTTAGAAACTTATACATAACAGGAAAACAGAAAGGTATGGAAAAATTTTATGTAGCTGTTATAATAAAACATTTAAGGATATAAATTCTGGATATAGCAGAATGAATAATGAAAATATTCAACAGGAATTTGGAATGTTTATTCAGGAATACTAGACATTAGATATGATCAGTGTGATAACACCATGTTAACTAATAAATGAGAAAATCTGTATCCATTTTGTTCATTTCTAAAAACTACTTGAAAAGTACAAACATTTGTTCATATTAAAAACTACGTCTACACTCATCACATTAGGATCAGGAGGAAACTAAATGTGATATGATATCCGTCAACAACTATTACAAAACTTTAATTTGATGGTCAGATGTTAGAAGCATTTCCATGTAAGTCATGAATTAACTTGTGGAATCACCACTTTTACTCAGGAACATAGTCTTTTCTGTCCATACAATTATACAATAAAAGGAAATAAGATGAATATTAAGGAGTGACAATACTATTTTTATTTGCAGTTCATGCAACTGTAATTTAGTTGCTCTGAAAGATGTGTTTTTAAAAATATAACATTCAGGCTACAGGCTACACCCATGAATGTTTATATCAGAATCTTCTAGAATGGGACATAGGAAAGGAAGTGCCCAAAGCTCGTCACGTGCTTCCACATGCAGTCTATTTCAGGAACCAGTGATCTAATAGAGAATTCCAAGTGAATCTACAGCTATATTATTATAACCAATGTCAGTCAGCCATCAGTTTACAAAGAAAATTCATTACTGTCCTAAAAGGAATTTTAAAAAGCAGTGAGAAAATGTAATAAGCAAAAAAACACATTTCACAAAAGCATAAATATATTTTTGGATAAATATAAATGATCTAGTGTTTTGTGGGAAAAAAATTGCAAAAAAATAGTAAAAGATATTAAAATAGCCTGGAATTAGTATCCTAGGAACCAATGGAAAGTGCAGCATAAAGATTTTAATTCTTCCCAAATGTAATCCATAAATTCAATATAATGCTAATAAAATCCATGCAGTTGTGTGTGTGTATGTGTGTAGCTTGAAAAGCTATGTTTAAAATCTTCAGTGGACAATAATGTCATAAGTTCCAGAAATAGCAGAGACTTATGAAAAGGATGAACAAGCTGGATAGGCTTCACTTAATAAAATAAGCTGTTTTTAAAAAACTTTATTTTGAGATCATTGTAAATTCACATATAGTTGTAAGAAATAATATGGAAGGAACCCATATACCCTTTGCCAATTACTTCTAATAGTAACACCTTACCAAACTGTCATACAATATCACAACTTTGATATTGACATTGATGCAGTCAAGATGTAGGACATTTCCATTATCACAGAATCCTCCATGTCTGAAGTGTCTAGTGAAATGATACCCTGTTTCATTCATTATATGTTGATTATGTCTTCTCTTTTTGTCAGCCTTGATAGAGGTTTTTCCATATTATTGATCTATATGAATTTTCAAGCTGTTTGATTTATAGATTTTCTGTTTTCAGTTTCATTGATATCTGTTCTTTATTATTTCATTCTTTCTGTTTGCTTTGGGCTTGTTTTGCTCTCTTGTCTGTGAAAGTGGGAGCTTAGATTATTGGTTTCAGACTTTTCCCTTTCATTGAAGCATTTTTTTCCTATTACTTTGCCTTTTGGCACTGCTTTAGCTACATCACATAAATTTTGATATGTTGTGTTTTAATTTTCTTTCCATTCAAAATGTTATAAACGTTTTTTTCCTTAAGACATTTTCTTTGACCATGGATTATTTTGCAGTGTGTTGTTTAATTTTCAAGTGTTTGGAGATTGTCCTGTTACGTTTCTGTTCTTGATGTTTGGTTTGATTCCATTTTGGTGAAAGAAAACTGTATTTTTAACACTTTTAAATTTGTTGGGGTTTATGGCAAAGTATACGGTCAATCTCAGTACAGGTTCTGTCTCACTTTAAAAGAATGTGTACTCTGCTGTTGTCAGGTGGAGTTTCTTAGAATGTCAGATCCTACTAGTTGATTTATTGTTGAATTCTATGTACTTGCTGCTTTCTATCTAGTTCTGTCAATTAATGAAAAGAGTTATTGAAGTCTCAAACTATAATTATGGATTTTTCTATCCCTTTCAGTTCTGTCACATGTTGGTTAACACATGGTGCAGCTCTATTGCTTGGTTTACACACATTTAGGATTGCTGTGTCATCTTGGTGAATTGACCATTTTATCATTATGTAATGTCACCTTCTGTCCCCGGATATTTTCTTTACCCTGAAGTTTGTCTGTTATTAATATAGGCACTCACGCTTTGTTTTGTTTGTTATTTGCTTGGTATATCTTTTCCAAACTGTGGACATTTGGGACCAAATAATACTTGTGGGAGGCTGTCCAGTGCATTTCCCTAGCCTGTACCCGCTTGACCCAGTTGCACCCTTCACCAGTTGCGGCAATCAAAATAACTCCAGATATTTGAAAATGCTTGCTGGAGGGCAAAATCACCACTGGTTGAGACCCCCAATGCAGAGGTTAGGAAAGCAAAAATACTACCATGACGTATTGCTTTCAACAGCATCTAACAATATTACAATAAAGTGTAATGGGTGGTTTGCATGCAGGGATTATGTGCATAACTATGTCCCATCTCCAAACAGTAAAACGTAAAACTGAGAAATGCTTTGAGGGGCAAGGGCAAGTTCAAATTCAGAATCATAACCAGGACCAAATCAAGGACGTGGTTCTAATGCCCTTTGAAGCAACCTTCCTGTTGACTAAAGAGGCTCTTTAGGACAAACTTTTTGAACAAAATGCTTTAGTGAAAAAAACCTAGAAGTGGGGTTCTTTTATAGAGGCCCAATGAGCTTAAAGACTCCATAAAACTAACGAGCTAGACTCATTAAAAACTTCGAGCATAACTAATGGAACAATACGTGTGGATGGAGTGCTTGCTGTAATTATGGAAAAATCCATAATTATAGTTTGAGACTTCAATAACTTTTCATTAATTGATAGAACTAGATAGCAGCAAGTACATAGAATTCAACAATACATCAACTAGTAGGATCTGACATTCTAAGAAACTCCACCTGACAACAGCAGAGGAACTGTCCTAATCACTAGTGATCTGGTAGGAAATAAAACCAATATGATATGGTGATAAAGCATGATATGATAAGTACAATGATGGTGTTCCTATAAGCTGATAGATTGACAAGGCATGATAAACATTGTGTTCTGGGAATACCTCATGATAAGGTTACATTTGAGCAGAATCCTGAAGGAATTGAAGCAGTGGGCCATGCAGATAGATACAAGGGATGAAGGGCCATTGGGCTTAGAAAATAGGAGAAAATTCCCAGGATGGAGACATACTTGAAATGATTGAGGAGTAGCCAGGATTAGTGTGTGGCTTGGTGAAGTGTGTGATAAGTTTCTATTGGAGACATTCAAATCTGGAACTTCTTGCAGTTAGTACTTTTTATTTTTTTAGGACTTAAAAGGCAACACCTGTAGAAACTGGTTGTGTATATTTTTGTGTGTTGATGCTTCTTTTTAACAAAAAACAAAAATCCTTAGGAAATAAGGTATCAAAACACAAGTACCAAAGGAAAAAAAAAAGATAAATTGCACTTCATTTAAATTACAAACTTTTTTTGCTTCAAAAGACACTTATCACAAAAGTGAAAAGACAGTCCACAGCATGAGAGAAAATATTTCCAAACCATATGTCTGTTAAGGATCTAATACCAAGATTATAAAAAGAAGACAGAATTCAATGATCAAAAGACAACCCTTTTAAATCTGTGTGACACCTGAAACTCAGCTCGGCAAATAACGAATGTCAGTATAAATGCATGCAGCAACTATTAAAAAAAACAGCTGAAAAAGAGCCCAGACTTCAATTAGAGATATGAATGAAGCAGATCTGGTTAAGACTAGGGCAAATCAAGCCAAAGGGTAAAGGTTGAAACTGACTGTGTTAAAACTTCCAACTTCCATGGGAAGAGATGTTTATTTTTGGTGCGGGATCTTTATTTTCTAAACAATAGGAGTTCTACAGTCAGTTTGTTCAAACACCACAATTACATGGAACTTTGAATAGGAAGTGAGCCATGGTAGGTCTGCACGGACTAGAATGAAATAGGAACACATCCTAAAGTAATTTGGATGGAGAATAAAAATATGTATATGGGGCCCCCGTGAAGAGCTGGGGGAGAATGCAGAGGTGTTGGACTTCCTCACCTGGATCGTTGCTGATGTTCTCACAAACATTGGGGACTGACGGCTTGATATGCTGAGGCCTCTGTCTTGGGGCTGGCCCCTATGAAGCTTGTTACTGCAAAGGAGAGGCTAAACCTGCTTATAATTGTGCCTAAGAGTCTCCCCCTGAGTGCCTCTTTGTTGCTCAGATGTGGCCCTCTCTCTCTCTAACGAAGCCACCTCGGCAGGTGATCTCACTGCCCTCCTATGTGGGACCTGACTTGCAGGGGTGTAAATCTCCCTGGCAATGCAGGATATGACTCCCAGGGATGAATCTGGACCCAGGATTGTGGGATTGAGACTATCTTCTTGACCAAAAGAGGGATGCAAAATGAAATAAAGTTTCAGTGGCTGTGAGATTCCAAATGGAGTCGAGAGGTCACTCTGGTGGAAATTCTTATGCACTATATAGATAACACCTCTTAGGTTTTAATGTATTGGAATAGCTGGAAGTAAATACCTGAAACTATCAAACTCCAACCCAGTAGCCTTGACTTTTGAAGACGATTATATAACAATGTAGATTACAAGGGGTGACGGTGTGATTGTGAAAACCTTGTGGATTGCACTCCCTTTATCCAGTGTATGGATGGATGAGTAGGAAAATGGGGACAAAAACTAAATGAAAAATAGGGTGGAATGGGGGGGGGATGATTTGGGTGTTCTTTTTTGCTTTTATTTTTTATTCTTATTCTGATTCTTTCTGGTGTAATGAAAATGTTCAAAAATAGATTGGGGTGATGAATGCATAACTATGTGATGGTGCTGTGAACAGTTGATTGTACACCACAGATTGTATGGTATGTGAATATATCTCAGTAAAACTGAATTTTTTTAAAAAAAACTCTTTAAAATGTACAGAAGATTCAAATCAACATCTCTACAAAGTTATATAAATGGCCAATTAACATATGAAAAGATGGCCACCATCACTAGTCATTAGGGAATACGAATAATTAAAACTGCAGTGAGATACCACTTGTATCCATTATGTAGTGTATAATAAAAAACATGGACAATAAGTGTTGGTGAGAATGTGGAGAAATTGGAACACTCATATATTGCTGGTGGAGAGGTGAAAAAAAAAAAAAAAAGCATATAGTTACCGTATGACCCAGCATTGGACACCTACATATGTACTCAAGGTAATTGAAAAATATATCCAGAAACGTTTGTAAACAAATGTTCATAGCAGCATTACTCAAGTTGTTCATCAACTGATGGATAAACAAAATATGATATATCCAAACAATGTAATATTATTCAGACAAAAAGTGAATCACTGGTACATGTTACAGTGTGGATGAATCCTGAAGACATTATACTATGTGAGAGAAGACAGAAAAAAGCCACATATTGTCCAGTTGCATTTATTCAAAGTGTCCATAATAGGCAAATCCTTAGAAAGTAGATTATTGGTTGCCAGGTGCTGGAGGGCCCAGGGAGTGACTTCTGTTGGGCACAGTGTCTATTTTTAGATGATAAAAATGTTTTGCAATTATTGCTTCTGTTTTGATTCATATTAGTTAAGTTGGATTTTAAATTTGGGTTCTGGTGAAGATTGGGTGTAACACAATAGGAAACTGAGACCATAGGCATGAGAAAAGATAGTTTCTTACCCACAGGTACCAGAGGGGGGGGGACCCTGATGGGTCAATGGGAAGGGCGATCAGCTCAGGGGGCTCACCCAGCAGGTGGGGAGCACACACAGAGCTTGAGGGACCCATGGGTTTATGCCTTTATTGTTGTCCAGGGGTAGAGGTTAGTAAGTTTCCTGCAGGAAACAAGGATTCATTAGCTCAAAAGCAGACGCACACAGAAAAGAAAAGGGATTGGGGGTCTGAGGGTGGAGGGGATAGTGAGCTTATCATTTGGGACCAGCTGTGGGTTTTGGGCGAGGTGTGTGGGTGGTAGCCATAAACACTACAGTAGTTTATGCCCCAGGGCTGAAAAGCTGCTTATTAATGAGGCCACAGGTCAGCGTTGAGGCAGTTGGCTCAACCCAAGTAAGAAAGATGCCAAGGCAGCACAGGAAAATTTTTGATATTTGTAACAATCCATCCCTTGATGCCTCAGCGTCACGTATTTGGAGAACTGTGGCAGTTTGGATGGCTGATATATTTACTGCTGGGGCATGGCATTCTCTAGCCAGCATAAGGCACTTGAGGATATGGTTACTGTAAAAATGGCAAGAGATGGAAACTTTATGTAGCCATTCCTTCCACCCTTCATGGGATGGTTAGGAGGAAATGTCAGAGGTTTTTTGGGGTCAGAAGTATTTGTTGACAACCCTTGGTTTGTGTGAAAACACCCTGATCTCTTCAGCTGTCTTTTGTAAGTTGATTTTGCCTGCTCCAAATTATTAGTATACATGCAGCAACAGGTGCATCTTATGGCACAGACATAAGTTGAGCATTTTGCCAGTATTTTTGTATTTTTATAGAAAAGTGAATTTTTTTAATTACTGGAATTTTTTCCTTATATTTTTTATTGTTGAGTGTAACATATATACATAGAAGTGATAATTTTCCGAGTGAAATTTAACAACTAGTTAGCAAATTTCAAAGAATGTTATGGGTTACAGTTCCACAGTTTCAGTTATTTCCTTATGGTGAAATATAACATACATATTTCTGGCCAACAGGTAGTCTGAGGCTAGGCAGTTATCCAAGATGATGTGGGCTAAGGAGTATATTTATTATGTCTATAGCCCTTAGTAGCACATAGAGGGACAGGAGTAGCACGTAGGACAGGGGCTCAACCAAAGGAACTGAGGGCAAACCTGTGGGCCTCTAGTTGTTGGAAGATGGTCCCCGCTGTGTGATATTAAAGATTCAAATGTTTAGTATGCCGGTAAGGGAGCGGCAGAATGCAAGGCAGCTTTACAATCCTGGGGGTGCAACCTACAGCAATAAGCATTGCATAAAGAAGAGTAGTCAGAGATGTTTTGTTTTTCATTTCCCAAGGCAGCATCTGGGGTTATCAGCTGGCTCAAGTGTAGGGGTGGCTCTAGTTCATCAGGGTGACAGGAGCAGTATGGGTGACCCTCACTGGAGGTCTTGAACAGTGCGGTCTTCACTGATGAATTAGTGGGCTGGGGTGATGTCCTCCGAGGTGCTGATCTCCCGTGGTCAGTCTGGGGTGGGTATCTGTTCTAGTTTGCTAGTGCTGCTGGAATGCAAAACACCAGAGATGGACTGGCTTTTATAAAAGGGGGTTTATTTGGTTATACAGTTACAGTCATAAGGCCATAAAGTGTCCAAGGTAACACATCAGCAATCGGGTACCTTCACTGGAGGATGGCCAATGGCGTCCGGGAAACCTCTGTTAGCTGGGAAGGCACGTGGCTGGCGTCTGCTCCAAAGTTCTGGTTTCAAAATGGCTTTCTCCCAGGATGTTCCTCTCTAGGCTGCAGCTCCTCAAAAATGTCACTCTTAGTTGCAGTTGGGCTATTTGTCCTCTCTTAGCTTCTCCGGAGCAAGAGTCTGCTTTCAACAGCCGTCTTCAAACTGTCTCTCATCTGCAGCTCCTGTGCTTTCTTCAAAGTGTCCCTCTTAGCTGTAGCTCCTCTTCAAAACATGACTCACAGCTGCACTGAGTTCCTTCTCTTTGAGTCAGCTCATTTATATGGCTCCACTGATCAAGTCCCACCCTGAATGGGCGGGGCCATGCCTCCATGGGAATATCTCATCAGAGTCATCACCCACAGCTGGGTGGGGCACATTCCAAGCAAATCTAATCAGCACAAAACGTCTGCCCCACAAGACTGCATCAAAGATAATGGCATTTGGGGGACACAATACATTCAAACTGGCACAGTATCCTTCCCCAGTAGCTATCCATAAATCATGGGGAATTTCATCTTGGCCTTTTAAATACCATTGGGCAGCTCTATAGGCAGTTGTCATCCCAGAGCTCCATGACTTTTAGAGGGTCATCTAAGACACACCTATAAAGGTTTTGACTGTGTCCCCACACAGCCCCCTGCACTTTCCTCCACAGGGAGACTGTTTTGTCCACACTTATATGCTAACCCTCTCTGCTTAATCTGAACTCTTGTCTAATAATAGTATGTCTGGTAAGCTGGGGTAGAGGACAATTAGCCATGCAGGTTTGACTCGATTACCCTTTGAGGTGCTGGTGCTGTATGAGAGTCTTACTTAGGTTATGCCTGGATTGATAATCATTATTGCCTTGGTGCCAAAGGGCCCATTTGATACATATACAGGCTTGAGAGCTTTGGGTCATCAGCTACGCCCAGTGGCATCTTGGACACAGGTGATTGAGGAGCAACAGCTAGCAATCTCCTGTGTCCCATCCCTGGGTACAATTTTAGGATTGTTTGAGCATCCCAGGGCCTGCATGGTGACATCTTGGGGGTCAGTAAATAAGCCTATGACCCATGCAGTCAGCAAAAATATTAAACCCAGAGGCAGGGTGAACACTGACATTGTACCAGTTGGCAAGAACCAGCTTCTGGGGCTGCTACTTGTATCATGACAGCCGGACCTGGTGTTGTTTCTCCCTTGCTGAGAGATTGCTTGGTGCTTTCTCTCAGCGCTTGCTCTATGCATGTTTGCCGACCCAGGTGTTGTGCTTTGTTTGCGGAATGGGCACTCAGGGCAGGATAAAAGGAGGTCATGTTTTTATTTGCCTGCCATCTACCAGCTGTAACTTATTATTATTATTATTCACATCTATAGGTGACTCAGACTGCTCCAGTGCTTATTTTGGGAGCAATAATCTCTACTTCTGTTGGCTCTGGCAGTATTTGGGAAGTGGTCCTATGTAATTAGTATGGCAATGGGAGAAATGCCTCCCCCTCACACCCATGGACTGTGACCCCATCTCTAGGATGCCAGTATTTAATTTTGGAGCATAAGTCACAGCCTTTAGTAACTATTTTGCTAGTGATGGGCCTAGAGGCAATCCCTTTTAATGGGCCCACTCCACCAGGGTGGAGGAGCCTCTGAGGCCTGAGATACTATGCCCCAGACCACCAGTTGGTAGGGGAAGTTTGCGAGGCCTGAGAGGGCAGTCTCTGAGGGATCTGTCGGACATGCAAGGTAAGAATGGATTTTAGGTATTTTATAGGTTGTGCCATTTAAGTGACTCTAGTGTAGTGAGTCAGGCATGGGTGGCAATGGGTGAGGTTGCAAGCTATTTCCAAATGTGGAACCCGCACTAGGGCCTTTATGAGAAAATTGTTTTGTTTCCATTGGCCTGAATCCCTTTCCAGGAAGCTTTGAGCTGCCATGTGCCCAATCTCTGAATTTTCACTGATTCTTAGGCATTGGCCAAGGGGCTGGCAGGTTGCTTATATAGAAGTGTGAGATATTGTGTTCTGTATAATATGAGACATTCTAATTCTAAATGCACTAGAGCAGAGATGGTGTCTTCAGGGGTGACAAAGTCCACAGTAGCATTTAAAGAAAGGTCAGAATCTAAAAACTGTAATGATTATAATAGCAACAACTAAAATATTTTGGACAGGTCCATGTGCTAAGCAGCACTCTAGATGCTTTGCGTATACTAACTTGTACAACAATCTTAACAGACCATTAGAGAAAGATACGTTCCCACCATTCTGAGTAGAGGAAACAACTGTCACAGATACTCTGAGAAACTTGCCTCAGGCCAAAGAGCTGATAAATGGCACTGTCAACGCCTGAACCCAAAGAATTGAATTGAATCTAAAGATTCAAACAGCTCAGTAACAGATACAGCATTAAAAGTGTGCTGGCAGTGAATTTCCTACTGGAAGAAACTAGAAAAAAGTTCAAGGCTAACAACATGGAGGATGAAGAACGTTATATATGTGCACACATGCAAACACGTAATGAATTACTATCCTTATACTATTAACCCATTAACATGATACTGTAGAAAAAATTGAAGGCCATGAAAAATATTTTGAGATGTATTTTCAACTGGAAACAAATATAAATTTATTTATGAAATGATGGTGTGTGTTTTTTTGCAGTTTTTGACAATTATTTTTATTTTTTTTTAACTTTATCAAAAAATTAAAAACAAACAATAAAAAGAACATTTCAAACAAAACCAAAACAAAGGAATAAGAAAAAACGAATAACCTAAAATAACTACATTGCTTCAACATGTTCCTACCATTTAGATATTTAGCCATTAACTCAAGCAAATGGAATTTATTCCACTAATAAAACAATGATTCAAGATTAGAAAATGTATTAATGGTGTACATTTATTTAGTATATTAACATGGAAAACAATATTTATTATAGCAGTAGATCCTGGAAGAAATCATTGCATCATTAAAAATCATGCTGAATAGGAAATTTTTAAAAACTATTAAGCAAGAAAATGTCACCAATCATCATTATCAGTAGTAAACACTGGAGGCATTTTCATTATAGGTGTGTAAATTGTTTTAAATTTGCAGAATAAAATATCACACAATATTCACTGAATAATTTTTTCTAAGATCACCTAACAATGTAGAAAGGCATTTGTATAAGGCTTATACCAAATTCTTGTCACTGAACTAACAACAGCTGCTCCTGATGGAGATGGTGAGTGATGGTGGAGGACATGGCAGCGAAGGGGGTGTTTTAATTCTTACTCTCTAAGCTGAATCTATTTAGAGTTTTACCACACACAAAAAAATATACATATCATGTGATGTTTAAAATAAAATAAATATAATATTTATCAATTGGAACAAGAATTTGGCTCCAGCCTCTCTGATGACAAAGATAGAACTCTTTGCTCCAATGTCTTCATTGCATTATAACCATTTTTACCTAAAACACCTGCAGCATGAGAATCCCTGTTGAACGGCACCGTCTCCTTGGGGTGGAAGTGCTGACAATGATTTAATGAACCTCCTACTGTTAGCCATTAGGTTGAATCCACACTTCGAAACCCCCTATCGTTTGATGTCTGTTTCTGAACTTTCCATTCCATTCGACATCAATAATTTGGAATCAGAAACATGCTGGTTCACTTGTTGAGCTTAGAAGGCATTATAAAATCGGGCAGAGCAGGTTTCTCTTAGCAGTCTTCTTTTCCAGAATTTTCCAGGTATTTGTGCATATTAATTCA
Source organism: Choloepus didactylus (assembly GCF_015220235.1). Classification (NCBI taxonomy): domain Eukaryota; kingdom Metazoa; phylum Chordata; class Mammalia; order Pilosa; family Megalonychidae; genus Choloepus; species Choloepus didactylus. Next base: position 5,384,796 of record NC_051333.1, on the reverse strand, counting down.
TCACTTCCATATGAAATTTCTTTAATCCTGGTCTACAGAGAGCTGACAGTGCATCCAGATGTGGTCCCTAAATAAGCCCTGCTGTCAACCTTCTCTGACACCTCGGGGTCCACTCCCATCTCCAGTCCATGGTAGTGGGAAGCTATTTCCATGACAACCCCCGAATGGAGCCTTTTCATAAGTTCATGTGATGGTCACAGTGAGACGGAATCTGTGTGGAGAGGAGGGGGACTGAGGGAAGGCCCTGGGTGAATGTGAGAAAACATGTTAGACAGGTTACTTCAGAGTCAGAAAAGATTGGCAAGTCCTAAAAATGGCATTTCAGGCAGGAGAGATACTAACAGAGAATGTGGCTTTTACCTGGGAAAGAGCCATTCCTGACACCTCTTTCTTTCCTCTTCCTCCTCTTAGCTTCTCAGGCAAGATTACTCTGCATGTGGAAAATATGCTACTTAATGCTTATATTCAACACACTTCCTGTGCCACAACCATACACATAGAAGGACTTCAACATGGGGAAAAGACAGCCACCTGCTCTCTACTACAACAGGATGGATTCAAAGAGAATAAACTTCTACCTGGAGACCAACGGTGAGTTTCCCACACTTTCTTCAGAAAGCCCTCCCCTTCAGGGCATAGATGTGAACGTGATACCAAACCCCATGAAGAGCAGAGCCCTCTGTACCCCTCCCTGGTTGAGGGGCTGGTCTCAGCCCTCAGAACTGGATGAGCCAGAGCCCAGGCGTCCAATGCAGGATACAGATTGGAATCACCTGCAGTGCTTTCAATCCTATTGAGTCTTGGCCCCACCTTGACTGTATGAATGGGAATCTCTGGGGATGGGGCATAAGAGCTGCATTTGCCAAATACCTCAGCAATCCAGTGTGAAATGAAGTTTGAGCATGACTCAGAGGAGGCGAGCCCAGCACACCTCCCACCTTGTGGCTCTGCTCTCCCCTGAGGTCTTGTGAACTGCATGTGGCCACTGAAAGAAGGAGCAGAGAGACAAATGCAGACATTAAGGGCTAGGGATGGGGGTGAGGGTGTGGCTGGAATGTTAAATGGGAGGGTCAGAGAAGGCTCCCCTGAGAAGGTGGAATCAGAACAAGGACTTGAGGAAGGAAGGGTGTTTGCCAGGTGCACCTCAGGGCTGGAGAGGTCCATTCAGAGGGACACCCATGTGAAGGTGCTGAGGCACCTGTGTCCCCAGCCCCAGGCAACACAGAGAGGCCTGTGTGGCTGGAGCAGAGTGAGTGAGAAGGAGTCAAGAAGGAGGTGAGGTCCAAAGGTATCAGGGGAGGCAGATCAGAAAGGGCCTTGGTCTGCAAACTTTTTTCTCCCACACACATATTCCCTCACCCAATTTAAGTAAACATAAGATGTTTTCTATATTTTATCCTAAGTTAAAACACTAACAAATAATGTAGTATCTTGGACATTTTTAAAACATGCCAGGACGTTCACCTAAGCCTCAGGAAATCTGGACTCACCCTTAACTGAGATGTGGAGGACTGCCAGGGGAACACTTTTAGGGGAGTTCAGGTCATTTTGGACGTTTGAAGGTGGAGATAGTGCTAGAGGACTCTGCAAGGATGTCGGGAAGCCAGCAGGAGCATGAGACTGGATGAAAGGGGAGAGGTCTGGGCTGGATACATTGAGATATTCAAATCAGTGAGATGATACAATACTTGTCCTTCCATGTCAGGCTCATTTCATTCAACCTGATGTCCTGAAGGTTCATCCACGTTGTCGCATGTATCAGGACTTCATTCCTTCCTACAGCCAAGCAATATTCAATTATATGTATATACCACATTTTATTTATCCATTCATCAGTCATCTCGTGATTTTGAAGGCTAGAATTACAAAATCAAGGTGTCAGTAAGGCCATGCTTGCTCCTGGAGTCAATAGTGTTCTCGTGCTGGCTTGCTGCAATCTTTGGGTTACTTGGTTTTCCTCACTGCCTCTATCACATGGTCTCTTCTTGAGGCTTTTCTCTGCCTTCTGGCATCTATGTTTTCTGGCTTCTCCTTTCTGCTCAATTACTACCTCCAAATTTCCTCTTTATAAGGCCTCCTGTAAGAAGACCCACCCTGATTCAGTTTAGCCGTAACTTAACTAATCACAGCATCTTCAAAGGGTCCCTATTACAAATGGGTTCACACCCACAGAAACGTGGACTAGGACTCAGAACATGTCTTTTGTTGGGTACATGATTCAATCTATCACAAATACTACATTGAGCCTGCCTTCATGACTTCCTTGCCAGCCAGAGGGAGCCCTCGTTTATTAACAGTGATTATGTTCATGGTACAGCTACACAACACCTCAGGACAGATGAGTCCCAAAGCGAACAAGAAGTTGGAGGTGGAATGAATGGGAACAGAGGAAAAAGAAGGCAGAGGGGAAAGAATGACCTGTTTGGTGGGAAGGACTGAGAATGTCCCACTCCTACGTGTTGGTGCATTTCCATGTTGGTGCGTGGAGCTTGTCTTTGAGCACAAAAATAGTTTCTGAAGGGTGTCACCACTCATTTGGGGAAAGTCAACTGTTGCTTGCCCTCTAGCCATGTTAGATGACATTATGCAGGAACATATACTTTGTCCAAGCAGTTTGTTTATTGGAGATGAGGGGACACCTTGTCACACACTTAGGGGAGCAGTAGTAGTTCTCCCCAGCAATAACCTCAGCTCACGAACTGCAGGTCAATCCTGCCCCTTGTGCTGAGGGCACTGCAGCACCCTGGAGGACACGTTTCTGACAAGTTCCAAAGGACAATCTTCCAGAATGTTCTGTCAGCCTAGCACTGGTCTGCCATTTAGTGAGTAACCACCTTGCCCTCTTCAGCAATGTCCGGATCTCAGCCCTGGAGTAGTACCTGCTTGTGGTATCCACTGTTTCTCTATACTGAAGAGTTCTTTTGACTTCTTGCTTATCAGTTCTCTTTATGCCAGTGGTGTTAATTACATTCACAGTGTTGTGCTGCCATCACCACCATCCATTACTAAAACTTTTACATCATCCCAAACAGAAATTCTGTACCAGTTAAGCATTAACTTCCCATTCCCCACACCCACCCCTACCCCTGGTAACCTGTATTCTAATTTCTGACTCTATGAATGTGCATATTCTAATTATTTCATATAAGTGAGATCATATAATATTTATCCTTTTGTCTGGCTTATTTCATTCAACATGATGTCTTCAAGGTACAACCATGCTGTCACATATATCAGAACATTCCTTTTTTATGGCTGAATAATATTCCATTGTATGTATGTGCCACCATTTTTTTTTTTTTTCTTTTTACCCATTCATCCATTGATGGACATTTGGGTTGCTTCCATCTTTTGGCAATTGTGAATAATGCTACTATGAACATCAGTGTGCCAGAATGCTTTTATAATTTCCATTTTATTAAATGTTGCATTGGAGAAGATTAAAGTTTGAGACTCCTTCAAAATTGGGGGCTTTATTAATTTGGAGATAATGGAAAATTATATGACTATGTAATAAATTAAATTAAAATTTCCCTGGAATTAGCTGAACAGAGAAGTGTGAGAAGAGTTTATTAACTATTATAGCCTCTGTGATTATTAATCAAGATCCTAAGAAGGAAAAATAATGGCTCTGTAGCAAGTGGCCCTGGATGGAGCAGGATATATATCAGACATTGTAGGACACTGAAGAGCAGTTTTGTATTTTTACTGTAAATCCTGAGAGGAAAGGTAAATCCTGAGAGGAAATATATGACTTTTTGGGTTGTGGAGTGGCATACTTAAAATACTTCCAGGTAAAAATGGGCAGACTCCTCCCAAATGCCTCTTTGTTGCTCAGATGTGGCCCTCTCTCTCTAGCTAAGCCAACTTGAAAAGTGAAATCACCACACTCCCCCCTACGTGGGATCAGACACCCAGGGGAGTGAATCTCCCTGGCAACGTGGAATATGACTCCTGGGGAGGAATCCAGACCTGGCATTGTGGGATGGAGAACATCTTCTTGACCAAAAGGGGGATGTGAAAGGAAATGAAATAAGCTTCAGTGGTAGAGAGATTCCAGAAGGAGCTGAGAGGTCACTCTGGTGGGCACTCTTACGCACAATTTAGACAACCCTTTTTAGGTTCTGATGAACTGGGGTAGCTGGTGGTAGATACCTGAAACTATCAAACTACAACCCAGAACCCATGAATCTCGAAGACAATTGTATAAAAATGTAGCTTATGAGGGGTGACAATGGGATTGGGAAAGCCATAAGGACCACGCTCCCCTTTGTCTATAGTTTATGGATGGATGAGTAGAAAAATAGGGGAAGGAAACAAATAAACAAACAAACAGACAAAGGTACCCAGTGTTTTTTTTTACTTTAATTGCTCTTTTTCACTTTAATTATTATTCTTGTTATTTTTGTGTGTGTGCTAATGAAGGTGTCAGGGATTGATTTAGGTGATGAATGTACAACTATGTAATGATACTGTGAACAATCGAATGTACGATTTGTTTTGTGTGACTGCGTGGTATGTGAATATATCTCAATAAAATGAAGATTAAAAAAAAAAAAAAATGGGCAGAATGACCTGGCTGGGGTGAAGTGTTCACAGGAAGCAGTTTAAGAGGTTTTAACAAGAATTCAAGTCAGAGCTGATGAATTTGAGAGGGAAAAGAGAGACCCAAAGAGGTGGTGACAGACCTTGGTTTACTCAGATGATATCTTATCTGGTATACATCCAAGAGGAACCACTTTAGTTGATTTGGAGAATTATCAAGCACATGTTATATGGGAGCAGAGTATTTGATGAAATAGGTGAGTTGGGGTCCCCCAAGTCAGGCAAGATGGGGCTAAGGAAAACTAGGGGGTTCAGATTTCAGGACACCATTGACCCCAGCTCTTTAATCTGAGTCTCCTTAAAGTAGGTTTGAGTGGAGTGGGCAGAGCTCAGGGGACCTGAACTCAGACTTGGGAATCAAAATGTGAGGTGGAGATGGGACAGGGCCTGTCCTCTCCTTACCCTAAATGAGCCTCAGGGTTGTTTCCGTTTCCTTGCCCAAGAGAAATTTATCCTCCAAAATTTAAATCCGTCGAAGTTCAAGCATTTAATTACCTTTATAAAAATTAATTTTCAATAAAATATTACGGGGGAAATCCCCAAACCCTAAAAGCTGGAGACACTGGTATTATTTCTACGAAAAACAGAATGGTGCCCTCTATTGAAAATTATCTTTTTGAAACTTCTGCAGCCTGTAGTTGTGATCTCATAGGGCCAAAATCCAGCTAGCACCACTTTCAGAATTTCCACAGGGAACAGAAACAGTGATATTAACTCACATTTAAGGGTGTAAATGATGCTTTTGAAGATCTGAAAATCTAGTTTTAATATTTAATTTTATTTTTCACATAAAAGAACAGAAAATCTCAAATGTCTCTGGAAATATTGCAAAATTAATTTTTCATTAGTTCAAAGCAAATTCAAATATCTCTAAAAGAGTACACCTTCTACAAACCTCATTATCTGCCTCTGTCACAGAACATTCAGAAATAGAAAACATAGATTAAAATATCGAATCTCTTTAATTTTCACATTAAAAATACTCTTCCAAATAACTGAGAATCAATATAAATTTGAAATTACTAAATAATGATGTAAGCAAAATTCGGGATGCCAACCAGTATGTCTCCAAAGTATCTGAATTCACCTCTAGAAGTGTAGACTAGAAAAACATGTTAAATGTAAAGAAATAAAAATGAATTTATATCTACACAAGCAGAACTATTTCTTCTTTTAAAGCAACTTCTCAGCCCTCCAGCCCAACAGCCCAGGTCTTGTCCCCATGAAGTTCCTGGAACTGAGGTGTGGGTTGCTCCGCCCGCCACACCCGGGAGAAATGGGGAATAGAAATGGAATTTAGATTCTGATGCGAGGCAAGAGTAAGTTGCATCTTCTGCACAGGCGGACCTAGTTCGCATCACCTACACAGACCACTGCAACTCCTGCTCAATTAGATGAGAAGTCGGGACCCTCGGGCGTTCCGGGATCAACCACAGCCGAGGCCCAGCGCCCCGACGTCCTCGCAAGACACACGCCTACACCCGCCCGCAAAGAGAGCGTGTTAAACCGTTTAAAACATCTCCGTTTCCAGGGCTTCTAATCTTTTCCCGTATATGTCTGAAACAGTTACTTGTTTGTCGGCGCTCCACCTAGAGCACGCCGAAGAGATTAAAAGGTGGAGTTCCAGTTCTTCTCCGCCATTGGACAGACAAGCCCCAAAACGCCGGGGCGCGCAGGCTAGGCGAGACCCCGCCCCGAACGCCCCGCCCCCAGAGCTGTAGCCCCGCCCGTTTGGGGACCTCCCTCACTCTGCGCACGCGTAAATGTCCGCAGACCCGGAAGCAGATCGAGCGGAGCGAGGGGTTACGTTCCGGTGTGAACGTGTCCGATTTTCCGACTCTAACCTGCGTTTCGCGGCCCCCGAGACCCCTGTCCTGCACGCCCAGGGTCCGGGGGTTGTCGACGTTAAGATCCCCACACCCGGTGAGTCCCGGCGCCGCTGTGAGAGGCTCCGAGTCCGGTCGCTCCGCTGCGGGGTCCCGGGCTCCGCGCTCGGATTTCCGGCCTTTAATGCCTTCGGGCGGTGTGGACACAGCCTGTCGCGTGGTTTTCCTGCTTAAACACTCCGCTGACTCGCTCCGACCCAGCCCCCTCCGGCCGTGTGCGCCGGGAGATGGGTTCACGCCCTTCGCAGCCCTCCTACCCCCGACCCCCACTCGGGTTTCGTCCCTCTCGGTCCCTCAAGAGGAGAGACGGCCGCGCCGCTCCCTCGGGAGCCCCAGGACGCCTCGTCCTCTCTGGCACTGGGATCCCACAGACTCCACGCTTCCTGAGACACCCCTTTCGTCGAGTCCTCTGGATTCAGGCCCCAGCCCGCCCTAGTCCTCCCTAGTGGCAGTCACCGCCTTGTGGAGGACCCTCACCCCGGTTCTGGGGGAGGTGTCCCGCACCTGTTCGGTGGCACTCCCTGTTTGTTCTGCGCAAGTCGTATCTTACGGTGTGTTTACATTCCCAATGCGCCCATGGCTAGTGCTCTTCTAGGGCAGGGGACATCTGTATTCCTTACCTCTCAACGTGCAGGGCCCGGGTGGACTCGGGGGCGCAGGGGAGGTTTGGTGGAGGGTGAAAGACCGACTGAGGGAGGAGGAGAAGGACTGTGAGTCTGGGGAATAATGGAAGAATGGGGTTGAATCAGGGCAATATAGAGGATAGAGTGGGTGGACTTGGAGAGAGAGAATTAAGAGTGAAAGAGTGAAGCAGAGGGAGGAAAGGAAAGAAGAGAAATCTAGAGAAAAAACAGTCCCTGAAATGATTTGTAAATCATTTTAAGTGTGTCTCAGTGTGGAAGTTTTCCGGGAGAGGGTGCCCAGTCCTCCAAAATGATGAAAACCACTGGGATCGAGGCAGAGTCTAAAAGTCAGAGATAGACCTTCCTCCCTCCCTCCCTCACCCCCTCATCCCTTTCCCCACCCCTGTAAGGAACTTCTCCACTGAGGGATCTGGGTAGCCAGGAGGCGTCTCCTCTTTCTGCTGAGTTTAGGCTCTTTTGCCGCGTGAGTGGGTCTGCCCAGCCTCAGGCTGCCATCCCAGGTGGTCACCTCACCGAGTTTCTGGTTGAACTTTACACTTGAAATGTGAACTAGTGTCACTCTGACCATCTCAGTCTTTCATCCATTCAGTACCTACGTAGCCTTTACTGTGTGGCAGTATTTTTGTCATAGCATTGGATTAAAAAAAAATGTGAAAAGGTAGAATATTCTCCTGGGCCTCTCAGGTTATTTTTAAACGATATATAGAGAAAAACTCTTTCAGTTACTAATAATCATATAAGCAAGAATGCCCCGAAATCAAAAGACTGACATAATCATTCTCTCACATGTCCCTGAGTTCCTTGCTTCTCCCTCACATCATCATCACATCTAGCTCTGCCTCTGTGTCTGTCCCCTTGTGGCTGATAAGAGCTGGAGGGAATCTTAAACCCAGATTGACGGGTGTCACTTTAGATACCAGTTCCTCTTGTATTCTCTAATTTGCGTGTTCCATACCTTTTCCTCTAGAGCTCCTTGAAGTCCAACTTCTCCTTCCCCATCTTGTCTCTCAGTCAGAGACCTTGCTTCTTACTCCAAGGAAGCAGTGGCAGAGGTCTTCCCCAACTGGGCCACCCACCTGCCCCACATCTGTGTGCTCGGCTTCGCTGTTGACCGGGAATGGTCTGGCCTTGCCCCTGTGATTGTGCACAATTCCCCAGCCTCCCTCATAGCCTCAGGAGAACACTGCATCCTTTTCCCACTGCATCTTCAGTGTTTACTTCTAGGGAATTGTTTCAGTAAGCATACACAGGTGGTTGTCTTATTCCATCTTAAAACAAAAAACCCAAAGCCTTTTATTCAATACATTCTCTTTTATTCACTACATTCTTACATCTTTAAAATAACAAAATAAGTCATCCATTAACTACATCTTCCCTTAAGTGCCCTTCTCTATTTTCCATTTTAGAACAAAATACACTAACAACTTGTTCATCTTCTCTGACTTCAATTCTTGCCTCCTGTCACTTGAACGCCATCCAGTCATGCTTTCACATCCACCATTTCATTGATACTTTCCTTGTCAGAGTCACTAGTGACCCGCCTTTTCTAAATCCAGTTGACTGATTCTCCCGCTTCATCCTTTATTATCAGCAGCATGTTGCACAGTTGATTTAGAACACCCTTCCTGGCTTTCAGGACATCAGGTTATTTTTAAATCTTTCTCTCTGTCTAGCCCAAAACCCTACTCTTGCAGCAGAATTTGTGGGTTTCATTAGGAGGGGAGGGCATTGTGGAGAAAGTACGGGACTCTCTGCTGGTCTCCATGAAGGAGAGTATTGTCCCTGAATCCCTCCTGTTGCAGTGGACAACAAAGGACTGTCTTTTCCCCATGTTGCGGTCCTTTCTATATGTGTGGTTGTGGCACTGGAATGGGGCACATTGAATCTAAGGGATTAAACAGCATATTTTCAACACCTAGGATTAACTTCTCAAGACTGATCTTGCCTGAGAAAGAAGCCTGGAGATCTTACCTGAGAAAGAAGTATCAGGAATGGCTCTTTCCCAGGTAAGAGTCGTATTCTTGGTTGGTTATTTTGTCTCTGCTTCCTGAAATGCTGCTTTTTGGACTTGTTAATCTTCTTGACTCTGAATGCCTTACACAGTTGTTCGCACTCACCCAGGTCCTTCCCTTGGTCTCCCTCCTCTCCATGCAGATTCCATCCCACTGTGACTCAGAAATGTGGAACTTAAGAGGCTCCATTCTGGGGTTGTCATGGAAAGGGCTTCCCACCCAGGCATGGACTAGAGACAGGAGTGAGTCCCATGGTGTTAGTGAAGGTGAACAGTAGAGATTCTTTAAGATTACACCTGCGGATGCACTGTCAGCTCTCCGAAGACCAGGATTAATGAAACTACATTTACTAAATTAATGTACGTGAGCTCTGGAAAATCCTGGAGAAGAAGAGTGATAAGGAGAAATCTGCTCTGCCTGATTTTATAATGTATTTGAAGCTAAACAAGTGAATCATTGTGTTTCTGGCTCCAAAATAGTAATGCTTTGGGATAGAGTAGAAAGTTCACAAACAGGCAGCAGTGATAGAGGATGTTTTATTCCATAATTAGTTTTAAAATGTGGAGCCCGCCTAATGTCTAAGAGTAAAAGGTTCTTAAAATCATTCTCAGCACATCCTTCCAAGGAAACTGTGGTACTCACATAGGGACTCACATGTAGCAGGTGCTTGAGGTAATGAAGCAAAGGATTTTATCTTTGTCATCGGAGACAGTGAGACCAAATCCTGACTCCACCATTGGTTTTTTACTAGGTCATATAGAATAATGTTGACAACCTAGTTTGAATTAAGTACAATTTATGTATGTTCATTGTACCAAAAATGCTGACATGAATATGCATATAAAATGATAGATCATGAAAATTCATCCAAGAAAATTTATCACTCAGAGACAACTACTTGTTATTGCAGTCAATTTAAGTGTGAGTGTGTATGTGTATATGCATGCACAGGAGTCCCTGGTGTGTACAAAAGACACATTGTTATTTCATCAGTGCATTTTATATTCATATTAACATTTGAAAATATGTCTTAGATGTTTTTCATGGGACTTAAAAGTTTTGTACACTATCACATTAGTGAGTTAATATTAGTAAAAATAGTAACTCGTGTTTATATGTGTGTGTGGACATACATAATGACCTTTTATCCAGTTCCCTGTTGTTAGCCTTGAACTTGGTTCTGGTTTTCTCAGTTAGGAAACCTTCTGCAAACATACTTTTAATGCTGCATGTGTCATGCAACTGTTTGATTCTTTAGCTTCAATTGTAAAGCCCGATTTCCCAGGCTCAGGTGCTGGCTCTGCCTTTTATTAGCTGTTTGACCTGAAGCAAGTTCCTTACATGCTTTGTGACACAGTTGTCTCCTCTCTAAGGTAGACTTTGATCATTCTCTAATAAACCTTTATGTCATTATCCAAGTTGACTCAAGAAGAGCATTTAGAATAATGCTTAGCTCATGATAAATGCTGAAAAACTGTTAGCCATTGCTGTTGCTGTCTCCTCAATAATTTTTAGATTCTGACCTTTCTAAACCACTGTGGACTTTGTCGTCCCTGAAGACTCCACTCCTGCTCTAGCTCATCTAGAAATTAACAATCACTTGGTGTGTATATTATATCTAGAACTTCATATAGAGGACCCTGTGTTGAAGACTTTTCATTTAGATTTGTTTATCCTCCACAAAAACTTGAAATACATAGTGATTTAGAGTATTTCATATCCTTTTATGAAACAAAATGTTTGTATGATGAAACAAAATTAGGGAAATATAACTTACTCAAAATTATCTTACATGAGTCTCTCAGAACACTCTCTTCAATCTAGTCTCTCCTTAGCATCTCTCTCCTCCTTTCCTTTTGTGGGAAACTTTCACCATAGCCCCTTGGTGAAATGTGTTTTTCATTTCAGGTACGGTTGACATTCCGGGATGTGGCCATAGTATTCTCTCAGGAGGAGTGGAAATGCCTGGACCCTGAGCAGAGGGCTTTGTACAGGGACGTGATGTTGGAGAACTACAGGAACCTGGTCTCCCTGGGTGAGGAAAACTTCCTTCTAGAAGTCAGTGTGTGCCTTTGGGTATCTTTGCATTTTCCCTTGTGAGCCACTTGGGATCCTCAGCCTTGCTTAACTGAGTTAAGTTGTGTTGATTTCAGAAATGAGAAACATCATACTATAGCATCTGGACTTTAACCACACACTTCACACTCAATTAGTGGTGGTTCTAAGGACTTGAATAAGCACAAAATCTTATGTCACTTTTTCTTAACAGCTTTATTGAGATATAATTCACATACTGTTCAGTTCACTCATTTAAAATGTAGAATTCAGTGGTTTTTCACAGATATTTACATCACCTCAAAAAGAAACCCTTTACTCCTAGCTATCGCCCTTGTATCCCCCCATCCCCTCCATCCTTAAGCAACCACTAACCTTCTTTTGGTGCCTATACGTTTCCCTATTCCCTACTTTTCTTGGGAGTGGACTAGATGTACTCTTGTGACTGGCTTCTTGCACTTAGCACCATGTTTTCAGTATTCACTCATGTTGTTGCATGTATCAGTACTTCATTCCTTTTTATGGCCAAATAGTATTCCATTATATTTCATTTTTTGTTTATGCATTTGTCACTTGATTGGCATCTGAGTGGTTTCCAACTGTTTAATTATAATAAATAATGCTGCTATAAACATTCATATTCAGTTTTTTACATGAACATATGTTTTCATTTCTCTTTGGTATATGTGTAGGAGTAGAATTGCTGGGTCATGTGGTAACTCTGTGTTTAATTGTTTGAGGAAATGCCAGACTTTATCAAAGTGCTGTGCCATTTTACATTCCCATCAGGAGTATGTGAGGGTTCCTGTCTTAGTTTCCCAGCTTCTAAAACAAATACCATACAGTGGGTTGGCTTAACAACAGAAATTTATAGGCTTGTGGTTTCAGAGGTTAGAAGTCTTGCTTCCTCCTGGTGTTTGTATCTTCTTTGGGGTTCCTTGGCTCTTCTGTCACATGGCAATGTCTTTTTTCTCCTCTAGGTTCTCTTGACTTCTTGTTTCTCCCCATGGCCTTTTCTCTTTATAAAGGACGCCAGTTATCATGATTAAAGCCCAGCCTATTTCCATTGGGCCACACCTTAACTGAAGTATCATTGTCAAGACATCTTATTTACAATGGGTCCACACCCATCAGAATGCTGACCAATGCCAAGAACATGCCCAGACTGGGTACACAATTCAGTCCGCCACAGTTCTAGTTTCTCCATATTCTCACCAACATTTACTTATTATTGCCTTTTTGATTCTAGCCATCCTAGTGGGTGTGAAGTGGTATCTTGTTGTGGTTTTGATTTGCATTTACCTGATGACTAATGATCATGAACATCTTTTCATATGTTTATTGACTATTTGTATATCCTCCTTGGAGAAGTATCCAGATCCTTTGCCCACTTTTTAACTGGATTATGTGTCTTTCTGTTATTCATTTGTAAGAGTTCTTTTTAGATTCTAGAAACAGGTCCCTCATCAGATATATGATTTACAGATTGTTCCAGTTTGCTAATGCTGCCGTGTTACAAAACACCAGAAATGGATTGGCTTTTATAAAGGGGGTTTATTTGGTTATAAAGTTACAATCTTAAAGCCGTTAAGTGTCCAAAGGCATCAACAATAGGGTACTTTCATTGAAGGAAGGCCAGTGGTGTCCAGGAAAACCTCTGTAACCTGGGAAGGCACATGGCTGGCATCTGCTGATCCTGGATTGGGTTCCAGCTCCTCTCTCAGTTCCTGTGCATTCTTAAAAATGTTGCTTTTGGGGCTTTTGTCCTTTCTTCGCTTCTCCAGAGCAAAAGTCTGCTTTCAACGGCCATCTTCAAACTGTCTCTCTAAGTTGCAGCAAACATGTGGGCCTGCGTGGCTCTCTTTAAAGTACTCCAGTAAATCAGTCCAGACCCACCCTGAATGGGCAGAGCCAAATCTCCATGGAAACATTAAATCAGAGTTATCACCTACAGTTGGGTGGGTCACATCTCCATGGAAAACTCAAACAAAGGATTCCAACCTAATCAGCACTAACACATCTGCCCCCACAAGATTGCATTAAAGAACATGGCTTTTTCTGGGGGGTGTAATATATACAAACCAGTACACAGATATTTTCTACTGTTCTGTGAGTGGTGTTTTTACTATCTTGCTGATACCCTTTGAAAAGCAAAAGTTTTTATTTATTTTAAACCAACACTCCATATCCACCAAACATACACACCCTCTCTGCCCTCATCCCCTGGTAACCTCTAATCTACTTTCTGACTCTGCAGATTTACTGTTTCTGGAAATCTCTCTTCTACGTGACAGGATACAATATTTGTCCTTAGGTGTCTTTCTTATTTAACTAAACATGTTTTCAAGGTTCTTCCACATTGCAGCACATCTCAGAAGTTCTTTCCTGTGACTGAATAATATTCCATTGTGTGTATTCCATTCATCTCTTGATGGACTTAAGTTCTTTCCACCTTTCATCTATTGTGAATAATGCTGCTATAAACATTGGGGTACCCATATCTGTTTGAGACCCTGTTTCCACTTTCTTTGGTTATGTATCTAGAAGTGGAATTGCTAGGTCATAATGGTAATTCTATCTTTACTTTTTGAGGAACTACCATATTGCTTTCCACAATGGCTGCACCATTTTACATTCCCAAAAACAATATAGTAGAGTTCCAGTTTCTCTGTATCCTCTCTAACACTTATTTTCTGTTTTTTAAATAACATCCATTTTGTAGGTTTGAAGTGGTATCTCATTGTAAATCTGGTTTGTGAGCGATAGTTTTAAATGTTGATGAAGTCATATGTATCTGTATTTTCTTCTATTGTTTGTGCAATTGGTGCCATATCCAAGAATCCATTGTCAAACACAAGGTTACTAAGATTTACTCCTGTTCTTCTAAGAAGTTTATAGTTTTAGCTCTTATATTTAGGTCCTTTTTCCAGTTTGAGTTAAATTTTGTATATGGAGTGAGGATTGTGCTCAGCTTCAGTCTTTTGCATATGGATATTCAGGTGTCCCAGTACCACTTGAAGAAACTATTCTTCACCCATTGAATGATCTTGGAACCTTGTCAAAATGAATAGACCATAGGTGTATGGGTTTATTTTTGTACTCTCAGTTCTATTCCATTGATCTCTGTGTCTATCCTTATGCCAGTACCAATCACAGTTTTGATTACTGTGGCTTTGTCATAAGTTTTGAAATCAGGAATTTTTTTTTTTTTAAGTCAGGGAATTTAAGTCCTCCAACTTTGTTTTTCCTTTTTTGAAATTGTTTTGGCTATGTAAGGTGCCTTGCAATTCCACATGAATTTTAGGACCAACCTTTTTCCATTTCCTCAAAAAGGTCCATTGAGATTTGGTAGAGATTGCACTGAATCTGTAGATCCGTTTGGGGAATATTGCCATCTTTACAGTAATCCTTCAACCTGTGAACATAAGCTGTCTTTCCATTCATTTAGGTCTTCTTTAATTTTTTTCCAAAAATGTTTTGTAGTCTTAGTATATGTCTTTAACCTCCTTGGTTAAATTAATTCCGCAATATTTTACTCTTTGATTGCTATTATAAATGGAATTGTTTTCTTAATATCCTTTTCAGTTTGCTCATTGTCAGCATATAAAATCAAAACTGTTTTGTGCATTTTTTTGTTTGCTAAATTCATTCATTATGTGTCTGTTAGTACTCTTGATAGTGGTCTCCTACGATATGTTCTTTTCTTCATTCTTTTTTCTTTCCGATCATCAGATTGAGTAACTTCAATTCACTTATCATGAAGTTTACCGATTATTTCTTCTTCCTTTTCAGACTTCCTGTTGAAACTCTCTATTGAATTTTTCATTTCAGCTATTGTAGTTTTTCAGCTGCCAAATTTCAGTTGATTCTATTTTGTAATTTCTTTCTCTTTATTTATATTCTTTATTTGGAGAGGTATTGTTTTCATTTTTCATTTTTTCTTTTTTTTGCATTTTTTAATTGTGAAATGTAACATACATACAAAAAAGTGATAACTTTCAAAGTACAATTTAACAAGCAGTTATGTAGCAAATTTCAAAGAATGTTATGGATTGCAGTTCTACAGTTTCAGTTATTTCCTTATTGTGAAATATAACATATATACAGAAAGGTGATAACTTTCAAAGTACAATTTAATGAGTAGCTATAGAGCAAATTTCAAAGAATGTTATGGGTTACTGCGGTCGCAGTTGATTCGTCTGGGGGAGGGTGGTGGCCGGTTGCTAAATCCTAGGCTCTCAGGATTGCTCCGAGGGTACCGGCGGCGGGGGCTCTTTCCCGGAGGCGAGGGCGAGGCGGGGGACTTGGCCAGGTCCCCGGCGGGAGGCGTGCAAGTATGGAGGGCGGCGAGAAAGGAACAGGCGGGACACGGTTTCTTTTAAGGATGATGAAAAACCAAGAGAGAGAGAGGTTTATTAGGGGAGAGTACAAGTTTATATCGGGCGGTTTAGAGGGCGGGGTAGCTGTAAGGGTTAAAGGCTTGGATTGGTTCTGAGAGGGCGCGGAAGCTGTTTGTCGCGGGCAGGAGTTGCTCTGGCAACGGTGCATGCGCACTGGCGGTGGGGGAGTTGCTCTGGCAACGGGGAGTGGGTGGGCAAGGTAAAGGGGGCGGTTTTCTCCGGCAAGCCCTCCCCAATGGTTTTTACTTTGGGGTGAGGAAATGGGGCCTGCATTCGGCTCCACTTTCTCAGGCCCGGGGGGCCGTGGAGGGCGCAACCACCCGTGCCCCACTACCTTTCCTAGGGGCTGATCAGTTCCCCTGGCCCAGGCCCGCCAAGTCAGAACTTGATAACAGTGTCCCGCAGGTTACAAGTTCCACGATTTCAGTTATTTCCTTCTAGCTATTCTAATACCCTAGCATCTAAAAAATATATATTCATATAAAGATTCAATATTCATAATCCTTTGTTAAATCCTATCTTGTCTTTGCTACACCTTCTCATGTTTAATCACTTTCTTGATCTTCAGGGGTGTCTAGGCAGTGACCACTCTAACTTGTTCATATTGAGAAGGGGTGTCAGCATTATGGGGAAAGGGGTTGCATCTGGTTGATGTTCTTGAAGAGGCTTTTGCCTCTGGGTTTGGGGACTTATCTGGCATAGGAACACTCTGGAGGATTTACGTTTCTGAAAAATAAACTTAGTGAGTGAAACTTTCATAGAGTCTCATATAGGGACCTAGGTATTTCGGGAATACTGTAGATTAGGGCTTGACATAATGTGGCTGCATTGTTTTCTGTAGCTCTTTGTATATGGTTTTGTTTAGCTCTTTTTGCATATTTAAGTGGTAGATTTAAAGTCTTGGTCATGTGAAGTCCAATATTTTTGCGTCCTCAGGAACAATTTCTATTGATTTCTTTTTTTCCTGTGTTTGGGTCATACTTTCTTGTTGCTTTGTAGCCTTGTTATTTTTTTTTAAAACTGGACATTTATGGAAATCAGATTTTCCCCCTTACAGAGTTTGTTGTTGTTTCTTGTTGTAACTTTAGTGACTTTTCTGAACTAATTTTGTAAGGTCTGTATTCTTTGCCACATGTGGCTGTTGAAGTATCTGATTAGCTCAGTTGTCAGCTAATTTGAGAAGAGATTTCCTTTAACACATGGAACAATAACAGAAAAGTCTCCCACTCTTGGCAGACGGGCTCTTTGAGTTGGAGAATGCCTTTAACATTCAGATGTGCAGTTTAAAACTATGGTTTAGTCTTCACTTCCTCCTTGTGCAGAGCTTGAAAGTCAGCCAGAAGGGAAATTTTGGGCCTGTTCTCGTGTTTTCTCAGTACGTACCTAAGCCTGGACGCACACATGACCCTCTAGATTTCCCAGGAATATGGAGGAGCCTTTCAAAGCCCTTATTCCGCAAAGCATCTAACTCCCCAGCCTTTCTTCCCAGCCTTTTCAGTTTGTCTGTTCTGTATGTCTGTAATCCCTTGCTCCTGACGTCACATACATTTGCCTTTAAATTTAAGCGTTGGGCAGTCTCCCTGCTTCCCCCTCCCTACCCCCCAGTAATGTCTTTCCTGTGGGAGAGTTCTGAGTTAGGCAAAATAAAGGAAAGTTCTTTGAGCTATGCCTTCAGGGAGCCATCAGCCATCCAGCAGGTAAAAAAAAAAAAAAAAAATCAGCAATTCTTTGAGAGTAAGAATAAGGTCCGTCTGTTTCCTCTGGTACCAGGCATTTTTACCAGGAATGTGGGCTGCTGTCTTCAAGGCTACTGCCTATGAGGGGAGCATTGCATAGGGCCAGGGCAAATTAAAACACTATAAAGCATTCCTACTTAGAACACTTCTGATTAAGTGTTCATTTGATTGCTCTATACTTCTAACTAGTTTCCCAAGTTGTGATAAATTTGATTCTGCTAGTTTCTGCCAGTTTATTTGCTGTTTTTGTGGTGGGATACACTTTTAAAGAGTTCCCTACTCTGCCATTTTCTTTGGCATCATTCTTCCCCAATTCTTAATCTTTATCATACTTTGTATTTTTCTCAACATATTTTCCAGTTCTCATATTTTGTGGTCCTTCTGGAATATAAGTCCTTTCTTTTGTTTTTTTTTTTTGTTTGTTTGTTTTTTTTTTAATCATCATTTTATTGAGATATATTCACATACCACGCAGTCATACAAAACAAATTGTACTTTCGATTGTTTACAGTACCATTACATAGTTGCACATTCATCACCTAAATCAATCCCTGACACCTTCATTAGCACACACACAAAAATAACAAGAATAATAATTAGAGTGAAAGAGAGCAATTGAAGTAAAAAAGAACACTGGGTACCTTTGTCTGTTTGTTTCCTTCCCCTACTTTTCTACACATCCATCCATAAACTAGACAAAGTGGAGTTTGGTCCTTATGGCTTTCCCAATCCCATTGTCACCCCTCATAAGCTACATTTTTATACAACTGTCTTCGAGATTCATGGGTTCTGGGTTGTAGTTTGATCGTTTCAGGTATCCACCACCAGCTACCCCAATTCTTTAGAACCTAAAAAGGGTTGTCTAAAGTGTGCGTAAGAGTGCCCACCAGAGTGATCTCTCGGCTCGTTTTGGAATCTCTCTGCCACTGAAGCTTATTTCATTTCCTTTCACATCCCCCTTTTGGTCAAGAAGATGTTCTCCGTCCCACGATGCCGGGTCTACATTCCTCCCCGGGAGTCATATTCCACGTTGCCAGGGAGATTCACTCCCCTGGGTGTCTGATCCCACGTAGGGGGGAGGGCAGTGATTTCACCTTTCAAGTTGGCTTAGCCAGAGAGAGAGGGCCACATCTGAGCAACAAAGAGGCATTCAGGAGGAGACTCTTAGGCACAAATATAGGGAGGCCTAGCCTCTCCTTTGCAGCAACCGTCTTCCCAAGGGTAAAACTTATGGTAGAGGGCTCAACCCATCCAACCACCAGTCCCCTATGTCTGTGGTCATGTTAGCAACCATCGAGGTGGGGTAGGCGAATACCCCTGCATTCTCCACAGGCTCCTCAAGGGGGCACTACATCTTTTTTTTTTTCCTTGTTTTTCTTTTTTTTTTCTTTTTTTTAACTTTCCC
This sequence comes from Choloepus didactylus, assembly GCF_015220235.1. Classification (NCBI taxonomy): domain Eukaryota; kingdom Metazoa; phylum Chordata; class Mammalia; order Pilosa; family Megalonychidae; genus Choloepus; species Choloepus didactylus. The sequence goes on along the minus strand of NC_051333.1, from coordinate 5,366,053 downwards.
TTATTTTTTAAATCAACTGTATGAAAAAAAAAGTTGAAAACAAACATAGAATAAAAGAACATTTCAAAGAGACCATAACAAGGGAGTAAGAAAAAGACAACTAACTTAAGATAACTGCTTAACTTCCAACATGTTCCTACTTTACCCCAAGAAAGTTACATAATATAGCAACATTTCTGTGAACTTGTTCCTACTATATCCATCAGAAATTAACAGACCATAGTCATTTCTGGGCATCCCCAGAACGTTAAATAGCTTATCTGTTCTTTTTGGATTATTGTTCCCCCTTCCTTAATTGCTCTCTATTGCTAGTTCCCCTACATTCTACATTATAAACCATTTGTTTTCCATTTTTCAAAGTTCACATTAGTGGTAGCATATAATATTTCTCTTTTTGTGCCTGGCTTATTTCGCTCAGCATTATGTCTTCAAGGTTCATCCATGTTGTCATATGTTTCACGAGATCGTTCCTTCTTACTGCCGCGTAGTATTCCATCGTGTATATATACCACATTTTATTTATCCACTCATCTGTTGAAGGACATTTGGGTTGTTTCCATCTCTTGGCAATTGTGAATAATGCTGCTATGAACATTGGCGTGCAGATATCTGTTCGTGTCACTGCTTTCCGATCTTCCGGGTATATACCGAGAAGTGCAATCGCTGGATCGAATGGTAGCTCTATATCTAGTTTTCTAAGGAACTGCCAGACTGACTTCCAGAGTGGCTGAACGATTATACAGTCCCACCAACAATGAATAAGAGTTCCAATTTCTCCATATCCCCTCCAGCATTTGTAGTTTCCTGTTTGTTTAATGGCAGCCATTCTAACCGGTGTTAGATGGTATCTCCTTGTGGTCTTAATTTGCATCTCTCTAATAGCTAGTGAAGCTGAACATTTTTTCATGTGTTTCTTGGCCATTTGTATTTCCTCTTCAGAGAACTGTCTTTTCATATCTTTTGCCCATTTTATAATTGGGCTGTCTGTACTATTGTCATTGAGTTGTAGGATTTCTTTGTATATGCAAGATATCAGTCTTTTGTCAGATACATGGTTTCCAAAAATTTTTTCCCATTGAGTTGGCTGCCTCTTTACCTTTTTGAGAAATTCCTTTGAGGTGCAGAAACTTCTAAGCTTGAGGAGTTCCCATTTATCTATTTTCTCTTTTGTTGCTTGTGCTTTGGGTGTAAAGTCTAGGAAGTGGCCTCCTAATACAAGGTCTTGGAGATGTTTTCCTACATTATCTTCTAGGAGTTTTATGGTACTTTCTTTTATATTGAGATCTTTGGTCCATTTTGAGTTAATTTTTGTGTAGGGGGTGAGGTAGGGGTCCTCTTTCATTCTTTTGGATATGGATATCCAACTCTCGCAGCCCCATTTGTTGAAAAGACCATTATGGCTCAGTTCGGTGACTTTGGGGGCCTTATCAAAGATCAGTCGGCCATAGATCTGAGGGTCTATCTCTGAATTCTCAATTCGATTCCATTGATCTATAGGTCTATCTTTGTGCCAGTACCATGCTGTTTTGGCAACTGTGGCTTTATAATAAGCTTCAAAGTCAGGGAGTGTAAGTCCTCCCACTTGGTTTTTCTTTTTTAGAGTGTCTTTAGCAATTCGAGGCATCTTCCCTTTCCAAATAAATTTGATAACTAGCTTTTCCAAGTCTGCAAAGTAGGTTGTTGGAATTTTGATTGGGATTGCATTGAATCTGTAGATGAGTTTGGGTAGAATTGACATCTTAATGACATTTAGCCTTCCTATCCATGAACATGGAATATTTTTCCATCTTTTAAGGTCCCCTTCTATTTCTTTTAGTAGAGTTATGTAGTTTTCTTTGTATAGGTCTTTTACATCTTTGGTTAAGTTTATTCCTAGGTACTTGATTTTTTTAGTTGCTATTGAAAATGGTATCTTTTTCTTGAGTGTCTCTTCAGTTTGTTCATTTCTAGCATATAGAAACATTACTGACTTATGTGCATTAATCTTGTATCCCGCTACTTTGCTAAATTTGTTTATTAGCTCTAGTAGGTGTATCGTTGATTTCTCAGGGTTTTCTAGATATAAGATCATATCATCTGCAAACAATGACAGTTTTACTTCTTCTTTTCCAATTTGGATGCCTTTTATTTCTTTGTCTTGCCGGATTGCCCTGGCTAGCACTTCCAGCACAATGTTGAATAACAGTGGTGACAGCGGGCATCCTTGTCTTGTTCCTGATCTTAGAGGGAAGGCTTTCAGTCTCTCACCATTGAGTACTATGCTGGCTGTGGGTTTTTCATATATGCTCTTTATCATGTTGAGGAAGTTTCCTTCAATTCCTACCTTTTGAAGTGTTTTTATCAAAAAGGGATGTTGGATTTTGTCAAATGCTTTTTCAGCATCTATTGAGATGATCAATTGATTTTTCCCTTTCGAGTTTTTAATGTGTTGTAATACATTGATTGTTTTTCTTATGTTGAACCATCCTTGCATGCCTGGAATGAACCCCACTTGGTCATGGTGTATGATTTTTTTAATGTGTCTTTGGATTCGATTTGCAAGTATTTTGTTGAGGATTTTTGCATCTATATTCATTAGGGAGATTGGCCGGTAGTTTTCCTTTTTTGTAGCATCTTTGCCTGGTTTTGGTATTAGATTGATGTTAGCTTCATAAAATGAGTTAGGTAGTCTTCCATTTTTTTCAATGTTTTGAAAGAGTTTGAGTAAGATTGGTGTCAGTTCTTTCTGGAAAGTTTGGTAGAATTCCCCTGTGAAGCCATCTGGCCCTGGGCATTTATTTGTGGGAAGATTTTTGATGACTGATTGGATCTCTTTGCTTGTGATGGGTTGGTTGAGGTCTTCTATTTCTTCTCTGGTCAGTCTAGGTTGTTCATATGTTTCCAGGAAATTGTCCATTTCTTCTACGTTATCCAGTTTGTTGCCATACAGTTGTTCATAATATCCTCTTATAATTTTTTTAATTTCTTCAGGATCTGCAGTTATGTCACCTTTTTCATTCATTATTTTGTTTATATGGGTCTTCTCTCTTTTTGATTTTGTCAGTCTAGCTAGGGGCTTGTCAATCTTGTTGATCTTCTCAAAGAACCAACTTTTGGTGATATTTATCCTCTCTATTGTTTTTTTGTTCTCTATGTCATTTATTTCTGCTTTAATCCTTGTTATTTCTTTTCTTCTACTTGGTTTAGGATTGGTTTGCTGTTCATTTTCTAGCTTCTTCAGTTGATCCATTAGTTCTTTGATTTTGGCTCTTTCTTCCTTTTTAATATATGCGTTTAGTGCTATAAATTTCCCCCTTAGCACTGCTTTTGCTGCATCCCATAGGTTTTGGTATGTTGTGTTCTCATTTTCATTCGTCTCTATATATTTAGCAATTTCTCTTGCTATTTCTTCTTTAACCCACTGATTGTTTAGGAGTGTATTGTTTAACCTCCAGGTATTTGTGAATTTTCTAAGTCTCTGATGGTTATTGACTTCTAATTGTATTCCATTGTGGTCAGAGAATGTGCTTTGAATAATTTCAATCTTTTTAAATTTATTGAGGCTTGTTTTATGTCCCAGCATATGATCTATTCTGGAGAAAGTTCCGTGAGCACTAGAAAAGTATGTGTATCCTGGTGATTTGGGATGTAATGTCCTGTAGATGTCTGTTAAATCTAATTCATTTATCAGATTGTTTAGGTTTTCAATTTCCTTATTGGTCTTCTGTCTGGTTGATCTATCTATAGGAGAGAGTGATGTGTTGAAGTCTCCCACAATTATTGTGGAAACATCAATTGCTTCCTTTAGTTTTGCCAGTGTTTCTCTCATGTATTTTGTGGCACCTTGGTTGGGTGCATAGACATTTACGATTGTTATTTCTTCTTGCTGAATTGCCCCTTTTATTAGTATGTAGTGGCCTTCTTTGTCTCTCAAAACATCCCTGCATTTGAAGTCTATTTTATCTGAGATTAATATTGCTACACCTGCTTTCTTTTGGCTGTAGCTTGCATGAAATATTTTTTTCCATCCTTTCACTTTCAGTTTCTTTGTGTCCCTATGTCTAAGATGAGTCTCTTGTATGCAACATATTGATGGTTCATTTTTTTTGATCCATTCTGCGAATCTGTATCTTTTAATTGGGGAGTTTAATCTATTTACATTCAATGTTAAAACCGTGAAGGCATTTCTTGAATCAGCCATCTTATCCTTTGGTTTATGTTTGCCATATTTTTCCCTCTCTCTATTAATATCCTTTATTGTACCCATACCGAATCTCTTTAGTACTGAACCTTTCTCCAAGTCTCTCTGTCCTGTCTTTGTTTCTCTGTCTGTAGGGCTCCCTTTAGTATCTCCAGTAGGGCAGGTCTCTTGTTAGCAAATTCTCTCAGCATTTGTTTGTCTGTGAAAAATTTAAGCTCTCCCTCAAATTTGAAGGAGAGCTTTGCTGGATAAAGTATTCTTGGCTGGAAATTTTTCTCACTCAGAATTTTAAATATATCATGCCACTGCCTTCTCGCCTCCATGGTGGCTGCTGAGTAGTCACTACTTAGACTTATGCTGTTTCCTTTGTATGTGGTGAATTGCTTTTCTCTTGCTGCTTTCAGAACTTGCTCCTTCTCTTCTGTGTTTGACAGTGTGATCAGTATATGTCTCGGAGTGGGTTTATTTGGATTTATTCTATTTGGAGTTCGCTGAGCATTTATGATTTGTGTATTTATGTTGTTTAGAAGATTTGGGAAGTTTTCCCCAACAATTTCTTTGAATACTCTTCCTAGACCTTTACCCTTTTCTTCCCCTTCTGGGACACCAATGAGTCTTATATTTGGACGTTTCATATTATCTATCATATCCCTGAGGTCCATTTCGATTTTTTCAATTTTTTTCCCCATTCTTTCTTTTATGCTTTCATTTTCCATTCTGTCATCTTCCAGGTCACTGATTTGTTGTTCAGCTTCCTCTAGTCTTATACTATGAGTGTCCAGAATCTTTTTAATTTGGTCAACAGTTTCTTTAATTTCCATAAGATCATCCATTTTTTTATTTAGTCTTGCAATGTCTTCTTTATGCCCTTCTAGAGTCTTCTTGATTTCCTTCATATCCCGTACTGTGGTCTCATTGTTCATCTTTAGTTCTTTGAGTAGCTGCTCTAGGTGCTGTGTCTCTTCTGGTCTTTTGATTTGGGTGCTTGGACTTGGGTTATCCATATCGTCTCGTTTTTTCATATGCTTTATAATTTTCTGTTGTTTTTGGCCTCGTGGCATTTGCTGAACTTGATAGGGTTCTTTTAGGGTTTGTAGACCTATTGAAGTCCTTATCTCTAATTTATCAGATCTACAGCTTCGTGGAGTACACTTTCTCTAACTAACCAGCAGGTGGCGTCCACGAGCCACCTGTTCTCCACGAGCCAGTTCTCCCCTGCTTAGCCTTTTTGGTGAGTGGGGGAGTGAGTCTTGTGGGGCCCAATTGGTGTACCAAGCTTGTGTGTGTAGTTGGTGTTGCCTGCCCTGTATGTGGGGCGTGTTTCTGGGCAGTCGGGGAGGGGGGGTGGCCCTAACAATCAAATCTCCCTGATGATCCTAGAGTTTTAAAGCTGCTGCAATAGTCTAATCCTTCAGTTCAGTCCTGCCACAGTTTGTCTCTGCCACTGACCCACAAGTCTTTGGTATTGGCGTATGGCTCCTGAGACTTGCAAGTGGGCTCCTCTTCCAGGCTGTGCACCCCGGGTCCTCTGTTGAGGGATGACTGTGCTATGTCACAGGTGAGTGCCGTCCCCCCAGGGCAGTTCTGGGCTGCTGGGCTGTGTAGGGAGGCTCCCAGTCTGCTCAAATGATGGCTGAATGGGGCTTTGTTAATTCACACTGCTCCACCTTCCCAGCTCTGGGACAATCAGCTGAGGTTGCAGGGAAGGCTAATGTCCACGCCCAGTTTTGTGGTGTGTGCCTGTTATTTGAAGCACTTCCGTCACACTGGGTTGTCTGGGGCAGCTCTGGGCTATGGGGCTGGCGATGGGCAGGAGTGTTTCCTGTCCACCAGGATGGTGGCTGTGAGCGTACACCCCCCTTTTCTTGGGAAGTTGTGGTGTTTAGTGAATTTTCTCAGCCAGTGGATTATTGCCTTTTGTCTCAGAGCTCTCTTAGTTCTGCTCTTGACTTGATGTGCCCAAATTGCAATTCTTTGAAGCTTTCTATATTGGGCTTCTTAGAGTAATTGTTTAGAAAAAGAAAAAAGGATAAAAAAAAAAAAAAAAAAGGGCCCTCCTCAGAGATCTAATGGGTTATTGAAATGCTAATAGACAAAGCAACCAGGGCCATTAAGGAAAGGTCCACAGGGCAGAGAGATCAGCTTTTCTTCGGGATTTGCATATGCGCCTCAAGGCCTGAGCTCCGCCCTTCCCCTTTCTGTGTTCACCAGAACTCCAAAAATCCTCTGCTTTTATTTTGGAGTTTTTCTTGTTATTTTTTTTTTTCTATGCCTGTCTCCTCTCTGCTGGGCTGGCAGCTCTCAGATTCTCTGGTGTCTGGTCTCAGTCTATCTATGGTTGGAGTCTGGATCAGTAGAATGAGTTTCCGATAAGAGCAACCACTGCAGTTCTCCCTTCTCCTTCCCGGAGCTGACAGCCCCTCCTCCCACGGGACCAAGCCTGGCAGGGAGGGGCGCGGGTCCCCTGGCCGCAAAAACTTACAGATTTCGCTGATCTCAGCAGTTCGACATTTTCGCTCATTTTCATGAGCAGTTCGACATTTTCATACTTGTATGAAGTATGCCCAAAGACAGATTGCTCTGTGGTGTCCAGTCCATGCAGTTCCTGGCTTTTTACCTACTTTCCTGGAGGAGTAACTAAAACTTACAGCTCACCAGTCCTCCATCTTGCCCCGCCTCCCTTTTTTGTTTTTTAAGAGGCATACCTTAGAGTTTCACACACTTTAATTTAGTTTAATTGTGGATACTTATGATTTATTGTATTTAGTATGGGTTATTGAAATTTTTTATTTATTTTTATGAAGACTTACAGAAGTGGATTTTCAGTATCTGTTGTGGAATGTATATATATATATATATATTGTGGAATATATGTAAGGCTCTAAATGTTCATGATGCAAATGCTTATACTGCATGGATAAAGTTAGTTTTTTAACAGCTATTCAAAAGAATATTTTGTTATTCTTCCAATGGTTTTTATTAAATTCTTCCTCATTTGCCTGTTACCATTTTAGTTTTGCAGTTCTAAATTGCTGCTTATGTTATTCATTAGATAAGTTTTTGTGTACTATTTTCCATTACATTACATAATGCTATGCTTCTGCATTTATTTGTATACAGTAATTATGCAGTAAATATGCAATAATGTAATATCTATTTCTCTCCAAATATCAAACATCCATATGTCTACCACCATTTGGTGTGTGCTTTTAGATGGCAGTGGAAGAATATTCCTATTTTCAGGGCATATGTAAGTTTACATAGTATGAGTTGTTTGGTCATAGGGTGTTTGAAACTGGGCTTCCCTTAAAATAATTTGAATTACGTGTAATTACCCTTTACTAAAGAGTCCTGGTCTCTCTGTGTTCTTAAACATTTGAAGACCGTGATTGAGAAGTTTCTTAATTCTGATCATTATGAGTATTACTTTTGGTATAGTATTATGTTTTCCAATATAAAATATTCATATTCCAACAGTAATAGGAAACCTGTGATCTTTTATATTTTTCAGATATCTCTCCTAAATGTACTTTCAAGGAATTATTACCAAAAGAAGATATTAATAAGGGAGAATTATGCCAGTCGGTGGTACTGGAAAGACATGAAAGCCATGGTATCAAGGATTTTGACTTCAGGGAAGTCCAGAAACATATACATGAATTTGAGAATCAATCGGGGTATGACAAAAGAAATTGCAAAATAGTGCCTATGACCCATAACAGAACTCTCACTTGTAGAAAAGATCAACAACGTATCAAATCCTGTAATAATTTCCCCCTAAAGCAGAGTGTTTTTGTTAGAAAAAGTGCATATCGATATTTCAAACATGAGAAGCCATTTTTAAGGAATTCATTGAAGCTAAGAAACGGCATAGGCTATGCAGGAAACAAGTATGTCAGATGTTTTGGAAATAGGCTTGGATTTCAGTCACATCTGGCTGAATTGCAGAGATTTCAAATTGAGAAAATTTATGAATGTAATCAAGTTGAGAAGTCTATCAGAAGTTGTTTGTCAGTCTCACCGCTTCAAAGATTTCTTCCTAATGTCAAAACCAACATTTGCAGTAAATATGGGAAGGTGTTCATGCCACGTTCATTGCTTGCACAACAGAAAACACACATTAGAGTAAAACCTTACAAATACAATGACTGTGGGAAGGCTTTTAGCCAGTACTCAATCCTCACTAATCATCAGAGAATTCATTCTGATCAGAGACCTTACAAATGCAATGAGTGTGGCAAAGCCTTTAACCAGTTCTCAAACCTCACGAGACATCAAAGAATCCATACTGGAGAGAAGCCATATAAATGTAATGTATGTGGCAAGGCCTTTAGTCAAAATTCAAACCTTGCAAGTCATTGGAGAATTCATACTGGAGAGAAACCACACAAATGTAATGAATGTGGTAAGGCTTTTATCAAATGCTCAGATCTTTGGCGTCATGAGAGAATTCATACTGGAGAGAAACCTTACAAATGTGATGAATGTGGCAAAGCTTTTACCAAACGTTCATACCTTTGGGATCATGAGAGAATTCATACTGGAGAGAAACCATACAAATGTGTTGTATGTGGCAAGGCCTTTAGACAATGGTCTGGCCTCAAGATACATCGAAGAATTCACACTGGAGAGAAACCTTACAAATGTAATGAATGTGGCAAAGCCTTTAAGCAGTGCTCACACCTCTCTAAGCATCAGAATACACATCCTGGAGAGAAGCCACACAAATGTAATGTGTGTGGAAAGGCTTTTATCTATAGTTCAAGCCTTGTGAAACATCAGAGAATTCATAGTGGAGAAAAACCACATAAATGTAATGAATGTGGTAAGGCTTTTATCCGAAGTTCAAGCCTTGTGGAACATCAGAGAATTCACACTGGGGAGAAACCTTACAAATGTAATGAGTGTGGCAAAGCTTTTACTGTGCGTTCAAGCCTTAGTAAACATAAGACAAACCATACCGGAGAGAAACCTTACAAATGTAATGAATGTGGTAAAGCCTACACCCAATTTGCACACCTGAGTAGACATCACAGAATACATACTGAAAAGAAACATAGCGAATCTAATATATGTAATAATATTTTGATCGAAAACTCTAGCCTTGGGGATCATCAAAGCATTCATAGTAAGGAGAAACTGTATAAATGCAATGAATGTGGCAAATCCTTTAACTGGTGCTCACGCCTTACTCGACATCAGAGAATCCATACTGGAGAGAAACCATATAAATGTAATGTATGTGGCAAGGCCTTTAGTCAGAATTCAAATCTTAAAATTCATCTGAGAGTTCACACTGGAGAGAAACCTTACAAATGTAATGAATGTGGCAAAGCCTTTAAGCAGTCCTCAAGCCTCACTAGACATCAAAATACACATCCTGGAGAGAAGCCATACAAATGTAATGTGTGTAGTAAAGCTTTTATCAAACGTTCACATCTGTGGGATCATGAAAGAAATCATATTGGAGGGAAATCATACAATTGTATTGAATGTGGCAAGGCCTTTAGGCAGTGGTCTGACTTCAGGTTTCACCAAAGTATTCATAGCGGAGAGAAAACTTAGAAATGTAGTTAGTGTGGCAAGTCATGTAACCAGTTCTTATAGTGGACTATACATCAGGAAATTCCTGCTAGGGAGAACTAAGTATTTGTCCTTCGCTTGTATTCATCAACCTCAGATGTTAAATTCTGCACAGTAATTAAAAAAGAAAACTTTTCAAACTCATGAGATGGTGGGTGTTGAGAAAGCAAGGAAATCTGTGGAAAAATAGTTTCTTTGGTTTATGAAACAATTTTATTCTATTTGAGGTTTCTTGAAAAGGCTGTATTACCATTGATGACTTTCAAACTGAGGTTTGAAATGTGTTGATGTTATGCTTTCATTACAGCCCTTTCGTTTGTCTCCATGAAGGTCTGCAGGAGGGGATCAGTAGGATGGAAGGGTCTATTTCTTAGTGGGGTTCATTTATATCTATGTTCCCTGAAAGACCAAGGGCACTGAATCTTAAGATGCAGTATTATGTGAATGAGGTCATGCAGAGTGGGAAAGAATGTATGTAAAACTATGGTCTAAATCATAATTAATGTGTTCAGAGTCCTCTTCTAGAGATTTGATGGTACCACAGGAGGTCACTGGATTATCGAATAGGATTCCTCTACCAACTGACCATGAAACAGAGCAGGCCAGGACATTAAGAGACTGAGATTTTCATAGGAGCAGAATAAGTTATTCGAGACTGCTCAGGTGGAGGAAATTATTAGAGTATAAATGATGGCCGCTCTCTCCTTTGGAAGGAAATTGTTGTTATATGTCAAAGATTAGTGAAAAAACGAGTCTTAATCTTGGTAACTGAAGAGAGAGGAAAGTTTAATGAAAAGAAACAATAATTTGTGTTCCGGTGTGCTAATGCTGCCGTTTTGCAAACTACCAGAAATGGATTGGCTTTTATAAAGGGGTTTTATTTGGTTACAAAGTTACAGTCTAAAGGCCATGACATTGTCCAAATGAAGGTTAGTGGCTTCCAGAAAACCTCTGTTCGATGAGAAGGCATCTGGCTGGCATCTCCTGATCTGGGTTGTGTTCTAGCTCCACTCTCAGATCTTGTGCATTCTTTAAAGTGTCTCTCTCGTCTGCAGCACCTCCTTCTGTCTGAACACTTTTATAGGACTCCAGTGATTAAATTAAGACCCACCCATTCTCCATGGAAATTATCCAATCACAGGTTTTGCCCACAGTTGACTGAGTCACCTCTCCATGGAAACACTCAAAGGATTCCAACCTAATCAACACTAATACATCTGCCCCCACAAGACTGCATCAAAGAACATTGTGTGTTGGGGGACATAATACATCCATACCAGCACAGTGTGCGTGTGTAAGATTCACATTTAATTACTGCTCTGTATGTATTTGGTAGCATTTTGTTTCAAATGGGTGATGGTTCTCATGTTTCAATTAATAAAATTTAATCTTTTTTTTCATAACTGAATGAATCCATTTCCTTCTGTTAACTCAAGCCTCCCCTCACCTCATTGCAGTACTTTGTAACAGACATTAACAATACACCAGTAGGTTCACAAGCATGAATGACAGCCATAACAATTCCTTTCTATTGTGGAATCAAACATACAATTTGGGGAATATGTCTTCATATTTGCATTTGAGTTCTCTTTGCATTCAGCCTCTTGGATTTTTCTGTGGCCATGATTAAAATAGCATAGCGCTGCAATTTCAGACTGCCCTTCTAAAACCTGCTTTGCTATTCATGAATATGCACTATATGATTGTATTTCCACACGCCCATTTGATGCCTAAGTAAGATCTCTGGCTTGCATTAGCCTTGACTTCATGAGGTGAAAATAAATATATTAAATGTATGAAAAATGTTAGGGAATAAAAGTTCAGGAATAAAGATGAAGACAATGTTTTTCCTGCTTGGAGCCCTCATTAAATAATTTGAAAGGATCCCTTTTCATGAATTTCCCCTTATGAATGAACATACAAAATAAAGGAGAAATACTTTTTTTGGAGATAATCAAGGAACGTCACATATCCATCCCTCAGTTTTTAGTCAATTTGTTCTTGTAACCATCTCACAAAGACAGTTTTGATTGCAAAAATTTGATTTGGATTTTGAGACTGATAATTCCACACACAAAAGACAACTGAGAGAGAATGTTTGCTACATAATGAGGCTTTCTGGAAAGAGCAGGGCAGGCTTCCCAAGGTGTTCCAAAAATGGCTTCAGAGACCATGGCCAGGAGACTGGCTTGGGCCATTTATGGTGCTTAGGTGTGGGCCTGGGGTGAGGATACCCAGGCATGGTTTGACATTCCTGCTCACGCCAAAGGAATGGCTTTTGCTTTCTGCCATATAAATTCCAAATAGGTTTCCCTAACTGACAGTCTTTAGCCAGAACTTACAGGGAAAGGTCTTCTGCAAAACAAAACCCCCAGCTTTAGAACAGAGTGCTGGTAGTGCCAAGTGAACAAAGAAATGCAGTGCAGAAAAAGTAACAGAGGAATATTGATATCAGTGTTGGAGATGAATTTTTTTTTAATCATCATTTTATTGAGATATATTCACATACCACGCAGTCATACAAAACAAATTGTACTTTCGATTGTTTACAGTACCATTACATAGTTGTACATTCATCACCTAAATCAATCCCTGACACCTTCATTAGCACACACACAAAAATAACAAGAATAATAATTAGAGTGAAAAAGAGCAATTGAAGTAAAAAAGAACACTGGGTACCTTTGTCTGTTTGTTTCCTTCCCCTACTTTTCTACACATCCATCCATAAACTAGACAAAGTGGAGTTTGGTCCTTATGGCTTCCCAATCCCATTGTCACCCCTCATAGGCTACATTTTTATACAACTGTCTTCGAGATTCATGGGTTCTGGGTTGTAGTTTGATAGTTTCAGGTATCCACCACCAGCTACCCCAATTCTTTAGAACCTAAAAAGGGTTGTCTAAAGTGTGCGTAAGAGTGCCCACCAGAGTGATCTCTTGGCTCGTTTTGGAATCTCTCTGCCACTGAAGCTTATTTCATTTCCTTTCACATCCCCCTTTTGGTCAAGAAGATGTTCTCCGTCCCACGATGCCGGGTCTACATTCCTCCCCAGGAGTCATATTCCACGTTGCCAGGGAGATTCACTTCCCTGGGTGTCTGATCCCACGTAGAGGGGAGGGCAGTGATTTCACCTTTCAAGTTGGCTTAGCCAGAGAGAGAGGGCCACATCTGAGCAACAAAGAGGCATTCAGGAGGAGACTCTTAGGCACAAATACAGGGAGGCCTAGCCTCTCCTTTGCAGCAACCATCTTCCCAAGGGTAAAACTTATGGTAGAGGGCTCAACCCATCAAACCACCAGTCCCCTATGTCTGTGGTCACGTTAGCAACCATGGAGGTGGGGTAGGCGAATACACCTGCATTCTCCACAGGCTCCTCAAGGGGGCACTACATCTTTTTTTTTTTTTTCCTTGTTTGTCTTTTTTCTTTTTTTTTTTTTTAACTTTCCCTTCTTTTTTAAATCAACTGTATGAAAAAAAAAGTTAAAAAGAAAACAAACATACAATAAAAGAACATTTCAAAGAGACCATAACAAGGGAGTAAGAAAAAGACAACTAACCTAAGATAACTGCTTAACTTCCAACATGTTCCTACTTTACCCCAAGAAAGTTACATAATATAGCAACATTTCAGTGAACTTGTTCCTACTACATCCATCAGAAATTAACAGACCATAGTCATTTCTGGACATCCCCAGAACGTTAAATAGCTTATCTGTTCTTCTTGGATTATTGTTCCCCCTTCCTTAATTGCTCTCTACTGCTAGTTCCCCTACATTCTACATTATAAACCATTTGTTTTCCATTTTTCAAAGTTCACATTAGTGGTAGCATATAATATTTCTCTTTTTGTGCCTGGCTTATTTCGCTCAGCATTATGTCTTCAAGGTTCATCCATGTTGTCATATGTTTCACCAGATCGTTCCTTCTTACTGCCGCGTAGTATTCCATCGTGTGTATATACCACATTTTATTTATCCACTCATCTGTTGAAGGACCTTTGGGTTGTTTCCATCTCTTGGCAATTGTGAATAATGCTGCTATGAACATTGGCGTGCAGATATCTGTTCGTGTCACTGCTTTCCGATCTTCCAGGTATATACCGAGAAGTGCAATCGCTGGATCGAATGGTAGCTCTATATCTAGTTTTCTAAGGAACTGCCAGACTGACTTCCAGAGTGGCTGAACCATTATACAGTCCCACCAACAATGAATAAGAGTTCCAGTTTCTCCACATCCCCTCCAGCATTTGTAGTTTCCTGTTTGTTTAATGGCAGCCATTCTAACCGGTGTTAGATGGTATCTCCTTGTGGTCTTAATTTGCATCTCTCTAATAGCTAGTGAAGCTGAACATTTTTTCATGTGTTTCTTGGCCATTTGTATTTCCTCTTCAGAGAACTGTCTTTTCATATCTTTTGCCCATTTTATAATTGGGCTGTCTGTACTATTGTCATTGAGTTGTAGGATTTCTTTGTATATGCAAGATATCAGTCTTTTGTCAGATACATGGTTTCCAAAAATTTTTTCCCATTGAGTTGGCTGCCTCTTTACCTTTTTGAGAAATTCCTTTGAGGTGCAGAAACTTCTAAGCTTGAGGAGTTCCCATTTATCTATTTTCTCTTTTGTTGCTTGTGCTTTGGGTGTAAAGTCTAGGAAGTGGCCTCCTAATACAAGGTCTTGGAGATGTTTTCCTACATTATCTTCTAGGAGTTTTATGGTACTTTCTTTTATATTGAGATCTTTGGTCCATTTTGAGTTAATTTTTGTGTAGGGGGTGAGGTAGGGGTCCTCTTTCATTCTTTTGGATATGGATATCCAACTCTCGCAGCCCCATTTGTTGAAAAGACCATTATGGCTCAGTTCGGTGACTTTGGGGGCCTTATCAAAGATCAGTCGGCCATAGATCTGAGGGTCTATCTCTGAATTCTCAATTCGATTCCATTGATCTATAGGTCTATCTTTGTGCCAGTACCATGCTGTTTTGGCAACTGTGGCTTTATAATAAGCTTCAAAGTCAGGGAGTGTAAGTCCTCCCACTTGGTTTTTCTTTTTTAGAGTGTCTTTAGCAATTCGAGGCATCTTCCCTTTCCAAATAAATTTGATAACTAGCTTTTCCAAGTCTGCAAAGTAGGTTGTTGGAATTTTGATTGGGATTGCATTGAATCTGTAGATGAGTTTGGGTAGAATTGACATCTTAATGACATTTAGCCTTCCTATCCATGAACATGGAATATTTTTCCATCTTTTAAGGTCCCCTTCTATTTCTTTTAGTAGAGTTATGTAGTTTTCTTTGTATAGGTCTTTTACATCTTTGGTTAAGTTGATTCCTAGGTACTTGATTTTTTTAGTTGCTATTGAAAATGGTATCTTTTTCTTGAGTGTCTCTTCAGTTTGTTCATTTCTAGCATATAGAAACATTACTGACTTATGTGCATTAATCTTGTATCCCGCTACTTTGCTAAATTTGTTTATTAGCTCTAGTAGGTGTATCGTTGATTTCTCAGGGTTTTCTAGATATAAGATCATATCATCTGCAAACAATGACAGTTTTACTTCTTCTTTTCCAATTTGGATGCCTTTTATTTCTTTGTCTTGCCGGATTGCCCTGGCTAGCACTTCCAGCACAATGTTGAATAACAGTGGTGACAGCGGGCATCCTTGTCTTGTTCCTGATCTTAGAGGGAAGGCTTTCAGTCTCTCACCATTGAGTACTATGCTGGCTGTGGGTTTTTCATATATGCTCTTTATCATGTTGAGGAAGTTTCCTTCAATTCCTACCTTTTGAAGTGTTTTTATCAAAAAGGGATGTTGGATTTTGTCAAATGCTTTTTCAGCATCTATTGAGATGATCAATTGATTTTTCCCTTTCGAGTTTTTAATGTGTTGTAATACATTGATTGTTTTTCTTATGTTGAACCATCCTTGCATGCCTGGAATGAACCCCACTTGGTCATGGTGTATGATTTTTTTAATGTGTCTTTGGATTCGATTTGCAAGTATTTTGTTGAGGATTTTTGCATCTATATTCATTAGGGAGATTGGCCGGTAGTTTTCCTTTTTTGTAGCATCTTTGCCTGGTTTTGGTATTAGATTGATGTTAGCTTCATAAAATGAGTTAGGTAGTCTTCCATTTTTTTCAATGTTTTGAAAGAGTTTGAGTAAGATTGGTGTCAGTTCTTTCTGGAAAGTTTGGTAGAATTCCCCTGTGAAGCCATCTGGCCCTGGGCATTTATTTGTGGGAAGATTTTTGATGACTGATTGGATCTCTTTGCTTGTGATGGGTTGGTTGAGGTCTTCTATTTCTTCTCTGGTCAGTCTAGGTTGTTCATATGTTTCCAGGAAATTGTCCATTTCTTCTACGTTATCCAGTTTGTTGCCATACAGTTGTTCATAATATCCTCTTATAATTTTTTTAATTTCTTCAGGATCTGCAGTTATGTCACCTTTTTCATTCATTATTTTGTTTATATGGGTCTTCTCTCTTTTTGATTTTGTCAGTCTAGCTAGGGGCTTGTCAATCTTGTTGATCTTCTCAAAGAACCAACTTTTGGTGATATTTATCCTCTCTATTGTTTTTTTTGTTCTCTATGTCATTTATTTCTGCTTTAATCCTTGTTATTTCTTTTCTTCTACTTGGTTTAGGATTGGTTTGCTGTTCATTTTCTAGCTTCTTCAGTTGATCCATTAGTTCTTTGATTTTGGCTCTTTCTTCCTTTTTAATATATGCGTTTAGTGCTATAAATTTCCCCCTTAGCACTGCTTTTGCTGCATCCCATAGGTTTTGGTATGTTGTGTTCTCATTTTCATTCGTCTCTATATATTTAGCAATTTCTCTTGCTATTTCTTCTTTAACCCACTGATTGCTTAGGAGTGTGTTGTTTAACCTCCAGGTATTTGTGAATTTTCTAAGTCTCTGATGGTTATTGACTTCTAATTGTATTCCATTGTGGTCAGAGAATGTGCTTTGAATAATTTCAATCTTTTTAAATTTATTGAGGCTTGTTTTATGTCCCAGCATATGATCTATTCTGGAGAAAGTTCCGTGAGCACTAGAAAAGTATGTGTATCCTGGTGATTTGGGATGTAATGTCCTGTAGATGTCTGTTAAATCTAATTCATTTATCAGATTGTTTAGGTTTTCAATTTCCTTATTGGTCTTCTGTCTGGTTGA
Source organism: Choloepus didactylus (assembly GCF_015220235.1). NCBI lineage: Eukaryota > Metazoa > Chordata > Mammalia > Pilosa > Megalonychidae > Choloepus > Choloepus didactylus. The sequence goes on along the minus strand of NC_051333.1, from coordinate 5,349,119 downwards.
TCTATCTATAGGAGAGAGTGATGTGTTGAAGTCTCCCACAATTATTGTGGAAACATCAATTGCTTCCTTTAGTTTTGCCAGTGTTTCTCTCATGTATTTTGTGGCACCTTGATTGGGTGCATAGACATTTACGATTGTTATTTCTTCTTGCTGAATTGCCCCTTTTATTAGTATGTAGTGGCCTTCTTTGTCTCTCAAAACATCCCTGCATTTGAAGTCTATTTTATCTGAGATTAATATTGCTACACCTGCTTTCTTTTGGCTGTAGCTTGCATGAAATATTTTTTTCCATCCTTTCACTTTCAGTTTCTTTGTGTCCCTGTGTCTAAGATGAGTCTCTTGTATGCAACATATTGATGGTTCATTATTTTTGATCCATTCTGCGAATCTATATCTTTTAATTGGGGAGTTTAATCCATTTACATTCAACGTTAAAACCGTGAAGGCATTTCTTGTATCGGCCATCTTATCCTTTGGTTTATGTTTGCCATATTTTTCCCCTCTCTCTATTAATATCCTTTATTGTACCCATACCGAATCTCTTTAGTACTGAACCTTTCTCCAAGTCTCTCTGTCCTGTCTTTGTTTCTCTGTCTGTAGGGCTCCCTTTAGTATCTCCAGTAGGGCAGGTCTCTTGTTAGCAAATTCTCTCAGCATTTGTTTGTCTGTGAAAAATTTAAGCTCTCCCTCAAATTTGAAGGAGAGCTTTGCTGGATAAAGTATTCTTGGCTGGAAATTCCTCTCACTCAGAATTTTAAATATATCGTGCCACTGCCTTCTTGCCTCCATGGTGGCTGCTGAGTAGTCACTACTTAGTCTTATGCTGTTTCCTTTGTATGTGGTGAATTGCTTTTCTCTTGCTGCTTTCAGAACTTGCTCCTTCTCTTCTGTGTTTGACAGTGTGATCAGTATATGTCTGGGAGTGGGTTTTTTTGGATATATTCTATTTGGAGTTCGCTGAGCATTTATGATTTGTGTATTTATGTTGTTTAGAAGATTTGGGACGTTTTCCCCAACAATTTCTTTGAATACTCTTCCTAGACCTTTACCCTTTTCTTCCCCTTCTGGGACACCAATGAGTCTTATATTCCGATGTTTCATATTATCTATCATATCCCTGAGGTCCATTTCGAGTTTTTCAATTTTTTTCCCCATTCTTTCTTTTATGCTTTCATTTTCCATTCTGTCATCTTCCAGGTCACTGATTCGTTGTTCAACTTCCTCTAGTCTTGTACTATGAGTGTCCAGAATCTTTTTAATTTGGTCAACAGTTTCTTTAATTTCCATAAGATCATCCATTTTTTTATTTAGTCTTGCAATGTCTTCTTTTTGCTCTTCTAGGGTCTTCTTGATTTCCTTCATATCCCGTACTATGGTCTCATTGTTCATCTTTAGTTCTTTGAGTAGCTGCTCTAGGTGCTGTGTCTCTTCTGGTCTTTTGATTTGGGTGCTTGGGCTTGTGTTATCCATATCGTCTCGTTTTTTCATATGCTTTATAATTTTCTGTTGTTTTTGGCCTCGTGGCATTTGCTGAACTTGATAGGGTTCTTTTAGGGTTTGTAGACCTATTGAAGTCCTTATCTCTAATTTATCAGATCTACAGCTTCGTGGAGTACACTTTCTCTAACTAACCAGCAGGTGGCGTCCACGAGCCACCTGTTCTCCACAAGCCAGTTCTCCCCTGCTTAGCCTTTTTGGTGAGTGGGGGAGTGAGTCTTGTGGGGCCCAATTGGTGTACCAAGCTTGCGTGTGTAGTTGGTGTTGCCTGCCCTGTATGTGGGGCGTGTTTCTGGGCAGTCGGGGAGGGGGGGTGGCCCTAACAATCAAATCTCCCTGATGATCCTAGAGTTTTAAAGCTGCTGCAATAGTCTAATCCTTCAGTTCAGTCCTGCCACAGTTTGTCTCTGCCACTGACCCACAAGTCTTTGGTATTGGCATATGACTCCTGAGACTTGCAAGTGGGCCCCTCTTCCAGGCCGTGCACCCTGGGTCCTCTGTTGAGGGATGACTGTGCTATGTCACAGGTGAGTGCCGTCCCCCCAGGGCAGTTCTGGGCTGCTGGGCTGTGTAGGGAGGCTCCCAGTCTGCTCAAATAATGGCTGAATGGGGCTTTGTTAATTCACACTGCTCCACCTTCCCAGCTCTGGGACATTCAGCTGAGGTTGCAGGGAAGGCTAATGTCCACGCCTAGTTTTGTGGTGTGTGCCTGTTATTTGAAGCACTTCCGTCACACTGGGTTGTCTGGGGCAGCTCTGGGCTATGGGGCTGGCGATGGGCAGGAGTGTTTCCTGTCCACCAGGATGGTGGCTGTGAGCGGACACCCCCCTTTTCTTGGGAAGTTGTGTTGTTTAGTGAATTTTCTCAGCCACTGGATTATTGCCTTTTGTCTCAGAGCTCTCTTAGTTCTGCTCTTGACTTGACGTGCCCAAATTGCAATTCTTTGAAGCTTTCTGTATTGGGCTTCTTAGAGTAATTGTTTTAGAAAAAGAAAAAAGGATTTAAAAAAAAAAAAAAACGGCCCTCCTCAGAGATCTAATGGGTTATTGAAATGCTAATAGAGAAAGCAACCAGGGCCATTAAGGAAAGGTCCACAGGGCAGAGAGATCAGCTTTGCTTCGGGATTTGCATATGCGCCTCAAGGCCTGAGCTCCGTCCTTCCCCTTTCTGTGTTCACCAGAACTCCAAAAATCCTCTGCTTTTATTTTGGAGTTTTTCGTGTTTTTTTTTTTCTATGTCTGTCTCCTCTCTGCTGGGCTTGCTGCTCTCAGAGTCTCTGGTGTCTGGTCTCAGTCTATCTATGGTTGGAGTTTGAATCAGTAGAATGAGTTTCCGATAAGAGCAGCCACTGCAGTTCTCCCTTCTCCTTCCCGGAGCTGACAGCCCCTCCTCCCCCGGGACTGAGCCTGGCAGGGAGGGGCGCGGGTCCCCTGGCCGCAAAAACTTACAGATTTCGCTGATCTCAGCAGTTCCACGTTTTCATGAGTGTTGTATGAAGTATGCCCAAAGACAGATTGCTCTGTGGTGTCCAGTCCACGCAGTTCCTGGCTTTTTACCTACTTTCCTGGAGGAGTAACTAAAACTTACAGCTCACCAGTCTGCCATCTTGCCCCGCCTCTCCGGAGATGAATTTTGAAACTTTGAAAGGGAATTAGAATGGGACCCCAAATTATTTGTTCAATTATATGGTGGCAACTACCATATTACCCTTGTTAAATAAAGTGGTAGCACAAATAGAATGTGGTCTTGGAGTTTTGGGGGACTATCGAAAGAGATTGACAGTGGAAACCTGATACAGAGATTTACAGCAATTACTGAGCAGCAATGAGGAATGGATGATGTTGGGAGACTGTTTATTGCCTGGCTCTTTCCTGCTTCAGGCCTATATCCCTGGCAGTGTTCAATGAGAGGTATTGATAAAGCAAGCTTTTAGAGTTTTGCTTGCAAAAGCTTTTGGGATGAATGTGATGGAGACGGGCATGTTTTGTGATGTCTGGAAACACAAAACCAGTTTTTTAAAAAGTCCCAGAGACTTATTAGATAAAGGATTGTTTTCCATCAGTTACTCCACTCTATGTTGGTTGATCCTCAGGTGCCTGTGTGATGAATCAGCAGTGCGGGTGTTTTCCATTTTCATGTTTTGTCCATCTCAGAAGTGGGCCTCTGTCATTATTGCAAAGGAAAAGAGTACAATAGTTTGGACTGGAAGTGAGACATTACTTCAGTAAAACTAATGACATGGCCTTGCCTGGATGCAGGGGGCTGAGAAATATGGGAAACACATGGCTATTTACTCCCAAGCTGTTAAAAGAATGAAGAAGATAGCAATCTCCTCTGTTTGCAGAGCGCAGAATATTTTACATATGGCATAATATTTGGTGTAAACAACAAATCAGAATGAATTTTAAAATAATACAAATATTTGCCTGTGGAGGAAAATCAAAAGTGAGAAAAGGCAGATTGGAATGGAGATTCTCTGAGTATATACTTTTAATATAATTTTGATTTTTGAGAATCCTAAAAATTTTATTTGTAGAAAAGAAAATGAATAAATAAGAAAAATCAACAAATTGAAAAATTATAATTGATAGCAAAGAGAATTATTTCAGGTGATTTGGAACAAACATAGCATTAAAATAATTTTTAATGAACATCGTCAATGGAATGTATTCTAAATGCATGAAGAAATCTAATTGAAATCTCTGTTGCTTCCCTGAAAATGTCAAATGTTGTTTTACCAGTTGTGAAAGTCCTTGAGTTATAACATGACAGTTATATTGTTGTCTAATATTAAAATACAGTTAAGAAAACCGGGGCAGGATCCACAGAGAGCTGGAGTAGGATCTGTGGCCGAGAGGTGGGAGGAGGAGGAGGATGAGGAGGTGAAGGAGGTGCCGGCCTGGGAGGGGATCGATTCCCAGAAGTGGGATAACTGGATCAGAAGGTGTTACCCTGTGTATAACAGTGTGTGTCTCACAGCACCTTCAGTGGCACTGAGTAGATTGTCAGTAGTTAAGCAGACCACACCATGCATGAGTAAAACCAGTGGTGCTTAGTTCAGGAGGTGTTAGGAAGTCTGCTTTGACAATTAAATTTGCTCAGGGAATTTTTGTTGAAAAATAAGATCCAGCTATAGAAGATTCTTACAGAAAGCAAGTAGATTGCCATTAGTATATGATCAGAATCCTGGATACAACAGTTTACAGCAGTGAGGGATTTGTATTTGAAGAATGGCCAAGGGTTTGCACTAGTATATTCTATTACAGCTCAGTCTACACTTAATGACTTACAGGACCTGAGGGAACAGATTTTTACGGATTAAGGAACACAGAAGATGTTCCATTGATTTTGGTTGTCAGTAAATGAGACCTGGAAGATGAGCGAGTAGTTGGCAAAGAACAGGGTCAGAATTCAGCAAGACAGTGGTGTAACTGTGCCTTTTTAGAATCTTCTGCAAAGTCAAAGATCAATATTAATGAGATATTTTATGATCTGGTCAGACAGATAAATAAAGAAACACCCATGGAAAAGAAGAAGCCTAAAAAGAAATCATGTCTGCTGCTCTAGACCCACGGTAAGCAGCAGCGCTGAGCCAGATTACAGGAATGAATAACTGTTGCCTAATTGGAAAGTTCCAGCATTCTAGACTTCAAAAAGTAAATCTGAAGAGGCTTCTCCTGTTTTATATATTATATGAAGAATTTAGATCTTATATTGGTTTGTGCAGGTTCCCTGGAGAAAAAATTGCTATGTGTATCTCTTGAAAAATAAGACAATATTGTTTCTCCTTTGCAATAGCAGTTGTAAGAGATGTGAAAATAAATATAGTTGACTCTAATATGATTACACAAAAGAGCATGGATGCATTTCAAATGTTAGATATTGCAACTATAATCAAATGAAAATATATATAATTGACTATAAATAATCAATTTGATCAATTGATCTTTTTATCATGATTCTTCCCTGTCAAGCACTACAAAGTTGAATCATTATACTTTATATCTGTGATGATATAGATTATGAAATTTCCCCTCAACTCATTGCAGCAGATAACTTTTTTGAGTCATTGACTTCATTTTGTATTTAAAAAATTATAACATATCATTGTCATTATATTCTAATTAAAATTTTGCATAATGCTTTGGAAAAATGGGTCTTTTATAGGAAAAAAACTGGGATAACTGATTTCTATGGCTTTCAAAGCTAGAATATGTAATAAACTAAACCAAAAATAATACAGTTGGATATGATGTTCGAATGCTTCACAAGTACAATTGTCTTGCATATTTCTGCCATTTTAAGATAGGATGGTAGTGAACAAAAAATGCCTCATATTGGATGACTTCTTTTTCCTTCCCTGCTAATGGAAGTTGAATATCTATGTTAAAACCACGAGAATTGTTCTAGTTTGTTTAGATTCCATTAGAGCTCCAAGGAAATAAATCTAAATCACAGAAGTATACACACACATCCTACCAATGTCAATTTCCTGGTTTTGATATCACACTATAATTAGGCAAATGTAGCCAGTTGGGGAAACAGAATGAAGGGTACATAGCACCTCTCTGCACAATCTTTGCAACTTGCAGTCAATGTATAATTATTTTGAAATAAAATGCTCACAGGTATGTATTAATTTTAATATCAGTTCTTGACATCAGGTTCTTTTATCCACTCATTCCATTGATAAATCTTTCTTCCATTAATTTTGTCACCCCACTTCAACTCCCATAACTCAAATGATGGTGAAGCTCAGGGGTATTAGAATTAACCAATAACTAGATTTCGGGTAGAACTTTTCTGGGAAGCACAGATTCCAGTGAGACACATGTGCTTCTCTGCTGGGCCCCCAAGTGTGAGACCCCAGTATTTTCTGCTCCCTTCCCTGTGAGTCCCTGTCTGCCTCCAGGGATCACGGAGAGGAAGAGCTTGGTGGCGCCTCTTTGGTGGTGCTCATTAGGAACTTGTAATTGTTTCTGCAAACTGGCAACTGAGACAAAGGTTTTCAGAACTATCCTAAGCTCCCTAAGCTTGCACTGTCATTGTCACTGCAGGTGACATGATCGTTGCAGTTCTGTGAGAAGGTGAGGCACAGGATAATGAACCTGTTTTCTCAGGGTCTGGCTGCTTCCCTTCCCCAGACGCACTGGCACATCACTCTGAGCTACAGCCCTGACAGAGGAAGGGTTCTAGTTCATTCTGAGCGGCCTGGTCTGTAAGGGAAGGAAGCATATCAGGAGTCTGGGTAAGTGAGCCTGGCTGGAAATGGGATTTCTCTGGGGTAGCCAGCAGTCCAGTGCCAAAGGCACACGTGAAAAAGGAGCAGCTCCTGAATTGTGCACAGGGCTCATGGAGTGAGGCTGGAGATCCTAGACCCTACACTCATCACTTAATGTAATCCTCACTAATGGAGGTAGTTACTATTTTATCTTTGTAGACTTTAGTTTTCAGACTTCATTCTCTTGCAGGTATTCTTCTCTCTTAATAATCTCCAGGCCCCCTGAAACACTCTTTTTTGGATTTTTCCTGGAGCCATCTACCATGCACAGAAAGATTGGGCTATTTGGACAGAAGCCCTGGTCCTCACTCTGACCTTCCTCTGTGCATTCTGCTTTCCTAGAAGGATGACATTCTAAACTTGCCTGAGGGTGCCCATACCAAAGCGTCTCTTTGTGCCGATATAACTGATTTAGTAAAGTTGGAAGAGGAGTGCATAAAATTAATTTTATACTGAGCACTGGTTCTAGGGATCCCTTACATGGTTTATGTCTCTGGTTTTCCCAAATGTTTATAAAAATTGATTCCTGTCTAGGTGGTAGAAAAACGGAGCAGCAGAACTGAGCACAGAAAGCAGAGAACTGAATGAATGCTGCATAAAGGCAAACTTGACTCTGCCAAGAGGCACTATGTCTCCTTAGAAAAAATAACAATTCTCCGTCATGTGACGCGCATTTCTGCCACTGGGCATACAAGCTGGAGAACGTGTGCTACAGACTGGAGTCTCAGGCTTGCCTCACACAATGATGGGAAAAATCCAAAGGATTCTTCAAGGTGGGGAAGAGGGCAAAAGGGATAAGGTGAGCCTTTGCTCCCCCCCACCAATGCACAATTCTACCCTATAGGACCATGTCAGTTTCTCCATTCTTCTTCGGACCTCTGCTTATTCTACCTCCTTCCTGTCATCATATAAAACATACTCTTTGGGATAACTAACTATTTATTCCATTTATGACCAATATATCAATTGGGTCACCCCTTGGAAATACTGGCTTTTATCCAACCAATTTCACAGTCTTGAACGGCTGAAATTTCCCCAGGAATCTGGGCTGTTTCCAAGGGCTTATACTCCTGGGATCTCCTCTGTCCTCAGTTCCATCTTCCTCATAAAACTGGACTTTGCCTTATATTGACACAGACATAAAACTCAACCCTCCCTTCAAGTATCCCCCAAAGAATCTACTTTCAAGTAAGAGCCTCGGTGAGCCACGTGGGCTTTATTAAAGGGATTGTAAGAGTGATAGCGAGTGAGATTCCAGGACACTCAAGGACAAACAATTATAAAACCTCTTATAACGAATGGTTTCCTTTCAAAGTCCCTTCCAGGCTCTTCTGCCTATAAGGCCTCTTGGCTCTTGTCCCTCCACCTAAGCAGTCCTGCTCTCCTCTCTCCCATATCCTTTCCGTGCTCCAACAATTTACATTTTCCTCCATTTTGATACAGATCAACTTGCACAGCCTAATCTAAACACCTAAATTTATCGTGATCTGGAGAGAAGGTAAGCTTTTGCTTTCTCATAATCCAACTTTTTAAAAAAGTAATTACAGTTGTCTCTGTATCTATCCATCTAATCTATCATCATCCATCTATATCTATCTATATTTATCATCTCTATCTCATCCATCTATATCTATCCATCACCATCCATCTATCTATATCTACCTACTTATTTATCATCTACCTATCGTCATCCATCTACATCTGCTTATCTGTAGACCCTGTTACTCATGACACATCAGGCATCGTGAATATCCTGATGCATCAGTTTCCCTTGGCCCCCAATTGCAATGGGGGTGATGCAGACAGGACAGGTGAATGCTGGACATGCAAAGTGGGATTGTGTCAGAGCCGAGGAAACTTGCACACATGAAAACCCATTATTTTAAAGGGCACTGCTAGCAAACCTGCCCCACCCTTTGCCACAGAGGGAAACATTATCTTTGTTTTCATGTACATACAGCAAACAAATCTGTCTTCTTTCCCAGAGAGTGACACCATCCCTGTCTTCCATGGATCTTTTTTACACAAATGTTAATGAAAAGACAGTCCAGAACAAAAGCTTCCAATGCCTTTTCTCATAAGACATGTACATACATGGAACACTTATGGAGAATTGACTCCCAACAATATCCACTGCTCATTTTTTCACTGTATGCACTTATGGAAAATTTTTCCATGAGTACACCACTCAGTCAACCACGCTGATTAATCTCACACAAGGAACTAGGATCAAATCCATTCAGTTTGCCTCAAGCAACATTTGTGTAAAACAGTTGGTTTACAGAAAAATCATGTAGAAAGTACAGAATTCACATATACTGCCCCCACCCCACACACAATTTTCCCTATTATTAATGTTTTACATTAGGGTGGTACCTTTGTTAGAATTGATGAAACACTATTTTATAATTATAATATTAATGATAGTCCCTAGTTTACATTTAGGATTCACATTGTGTGTTGAATGGTTCAAGCAATATTTGATAAAGACTGCTTTCAACAGGATACTGTGCAAAAGGATGAGGCTAGCGTGCTTTACTGACCTCCTCAATGTCCACTTGAATCCCATATTCAACCAGGTGAAGAAATGCCAATACCTATTAGGGTCTAACTTACACGACATGTGGCTTGCTTCTTAAGTTTCTGTATAGACCTTTTAAAGGGTGATGAATCAGTAAACAACATTTATTGTTTATTGAACTGAACACTTGTCCAAAACCATACAATTAACATATTTCCAATAAGATTAGGGGATTTCCTATTTCTTAAGCAGGCAAAGCAAAGTCTGGATACAGTAGGGTCCCGGCTCTTGAGAACAAAGGGATTATAGTTGGGAAACACGCGGAAATAGGACAGAGGTGTTCACGAGCCACCAACTGGGATTATTATAAAAAGCAATATAAAAAGATGGAGGAGAGAGTGGAAAGGACAGAAAGGTGATTACCAACACAAGGATTCTTTGCTTGGCTCTGGACTCAGGAGGATCTGGGGTATGCGTTCTGTGAATGTGTTTGACCCATTTCTTGTGTCTGTACAGGGTGAATATCATGGTGTAAGGCATCAGATGAACTGTGCTTTCTTCCTTCAACTTAGTGCTATGGAAACTGCAATCTGGGGGGAGCAGCAGCAGTAGCACTAGAGACCTTGTTAAAAATACAAGTTCATGGACCCCACCGCATGTCCATTCCAAGGTAATTTCTTTTCAGTGGAGCCCCCAAATCTGTTTCAAAAGATCCCCAGATGATTCCTGTCCACATGATAATTTGAGAGGCAAGATTAACTAAGTGGTCCTCAACACTGGTTTCCCACGAGTGTCACCTGGGGAGTTTTAAGAACTACCTAAGCCCTCCCACCTCCCACCTCCATTTGGGCAGTTGGTTTGGGGTGGGACCCAGCCTCAAGGTTGTTTGAATAAAATGCCCCCTGGGAGTTCGTAAGGTATATGCAAGGTTGGACACTATTTGAAATCTCTTAGACACTGAAAGTTTATTTTGTTTCATTTCTTTCCCCCCTTTTGGTCAAGAAGTCATTGTCAATCCTATGATGCCAGGGCCAGGCTCATCCCTGGGAGTTATGTCCCACATTGCCATGGAAACTTCCACCTCTGGGAGTCATGTCTCACGTAGGGGGGAGGGTAGTGAGTTTATTTGCAGGTTGGCTGAGAGTGAGAGACCACATCTGAGCAACAAAAGAGGTTCTCTGGGGGTGACTTAGGCATAATTATAAGTAGGCTTATCTTCTGCTTTGCAGGAATACATTTTATTAGGGCAAGCCCCAAGATCGAGGGCTTGACTTACTAAATTGGGAGACCATAATGCTTGCAAGAATATCAGGAATTCCCCAGGTGGGGAAGTTTAATATTTTCACATTTTCCCCCAGTCCTTCAAGGGGACTTTGCAAATACTTTTTTCTTTTCTGCCCCAAATTCTCTGGGATGTATTGGGATATTACATAACCTTTATAGAATAACAAGATCTCATTCCCTATTCTTGGTTCCATGTAAATATGGTGTTTAAGTAAACTGACCATACAGTTTAAATTAGTGTTCTACAGGGAATATAAATTTTGTATCAAATAAACATCTCTTAAATAACAGTTAAAAATCAGGAATGGATGTGACTGCTGTAAGAGCTTACAATCTAGGAACATTTACAACAAGCCTTACTGAATATTCTATACTCCTGCATCATTGATTGCCCAATCTCTGCCCACCTTCTATCCCCTAGTAACCTATACTCTTGAATTCAATTCTTTTTTCTCTCATTTTTACTCTTGGATCAAATTAAGAACTCTAGCCCTGGCTATTTGATAAATTCTTTTTTTTTTAATCTTTATTTTGAAATAATTTCAAACATGTAGGACAGTTGCAAATACAATACAAACCCCATACAGAGAACTCCAACAACCCCCCCACCCCCAGATATCCATATCTACCAATTTTACATTTTGCTACCTTTGCAGTACCTTTCTTTCTCTTTCCTTCCTTCCCCCCTCCTTCCCTCCCTTCCTTCCTTCCTTCCTTCCTTCCTCTCTCCCTCCCTCCCCCCTCTTTCTTTCAACTATATCTATTATCTTTCTATCAATTATCTACATACCCATTTATCATCTTCTGAATATTTGAGAGCAGATTGCCTATATCATACTCCTTGAACTTATAACACTTCCATATACATTTCCTATGAACAAGGATATTCACTTATGTCATTAACTTAACTGCAGTTAATTCAAGAAAATTAATATGGATATAAAGCTAAAATTCCATATTCAGTTTTTCCTTTTGCCCCCTTTGAGCTTTTCTCCTCCATTCTTAGATCCACTTCAGTATCATATATTGCATTGATTGTCATTAACTCGTTATTAACTCTTTTTTTTAAATTAACTATATCAAAAAAATTTTTTTAAATATATTACAATAAAAAAACATTTCAAACAAACCATAACAAGGGAGTAAGAAAAAGACAACTAACCTAAAATAGCTACTTTACTTCCAACATGTTCCTACTCTACCCAAAGAAAATAACCTAATATAGCAACATTTCTGTGAACTTGTTCCTACCATACCCATCAGAAATTAACAAACCATAGTCATTTCTGGGCATTCCCAGAACATTAAATTTTCCCACGATAGCTTATCTGTTTTTATTGGGTTATCATTCCCCCTTCATTAATTGCTCTCTATTGCTAGTTCCCCTACATGGTGTTTGTGAATTTTCTAAGTCTCTGATGGTAATTGACTTCTAATTGTATTCCATTGTGGTCAGAGAATGTGCTTTGATTAATTTCAATTTTTTTAAATTTATTGAGGCTTGTTTTATGTCCCAGCATATGGTCTATTCTGGAGAAAGTTCCGTGATCACTAGAGAAGAATGTGTATCCTGGTGATTTGGGATGTGATGTTCTATATATGTCTGTTAAATCAAATTCATTTATCAGATTGTTTAGGTTTTCAGTTTCCTTATTGGTCTTCTGTCTGGTTGATCTATCTATAGGAGAGAGTGATGTGTTGAAGTCTCCCACAATTATTGTGGAAACATCCATTGCATCCTTTAGTTTTGCCAGTGTTTCTCTCATGTATTTTGTGGCACCATGATTGGATGCATAAACATTTATGATTGTTATTTCTTCTTGTTGAATTGCCCCTTTTATTAGTATGTAGTGGCCTTCTTTGTCTCTCAAAACATCCCTGCATTTAAAGTCTATTTTATCTGAGATTAATATTGCTACTCCTGCTTTCTTTTGGCTGTAGCTTGCATGAAATATTTTTCCCATCCTTTCACTTTCAATTTCTTTATGTCCCTGTTTCTAAGATGTCTCTTGTATGCAGCATATTGATGGTTCATATTTTTTGATCCATTCTGCCAATCTATATCTTTGAATTGGGGAGTTTAATCCATTTACATTCAACCTTATTACTGTGAAGGCATTTCTTGGTTTATGTTTGTCAGATATATTTTTTCTCTCTCTTAATGTCCTTTAATGAACCAATATTGAATCTCTTAGTACTGAACCTTTCTCCATATCTCTCTCTCCTTTCTTTGTTTCTCTGTCAGTAGGGCTCCCTTTAGTATCTGAAGTAGGGCAGGACTTTTATTAGCAAAATCTCTCAGCATTTGTTTGTCTGTGAAAATTTTAAGCTCTCCCTCAAATTTGAAGGAGAGCTTTGCTGGATAAAGTATTCTTGGTTGGAAATTTTTCTCTCTCAGAATTTTAAATATATCGTGCCACTGCCTTCTCACCTCCATGGTGGCCGCTGAGTAGTCACTACTTAGTCTTTATGTTGTTTCCTTTGTATGTACTGACTTGTTTTTCTCTTGCTGCTTTCAGAACTTGCTCCTTCTCTTCAGTATTTGACAGTCTGATCAGAATATGTCTTGGAGTGGGTTTATTTGGATTTATTCTATTTGGAGTTTGCTGGGCATTTATGCTTTGTGTATTTATATTGTGTAGAAGTTTTGGGAAGTTTTCCCCAACAATTTCTTTGAATACTCTTTCTAGACCTTTACCCTTCTCTTCCCCTTCTGGGACACCAATGAGTCTTATATTTGGATGTTTTATTTTATCTATCATATTACTGAGGTCCATTTTGATTTTTTTTATTTTTTCCCCATTCTTTCTTTTGTTCTTTCATTTTTCCATTCTGTGGTCCTCGAGGTCACTGATTCATTGTTCAGCATCCACTAGTCTTATACTATGAGTATCCATAATCTTTTTAATTTGGTCAACAGTTTCTTTTATTTCCCTAAGATCATCTATTTTTTTATTTACTCTTGCAATTTCTTCTTTATGCTCTTCTAGGGTCTTCTTCATGTCCTTTATATCCTGTGCCATGCTCTCATTGTTTGTCTTTAGTTCTTTGATTAATTGCTCCGAGTACTGTGTCTCCTCTGATCTTTTGATTTGGGTATTTGGGTTTGGGTTCTCCATATCGTCTGGTTTTATCAAATGCTTTAAAAATTCCTGTTGTTTTTGGCCTTTTGGCATTTGCTTTACTTGATAGGGTTCTTTTAGGATATGTAGGGTTATTCAAAGTTGAATCTCTAATTTGTCAGATCTACAGCTTGGTGGCGTACACTTTTTCTAACTAACCAGCAGATGGCATCTGCGAGTCACCTATTCCCCTCAAGTCAGTTCTCCCCAACTTTGTCTTTGTGATGTGTGGGGGTCTGGTTCTTGTGGGGTCCAACTGGTGCACCAAGTTTGGGTGTATTGTTGGTACTGTCCGCCCTGAATGTGGGGTGTGTGTCTGAGCAGTTAGGGAGGGAGGGCAGCTTTAACAATCAAACCTCCCAGGTGTTCCTGGAGATTTAAGGCTGTTGCGAGAGTCTAAACCTTCATTTCAGTCTCACCACAGATTGTCTCTGCTGCTGACCTACAAGTCTTTGGTACTGGCATATGGTCCCTGGGATTTCCGAGTGGGTCCCTCTTCCAAGCCGTGCCCTTTTAGGGCCTCTGCTGGGGGAAGGTTGTGCTGCGTCACAAGTGCGCGCTGTCCCTTGAGGGAAGTTCTGGGCCACTGGGCCATGTAGGGTGTTCCCAGCCTGCTGAAAGGATGGCTGAATGGGGTGTGCCAATTTTCCCCCTGCTGCACGGCTCTGCCCTCCCAGCTCTGGGACAGTAAGCTGAGGATACATGAAAGGCCACTGTCCATGCCCGATATTGTGGTATGTAGTGTGTTGCTGGAAACACTTCCCATCACGCTGGGTCTTTTGGTACAGCTCTGGGTTGCGGCTCCAGTGCTGGGCAGGAGTGTTCCCAGCCCGTCGGGAAGATGACTGCAAGGGGCATGGTTTTTTTTACCCTTTTCACCAACCTCTGCCTTCCTTGCTCCGAGACAATTAGCAACGGGTGCACGAAAGGCTATTGTGCATGCCAGATATTGAGGCATTCACACACCCGTTCCTGCTGCGCTTCACTGTGCAGTTCTTGCTGCCGTATCTGCAGCCGCCTTTGGGCTTTTTTAAAAAAGAACTAGTCTGCCTCCAAATGCCAATCCCTGGCTTCCCCACACTGCAGCACAGCCACCGAATATTCAGCGGCTCACTCATTCATTTCAGAACGTGGACTCCCGGTTTCACCAAGTGCACTGTCCCCGTGGATTTAGCAGACCCTGTCCAGCCGGTGCATCACTGCAAATGGTGTTCTGGGTCACCCTCTGGCTTTTATCTAGCATTTTTCACGGAGGTGTTCCCTTTCCTGTCTCTCCCAGCCACATCCTAGGTTCTCCCTTGGTAAATTCTTTTTAAATTTCAGGTTCTGTTGACATTCAGGGATATAACCATGGGATTCTTTGTATTGCTCAAATGTTCTGTTTATTCTTGAGTCAGTTTTGGTAGCTTATATGTGTCATAGTTTTCCAGGGCTGCTGCAATAAAGTACCACAGACTGGCTGGTTTAAGCGACAGGAATTCATTTTCTCAGGCATTTGTAATCTAGATGTTCAAAATCAAGGTGTTGGTAGAATGGTGCTTTCTGCAAAGTTTGTAGCATTATGGTGGTGGCATAATGCAGTCTCTATCTCCAACACATGGCCGTATGTCTCAGGTATCCCACTGCTGTGTCCAAATTTCCTCTGCTTGTAGGACTCCAGTTACACTGGATTAAAGCCCACTCTGACCCAGTGTGGCCACACCTTAGCTGATAATGTCTTCAGAGAGCCTATTTACAAATGGGCTCACATCCACAGGAGTGGGTGTAAGACTTGTATGTGTCCTTGCAGGGGGCAGGAGTCAATCCATAACAGTGTATTTGTAGGAATTTTTCCATTTCATCTAGTTTGTCTAATTTTGGTGTACTGTTGTTCATAGTATTCTCTTACAATTCTTTATACTTTTGTAAGTTTGATAATATTCCCCTTTCATTCCTGATTTTAGTAATTTGAGTGTTCCATGTTTTCCTTTATAGTCAATATATTAAAGGTTTACTAAATTTGTTGATGTTTTGAAACAACCAAGTTTTGGTTTCATTAATTCTCTGTCTTATTTCTATTCTCTAGTTTATCTCATCTCTAATCTTTATTAATTCCTTCCACATGCTTTGCTTTTAGTTTACTCTTCTAATCCTTAAAGTATGAAGTTAGGTTACCAATCTGAAATCATTCTTCTTTTCCAATGTAGGCATTGCAGCTATAAATTTCCCTCTGAGCACTGTTTTTGCTACTTCCCCTAAGCTTTGATGTGTTTTCATTTTAATTCATCCTAATGTATTTTCTCATTTTCTTTGTGATTTCCTCTTTGACCCATGGGTTGTTTAAAAGTGTGTTTAATTTCCACTTATTTGTGAATTTTCCAGTTTCCTTTCTGTTACGGATTTATACTTTCATTCGATTGTGGCTGGAGGAGATACTTTTCTGATTTCAGTCCTTTTAATTTTATTGAGTCTTGTTTTGTGGCCTGTGGGGTGGGTGTGGGGGACAGTCCTTGCGTGGCCTGCCACCTTACCCTGGGATCCATAAATTCATCCTCTGCTCAGGACAAGATGTGGCAGCCTGGCGGGATAAAATACATCCCTGGTAGGTGAGGGGACTGCTGGAGCATTCCTTCCTGTATTGTCCTGAGCATATGGAAACATTCACTGGAGGTGGTCTGATGCTGGTAGTCGTGTTTTATGACATCCTGTCCACTCCCGCTATATCAGACCCTGGCATGGGGGGAGCAGGGTTCCTCACCACGGCAACAGATGAACACAAGAAAGAGATGCTGCCCATAGGACATCTCTAGTGCTGACCATAGATCGAGCCTGCTGGCTGTGGTGAACCGACACCCACTGGTGACGCTGACCTTGCTCTGTCTCTTTGGTACATGAGGAAACATCTTTGTGCCGGAGCCTGTGTGAGTCGTGCTTTTGTTGGCGACCCTGACAACTATATTGGAGTGGGTCACCGTCTCTCTAGGTGTCTCTCCTTCTTGACCGACACCCATCATGTGGTCTATCCTAGAGAATGTTCTCTGTGCACTTGAAAAGTATATGTATTCTGTTGTTGAGTAGAATGTTCTGTATATGTCTGTTAGGTGTAGATGGCTTATACTATTGTTCAAGTCTTGTATTTCCTTACTGATCTGCTGTCTAGTTTGTTCTCTGCTTTGGTGAATATAGGGTGTTGAAGATGCCACCTATTATTGTAGAACTGTCTATTTCTCCCTTCAATTCTGTCATTTTTTACTTTATATATTTTGGAAATCTCTCGTGTGTGTATGTTTATAATTATATATTCTTGATGGGTTGACCCTTTTATCATTATATAATGTCTTTCTTCATCTGTTGAAGCACTTTTTGACTTAAAATGTATTTTGTTTGATATTAGTGTAGCCACTTCCACTATCTTTTGTTTACTGTTTGCATAGAATATCTATTTCCATTCTTTCATTTTCAACCAATTGGGGTCTTTGTGTCTAAAGTGAATCCTTTGTGGATAGCATATAGTTGGATCATGTCTTTTTTATTCATCTTGCCAATCTCTGCTTTTTAATTGGATAGTTTACTCCATTTATAGTTAAAATAATTACTGATGAGGAAGCATTTACTCTTCCACTTTTCTAATTATTTTCTATATGCCTTAAATCTGTTTTGTTTCTCAATTCCTGTTTACTGTCTTCTCTTATGTTCAATTGATTTTTGTAGTGTATCATTTTGATTTCCTTGTGGTAGGTTGAATTATGTACCCTAGAAAAAAACATGTTCTTAATCTTAATCCATTGATGATAATCTGGATTAAGGTCAGTGACTAGTAATCTCAATGACATATGCAACATTCCTTTTGCCATGTAATATAACAGCTCTGTGGATCACAAGAGGTTGGAGCTCTACCTATGATGTATGAGACCACTCAATTTTTTTTGCCCTGAAAACACATTTTTTAAGACTTGTCAGTATATGTATCTACAAAGCTATTACCACTGTTTTCCTCTTGTAATTGCTTCCTGTGAGGAAGAAGAGAAAAATATTCTTAAATTTTTCAGTTGCCTTATTATGTGTTATTTTCTTATAATGAAGCGCATGTTATACTTTAGAAATACTACCACACAATACTTCAGTACACAAGTGCAGCTTTGGAAGGGAATGGTCTGGCACCTCTTTCCAACACCGAGCACTGAACACCAATACACAGCCTGTGTTGCCAGACTCTCCATGGTCATATCTTATACCTGGACCTGAGATGAGAGAAAATGCTGTGGAGTGTTCATCCAGAATCCTCCCTGTGCTCTTCTAATGTACTTTCAATTTAAATATTTTTCAGAGGTACTTCATATAAGCAAAATTTTTGCCTCATGAGCTTAAATTATAAACTATCCCTAAGTTATGAGTCAACTGTAAATAAATGAATTAATAAGTGGGGAATGAATTACTGGCCTCCAGTCTGTCCCCTGTGACCTTCATCAGTAGCCCCCATCCCCAGCCTCCAGATTCCATTCCTCTTCTCCCTTCACCTCTCCTGCTGGGACCTCCGTCCTCCACGTGAATGGTCTTTGGCCATCCACGTAACATCCAGCTGTCCCTGCCCCTCCACCCAGCCCTGCCTCCCTTTTGCTTCCTTTCTCCCTTTTGACCTACATCTTTCTGTGACTCTTAATCCAGGGACCTGAGCCTAACTCTCCTTACCTTCCATATCCCCGTGTGTTCCATTCTCCATGCCCTCCTCTCCCCTTGCCCTGTGTCCACTTCCTGTTACAGTGATCTCAGCCTGTTCGCCGTGTCTTCCATGCCTGCTGCCCGCAAAGCCCCTCACCTGTCAGGCATCCTCATCTCCCTATCGGCAACATGGCACCCATTGCCCCCAACCCCACAATCCTTGCCCTTTTCTCCTGGGCCCCTCAGCCCACGCGTGCTCACTATCTTCACCACCCTGCACCCCTTCACTCACTTTCCACACTCTGTGCCTGCCTTGGGCCAGTAATTACCCCCTGGACCCGCACACCCTGCACATTATTCACCTTCTTCCAGAACAGATGTCCTTCACTCCTTATAGACATTGAGCCTCCCGTGACTTTTATCCACTCTCACCCCTTAACTCCTACTGCTGTCATCCCCTTTGTTCCCATAAAGCCCTGAACCCCCCTAATCCCTGGAACCCAATTCTCTCCATACCCTTAACTTCCTTGCACTTTCCCTCTTGTACCCTTGAACCTGGCAGTGCATTTTAACCTTCCACAACACTGAACACCTTTTGCCTTTTATCCCTCTGGCTTCTCTCTATCCCTGCACTCTCTATCTCCTCACACCCCCAGTCTCCCTGCACCCACTTTTAGTCCCTGTGGCCCCTTTCCACGTGCCCTCTTTCTTACCACTCTGCCACCATGCAATGGATCTCCCCCAAACATGCCAAGTTTCCCACCCCACATCTTGTCCTAAGACAGCAATACTCATAGCACTTTTTAAATACTGTACATTGCAAATATTGCCCTTGTGAATTGCTGCAGGGTTGGAAAGATTATAAAGGTGGAAAGTGCTTCCTTTTCAGGCACACAGGGGACCAGTTACCACTATTCTTTGGGGTACAAATATGTCATTGAGATACATGCATGGTGACTGACTGTGATTTGATGAAAAAATGAGTGTGACTTTATGTGTCTGGGGGAGTGTGTATCATTATGAGTGTGTATGGATGTGAATTTGTATGTGGTACGTGTGTTCATAGTGTGTGTGATCAAATGTGACTGTGAGTGTGGGTGTCAAGTGTGAGTGTGTGAGTGTATATGATTGTGTATTTGCATGATTGTCCATGCACGTGTTTGCCTACATATGTAAGTGTATAAATGTGTGCGTGTGTGTTTGTGTTTGTGGAGTTTGCATTGTCAACCATTATGGCTCTAATCCCCTACTTGTAAATTTGGGAGGAACAGATCATAGACCTGGATGAAATTATGGATTTGCTTTTAGAAAAAAAAACAAAGGATTAATTTGAACTCATAATTTTTATTTCTTAATTATAAAAGCAACCAGAGCTCATTCCTTAAAAATTCAGCAAAACTAACTAAATAAATAAGTGTAGACACTCCATTTATCCAGTGTATGGACAGATGAGTAGAAAAACAGGGATAAAAATTAAATGAAAATTGGGTGGGATGAAGGGTATTGAACGTTTTAGGTGTTCTTTTTTACTTTTTTTAGGGGGGAGTAAGGAAAATTTTCAAAAATTGATTCTGGTGATGAATGCACAACTATATGATGGTACTGTGAATAATTTAGTGTACACTATGGATGATTGTAGGGTATGTGAATGTGTCTCAATAAAACTGTATTTAAAAATAAGTGTAGCGGACTACGGTATCCATTCAATGTCCTTAAACTGAGAAAACAGCATTGGCCTATCTGATGGTTGAACAGGGAGATTCTTCTAATCTTTTAACAATCTGTTCCGTGTGTTTTAATTTCGTAGTGGCCCATTCATAATCTTCCCTCTTTCTGCTATGAATATTGTTCTGTTTCTACTTCCTATCACTGGTGGGTTCAATATTGATTAAATACATTTTCTCCTAAAATTTCCATACTAGTTGGCATTGAATTGTGCAAATGAGTCCAAATTAATTGACACTGAGTTGTGAAAATGAATCACATGGTTTCTATGTAAACTGTTGCACGATGTTCGTCCTTTTACTTATATCTCTTTGAAAATCTGTCAGGTACTGGGGTTTATTCCATTTCTCTGCCTATGACATAAATGATGATGCAGCTCAGTCTCTGATGAACTTTATTTTGAGAAGAAAAGCTTCTCAGGGAAGCAGAGCACCCAGTGAGACACACTGCTTTGCCGCGAGTCCCTCGCATGTCAGACATCAGCATTTTCCTCTCCTCTCCATGTGAGACCCCGAGTGTCTCCAGGGATGGTTGGAAAGAAGGAGCTTCTCCAAACACTCCAAGGGGCTCACTGGAGATGCTAACTAGAAACTTGTAATAGTTTTTGGTAATTAACAACTGGGAAGAAAGGTTTTTCAGAAGTGTTCTCAGCTCCCCAAGCCTGCACTGTCATCGCTGCTACATGTGAAATGGTAATTGCAGCTCTGTGGGGAGGTGAGGTCACTGAGTCGTAAACCCATATCCCAGGATCTGCTGCCTTCCTCCCTCACATCCACTGGTCGCCATGACAGGCACACTGAGCTCACCGTCGCAGCTGTTGGGAGTTGGTGAGTATTTTCTATTTCCATCTGAGAGGCAGAATCTGTAAGAGAAGGAGGCATGTGGGGAGTCTTGGTAAGTACTCATGTGGGAAAAAGTGATTCTTTTGAGTATGAGTCTGGTTCAGTGCCAAAGCTGCATAGAAATGAGAGCTCATTCCTTAGGCATGGCCTGAGCTAGGGAAGAGGGATGGGGAGCCCAGACCCCATACCAATCCCCAGTGACTCCTATTAAGATTTAACAAATTCCTCACTGATGATGACTGTTGGTTTATAATCCAAATGATAATAAACCTGTTTTTTAAGGAGCTTAAGGTCTTTAGTTCTGAAATCAATCTGCTGTTCAGCCTACCTTACAGGAATTTTAGACAAAATTTTTAGGATTACTAGAGGTTTCTGTGCTTACAGTAAAGAGTAGGATAGAGTTCTCTGCAGGAATCATCTAATCCTGTACAGAAAGTGTATTCAATGGCAATTGCTTGAGTAGAAATGTTTTCTCTAATTCTGGGTGTATGATACAATTAATGGAGATAGTAATTGTGTCTCCATTGAAAACATCCATGGTCTGTTGATTATGGTGGGACTGTTCACCCTCTTAAAGTTAGGGAAGTAATATTTAAGGAAAAGTTAATATTATAATTATGGGTTTCAGACAGCAGCTCTCCCAACTCATATGTATCTTGTGATATTTTCACTGGTTTGAAACATATTTTAATATCAATTCAAAAATCTCCTAGTTCAGTTTATAAAATGCAAAGATTTCATGCTTACAGATCTCATTTTGCATGTGTGTTTTCTGTTTTAATATCTTCACAAATCTTGCCTCATTGCTAATAGATTTATTTAATTCAGGTACTAATAAATAGATAAGTATATGATCTGAAACTTATAATAATTTAGTTTCTACCATACAAGATTTAATAATTTGTGTTTTATGTCCCATTGGTTAGGGGATATTATTCAATGATACCTGTGATGATAGGTGCTAGTGTGCTTTTGATTCTGACATAAAAGCAAATAAGTCTTTCCATTTGCTATCCTAATATTGAGCCATTCTTGCATTCATTAAATCCACACGCATATAGATCTGGATTATTTGAAAAGCAACACAGCAAATACACTTTTTAGTAGCATAGTGGTTCCACACTCAATCTTTGTTACCAGCCCAGCCAGGTTAAATCCCAGTTCTGCCCTAAGAAGCATGTGAATTTAGACAAATATTAAACCTCTCTGTGCTTGGTTCTCCGTACCGTTATAATTAAAGCAAAAGTCGCGCCTACCTCATAGATTTGTGAAGAATAAAGAAGTTACCACAAGTATTCCTTTCATAGCAGTGATTCTTACATTGTAAATGCTCTGTAAAAGTCAGACATTCAATTCTTGGAAACTCTTAATGAAAGAAAACGTTGAGTCATGATTTTTAAGAGGGAAATAAGGGTAAGTGGAGACCACTGGATTTCCGTTGACCTGGCAAATGTAACCCATGCCTCATGTTCCCGTGCAGAAACCTCTGGTTCAGAAGACAAGTATCCGTGACTGGGCACTGGCAGATATGAGTTCCAGGAATTTAGCAATGGGAACGATCTTCTTATTCCAGACGATATTTGGAATCCTGGGGAATTTCTGTTTTCTTCACCATTACAGCCTCCTTTACTGCTCTGGATACAGGTTAAGACGCACAGATCTGATTGCCAAGCACCTGATTGCAGGTAACTCCCTAACCCTCCTCTGTAAAGGAGTCCCCCAGACAATGGCCACCTTTGAGTTGCAAGATTTCCTCAATGATTTTGGATGCAAACTTCTTTTCTACCTTCATAGAATGGGCAGGGGTGTGTGCATTGGCAGCACCTGCCTCTTGAGTATCTTCCAGGCCATCACCATCAGCCCCAGTAACTCCAGATGGGCAGAGATGAAAGTGAAAGCTCCCAATTACATCGGCCTCTCCATATCCCTGTGCTGGCTCCTCTCCATGCTGGTAAATGTCATTTTCCCTGTGTATGTGACTGGCAATCGGAGAAATGATACTATTAAGAAGAGAAAAGATTTTGGGTACTGTTCTGCTAAATATCACGACAGAAGTGCAGACTCACTCTATGCAGCATTGTTATCATTCCCTGATGCTCTGTGTTTGGGGCTCATGCTCTGGGCCAGCGGCTCCATGGTTTCCATCCTGTACAGGCACAAGCAGCGGGTCCAGCACATCCACAGGACCAGCCTTTCCCCCAGGTCCTCCCCTGAGTCCAGAGCTACCGAAACCATCCGTTTACTGGTGAGCACCTTTGTATCTTTTTACACCGTCTCCTCCATTTTACAAGTTTTTCTGGCTCTTTTAAATAATCCCAGTTGGTGGCTGGTGAATACTTGTGCATTTATCAATACAAGTTTCCCGACGATCAGCCCCTTTGTTCTCATGAGCTGTGACCCCAGGGTATCCAGGCTCTTCTTTTCCTGGTTAAGGAATACAAAATCCCGTCATCGTATGAGGAAACTGTAAATGGTTTCCTTTTGCACAGTATTCGCGTGTTTACTCCTTTATGTCCCACGGAGTCCTAAGCACAATTATGAAACAGGCCAGCACAAGAGAGTGGTGATATATGCATATGTATAAATGTGTGTGTGCATATGCGTCTATGTGTGCACCATGAGTGTGTGTGTACATAATTGATCAGATTGTTTGTTATCCATCAAGCAAAAATGTTGGGAAATTATACCTTAAAAATGTAAAATATAAAATAATGCTAATTACAACAATGACAGATTGCTTTAACACAAAGTCTATTTTATCTGATATTTATCTTGCTATTCTAGTTGAATTAGCTATAATTACAGGGCATATATTTTTCATTTATCCACTTTAATTCTTATGTTTCAGCTATAGTTCCTTGAAATATACCCAACTGAATACAGTCAAACAGTATTCAACTTTAACAGGAGTAATTAGTCTTTTATATTTAATATAATAATGGTCCTATTTGGGAAGGATTTACGAATTTTGTTCTCTTTATAACACCTATTTCCTTTTTCTTTCTATGTTTACTTCTTCTGTGTTACTTTATTTTAATAACTCTGCATTTTACCCTTTTTGCCTGGGTGCTGTTTATTCGGTGTCTCTTCATTTTTAACCTAGAAATTACAACATACTTTTAAAAACTAAGCAGAATGTAAACTTATTTAATACCTTTAACAGCCACCTGGAAATATAAGGACATGCAACACTAATCAGTTTTCCTTCTTACAACTTTTTTTTAATTGCCCATAAGCCTTTTTTTATTTTAAAAATACATGCACAGATCATGAGTGCACAACTCAATGAAATTTCAGAAACTGAATACACCCCTGTATGCAACTCCTAGGCCAAAAAACAATATTATCAGCCCCCGCCCCCCGCCAGATAACTCTCATGCCTCCTCCCGCTCACTATTGCCAACAGGTACCACTCTTGCCATCTAACAGCATAGATCACTGTTGTCTCTTCTGTATGTTATATAAATGGAATCATACAGCATGGATTCCTCTGTATTTGTCTTTTTTAATTCTATAAGTTTTTTTGTGTGTGAATTTATCTATATTTCTGTATGTTGCTGGTGATCGAATTCCATTGTGTAAATATCCAAAAAAAAATCAATTAAATCCTTTCTCTGTTGATGTATATACAAGTATTTTTCAGTTTGGAGCTATTATGAATAGTGCTGGGATGTAAATTCTAGAACACATTTTGGTGACACGCATGAATTTCTATTGGCTATATGTATAGTAGTGGACCTCATAGATCATGGGTTTACATCAGCTCAGCTATAGGATATATTGCCAAACAGTTTTCCAAAATGTCCATATGAAGTTTAACCTCCATCAACAATATATGACATTCCTGGTTTATCCATATCCTTGTCCATACTTTGTGTTTTCTGTCATTTTCATTTTAGCCTTCTGGGTGGTATGTGATGGTACAAGGTTGAGACTTTATTTGCATTTCCTTAATTACTAATGAAGTTAATCATCTTTCACATGTTTATTAGCCATAGGGCACTCTCTTTCTTGAAGTGTCTTTTGCTTTATTTTGCCCACTTTTCCCTATTATGTTATCTGTCTTTTCCTTATTGATGTGTAAGAGTTCTTTATATATGCTGGCTACAACTCCTTTCTTGGCTTGCTCTCTCGATCTCTCTTACACACATCTCTCTCCCTCTTAGTGTCGTTTGGTGAGTAGAAGCTCTTAATTTTTATATAATATAATTTATCATGCTCCCCGTTTGTAGTTAATGGTTTTTGTTCTGTGTAAGAAATATTTTCCTATTATGAGACATAGAGATGTTCTCATTTGTTTTCTTATAAAAACATCATTTTAACCTCTAAAATTTGCATCAATAATCCATTCAGAATCGGTTTG
Source organism: Choloepus didactylus (assembly GCF_015220235.1). Taxonomy (NCBI): domain Eukaryota; kingdom Metazoa; phylum Chordata; class Mammalia; order Pilosa; family Megalonychidae; genus Choloepus; species Choloepus didactylus. The sequence continues at coordinate 5,323,846 of NC_051333.1, read as the reverse complement.
TTATATATGTGGGTAGTGACAAGATTGTTTCCATTAAGTAAGAAATTTCTGTTTATTCTGAAAGTGTTGTATTGTGCTTTCTTTTTGTTTTTGCTGTCACCTGTCATTGTCTTACCCAGGTTAACATCACCTCACTGTTGACTTCTCTGTCAAGTCTCCTGGCAATTCTGTCTCTTCCTGCCTATTTCAGTCTTTACAACTCCACAGCACCATACAATCAAGTTTAGTCTAGTATCAAAACCTTCATTGGGCTTTGTTGCTCAGAGAATTGATTATTCCCATATTTTAAAGGGAAAGTTGCACCTCATTGGGACACAATTCTCCATTGATCTTTCAAGTTTTTTCACATCTTTTATCAGCTTTGGTTCTGAATTATCTTTTCAAGGACTTTTATATAACAAAAAGCCTTAGGAGATGGCAGTGGTGTCTGTCTCCAAGGCAAACATCAGATTTAGTACCTGGTATATTCCAAAACAAAAACAGACTGACCCCGGCAACATATCCTTTTTACAGGAAAAAAAAATGGTAGTGATCATTGGTGGGAATTTTATGTCCCTTCTGTGGCCTTGAAGCAGAGTCACTGTCTCCACTGAGTTAGAGCCACGTGGTACACTCCAGCTTTTTCTGTAAAACTGGATTCTTTGTGGGATAATTGAAAGGAGAGTCTAAGTTCTATATCTGGGCTGCTATAAGGCTGACAGATTTCTCAGGGAAGCCTCAACTGAGGACAGTGGCGATCCTGAGAGTATCAATCTCTGGAAATCAGCCAAAATTCCTGGGAAAACTTCAGCCTTTCAAGGGGTGAAGCAAGACACAGCTAATATTTGGGTTATGTGTGGAACAACTAGGGACTCATTCTGAAGTATATATAAGAAATGGTGACAGATGGAGGTGGAAAATCAGGGACCCCAGGGAAGCTTGGAGTGATCGACTTGGATCAGGATGGGTGGTGATATCAGCTCGCCCAGATGGCACAAGAGAGAGCTGTGGGTTCATCTTCTTTTTTATGCCTCCCCCACCCTTAAGATTCCTTTGGGTCTGTTCCGTCCCTTTGTGGGGTGCACCTGGAACTCTAGTGTGGAGCCAGCCTATCCGGGGCCACAGAGTGCTTCAGACGACAGGGAAATAGTTCTTTGTTCCAAGGAGACTCAGTGGCCCGTGGCTGAGCTCAGGCTGGATGGTATGCAGCATTGACATCGTTTTCTGCTGGCCTTGTGGGCTGGAGCTCCTCCCGTTTCTCTACCACCTAGAGATGAATTCATTTTTACCAATATTTGTAAAACCAGAGGTAAGGGAACTTGAGACTCATTCGCCAGCATAGCCTGATCCTTGCCTGTTCCTCTTCCCACTTTACTAAATCAATTCTTTTGGCACAAAGAGGCAGATTGAGTTGGGGACTCTCAAAAGAGATTAGAACATTAGCCACCCAGGGGGACTGTTTGGGTGGGGAAGGTCTCAGAGAGAGGGCTAAGGGTTTCTGTCCAAAGTTCACAGTCTGTAGCTCCAGGAAAAAATCCAAAACTGTGTTTCAGTGGCCTTGGATGAGTTTATTAAGAGAGGACAGGAGGCCTTCAAGAGAACAGAGTGCCCCAATACTGGATCATAGTCCAATCCTCTGTGATAGGGCTGATCTGGAGAGCGATGTGGCGTCTCTGAAAGTGTTATCCTGTGGGAAAGAGGAAGCTTTGGCCTCAGCACATTCCTCTCTGATGGAGCGTCGTGCTCCTGTGGGTCTGAGATTCTGTGTCCTTCCAGAGTAGAAGACCACTGACTGAACAATCAATTGAGGATCACACATAGACTGGTCTTTATTTGAGTTTCTAAGAGAAGGAAACAGAAAATATTTTTATCTGCTTTAAAAAATGAATGACAGCAAAGAAACACAGACCTGAATTAATTCAATCAAGAAATTCACAGTATTCATGTATGATAGGTGCCTGCAACTTGCCTAGAGAAAGGACTGTGGGAATTGGGTCCTAGTCCCTCATTCTCAGCATCAGTGCAGAGGCAAGAAGAGTGATGAAAGTGGGGCATTGAAAGTTAAGGTTCTACCTGTTCAACTCTGGGCTCCACAAGGGTTGTTACCCTTAATCTCTTCTTTCCATGAGGTCCCACATCCATAGTCTCTGAGGCTGTCAGCTGATGGAGTCATCCCCCTCAGAAGGCAGAGCCTGCAGGGGAGGAGCTCATAGGAAGAGGAATCAGAACATGGGACACTTCACTTCTCCATTCCCTGCCCATCTATGAGAATTAAAAGATGATGGAGCTTGTCAATAGGTCTTGCTCACTTGGGAGTGACATGAGATGTAGTTGGAGGACTATTGGTAGGTTATTGGAAGCAGAACTTTCTGGCCATGACTATGGCCAAGCTATTTAACCTCCCTTCGTCTTAGAATCCTCCTGTGAGATGGCATCTGGCCTGTATATCTCACAAGGATGTCGTGAGGCTCCCATGGGATACTGCATGAAAAAACATGTGTTAAACACAGCATTGTATATGCATGAACTTTCCTATTCAAGTCATAGACCATTTGACCTTGCAACCTAATTCCAGAAACTTTAACCTTGCATGAATCTACTCCCAGGCCATTCTTTACAGCCTCCTGTGAAGTTCCTTTGCTCCCAACTTCACAATGTGTATCTCAGGTTCCTATTTTCCCAACTCAGACAGCGTGCTCAAAAAATATATATGAAAAGAAAAAAGTCAGGTCATATGAGTCATTCTCTCCTTGGCAAAGCTGTTCATCTTCTTTCCTTTATTCAATTTCCTGGACTGGCCTATACAATTTCAGGCCCAAGTCCAGCCTGGGGTTGACATGGAAGGGAGAACTAATAATGAAGGGAATGTGAAAGAAAGTCTTGGGTTGCAGGATACAAGGATTGTTGAAGTCCGGGTTATAAACCCTACTCAGCCAGTGAAGTCGAATCAGCCAGAGGCACCAAATAGCTCTTCAGCCTCATCCACATCCAAATGATCTGGGTCAAAGAAGATGAAAAGCTGAGTAGAGCATCTGCTGGCAAACAAATTCTAACAAATAAGCAGAGTCATCAAAAGACACAAAAGTTATGCAGGGTGTGCCAGTTTGAATGTATTGTGTCCCCAAATGCCATTATCTTTGATGTAGTCTTGTGGGGCAGACATTTTGGTGCTGATTAGATTTGCTTGGAATGTGCCCCACCCAGCTGTGGGTGATGACTCTGATGGGATGTTTCCATGGAGGCGTGGCCCCACCCATTCAGGGTGGGCCTTGATCAGTGGAGCCATATAAATGAGCTGACTCAGAAGGAACTCAGTGCAGCTGTGAGTGACGTTTTGAAGAGGAGCAAGCTTGCTAGAGAGGAACATCCTGGGAGAAAGCCATTTTGAAACCAGAACTTTGGAGCAGATGCCAGCCACGTGCCTTCCCAGATAACAGAGGTTTTCCGGATGCCATTGGCCATCCTCCAGTGAAGGTACCCGATTACTGATGTGTTACCTTGGACACTTTATGGCCTTAAGACTATAACTGTGTAGCCAAATAAACCCCCTTTTTATAAAAGCCAATCCATCTCTGGTGTTTTGCATTCCGCAGCATTAGCAAACTAGAACACAGGGGTTCCCATGAATGGGGTAATGAAAGGAGCCACTAGCAGCAACCCATGTGCTACTGCTGGAATTCAGACAGGTGGGAAGGAGATACTGGACAATGTGGCTCATCCTGGCCCCACCCTGGTCTCTTCACCCTGACCTAGTCCTAGCATTGAGGGCCTAGAGCAAACTTTAGCTCCCGCAGAGAGGGGCAGGATTATAGAGCAAGCAAGGACTATAGCCTGGGGTGATACATATCTGCTCCTAGCAATATATTTAATATTATGCATTCATCATTTTATTTGATTCCCCAACTTGGAGATCAGAGGTGCTGAGGTTACCCATGGTGGAAAATCCAGGATTAGAGAACTCAGAGACTGTAACTCCCAGGAGGGTGAGCCTTTCCATGTGCCCCATGGCGTTGGGGTAAAGGGGCTATAGGGCTGGTCTCAGGCTGTGCTTCTCTTTCAGAACTTTTCTTACTTTGGAGACACACATGGATAGGATTGTCACATAGAAGAGGGTTAGTAAGTGACCTGTTGAAAACAGGGTGGGGGAAAACCAGGAGGTATCCCCAGCTCTCACCTGATCTGATCGCTTTCTCCCCTTCCTCAATGCTTACCCATATGATGGGGGTTGGAATTTGATGCTTACATTGTACAAAGTTTCTGTTTAGGGTGGTGAAAAGTTTTGGTGATGGATGGTGGTCATAGTGGCACAACACTATGAAAGTAATTAACAGTGCTGAATTGTATACACGAATGTGGTTAAAGGGAGAAATTTTAGGTTGTATATATGTTACTATAATAAAACTTTTTTAGAACTATAGGACTGTGCAATACAAATAGGGGGAATTGTAATGTAAACCATGAACTATAGTTCATAGTACAATTATAATATTCTTCTATCAATTGTAACAAATGTGCCACACTAATGCAAGATGTTAATAGGAGGGTTATATGAGAAATCTGTATTTTCTGCATGTTTTTTTCTGTAAATCTACAACTTCTCTAATAAAAATAAATAAATAAAAAAGAAATAGGGAACAAAAAAAAGGATACTTAATCCATATGAGAAAATAGGAGGGCACCCAAAAGAAGGAAAACTCATTAGCTGCATAATTGTGGAGATAAGAACCTTCTTTGCTAGAAAATATTTCCAGTGCTTCATGTCCCTTATCCAGCGTTCACGGTGTTGCACAGCTGCAGGGGGCATAATCTGAAATTGCATATCTTTGCTCCAGGAGGTGCTATTGACGTAGAGTACAGAAGATTGGGACTCCTGGAGTTACATCACACTAACCCCTACACCCCACACCTAATGTTAGGGCATCTATATGCAGAAATGGGTTAGCACCCAGGGAGGTGCAGGCACAGGGACCCCAGATCCCAGCTAATAGGGCTAGGTCCAGTCTAACATCCCTAGAGGTGGCATTTAACACTAAGAACTGAACCAGAAGATGAAAGTTTAGGGCAAAAGTCTGGTCTAGGGATAGTGGCTTCCCCTTTTTAGACCTTTCAAGTAGAAGTTCCATTAGTGATGGAAACCATAACCTCAATTAGCTCATTCTTTTTTCTGAGGCCACAGTGACAAGTTTGGGTTTCATTATGGAAGCCACATGGCAATCCAGGTTCTTGAGGCAGCTTCCCTTCACTCTTCTCCGGATATCCGGGATCTCTTCCTTCTGTTTTGGGGACCTGGCGGGGAACTGATGGCCATGCCAGCCTAGTAGGTATGGCAGTGATTTCGTGTTGGAGAGTTTGAGCTGACAGTGGCACAAGGGTGAATTTCCCCCAACAGGATTCTTGTTCGACCTACTTGCTCCATGTTAGGTTATTTACCTTTGTAGCAGGATAATTTGCCAAGGGTTCCAGATATCCTTTTATTGCCTCTGAGCTCAACTTTACCATTTAGGACCTCCTTCATAATAATGGACTAGATTCTTTAAGCATTTCTCTTCAGTGAGCACAATATAAATATTTGTCGATTGAGGGTATCGGATGGGGCGTCAAAGGAAGAAGAAGGCTGGTATTTCAGGCAGGAAGTAGGATCACAGCAAACCAAGTTGTGATGGAGTGCCAACTGAAGCAAATTCCTTCAGAGCTCAAGTGGCTGCTGCAGTTGATCTTTATGACAATAATGATGATAATAAGAATTGTAGTGTGAAATGGGTTCTTTTGAGTGCACTTAGGCACTTTCAGAGAGAAAATTATTTTCAGACCAAGGCTCTTTCTGAGTAAAAGTAACAGAAACACTTAGTTTTGAAACTTCAGGGCTGATATTGCTGAAAATCAATTGTACATTTAATTGTGCCTGTTACTGAATTACAATGACAGTTGGATCTGAGTTGTCCTAAATTTCTCACGTGAGATTTGGGCATTGGTCAAGAAAGAATCTGATCCTGAAACTTGGAATGGGGACACCTGATTGGATACAGATGAAACTGACAATCTTGAACCACCAGCTCATTCTGAGCCTTCCTTACCAGTTGAAGCAAGCTGACATCCAGTTTCTGTAAGGACTCGCCTTGCTCTGCATGATCTCCCAGTGATAACTTCATCTGGGACGGATGCCTTGAAAGTGGATTTCCATGGTCCTCATGACTCACCACAATCACCCCTTATACTAGCAGACCCATAACCAAGTCAACTCTCAGCATGATCTGGGGGGCAGATATACCCTACTACCCAGGAGGAAATAACTTACACAGCAAAGGTGTCACAAGAGTTTGCTAATATATATCAACAGAGTTGTGGGGAACATATGTGGCAGTCAGTTCTAAGAGAGATAAATCATGTAGGGTGATATGTAACACCAGAAAGGGCTGGATTCATAAATATGGGTGCACTTATTAGATATTGGGATTTAATGAGTTACTGCATGCAGTTGTGGGTGGCCCTAATAGCTTACTTGTTTTGTTGAATGACACTTGGACTCAACAGTGGCCTCCAGTTCATGAGGCTGAGATTTCTGAGCTTCCCTGGCATGATGTGGAGAGGGAATCCAAAGCCTTAAGTAGGTAGAAATATTAGATTGGATTTTCTTATGTGACTGACATATATCTTCCCACAACTCTGTTCCAAGAGAAGGCCCAGAAGACACTTCTTTTACTAGAGCATTGAGAAATACATTAGTGACAGGAGCACCTGAATCCTTGAAAAGCTCTGTAGTTGCAGTCCTTTGAAGGCCAGATTGTGGATGAAGTCATTGAACTAAGTTCCCTGATTTCAGTGGGGGTGATGGGACCCCAGAGTGACAGAGACTGAATGGAAGCAGTGAGCCGCAAATAAAGGTTTGGCAATGTGGTTGGCAGAATTCAAACACTGCTCTCTAGTGTACATGCCTTGTATAATCTCCTCTTCTTGACTGTGGCAGAACGTCTCAATATGGTGGGGTATCATTCCTATAATTAGGTTACGTCTTTTCTGAAAAAGACCATACAGTAAATATTTTTAGGCTTTTGCAGGCCTTGCAGTCTGTCATGCTACTACTCAACTATATCACTGTAGTGCGACAGGAGCCACAGACAATTGTAAACAAATGAGCATAGCTATATTCGAGTGCAACTTTAATTATGGATGCTAAAGTTTGAATTTTATGTAATTTTCATTTGTTAAATATTCATAGGTTGGTTGGCTGGTTGGTTTTTTCGTTGTTTACGAGTGGTAAAAACCATTCTCAGCTCATGACGCATACCAGAAAGACAGGTGGAAGGCCATATTAGATATATGGGCCAAAGCGTATTGACACCTCTCCTAGGGGAATTGCTTTATCTATATAACAGGGAAAGCAATATATTGGGTAGAAACAACCTGAGTTGAGTTTCAACAGTAGGTAGGTCACAGCCTCGCTGGCAGTTTCAGGACTGACATGAATTCACATTCTGTGAGTTAATGCTTGTACTGCCCTAGGAGAGGGGTGGTATTTGTCCACCTTTCCCAGAGGGATTCAGATCCTGGACCTTGTCTTCCAAGGGGCACAGATTCTCTTTATCTCTTCTCCTTCCTTATGGTTGATCACAAAAATAATCTTGTGTCAGATATAGATGGAAGAGAGCAAGGCAAAAAAAGAGGTGTGAATTAGTGGATCTGAGGGCTGTCATGACGGTTTGTTCATTAGTATTTGTGTATTTGTTTGTTTTTAACAAGTGGAGCTTCCAGTGGCTCCCAGGAATGGAAGTTGTGTTGCCATGAGACACTGTTGAGGCACAAGTTCTAACCAGAAAAATAAATTCACTCATCAAACCTTAAATTCTGTGTGGTCTGTTATCTGAGTCTGGGTGTCGGGGAATTGTGAGTGATGGCACAGACAGGCCAGAGGTGTCCTCTGAACTTTGTTCTCTGAACTGTTCTGAGAAGGAAGACCAAGAGGCGGGGGTAGGGGGCAAATTCCTGCAACTCGAGGTTATTTTAAAGGGAATTTGGGCTGACATTTTGTCAGGGCCTGCAGACCCCAGGCAGGCAGAGGGGGCTGCTTGCTGAGTGCAGATTCTGGGAGCAGCTGGGTTCTGTGACCACACATATGCTGCGCTGAAGTGTGAGGCAGGAATCTGGAGCCAGGGGCCACTCCACCTGCGGCCTGGGGGACATCCTGCTGGTGTCTATCGTGCAGGGTGATTCTGGGCCTCCAGTCCCAGGGCCTTGGTGCTGCTCTCCAGGACATTTGAATTCCAGGGGTCGCTGGATTCAGACCTGAGGGGACACCCCACATGCCCTGAGTGCACCTGCACAAGGGTTTGACAGGTAGGAGGAGGTGGAAATGGAAAGGGCTATCAAGGATCCAAGGAGAACGGGGCAAGGTTGGTGGAAGTGCTGGCTTGGACCACAGATGGCGATCCCAGGCAGGCCAGCGCTCTGTGGCTTCATCCTGTGGGCTGGGGGCAGACAGGAGTCCAGGCGGGTGGGGGACCCGGTCGCTGCTGCAGGTTCTGGTCCCGAGGCGCGGGGCTGCGCGGGCGTCCTCTGGGCGCCTGTGCTGCGTTGTAGCCGGGAAGGCTGTGCTGAGCAAAGCTGGAGGGCCCAGAATGTCCTGGAGAGAAGCAGAGTCACATCGGTGTCCTGCGCGTGTGCATCAGGTTGGGTGGGAAGTGCTGGTGACGTCAAGGACTCTGCCCTCAGGCCCTTCCTTCCCCTGAAGATGCCCTCCCTGAGAATCTGGAGCTTGGGAAACCCAGGAAGGAACAGTGATCAAACATGAAAGTGGAGGTATGTGGGGACATAGTTGTTGGATATGATGTTTTATAGCTGTTTGCAAGTACAAGATAGCAATTATCAACCCACAGTAAGGCTGTGCCACCTTGATGGTGTGCCATTCCTAAATCTCCAAAAGACCCAGGTGGTCTCCATGTGCACACGTCAGTTCCATGATGGGTGTGATAGCAGAAGACAGACAGACAGACATCCAACTGTTTAAACAGCTGTTTCCATAAGGATGGTTCTCTGCTAAGCATGAGGGAATATGGCATGAAAATATCTCCTTCATGGATTACTGATTGAAGAAAACAATTCCACTGGACAATAAAACCATTATGAAAATATTTATTTAAATTTTGAACCAAGACGGAATCTGTTAGTGGGATGTGTTTCTTATGTCCCTCACACACACTCTTTCTCTCTCTCTCATAGATAGATAGATAGATAGATAGGTAGGTAGGTAGATAGACAGATAGATAGATAGATAGATAATATGTATATAATTTATGTATAATTTAATTGCAATTTCAGGTACAATTTTAATTATATTCTGAAATTACGTAAAAAGAAAGAAGCACCTCACACAGATAGAAATGGTTGCATCTAGAGATCAAAATATTATCAGTTGGTGGATAACTAATGAAGATTTTCACTTTATTTTGCTGTTCAAATACCTTATCATTAAAATTGTTTCTGTGTGTATTAGTTTTCTATTACTGATACAGAAAATTACCAAAAATTTAGCAGTTTAACACACCACCTGTTTAGTTTCTCTTAGTTCTCAGAGCAGAAGTATTTGGGGCTTGACTGGGTACTCTGTTAGGAGTGTCACAAGGCTAAAATCCAGGTGTCCCTCAGCTTGGGCTGTAACCGTGATGCTCTAGGAAAGAATCCAGTTCCTGGATCATTTAGGTTGTTTGAATTCATTTCCTTCTCCCAGTTTCCATGTGCCCCTCCTCCCCAATAGTGAGTCAAATCCCTCTCAGGCTTCAACTCTCTTACTGCCTCTTCTGCCATCTTTCTCGGGCTTCTCCTTCTCCCTAACGTACTCATATGATTATATTGTGTATTATTTTGTGTAGACCTGTGTACCCAGGATAATCATCGCATCTTCAGGTCAGCTGATTAGCAACCTTAATTGCAACTGCAAAGTCCCCTGTGCCATGTAACACGTGCATAAGAAACAATGTCTCCCCCGGGTCCTCCCATGAGTCTGGAGCTACCAAAACCATCCTTCTCCTGAAGAGCACCTTTGTCTAATTTTACACTGTCTTCTCCATCGTCAAGTATGCTTCGGCCTTCTTTATTATCCCAGTTGGTGACTGGTGAACACCTCTGGACTAACCAATATATGTTTCCCAACCATCAGTCCCTTTGTTTTCATGAATCGAGATGCCAGGGTGTTCAGGCTCTGCTTTTCTTGCATAAAGAATACAAAATCCCCTAGTATTATGAGAAACAAGTAAGTTCATATGTCTTTTTTTGCATTGCATTTAGTTGTGTAACTCACTCATCCACCTCAGAGTCCTAAGCACGATTATGAAAGTCACATTACAAGACAGTGGTGAACAAGACAGGTTGAGCTTCTGCTCTAAAATAAACAGTTAAACTATTATCGCAATTGTAAGCCCATTATGTAATTGTCATGTAAATGTTTATGTAGTTGAAATGTTATTAATGCTTGTGGTGGAGCAGTTCAGAATTTATGCGGTCATACACAATAGGCCCTGAAACAATCTGGAGATTGTGGAGAAGACTTTGAGTGTATAACTTTCAATCTAATAATGACTAATTTTCACAGAAAATAACTAGACATGGGATTCTTAGAAAACTTACAAGAAAATGGAAGAATATGTGAGAAGGTCATTAGTAGAATTGGAGAGAATTATGTTCCCACAGAACAGTGAGTAGCAGGTGTAAAGCTGGAGGGTAAATCAATTTGAGAGTATACAGCCCATAGGAACCAAGTTATGAATTTTCTGCTTTACAAGCTTAGAGAGGATGTAAATGTGATATAATGTTATGAAGGCATATTAGCATATTTTAAATATTGTCATGTAGAAATGGTCAGATCTAACGGGAGTGGTGCAAAGGAGAGCACAAAAATATATTTTAGCTGATTTTCAAATGGTATCGCTTGCATATTGACAATTACAAAAGAGCTGATATCAGGAATAATTGCATGGACTGTGGGATTTGTAAAAGGCACACTTTTCTCTATTATGTGAAGATGCCAGTTGAGCACTTTTACAAGAAAGAGTTTAATAGTGCACTCATGTCTCTGAAATGATGAAATAAGTTTAAGGTGGAACTTTGCATTAAACTTGGAGCAGTTGAGGAAAAGCCATTTGGAGGAAAAATCATGGATCCATTATCTTTATGTGGAGTGTATGTCTTGTGGATTTCCAAAGGAGCAAACTAGATATTTCCTCAGTTTTAGGGAAGATTTAATGTGGATTTCTCTATATTTCCATTATGAAGCTGATGGAATATATTAAGGATTCAACAATTCGAAAAACAGAAGAATTAATTTGCTCTAATGGATGTATATTATATCTTGTGCCACAAACGTATAGAGAAACACATTTTTAACTCACATAAGACACTTACTTCCCAGACATTAGATGACAAAGGAAGAATTTCTTGCCACCTACATTTGTGTGTATGTGTATATGCATATATACTCTGTATACATTCATAAGTTTTTGTATGTGTGTATGTATATGTAAGTACACACACACACGCATATGTGTGTGTGTGTATATATATATATATATATATAATCAAACAAACTATGTTTGTTATCCATTAATCAATATTTGGAAATTGTACATTAAGAAATTAAAAATAATAATACTAATGACAGCAATGACAAAATGCATTATCCTTAAGATTCCATAGAATGTCTTTTCATTTTTCTATTTTAATTCTTATACTTTAGCTATATCTCTTGAAAAAACATCCAATTAAATATAGTCAAAAATGCTTTAACAGGAACATTTAGAATATTTATGATAACAAAAATAATTAGAATATTTATGGGTTAGTATCATAATGGATCTATATGGCTTTGGATTTTCCAGCATTTTATGTTCAGTACAATATACCTGTTTCATTTTCTTATTCTTTCTATATTAACTTCTTCTGTATTAATTTTTTAAAATAATTATATATTTACTCCTTTTCTCAGAAGCTGTATTCTCAGTATCTTTTTGTATTTAACCTAGAAATTTCAGCATACTAGTCATGTCATAGCATTATTTAATACCTTTAAACTCCACCTTAGGAATATAAGAACATGGAACACTAAACTATTTACTATCTTTTTTTTTTATCAATGATAGGTATTTTTTAAAATTTAAAGACACAAGCACAGTACATAAGTGCATAGCTCAATGAGATTTTACAGCCTGAAATCAAACGATAGGTATTTTTTAAAATTTAAAGACACAAGCACAGTACGTAAGTGCACAGCTTAATGAGATTTCACAGCCTGAACACACTTCTGTATGCAAAACCCAGATCAAGAAACAAGATGTTTTCAGGCCCCCCAGACCCCCCTTTTGGCCCTCGCAGTCACTGTCCCTAAGGGTAACCACTATTCTGACATCTAACAGCCTAGATCACTTTCACCTGTTTTATATTTTATATTGATGGAGTAATAAAGCATTCACTCTGTTGTATATGGACTTTTTCATCCTTTGGGTTGTTTGTGGATTTATTTTTGCTTGCTGTTGTGGACCATTCATTAGCACTGCTGTGTAGGAGCCTGTTGTGTGATTCCCAAATGATTAACCACTCCACTGGGCCCATGGGTTGTTTTCAGTTTGAGACTATTAGGAATAGTGCTGATGTTGGGGACTGAGTCATGCCCCCCACAAAAGGCATGTTCCTTTTGAGGCAAAGGGGGCTGCTGCTATGGCAAATTCCTAAAGATGGGGAAACGGCTTCGGAATTGGGTGATGGGTAGAGGAGGGACAGTTGTGACATGCTTGATAGAAGCAGCCTGGATGGCTTTGAAGAGAGTGTCAGTAGAAACATGGATGTTAAAGGTCCTTCCCGTGAGGCCTTAAGAGGAAATGACGAATGCGTTATTGGAAACTGGAGGAAAGGTGATCCTTGTTATAAAGTGGCGGAGAACTTAATGAAATTGAGTGGTGATGTCGGATGGAAAGTACAACTTGAGAGTGATGAACTTGGGTATTTAGCTGAGTTGATTTCCAAGCTAAATGACAAAGGGGCACCCTGGTCTCTTGCGGAGAGCCTGGCCACCATCCCAATGATTGCAAAGGGTGGGGCCTACATGCCAGGGTTCGGGGATGACATGGCACAGGCACTTAGAAGGGGTTGGACTTCCACTCCTCAGGCCCGTAGGACAAAACATCGACCCATAGATGATTCTCAGACCTTGAAATATAATGGAATTTGCTCTACTGGGTTTCAGACTTGTTGGGACCCATGACCCCTGTTTTCCTTCCAAGTTCTCCCTTTTGGAATGGGAGTGATACCTTCTACAGGTCCCACAATCCTTGCAGTTTTATCCTAGACAGCATGTCTTTTTGAATTGTTGACATATGCCGGAAGCCTTTAAAATATCAGCTAGCATATCCTTCTGTGCTGTCCTTAGCCCTACTCCAGTTCAGTCTGGCCATCTTTACATGAAAATATTTAAATATGAAAAACTCCCTCCGTCAAATCCTTTTTCAAATGACTCCCATCATCCTAAGAACATAACATACGAAATCCACACCATGACTTCCAATGCCTCTATCACCCAAAACTCAATTTCCCCTCCAGATTCACCCCAGGTCACTTCATCAGAAAATGGGAACATTTTTTTTTCTTGAGTTACTTGAATGATCCTTTCACATTCTGTTCCATTTAATGGAAAATTTCCTCTATTTCACATTCTGTTCCATTTAATGGAAAATTTCCTCTAATTCCATATAGATAATATAAGAGAAAATTTAACAAAAACATTAAATTGAAAGTTTCTCACTCCAAGACTTCTCTACAATCTGATTGTTTCTGGACCTGCTTTTTCATTATTTCATAGAATCTGAACTTCTCTATTGTGATCATTAATGAAACTTCAAGTTTATAAGTAATTTCATAACATCCCACTTACAATTGCTATTACCCTTTACTGTTTATCACTGGGACAATAGTCCAGTCTGTCTTGTTTAGCATTCTCTTGTAATGTGGCTTTTTCATAAATATTCTTAAGACTGTGAATAAAAGACCAAACATTGAGCCAAAACAGACAATTCTTAGATTCCTGGTAAAATTTGAGGATGTTGTATCCCTTTTCCAGGCAAAGCAGAGACTCAATACCTTGGTGTCATGGCTTACAAGGACAAAAAGGTCCACTGTTGGGAAACATGTGGCAATTAATGCTGAGGTGTATATCAGCCACAACTGGGATTATCAAAAAGAGCCATATAAACTTGAAAGGAGGAGGAGGGGGTGGAAAGATGGACAAAGGTGGTCACCAGGACAGGGGTGCTTTACGTGGCCCCGGTCTTGGGGGAAGATCTGAAGGTCATGTTGTTCCTCTGAATGCTAGACCTGCTGTTTGTTTGTATAGGATGAAAACCATGCAGTCACCAGCGGTTTCAGCCTCCCTCTTGCTTAAAGAATGGGTTGGCTTAACAACAGGGATTTAGTGGCTCACGGTTTCAGAGGCTAGAGGGCTTGCTTCCCCCAGAGGTCAGTCTCTTCTGGCTGGCTGCCAATCTTGGGGGGTCCTTGGCCCTTCCATCACATGGCCATGCACATGGCCACGTCGTCTCCATTCTTTTCTGTACTTCCAACTTCTTGCTGCTCCCTGTGGCTTCTTTCCATGTCCAATTTCCTTTGCTTATAAGGACTTCATCCATATTGGATTAAGGCCCATCCTCATTCCAAAGGTCCGGTTTACAAATGGGTTCTCACCCACAGGACCTGGAGCTGAGACCTGCACATGCCTTTTGTGGGGGACATGATTCAATCCCCAACACTGGCCCAGATCATGAATCACAGACAAAAAAACACCAGGAGCGGTTCACAATGCTGAAATCTGGATCATATGATTTTGTGATTACTTACACCAGGGCAGTGTCTGAAAGTTTTTTGTTGGTCCATTTGTCAGTGACACATGTAGGAAAAATGAGATTTACCTGCATGTACAGGATCCCATGCTGGATCATCAAGAATCTAAAGTACTTGGGAGTTTTACTTTAAACTCTTTCCAGCTAAAATTTCTGGGGCTGATGGTGATGGCCTGGAAGATACTAAAGAAATATGTGTTGCCAAGAGACACACCTCTGCCCACACTTCGAACATCAGACAGAAAACAAAAAATTTTTGAATGATCTTAAGTTTATTTTGAGTTGGGGGCATAATCACAGAAAAATTATTTAAAGGTGATTTAAAAACAGAATATTTTGTCTATTCATCCCTAGTGTAAAATTTCCTAAGGACAAAAAAATAAAGAAATGTTAACTATTGGTCATTCTGTTAATCATTTTGGAACTATTACGAATATATTTCATATATTTTCCTAATATATGGAATATATCATTATATAACATAGCTTTCAGATGTTTTTTATATAATTATGTTTAATATTTCATAATGTTTTCAAAGATAGGTCTTCTAAAATATGATTATAAATATTATATATAAAGATCCTAAAATATGAATAAAACAAATAAATTATGTCAATGTCATTAAAAACTAAGCTTTTCAGCATAAAAGGAAGAATAAAATGTAAAATCAAAGGTGGGGATTTTTGCCTTCTCTGGAAGCAAAAACAAACAAATATAAAAGCTTACCTTGTGAGCCCTGGAAAGGAGACGAGGCTCAATCTGAGTAATTGGAACTGCTCTGAGCAGCACCCTACAAATCTACCACAGGAAAAGAGTACAGGGAACTTGTTGACCTCGGTAACATCTGTTTTAGTTTCTATGGCTGCTCAAGCAAATACCATATAATGGGCTGGTTTAAGCAATGGGAATTTAATGGCTCATGGTTTTGAGGTTAGGAAAAAGTCCCAGTCAAGGCTGTGGCATTCTGGGGCTGGCTGCTGGGGATCCTTGGTTCTTAGCTTGTCACATGGTGAGGAACGTGGCCTCACTTACTGGTCTCTCTCTTCTCTTCTGGATCCCATTGATGTCCAGCTTCTAGCTACTCCCTCTGTGGCTTTCCCTCTCTGTGTCTGAGTTTCATTCCACTTTAAAAGACTCCAGTAGTAGGATTAAGGCCCATCCTGAATGAGCTGGGCCACATCTTAACTGAAATAACTGCATAAAAATGTCCTGCTTACAATGGGTTCAGACCCACAGGAATGGATTAAGCTTAAGAATATGTTTTTTACTGGGCTACATACAACTCCAAACCACCGCGCCATCTTCCAGGAGAGCAAAGCCTTCACCAGGAAAATACTGTAAGGGATTTTCCAGAGGCCGTCTCCGAACACCTTGGAGACACCCACCGGAGCGTGCTGGGAGATGGAAACTGCGACGTGAGCACCATCATGGCAGCGCGTCAAATCTAAGGTTTCGAGATGTTTGGTGGAACACGCATCTGAGGCTTCATCATGAATCCGTCCTCCCATCCGTGCTGGAGACAGCTAAACGCTGCCCTTTAGTAACACTGCATGCGCCTGGGAGAGGTGGGAAGTGCCTATTACAAACTTGACCTCAAGTCAAGAATATTTCCTAGGCCCAGAATCTCCTGCTTTTGTTTCACTGCACCTCCCGACACACACGAGGTCAGACATAGCAAAATACTCCCAAATCCCACACTAGGTATAATTTTATTTAATTTTTATATTATTACATAGAGGTTTCATCAAGCTGGACGTCAGGGTCAGACTGCCCAGGTTGAAATGTCATCCCCCCATCACTGTCTGTGAGACCTGGGACAAGTTCCTCAACTTCTCTATGCCTCAGGTTTCCTCATCCATAAATTGGGGGTGACCAGTAATGGTCCTTTACCCATCTCATAGGGTCGTTGTGAGGGAGTGCAATTTATTATGGTTAAGTGTACATCATTTGGCATGGATGTTGTAATTGTATGGATAGTTCTTAAACACTGATTAAATTTGTAGTTTCCGTTTGGAATTTGAAGCCAATAATTTGTACTTTTCCAAAATTTTGTATCTGAGATAAAACACACACACACACACACACACACACAAAGCTTCATAGAATCTAGCCGTTTCTCCTGAAATATGTACTATTTTTTAAATCCTAAATTTCCTTGTTTTGATATTACATTAAAAAAAAAAGCCTTATAGGCCTTTGAAAATTCCTAGGCCTTAGGGTCCAAAGGATAAAAGGCCCCAACCCAGGACCCTGAGCAGTCTGACGTCAGAGCAGGCACCCCAGTGAAGAGAGGGTCCGTGGCCTCAGGGGGCTCGGGTGGGCAAGCCTGGGAATAAAGAGAGCGGGGCCCAAAGACCCCCCCCCCCCCACACACACACACACACACACACACACACACACACACACACACACACCTACCTGCCTGGGAATAAAGAGAGCGGGGCCCAAAGACCCCCCCCCCGCCACACACACACACACACACACACACACACACCTGCCTGGGAATAGAGAGCGGGGCCCAAAGACCCCCCCCGCCACACACACACACACACACACACACACACCTGCCTGGGAATAAAGAGAGCGGGGCCCAAAGACACCCCCCCCGCCACACACACACACACACACACACACACCTGCCTGGGAATAAAGAGAGCGGGGCCCAAACACCCCCCCCTGCCACACACACACACACACACACACACACACACACACACACACACACCTACCTGCCTGGGAATAAAGAGAGTGGGGCCCAAAGACCCCCCCCCGCCACACACACACACACACACACACACACACACACACTCACACACACACACACCTGCCTGGGAATAAAGAGAGCGGGGCCCAAAGACCCCCCCCGCCACACACACACACACAGACACACACACACACACCTACCTGCCTGGGAATAAAGAGAGCGGGGCCCAAAGACCCCCCCCCGCCACACACACACACACACACACACACACACACACCTGCCTGGGAATAGAGAGCGGGGCCCAAAGACCCCCCCCGCCACACACACACACACACACACACACACACACACCTGCCTGGGAATAAAGAGAGCGGGGCCCAAAGACACCCCCCCCGCCACACACACACACACACACACACACACCTGCCTGGGAATAAAGAGAGCGGGGCCCAAACACCCCCCCCGCCACACACACACACACACACACACACACACACACACACACACACACACACCTACCTGCCTGGGAATAAAGAGAGCGGGGCCCAAAGACCCCCCCCCGCCACACACACACACACACACACACACACACACTCACACACACACACACCTGCCTGGGAATAAAGAGAGCGGGGCCCAAAGACCCCCCCCGCCACACACACACACACACACACACACACACACACACACCTACCTGCCTGGGAATAAAGAGAGCGGGGCCCAAAGACCCCCCCCCCCCCACACACACACACACACACACACACACACACACCTGCCTGGGAATAGAGAGCGGGGCCCAAAGACCCCCCCCGCCACACACACACACACACACACACACACACACACCTGCCTGGGAATAGAGAGCGGGGCCCAAAGACCCCCCCCGCCACACACACACACACACACACACACACACGCACACACACCTGCCTGGGAATAAAGAGAGCGGGGCCCAAAGACCCCCCCCCCGCCACACACACACACACACACACGCACACACACACACACACGCTTTACGGGGAGTCGGGGAGTCGTTTCCTGACCCGAGTGGGTGGGGGTGTTCAGACCTGTCGAGGGGGTCCTAGCTCAGCACACACACACACACACACACACACACACCCTCTGGGTGGGCCTCAAGACTGCGGGTTGGGGGTTGTGTGGAGCGAGGGCCGGGAACAGAGCCAGACGCGCCCCGGCGCCCACTCTGAGGAGACAGACGCCCACGCGGAATCACAGCCCCAGGCCCGGGGGTGGGGGATTTCTGCGGGAGGGAGGCCCAGAGGACGGAGCCTGAAGAAGGCAGGGATGGCGGGGGGACCTTTTTGGGGACATCTGACTAGTGAATAGGAGCTGCACTCCACTCTCGCGAAAGGCTTTGCAGGCTTGAAAAACAAGAGTGTTCAGGCGGCTCGAATTTCCAGGACTGCTGGTGGGAGGCGGGAGGTGAAGGTAAGAGGGTGAGGGGGGTCAGATCCACGGGGCCCTTCGGTTTTATCCAGGGAACCAGGCAATAACCCGACGACCTCTCCCAACCTCCTCCTCCCCCGCGAGGGCCGAGGAGCCACCGGTCAGCACCCCCAAAGCTGCGCAGGGTCCCCAACCCCAGGTGACGTCATGCATTCCAGGTGGCACACGCGCAGAAGCCTTCTCCCGGTCCCGCCCCTCATTGGCTAGAAACAGCCGTTCGTCTCGCCGTTGCCAGCGGCGACGTAGGCGTGAATGACCTCGGTTGCTAAGATACAGGGTACTTCGTTTCCTTCTCGCCCTGTCCCAAGCTCCAGCAAGCCCAGGATCGTCCATTCGACCAATGGCAAATGGGCAGTGGGCGGGACTGATTTGCTCGGACCAAAGAAACGCGGGCTATAGTGCGGCCAACCAGCGCGCGGCAGCCCCTGTAAAGTGGCCCGGGCGCCCCCTCGCCCGCTTTTCCTCCGCTCCGCGGCCTCGCCCCGCCCCGCCCCGCTGCAGCCCCGCGCTGGTCGCAGTCGGTCCGGACCGGGACGGAGCCAAGATGGCGGCTGCCGACGGTGACGACTCGCTCTATCCTATCGCGGTGCTCATAGACGAGCTCCGCAACGAGGATGTGCAGGTTAGAGGCTACAGGGGGCTCGGGGAAGACGGCAAGGCGGACATGGAGGCCCGGGAGGACCTCGCGGAGGAGGCTTGGCGTTTGCCGGGAGTGGCGGAAGGGGTGGCGGCCAATCAGCACCCTGGTCTCATTCCTCCGGGTCCCCGGCCCGGATGAGACGGCTCCCCGGATTGGGTGTGGGTGCAGTGGAGGGCGGGAGCAAGGGCGCGCCTGGAGGGTCCCGGGCCTGCCGGGGCGCGCGACAGTCCCGGGGCCGAGAGGCCGGGCCGGGGTGGGGGACGGCGGGCAGGGGGGCGGAGAGGGCCCGGTGATTGGCGGAGGCCCCTGAGTGGCCCCTGGGCGGGGGCGCCGCCGTGTTGGCCGGGACGTGGGTGTGATTTTGGGTTTCAGCTGGGCTGCGGCGCTGAGGGGTAGACCCCCGAAATGGGCTGCCGTCGCCATTCCTGGCCTTCTCTCCTATTTTAACGCAAAAACACTCCCCACCAGGGGAAAACTTGCCAGTCTCAAGGGCGAATTGCACGGTAGCAAAACCCGCCCCCTTCTCTCTCCATCTTTTCCCCTTCGGCCGGGGGTGTGGGCAGTTTCCCAGGCGGGCCCACATTTTCCTCCTCAGCGGGTTCTAGAGGGATTAGGGGCTCTGAGCCCGGCTGGCGAGGCACTGAGCAGGGTTAGGGCTTCCTGGGTGCTCGTCCCGGCTCCACCTCCCACCCACTACGTGACCTTGGGCGAGTTACTTCACCGCTCTCAGCCTGTGTTTTTTGTGAAATGTGGAGTAATAATAGTTCAGGCCTCGTTGCGTGGTTGTGAGGACTGATTGCTTTAATGCAAGTAAAACAGATGGCGTCCGGCCTGTTGAAAGGGCCCGGTAAATAGCTGCAATCATTGGGAGTGGTGAGTGAAGCCTGCCGTCCCCCCTCTCGTCCTCAATTTCCCCATTTATGAAACGGAGTGGGGTGCACTGGGCAATCTGCCAAGGCCGGACCCGGCTCCGAGGCTCTGGATACATCACTCTGATTCTGGAGTCCGACAGGCTTCCCTTTGTGAAATGAAAAACGGCACCGTACGTTGTTAAACAGGCACAGTTGACTTTGTTCAGTGGCTGTTACAGCAGGGGAGAGAAAAAAACTGCGGAAGCAAGGGAGAGCCAGCTTTTTAAGAGCTGGGGGTGGGTTGGAGGAAAAGCCTGGGAAGATAGCAAAGGGCTTGTTCACTGGGATGGGCGAGGGATTTGCTGAGGTGAGGTTGCAGTTAGGACTGTTTGGCTCCATCAGGATGAGCAGGGATTAACTGGGTTGCCATCGGGACCCCTTGGTCAGGAATGTTTTCTTTTGCAGTAATTAGGCTACCTGGCTGCTGTAAGGGCCAGGAGAGAGGAGGATGGAGATAAGGAACCAGCCAGTTAGGGGCCTCTCAGTTGCCTGGGTAGCCAGGTGAGAGAGAGGGGAGGGGAAGATCGGGGGTGAAATTGCTATTTACAGTTGTCAGGGTCTGAAGTTGTCCTTTTTCCAGTTGTCCCCCTGGTCTGTCCCGTGCCCTCCCCTGCTCCTCCCCCACCTGGCAGCTGGAGTTTTACTCGGCAGTCCCAGAACTGCTGGACTGGTGAGGACCCAGGAGGGAGTGGGGAGGCATGCAAGGAGTAAACTGGCAGCTTGGCAGTCAGAGAAGAAAACAATCTCGGTCAGCTTGTACTCCTTGATCTTCAACTTCTTGCTGATTGACATGGGCAAGCTAGTTAAGCCTCGGTTTCTGCTTCTGTCAAATGGGGGTAATTATCTAGTTGGTCGGGCAGTCCTGTGAATTCATTTATTCAGTAAGCACCTGGCATGAGTCAAGTATGGTGCTGGGGCAATAGCGGTGACATCGGTTACTCTTCAGGAGACAGGTGTGAAGCACGTCAGCAGGTGAATATATTCACTTGTGTGAGAAGTAGGCAGGAAACAAACAGGGTGTTGAGATAGTGGGGCATCTGCTGTGCACTGTCCTGGGCAGGTGTCCAGCAAGGAACAAGATGGACAACATTTCCTAGCCTTGGGGCGCTTACCAGGGTAGTGATGGGAGATAGACAGTAATCAAAACGATAAATCAATCTGATAGTATGTGAAATGGGAGTAAGTACTATGGAGAAAAAAGGAAGAGAGGATGCAGTTTTAGAAAGATGATCAGGGGCACAGAAGGTGAATTTGAACAAGGATACCAAATTTGCTGGTACAGATTGCCAGAAACTTAGTGGTTTAAAACAACATAAATTTATTGTCTTACGGTTCTGTAGGTCTCCAGTCTGACACATGGCTTGCCAGGCTAAAATCCGGGTGTCAGCAGAGCTGTGTTCCTTGCTGGAAGCTCTAAGGGAGAACTCTTTCCTTGCCTTTTCCATCTTCTAGAGGTTTTCCACATCCCTTGATTTCCTCCTTCTTCAAGGCTAGCGATGGTCTGTGTCTGATTGTTCTTCCGTAGTCAGTCTCCCTCTGACCACAGCCGGGAGAGGTTCTCTGATTTTAAGGATCTGTATGATTAGATGGGGTCCGCCCAGATAATCTCTCAGGGTCCTTACCCCTGATCACGTCTGCAGAGTCTCTTTTGCTTTGTAAAGTAGTACAACAATCAGTGTTTCCAGGGGTTGGGTTCTGGACAACTGGGGCGGGTGGCGGGGGCTTTTTTCTGCCTCCCACAGTCACTGCAGTGGGAAGGGGGAGATTGAGGGGGAAGTGGTAGGAGACAGGATGGTAGCGATGTGCTTTTTTTTTTTTTTTTTTAACTTCATCAATTAATTTAACTTTTTTTTTTTTTTTTTTAATTCCTTGGTTACTTTTAATTTTATTGCATTGAGGTCAGTGAAGGTGAGCTACTCATTCAGTAGGTATTTGCATTTATGGAGTGCTGGGAGTTGTCTGCCTGTTGAGGCTGCAGCAGTGAGCAGGCCACACCTGGTGGGTGGAGTGCACTTCCTTGTGAGGGCAGACAGGAAACAAACCACACAGGGTAGAGGAGGGGAGATGGAGAAGAATGAGTGCCGAGGAGGGGAAGCAGGAAGGGGAGGAAGTGGGGAGGATCCGGGGTGGACTGTGGTGTTAGGTGCGGTGGCCAGGGAAGGCCTTACTGAAAAGGTGACATTTGGGCAGAGCTGTGAAGGGAGGTTGCAGGCGCCTTGTATTCTGGGCGGGGGTCCTGAAGCCAGAATGTGCACCCCGTGGTCTGGGAAGAGCAGGACACGAGCTGCTGCTGTCAGGAGAGGAAGGTGGAGAAGCATCGGAGGGCCAGTTCCCGGGAGGGTCTCGTGAGCCATCAGTTAAACCCAGGGTTGGCAGACAGCCACGGAGGACCCGAGGTCTCTTTTTGTAAATAAACTGTTCATTTACGTATCATGTCTGCATCTTTTGTGTTGAAACATCAGGGTGGAGTTCACTAGTTTCAACAGAGATGGTCTGGCCCTCAAAATCTAAAACGTTTACTATCTGGTCCTTTACAGGAAAACAAATTCTAACCTCTGACTTAAACCATCACTGTGTCAAATCCCCTATGTCTGGGCAGAGCTTTCTAGAGCTGCCCCATCCAGTGCAGTAGCTGGTCTGAATTGAGATGTGCTGAAAGTAGAAAACTCATACCAGATTTCAAAGACTTGGTACAACAGAAAAAATTTTGGGATATGATGGGTTAAATAAAACATATTAAAATTAGTTTCACCTTTTTAACACTAATAAAATTTAAAATTGTGCATGTGGTGTGCGTGTGGCTTCCATTATGTTTCCATTGGACAGTGCTGATTCTAAACCATGCTCGGAATTTTTGTTTTTTCAACAGTGATTGTATTTCCAAGGGTTGCAGAAACAGTGGAATGAGAGAGAAAAACCTGGGGGGAGAGAGCTGCGGGTGCTGCAGGAGCCAGGCCCCCCCAGCACTCCTTTTTTCTCTGTGCCCCCTGCCACATCATCCTTCCCCGGGTGGCCGGGCCCTCTCGGGCCTCAGAGAACCCTGTGCCTTCGCCCACCTCCCAGGACCTGCTTGGCACATGTCAGGCCATGTCTGGGGTTGAGGCAGGCTCAGGCCTCGGTCGTGGCTGGGGAGTTGCTTAGTGAGCAGACCGCTTGCTGCCCCTTGGCGCCCTGGGGGCGGGGGAGAGGGGCTGGTGTCCAGTGCCACCCAGGACACCCGTGAGACCCATCCACAGACCGGGTGGTGTGCTTGGTCTCGGTCGTGGCGATGGCAGCATTCAGATCCTCGGGCTCACCCGGGCGGGGTCACCCTGGACCATCTGACTGGTGACAAGGAGGGCGGAGGCCACAGGGGAAGGTCCAGGCGGTGTGGAGCCAGATTGGTCTGGAGCTCCGAGAGGCACGTTGTGGGCCCACAGAGCGCAGGGAGCGGTGGTGGGGACGCGGCCTGGCTGAGGAGCCGGCCCGGGCTGGTGACGCTGTGCTGGAGGTGCAGGCAGCGCAGGTCACGCAGGCGGCCTTCTGTCCACCCCAAAGGCAGCCCGAGGCCCCCGGTGGCGGGGAGAGAGAGAGCCTTTATTTTTATATGAATACTGAACCTTTTGTTTTGCGCCTTGCTCTTTTCACTTACTGTTTCTTCCAGATCTTTCCCCGCATGTACCTGTAGATCTGGGCTTGTAGGAAGGTTGAGCATTTTCCCAAGAATCGGAGACAGGCCCGGAGGTGGCATCGTTTCCTTGTCTGTGAGTTTCCTGAGGAGAGGGCTTTGGTTCCTCTCTAAGGACTCAGCTCCCAGCACAGGCCTGAGAACACAGACCAGGGGACACAGGAGCTCATGGCGGTGGGGGGTCGGGTAGGCACTAGTGAGTGCTCCCTGTTACTGGGTGCCGGCTCTGCTGGGTGCTCTGCTGAGGCTTTGCATCCTTACTGGATTCTCACAACTGCCCTTTGCGGTAGGGTCTGTGCTCCTTCCCATGTCCCAGATGAGGAAACTGCAGCACAGCTAAGGTAAGGAGCTCAGCCAAGGCCGAGGAGCCAAGGGAAGTAGGACCTGAGGGTAGAGGAGAATTTGGGGTAGGGCAGGTACTTGCTGACTTACATTTGTATGGTAGCTACTTTGAATCTTAAACGAGACAGTCCAGGATACTAGAAAGTGGGAATTAAAATCCTATAATCTTGATTCCTTCATTGAGCAGATATTTTCTGGACACCCCTTATGTGCGGACTCTGTTGTGGGTGCCAGCAGGGAGCAAAGGAGCGAGTCTTTGCGACACTTACATTCTAGTGGGGGAGACCGACCATATCTCTGTGGTATGATGGCAGTGGCGATGACTGCTAAAAGAGAAAACGAGGCAGAGACGGGTTAGAGCATGCCTGGGGCTGCTGCTTTCGATGAGTAGCTGGGGAAGTTTCCCTGAGTAAGTGCCATTGAGCCGGGGCTTGGATGGAATGAGGGAGGATGAAGAGGTGGGGAAGAGCAGTCCACAGGTGCAAGGCCCTGCAGTGAGCATGTGCTTGGGTGTTCAGAGAACAACAGGAGGCCAGTGTGGGGGGCGTAGGGTGGGAGGCGAGACCACGGCTGGCGTGTGTCTGTGTGTGTGTGTGTGTGTGTGTGAGTGAGGCCGTGGGCACAGTGCAGGCTGTGAGGTGTGTCTGCTGGGCTCCGACCTCATTCTGAAAGGATCCCTTCTGCTGGGCGGGAGCAGAGCTGCGGGCACCCGTGCAGGGTGGCCTGCAGGGTGGGTGGCGTTAGAGCCGCGCTGTGTGGGAGGGAGGCTGGGGGCGCTGCGTAGCGGGGTTGGTGACGGCCAGTTGGGCCCTGGGGCCTGTGCAGCCCCGTCTGTGAAGGGGCGTCGCGAGGCCGGCCCAGCACTTGCCTGGCCGTGAAGATACCGAGGGATCCGGCCTTTTAAGCGGCTGCCCCGGAGGAGGCGTGTGGGTGCCCTCACTGCCATCGCCACAGGGGCAGCGGGGGGTGGTGAGGAGCGCCCATCCCTTGCCTGAGGACACCCCGCAGGTGAGAGTTGGGGGCGGGTTGTGGTACCCCGGGGGCATTTGGGGCCCGGTGTTGTGGAGTGTGGCCCACCGAGCGAGAGGCCCGGTTTCTGTGTTGCTTTCACTTTCTGTGCTCGGTTTTCTCATCTGGAGATGGGGATAACTTTGTAACTTGGCAGCTCACGGGGTGGTTGTGAGGATTAAATAAACGGAAGCTCTTAGCACAGCGCCAGCACTGTGCACGGTGTCAGCAGCACTGGTGGTGACGTGACGGGGCTCGGTCTGTCAGAGGCACTTGGGGCATCTTCTGATCCTTATTTTAGTGGTTTCTCTAGAGCGGTGGGTCCCAGCTGAGGTGACATTGGACAGTGTCTGGAGGTGTTCCGAGGGTCGCACTTGTGGGGAGTCATGCAGCATCTCCCGTGACACTTTTTGAAGCAGATGGTTACAGATGCAGCTCAGACCCGACCCCGAGGAACACAGTCCTCAGATATTACATTTTTTATGTAATGTTCCATGTTTGTTATCTTTATTTTACAAAAATTAACCCAGCAAATCTTTTCTGAGCACTTAATGTGCACATACCTGTCTGGGTTCATAGAGTGAAGACGACCAAGTCCCTGCCCCTGCGGAGCGCTGTGCTGTGGGAAAGGAGAAACGACAAGCCAACAGAGTAGAGTCGGGGCGGGAGAGGAGCTGAGACGCGTGGAGAGAGAGGGGTGCTGTTCCAACAGTGAGGGCCCTGGGGTGTGTGGCAAGGAGTGGACCAGGATGAGGGGACAGTGAGGGCCAAAGCCAAGGGTGGGAAGTGTGTGTGTGCACATGCGTGTATACTTGTGTGCACGTGGATGTTGCTGACTTGCAAGGAAACCACTGTGACAGCAACAGAGGGAGTGGGGGGGGGGGATCTTGCTGGGCCTGGTGGGCCACAGGAAGGCCTGTGGGTTTTATTCCGAGTAAGATGGCAAGTCCCGCTACCCCTGGGATCCTACTTGACATGCATGTCAGGGAAGGGTCTTAAAGGAGACAGGCTCTCTACAGTGGATGTAGCGGTGGGAAGGGGGAGGTGTTTGTTTACATCCCCCTGTACCAGGTCAGGTGCAGGGCTGATACGTGCTGTCCTGGAACCGTGTACCTGGATTGCGGTCAGTGCCAGGGGGCGGAAGGGGGTACGTGGGGGGCCGCGCACAGGGAAGCCTTTCAGGGTTGTGATGTGAACGAGAGCCAGTGAAGGTTTCTCCTTGACATCAGCAGCTGCTCTGTCAGTTAGGAACGTTACAGGGAACACACCCAGCAGTCCTTTCACCAAATGAGGATTCCTCATATAACAAGTTCAGCAGCTCTACAACATTGTAGGATTGGGTGAGCTGTCTCATGCTGTGTCAGGGTTGCTGCAGCATCTCCTGACATTAGGTCCTCACAGAGCCACACTGAAAGCAGGGCCAGCCCGGGGCAGAGACCTTCTTCTCCTCCCTTGCACCAAGGAGGAAAATCTTTCGTGGAAGCTCCCCAGTGGACTTGCCCTTACATTTCTTTGCCAAGAACTAGGTCACTGCTGAATTAGTTGGGATTAAGCTTGGCCATAAATAATGACATAACTCTGCATAACAGGGACTTAAATGAGCTCAAAGTTTATTTCTGACTCATGACCACGAAATCTGGTGGAGTCCAAGCTGCTGTGGTGCTCCACGGCCATATGCCATAGGGTCCCCCTTTCTTACCATTATGTTAGCCCCCGCCTCTCCTCCCCAGGTTGCCTCAAGGTTCCAAGATGGCTGCTCAAGCTCCAGCCATTCTAGCTTCATTGTGGACAGAAAGGAGGGAAGAAGGATGTGCTCCCCTTCCCTGATGAGGACATTTCCTAGAAGTCACACATAATGTCCACCAGGATTTCACTGGCCAGGTCTTAGTCACATCTGGATGCAAAGGAGATTGGGAAAAATGTTTTTCCAGGGGGTCATGTGCACAGCTGGAAATCAGGGATTATTAGAGGCAGTACAGCCTAGTGCTGGAAGTTTTAAACTGGGGCACATCTTACGAATTACTGTATTACAGTAGTATGTTTTAAACAGTATTAGCAAAACCTGCCATGAATAGAAATCCTGATGTGTCACAACCCATTTCAGCTGTTGCTGGGCTCTTGTAGTGTTTATGCTATTGCTATTTCAAAGTGGTGGTTATTGTTAGACCTGCTAAGGGGGTCCATGGCACCGAAAGTACCCAGAAATACAAATACACGGTCGTGATTAAGAGTCAGTGGCTGGGTTTCAAATCTTGACCCTGCTGTCTTTGAAGACGTTAGGTTACTTCACCTTCCTGTGCCTTTGGCTTCTCTGCTGTGAAATGGGTGATCCTGTATTTTCCTCCTGGGGTGGGAGTGAAGGTTACATGCCAGAGCCTGGCACAAAGTAAGTACTGGGGAATGTTTGCTATTATTACTCTGTTACTGTGAAAGAAGGGAGAGCAGACCTTGGCAGACAGCTTGCAGGCTGCCACACGTGCCCGTGTGATACCTGAACAAAATCAAGATGTGTCAGCCAGGCATGAGGCTGCCCCAGCAGCCATTCCTGATGTCGCCCTCACGCCCTTGAGCTTGGGAGCGCTGGGTCCTCCCAGCAGCCTTCTGGGGGAGGTATTATCATCCCCATTTTACAGATGAGAAATTGAGGCAGAGTTGCTTGGGACCCTGCAGCTCGTAGGTGAAGCAGCTTAGTCAGCCCTGAACCCAGACACTGCCCCGTGCTGCCTCAGGGACCTCTGAGATCAAAACCAAGGACTCCACGGAGGTGGTGGAGGGGAGGGGGCTCTTTGCCAGGGGAGAGATGTCAAACTCCCCTGGACCTACTCCTTGGGGATCTTTCCGAAATGGCAGTGATGTTGGGATTGAGAGCCTGGGCTCTGGCACCCGGCTGCCTGAGTCCCAGGCCTGCCCTGCTGCTTTTCAGCATGTGACCACTTCTTGGCGCATCAGTGTCTGCTGCTGTGCGGTGCGGGTTGTACTACTGATACCTGTCCCAGGGCAGTCGTGAGGGTGGTCAGCCGTCAGTAGGTGCCCCAGACACGTGATGATGGGCCTCGGGGTTGTTGCTGTCCTACTGTGGCCCCGGCCACATGCCCCGTTTCCCCATCGCCCCGCCGAGAGGAGAACACCAAGGCCCAGCTTGGAAAGGACAAGCAGGAGATAGGCAACAAGTCAACCTTCCAGCATTTTATGATGAAAATTTCAAACAGAGAAAGTCGCAAGACAAGTAGACTCTGCTGCCTGTTTTGGCAAATAGAGTTTTATTGCCCTGCAGCCATGCCCACTTGTTTACGCGTCGCCAGCAGCGGCTTTTTGGCGACAGACTTGAGCAGTTGAGGCAGAGTCTGTTGTCCATAGACCTGGAAGTATTTTCTGTCTGACAGTTTACAGAGAAAGCTACAGTGAACTCCTTGTACTTCTCAGATTCAGTAACTACTGGTGTTTGCTGTATTTGGTTTTTTTTTTAATTACTTTATTTATCAAATAAAAAAACATTTCCAAAGAAAATAAAGCAAAGCAATGGGAAAAACAAATATACTGAAACAACTTCCTTCCAGTACACTCCTACCATACCAAAAGAAACCTAACAAAGCACAGTCACACCTGAGCATTCCCATATCATTAAGATCACCCTCAATATCTTGTCCGTTCTTATTAGATTATCGTTTTCCCTTCCCTAGTGGCTGTCTATCTCTAGGTCCCCTATATTCTACAGTATGAGACACTTTGAGTTCATATTAGTGGTAACATAATCTCTCTCCTTTTGTGCCTGGCTTATTTCACTCAGCCTTTTGTCTGCAAGGTTCATCCATGTTGTCATATGTTTCACAACCTGGTTCCTTCTTAGACCTTGTTCCTTCTTACTGCTGCGTAGTATTCCATTGTGTGCGTTATTACCACATTTTGTTTATCCACTCATTTGTTGAAGGGCATTTAGGTTGTTTCCATCTCTTGGCAATTGTGAACAATGCTGCTGTGAACATCAGTGCACAAATATCTGTTTACATCACTGCTTTCAGATCCTCTGGGTAAATACCAAGAAGTGAAATTGCTGGATTGTAGGGTAACTCAATATCTAGTTTTCTGAGGAACCATCAAACTGTCTTCCAGAGTGGCTGAACCATTATACAGTCCCACCAGCAATGAATAAGAGTTCCACTTTCTCCACATCCTCTCCAGTATTTGTAGTTTCCTGTTTAATGGAAGCCATTCATATTGGGGTGAGATGATACCTTGTTGTGGTCCTAATTTGCATCTCCCTAATAGCTAGCGAAGATGAACGTTTTTTCATGTGTTAGGCATTTGTATTTCTTCTTCAGAGAAATGTCTTTTCATATCTTTTGCCCATTTTATAATTGGCTGTTTTACTATTGTCATTGAGTTGTAGGATTTCTTTATCTATACAAGATATCAGTCGCTTACCAGATACGTGGTTTCCAAATATTTTCTCCCATTGAGTTGGCTGCCTCTTTACCTTTTTGACAAATATCCCGCAAGGTACAGAAGCTTTTGATTTTGAGGAGTTCCCATTTATCTGTTTTTTTCCTTTTGTTGCTTGTGCTTTGGGTGTAAGGTCTAAGAAGCGACATCCTAATACTAGGTCTTGAAGGTGTTTCTCTATGTTATCTTCTAGGAGTTTTATGGTGCTGTTTCTTATGTTGAGATCTTTGATCCATGTTGGGTTAATTTTTGTATAGGTTGTAAGTAAAGTAGGGGTCCTCTTTAATTCTTTTGAATATAGATATCCAGTTCTCCCAGCCCCATTTGTTGAAGAAGCTGTTATTTCCCAGTTCAGTGGATTTTGGGGCCTTATAAAAAATCGGTTGACCATAGATCTGGGAGTCTATTTCCAAATTCTCAATTCAATTCCATTGATCAATATGTCTGTCTTTGTGCCAATACTATGATGTTTTGACTACTGTGGCTTTATAGCAGGTTTCAAAGTCAGGAAGTATAAGTCCTCCCACTTTGTTTTTCTTTTTTAGAATGTTTTTAGCAATTTGAGGCATCTTTCCCTTCCAGATAAATTTGATGGCTAGCTTTTCAAAGTCTGCAAAGTAGATTGTTGGAATTTTGATGAGAATTGCTTTGAATCTGTAGATCAGTTTGGGTACGATTGGCATCTTAACGACATTTAACCTTCCTATCCATGAACACAGAATATCTCTCTATCTCTTTAGGTCCCCTTTTATTTCTTTTAGTAGAGTTATGTAATTTTCTGTGTAGAGGTCTTACATCCTTGGTTAAGTTTATTCCTAGGTACTTAATTTTTTTAGTTGCTATTAAGAATGGAGTCTTTTCCTTGAGTGTCTCTTCAGTTATGTCTTTTCTATTGTATAGGAACATTTCTGACTTATGTGGGTTAATCTTATATGCCACCACTTTGCTGAATTTATCAGCTCAAGTAGGTGTGTCATCAATTTCTCAGGGTTTTTCAAATATAAGATTATATCATCTGCAAATAATGACAGTTTTGCTTCTTCTTTTCCAATTTGGATGCCTTTTATTTATTTGTCTTGCCCAGTTCCTCTGGCTAGCACTTCTAGCACTCTGTTGAATATCAGTGGTGACAGCGGGCATCCTTGTCCTCTTCCTGATCTTAGAGGGAAGGCTCAGTCTCTCACCATTGAGTGTTACACTAGCTATGGGTTTTTCATAAATGCTCTATATCATATTGAGGAAATTTCCTTCAATTCCTAGCTTTTGAAGTGTTTTTTGTCAATAAACGATGCTGGGTTTTGTTGAGTGCCTTTTCTGCATTTATTGAGATGATCATTTGATTTTTCCCTTTTTTTTTTTCTGATTTCTGTATTTGGTTTTTTCAGAATCTGTTTCTAAAGGTCTTTCTCTATATACAATTTATTTTTTGGCTGAACCATTTTGCAAATATGTTCCAGGCCTTATATATCATCCTGGGTCCTCCCACCGCCAGGGAGGTGGGCTTCGCACTACCCGAAGCCTAGATGGTCCAGAAACCCAGGGACAGTGTATTAAAAATACGGTGTGTACATTTTTCTGAGGAGAGGCCATTATAGTGTTCCATGACTTCTCCATCATTGTCCGTGACCCCAAAGTGCTTCTTAAACCACTGGGCCAGATAACCTGTAATTTAGGGGTCCCAGGAAAGATCAGGCTGGGGGCTTCCTGCTCTCATCTTGCTCCCCTCCCTCTGGGACGGGCTGCCACCGCTGCCCTGGGTTGCTCACTCAGCAGGGCCCTGTGCCCACTCACACGTGGGGCCTCACTCCATTCTGACCACAGCCCGGGGAGCCAGGCAGAGACGGAGAAACCAGAGGCGAGGGTTCCACATTCAGCCCCGGAATCTCCGCAGCTGAGCCCGATTCCACCAGTGCTCACTTTGGTGGTGTCTTTACCCCTTGAGCCTCAGCTGTGCTCACTCCCTAGGACTCAGGGGATCACAGGCAGTCCCAGGGTGACTGCTTGGTGCAAGACCTCGATGTATGTTGACCACTGGTCTTAGTTCCCTGGGGCTGCTGAAAGCAGTGACCACAAACCAGGTGGCTTAAAATGACAGAAATTTATTCTCGCACTTCTGGAAGCCAGAAGCCTGGAATGAAGGTGTTGGCAGGGTCGGTTCCTTCTGGAGGCCCTGCCTCCCCTGGCATCTGGTGGCGCCTGCTGTCCTTGCTGTTCCTCCGCTGGCAGAGGCTTTGCTCCGGTATCTCCGTCTGTTGTCTCATGGTGTCCCCCCCGTGTGTCTCTGTCTCTTTTCTGTGTCTTAGAAGGACGCTGTCTTTGGGGTTAGGACCCACCCTAAATCCAGGATGAACTCACTGTGAGATCCTTCACATAATTCCATCTGACAGTGGGGGCATCAGGACTTGGGCTGCTCCTGCCATCCTCTCTAGTGGCCTGCAGTCCTAGGGTTTGCCCCCCTCCAGGCCCTCTCAGCTGGGTCTTCCTGGGCCTGTTTACTCCCCCTTGGAAATGGGGCATTTAATAATTCTGACCTCGTGGGGTTGTCACGAGGGTTAGATGAGGTCGTGCATGTGAGTGCTCAGCCCAGGGTCAGCTTTAGTTGGGCAGCTGCTGTTGATGTTCAGCTTATGGTACAGCAGCGGGTGCTCGGTGAGGGGCAGGGAAGGAGCTGGGGGTGGGCTGCGCTTTTAGCAGGGTGGTTGGAGGAAGTGCGGCTGAGCGTGGAGACTCACTAGGACCTAAAGGGTGGGTCTGCTGCTGCCACCACTCCCGTCATTGTTCCTTTGTTCCTTGATGACTCACGGCCACTGTGTCACTTGGGAGGTGCTGGCCGAGTTCCTGGATTGCGTCTTCACAGCTGCCTAGCGAGGTTTCCAGGTGCTGCCTGGGTCCAGAGCTGTTGGAACTCATCCACTCCGGGTTTCTCATGTTCTCCTCTCTTCTCATTTTCTCGTCAGCTTCGCCTCAACAGCATCAAGAAGCTCTCCACCATTGCCTTGGCCCTCGGTGTCGAGAGGACCCGCAGCGAGCTCCTTCCCTTCCTCACAGGTAACGAGGTGGACTTGTGGGGCCTGCTGGGGATGAGAGCTCTAAAGGCTGTGAGTGTCTGTCCTGTGCTGGGCGCTGCGGGTGCAGGCAGGATTCAGAGGAGAGGAGCAGCCCTTCTCAGAGGGAGTGATCTAGAATGATGTGGGCCTGACTGGCGAAAATCCAAAATCCAAAGGGATTTGGAGGTAGAGAGCCAGGATTGGGCCGCAGCTCCCACAGTTAGAAGTTGGCAGCTTCCAGAGCTGACTTCAGGAGATTTCACTGAGCTCATGTTTTTTCAATTGATAATAAAGGGATAATCATCCATATGCATTCACGGTGCTGTGAGCATTATGTAACAGCCCTTGCTAACACGTACTTAGAGTGGGGCCTGCCCTCCGTAAGTGCTGGCTACAGTCTCCATCACTGGCTGAGTGCATCTTCTCAACTGCCCCGTTTTATAGATGTGGAAACTGAGGCACAGTGCAGTGAAGTGATTTATTTCTCCAGGGTTGGTCAGTTAGGGGTGATTGAGAGGAGAGGCATATTCTTCGAGTCCTTCTGGCTCCAAAGCTCTGCAGGGTTGATTAGTGACAAACAGCACAGACTCTGGGTCCTGACAACCTGGGTGCAAATCCAGGCTCTACCAGTCGTCAGCTGTGTGACCTCGGGCAAGCTACTCAGATCCGCCTGCCTCGGATTCTTCATGTGGAAGTCGGGCATAGCAGGCTCACCTGATGTGAAGCTTAAATAAGGGCTTATAACTGCCCGGTATGAGGTGGGCGCAGCCCACGTGTTGGTTGCTGGGAAGTTCCTCCATGGCAGGTGCCACAGGCTGGACCGTCACGTCACCATCTACCTTCCTGTCATTGTTCTCTTTACCACCTCGTACGCCATCCTTCTAAGCATCAGAAAGGGAGAAGACGCAGGGACACAGAGGATGGAGCCGCCATCCCCGCTGGCAGCCGAGAGAGGTGGAGGGCTGACCCAAGGTCAGACCCACTCTGTAGCCTCTTCGTTACGTGCCTGCCCCGGAAGCTGTTCTTGCCTCAGCGTCCTGCAGTGCTCGGTCCCCAGTTCGCTCATGGACGCCATGTGGTTCCGGGCCATCTGCTCAGGGGCTGGTGTGGAGACGGCCCACGCGGCATTCCCAGTTGCAGGCTGTGTCGCTGCAGGCAAGTTGCCATCACTCTTTAGGCCTCAGTCTCACCATTTGTCAACCTTCATACTAGTTAAAATTGCCGCTGAAGCGTTTCGGCACTACCCAGAGCAGGGTCCACACGGCATCGTCGTGTGTTTCTGTCATGACTGAAGGGGAGACTCACACTGTTGGGGCCCGGAGATGAAGGAGGGTGTCGTCAGATTCCTTGCAGCAGGGACCTACCTTGGGGGCACCAACCTCAGCTTCCAGAGGGAAGACTACACCTGCAGAAGGAAAAGTGCTGCATCTGCATCATAAATCCACAGGGGACTGAGAGAAGCTTCTGCTGGCGGCTCGGGCCTTGTCGCCATTGAAAACCCGGCAGGTGTCAGTGTCACACCCTAGGGAACGGCAGCCAGCAGGCTGTGGAGTTTGCTGCTGCCCCTGGAGCTCCTGCTAGTACCGGGTGCTTCACTGCTGGGACCTTCTCCGACCAGATCCAGGCTGACCCTGGGGGCCACGTCTGCTGGTGGCGACTGAGCCCAGGGCTGACCACCTGCCTCTCACAGAGGCCGCTTACACCCACCTGCCGACCACAGCTCCAAGTAACAGGTTCTCCCCTGCTGCGTGGACATCTCCATCCGTGTAACCCAAGGGGACCCACTTGCAGGTCAGAGGTGGCAGGTGCCGGTCCTTGAAGTTCTGCACAGGACACGCACCATCTCCCTTGATTACCCGTGGGGGTCACGCCTGGTCTAACTTCTACAGAGAACCTGAGGGGATTGAAAAGGAAGGTCAGGCCGCTGCTGAGCAGGCTGTGACCAAGGGGACTTTCAGGGTGAATGGGCTCTGCAGCTCCTGAACTTCCTGCTGGCAGCCCTGAGGCCACAGACTGATCCGAAGGTGTGCAGGGGTCCTCTGTGCCCTCCGATGGGAGGCTAGTGTGCTCAGCTGCAGCCCCCACTGCTCAGGCCACTGGATGAGCAGGAACTGCCATCCAGTAGTTTGAAGTTGTTGGTTCTTCCACAGGCTTTGAAACAGAAATTAGGTTGGTGGAAAATAAACATCAGTTTCTATTCTTAAGAAAAAAAAAAATTGCAACTGAAGTGTCAGGGTTACCCGGTGCTTTGTCACTATCAACTCTTCCATGTCTGATGGGCTCCCTCGGACTCGGTGATGACGCAGGGGATGGAGCATGGGTTGTGGGGCTGGGTTGCGGGGCTGTAACTGAGTCTGTCTTCATC
This sequence comes from Choloepus didactylus, assembly GCF_015220235.1. Lineage (NCBI taxonomy): Eukaryota > Metazoa > Chordata > Mammalia > Pilosa > Megalonychidae > Choloepus > Choloepus didactylus. The sequence continues at coordinate 5,288,406 of NC_051333.1, read as the reverse complement.
CCACAGACACCATCTACGATGAGGATGAGGTCCTCTTGGCGCTGGCAGAGCAGCTGGGAACCTTCACCACCCTGGTGGGGGGCCCGGAGTACGTGCACTGCCTGCTGGTGAGTCTCCCACCCTTGGGTCACGTGCCTGGCCCTGCCCGGGGCTGGAGGTGGGATGTAGGGGGCTGGAGGTGCTCTGGAACAGGTGGGCACAGCAGGTCGGGGGCATTTGATACGATGCTGAGAAGGCTGTTGGCATCTTTCCATTTGCCAAACACCTCCGCCCTTAGAGCTCCGGGGCTGGCGTCAGGCTGCTTGGGTCCTCCCTGTCATCACCTGACCGACTTGTGAGAGATTGACTTCCTCTCTGTGCTGTACTTTCCTCGTCTGTAAAATGGAGTCATTAAAGCTCCCTTATAATATGACTCCCGGGGAGGAATGTAGACCCGGCATCGTGGGACGGAGAATATCTTCTTGACCAAAAGGGGGATGTGAAAGGAAATGAAATAAGCTTCAGTGACAGAGAGATTCCAAAACGAGCCGAGAGATCACTCTGGTGGGCACTCTTATGCACACTTCAGCAAGGGGCCTCAGGGCCCGCAGCGGGTTGGGGTTCAGGCCTGCGGTGGAGGTGGGGCCAGAACCCAGGGTACTCACGGCAGCTCCAGGTTTCCCACTGAGCATTCCGGGGAAACCACCGCACTTCCTTTTTGTTTTTTTCCCCCATTACACTGATTATGCCATGAAGTCCTAGGGAATACGGTGCTGCAGCCCAGGCTCCTCTCGTTCTCACGTGTGCTTCTCGGGGTGCCACATCAATTGAACCCCAGGTGGCTTTCTTTGGCTTCCTTCTGTTTCTGGTCATTTTCCTTCACACATTTCGGGAAGCTGCCTCGGCTCCTAGAGTGCATCCTGTGCCCAGCACCTACATCCATTCTCCTGGCGGGAATCTTGCCCTCGGCTTCTGTCCTTCCAGCAGCACCAGCAGCCTGCTGCATTGCACTGGAGCCTGCCGGTTTTCCTGTGGTCGCAGTTGGGGGCCTTCTTTTTTGAACAGTGCCATTCCCTTGATGTCTAGAATATCATCTTTCTTGTAGATTTGCATGTATGTGGCCAGAGCAACAACTTCATGTTTTCTAAAAGGCCTAGGGAACATGTGGGGGCCGCTTCTCTCTTCCTTTGCGTTTGTCATTTTGGTGAATTACCCTAAGATGGTGGTTGCTGCCGAAAGGCCCCACAGTTCTTGACAGACAGTCCTGAAGCCTTGCGTGGGCCCCGCCATGTGGGGAACCAGAGTTGGGTCCGATAGAAGAGCTGGTGCTCACACAGCCGCCCTGTGAGTTGGGCACTGGTATTGCCATATGGCACAGATGAGGAAACTGAGGCACGGTCGGTTTAAGTGACTTGTCTGAGCTGGTGAGAGGCAGAGCCAGGCTCAGATCTGGGCTCCTGGCTTGTAGTTGCTCCCGTCCTGCATTCAGGGGGCTCCTAGTTGGGACACAGGCTGCTCAGAGCTGTAAACTAGGAGCAGAGGGGTCTTCAGACCTGGAGTGGCAACCAGCCTGGTTTAGGCGGGATGGGGAGTGGTCAAGGAAGGCTTCCTGGAGGAAGTATAAGTTAGCCTGGATTTTGACAAGTTATCAGAAATGGAAAATAGCTATTCTGCGTTCATTCATTCCATAAATACTGAGCAGGGACCTGGCTGTGGGGAATTGGAATTACACAGGGGCCTGTGTGGCTAGGGCTCTAGCCTGTTTATTTATCAACAGGTTCTCTCTCTCGGGATCATGGATGAAAAAGCTGGTGAAAACTCTGAACCATTGCCTCATAACTATACATAAATCTAGGAGGCCCACAGCTTCTCCCCCGCCCCCTTTCCCCCCGCCCCAGAGCCCACCTTTGGATTCTCGGGGGACTCATGGTCTCCAGGCCTAAGAACTCCTGCCCTCTGTCCTTTACCAGGGAGGCCTCAGCAGCGGTTCTCCCTGAGCTCAACTCTGCAGGCACCACCTGGAGTTCCTTAGAAATGCCCCTTCCTGGGCCCTATCCCCAGACTCTGGTTCTTTGGCCCCAGGCTGGGATGGTTCCAGGTGGTCCTGTTCTGATCATCACTCCGAGAACTACTCTCGGCAGTAACCCACGGGGGAGAGACCCTGGGGTAGCTGCTCAGCCTCGGCCCTCAGACCCTCACATGGTAACAGGTCAGCGGGATCCAGCCTGCAGCCACTCGGTACCTACTGATGGAGCCGCCGCTCCGTGCCAGCCCGGCCAGGGGGAGGAGTGGGTGGGCGAGGACCCGGTCCCTGCAGTACCCAGTGACCCCTCACCCACAGGGGCACTGCCTGAAGTCCACCCTGAACCCGACACTCGGCCACGGCTTGAGCTCCGGCAGCACGGACCTTGCGCGGCAGCCCCGGCTTTTCAGTCGGTGCCAGCCTTTGTCTAATGAGGCTTAACCACATAAAAATCTGGGTTTTTTGGTTTCTTTGGGAAAATCAGATTTGCTTTTACCTCTGTTTTCTCACAGTTGATGTTGCTAGGAAGCGCCTATCCCCCTTAGGTGGGTGCTCCTCACTTTGCCCCCACCCATCACCTTTGTCCCTTGCTTCATTCTGACACCTGCCTGGCCCGGGAGCATTTATGTCCATGATTTTTTTCCGCCTTCTCTACCTGTCAGGCCAATTTGGGTTCCAGACCACAGTCCTCTACCCTTTATTTGAACAGGTCGGGGTACACCGAGTTTCATTCCAGAAGGTCTCTAACCGGTGACTCCCCCTCTGGACTAGGACCACTGCTCGCTCTGCAGACGTGGCGTGAGCGGCTTGGGTGTCTCTCAAGTAGCACATCCCCTTCCAGGGAGCCAGGCCTGAGCCCCAAGCCCTGGTAACGTGAGGTCCTTATACTGCCCACTGGACCCACAGCTGGGCTGCTCAACTCTTAGGGGGCTTCTCGGTCAGATGTCCTGGTTCAGATCCTGGCATTTAGCACTTACTGGCTTGGATGAGTTCCTTAATCTCTCTGTGCCTCAGATCCCCTTCTCTGAACTGTGGACAGCAGGAGGACCTGCTTTGTTAGATTCAGCAGGTTAGAACCGGTGTTCCCTGGAGTGTATGGCACAGACTGTGCTTAGAAAATATTTGGCACCTAGCAAGTAGATTGCCCAGTAAATGTGAATTATTACTGTACTTTGAGAAACTGATGACAGATGTGGCCCTCTCCTCAGAAAACAGTTTAAGGGACGGTGCACTGGACTGGGGGTGTGTGGGTGGTGGTCAGAGGAGGGGTGGTGGGGGAGCTGCTGGGTGACCTTGCGTCCTGCGTGTCCCTGCAGCCGCCCCTGGAGTCGCTGGCCACGGTGGAGGAGACAGTTGTGCGTGACAAGGCGGTGGAGTCCCTGCGGGCCATCTCGCACGAGCACTCGCCCTCCGACCTGGAGGCCCACTTCGTGCCGCTGGTGAAGCGGCTGGCGGGTGGCGACTGGTTCACCTCCCGCACCTCCGCCTGCGGCCTCTTCTCCGTCTGCTACCCCCGAGTGTCCAGCGCAGTCAAGGCAGAACTGCGGCAGTGAGTCCCCAGCCCCTGGCCCCTGCGAGCCCAGCCTCCTCCCCTCAGCTGGGTCCTCTGCTCCAGCCTCAGCCCCTCCCACCACCCCCAGCCTTAAATCAGGGGTTCGCTGCGGTCCCCCACGATTCTCCTGAGCCTGCCCTACTCCCAGGTACTTCCGGAACCTGTGCTCAGATGACACCCCCATGGTGCGGCGGGCCGCAGCCTCCAAGCTGGGGGAGTTCGCCAAGGTGCTGGAGCTGGACAACGTCAAGAGCGAGATCATCCCCATGTTCTCCAACCTGGCCTCTGACGAGCAGGTGGGGTCCTCTCCCGCCGTCCTCACCACCCCCTCCCTCTGACTCTGCCTCTGACGGGAAGCCTGGATGTTGACTCCCTGGGCGCCTCTCCCTTTCGGATCCCCTTGGCAGGACTCGGTGCGGCTGCTGGCAGTGGAGGCATGTGTGAACATCGCCCAGCTCCTGCCCCAGGAGGACCTGGAGGCCCTGGTCATGCCCACCCTGCGCCAGGCTGCTGAGGACAAGTCCTGGCGCGTGCGCTACATGGTCGCCGACAAGTTCACAGAGGTGGGTGCGGGGCCTTGGTGGGGCCCACAGGTGGGGAAACCTGGGGCCCTCGGAGGTGAAGGGGCAGAGCCGCAGGCAGGAGCTGGGATTGTAGATTTATTTGCTGACTGCTGCTGGTCCGTGGGGGCTGCGTGAGGTGCAGTGTTGAGAAGGCTCCTCGAGAGGAGCCGGGAACGGTGGCACACACGCCGAGTTCCCAACCTCCTCTGCTCCCCTCCATTTACGAGAGCAGCCGGAGCTCGGAAGGATGGATTTAATCAGCTGGGCCGAGCGACCTGTCAGTCTCTGGGGACCTAGGACACCCGGAGGGGCCCGGCTCTGCGCCACAAGCAGATCTGCTGAGCACCAGGTCATAGCTGGGCTCTGGGGGCACAGTGAGGTCAGCACAGCTGCTGCCTTCAGGGAGGCGGTCGGAGGGGACATTCAACAACAGGGCATTGCCGGTGCCCAGGCGCCCGGAGCACTGAGGGGGATGGGTGGTGCTTGGCCAGTTCCCACGAGGTGCTGGGTGCCAGCTGGGACAGGATGTGTTCTCAGCAGAACGATGGGACATGCAGGGAAGCTGGAGGGGAAGGACAAGCCCAAGTGAGAACTTTGGGGGTGGCTTGTGGGACCCCAAGAGAGATGAGAGACGACAGGGTCCTCTGCCCTCTTCCAGCAGCCAGTGGTGGTGGACGAAGGGGCTCAAGCAGAAATCCTGAGGACTTCCTAGAGGAAGCCTAAGACTTGTGGGGAACCTTAGTGGATACTGGGTTTGCTTTCTTACTGCTTTTTGGTGTTTCTTTAGTGAAAATGTTAGAGAAACGTGGCCATGTGGACACCAGCATGCACTAAAGTTAAGAGAGATTCTTGGGCCCCGGTGTCCTGGACGGTATGAACTGCATCACGCTGGGTTCAGGATAAAAGCTCCAGGCGGGTAGGGCGTGCAGGCTGCTGAAACAGTGCTTGGCAAACAGCACTCGGTACCTCGTGACGTGATGAAAGGTGCCATTTGCGCAGGATAACGTTAGGCCTTTCAACATTTATTTCCTCCTTAGTAAGTTACCGTCCTGCTTCCCACGCAGCCTGCAGAACTCGGCTTTGCAGCAGAAGCCAGGAGACAGGCGGGACCTGGCATGCCATCTCTCCCCTTAATTGTTGTTTCACTTTAATTGCAAAAGTAACAGATCTGAAAACCTACAGAAGTATATAAATCAAACAGCCACTGTATTCTTAGAATGTTTTGGATCCAGTAACAGAAAACGGAGCTCTTGGTGGCTCCAGCAGTGCGGAGATGGATTGTTATCTTTAGCAGTAGCAGCACCGAGGCAGCGACCCCTGGGGATCCATTGTGTTTCTGAGGGTCAGAGGTGTGGAGTGACTCATCCGAGCCCACACGGCTGGTACGGGACTAACTGAGCCGGGTGTGACCCTGACACCACCCAGTGCACCTCAGCGCCACACAGCGAGGGGCCGAGGCTGTGAGAGCGGAGCACCCTTGCTGGGGGCACAGCACAGTGCCGGGGCTTGTCCTGGCAGTTGTTCCCTCATTCTGGGGCCTTCACCTTCAACTTGGTGAGCCAGGGGTGCCTGCCAAACCCTCTCCCTCTCCCCACCCCCTTCCCTGTCCGCAGCTCCAGAAAGCAGTGGGGCCCGAGATCACCAAGACGGACCTGGTCCCTGCCTTCCAGAACCTGATGAAGGACTGTGAGGCCGAGGTGAGGGCCGCAGCCTCCCACAAGGTCAAAGGTTGGTTCCGGACTCATCAGGTGGGGGTGTCAGGCTGGTGTGGGCCCGGGACGTAGGCTCACCTCCCATCCCTTTCCCCATCTCCCCACCTCCCCACCCGCAGAGTTCTGTGAAAACCTGTCAGCCGACTGCCGCGAGAATGTCATCATGACCCAGATCTTGCCCTGCATCAAGGTGCCGTGGGGTTTGGTGCGGGGAGAGCGGGGCTGAGCCTGGGCTGGGGGCAGCCAGGTGCAAGCTGGTTTCCTGGCTTTAAACCAGTTATGAGGGTGTGATCACCAGCAGCATCTGAGGCCTGGGGCTGCCCCTCTGAGATTACTGAGCCCCTTCATCCAAAGACCTTTGGGATTGGGGCGGAGGCTGCTGAGTCTCCTGTGTGTGGGGAGCTGGTGGCCCTGACCCAGGCACCCCCCTCTTCTCCCCACCAGGAGCTGGTGTCGGACGCCAACCAGCACGTCAAGTCAGCCCTGGCCTCGGTCATCATGGGCCTCTCCCCCATCCTGGGCAAGGACAACACCATCGAGCACCTCCTGCCCCTCTTCCTGGCTCAGCTGAAGGATGAGGTGAGGGCGGGAGGGTCTGGGTCTGAGGGGGTAGCCCATGGGTCAGCAGTGTACGCAGATTGGCCGGAATCTTCTAGAACCTCAGACACCCAGCACTCCGATGAGTTAAATGTTATGACACAACTATCTACACATCCCTTCCTTCCTTCCTTTATTTGGCACTTGTGATGCCCTAGGCCTTGATACCCTTTTCCTGTGCATCAGAGACACCAGAAAACGAGTAAGATGGTTTTGATCGGGAGGGACAAGCGATCCCTTATTTCCAGTAAGGTGCTGGAGGTGCTGTGATGGGCGTGTTTACAGAGCCATGATTTTCACAGTTCAGGCTAAGATGCTACCATAGAGACCCCAAAGCACAGTGGCTTCTCTCTGGTCTCAGGCGCTGCCCTGACGGGAGGGAAGGCCCTAGTTCTCTTTCAGCACAAGACCCCAGTGAGGGCGTCACATCCTTCCTGCCCCCGACCTCCCCTAGCTGTTCAGGCTGCGGAGTCCAGAGGGTGAGGGCCATAGCGGTCATCGGGGTGAGCGCCTGGGAGGACCCGGGCCTTGAGTCTGTGGGCAGTGGAGGAGCTAGAGCAGGTCTGGGTGTCGGACAGGAGCCCTGAGGTTAATGTGAAAGAAAGAGACAAGCGAGTTGGACAGCGGAGGTACAGAGAAGCTAAACCAGAGGCTGTTGCAGGGGTCTTGGGAGAGGGCACAAGACTGCAGGGACACGGAAGGATTCGAGACTGTCAGGGAGACAGATGGGTTTCAGGCCCCCTGGTGTTTGCCTTGGCGGTGACTGGACAGACGGTGGGACTGTTTGCTGGGGTGTGACTCATCAGTGTCCCACACCACGTGTGCACAACGCACAGTATGACAGGAAAAGACAGCATGGTAACAAACAGCACTGCATCTAATATCACCAAGAAAGACTGCATTATTAAATACATCAAAAACAGTGCACCTTTTAAAGACAAGTTTCATAATTCTATTGGCATTTATTTACATGAACCGCTAATATGAACCATCATTCATTTTCTTAAGAACCAAAATATTATGATCTAAGTAATTTATCTGAACTGTGCTTCGTGCAGTTTTGCCTTATGATCGCACTTTTATAGACACAGCTTGTTAAAAATTCAATTATTTGCCTCTGGTGCTTAAGTGGGCTCACCTTGGGTTGGCTGTGTCGGAGCCTCTCCAGAGTCTCTGAGGGCAGTTTTGTTTCCTGGCACCAAGAAAGGCTCCAGTTCAGCCGGAGCATGAACGTGAGGCCAGACATGTTAAAGCAACCCTAGCACTGGGGCACTTTTCTCCTGCAGTCTGACCTTCTACAGGCACCATGTGGAAATCACACCCCTTCAGCCACAGCCTGTCCCTGGGCAGCTTCTCTTGCAAAGAGGACACGAACCATTGTGGTTTTCTTGCTGTGGCACAATGGTGAAGCTTATAGCTGGAATTTCAATTTTAAATTTTTAAACTTTGTATCTTACATTTTGACACTCAAAAGTTTTTCAAACAAAAAGGACCTACCTTTTTCTCAGTGTAGCTACACAGAAGTCTTTTCAAATGCGGAAGGTCCGTTCCCCGGCTTTTCCCTTCCCCCTGCTCTCAGTGCACCAGGCTCACTCCCGGGGCTTGGAGGGCAGCTCCCAGGAGCCGGGCCGGGGCCAGATCTTCCGTTAGAGAAACACCCCAGGTCTGCTGCTTACTTGGTTTACTGATTCATCTGTGTTTTCTTTTGATTCCAAAGTCTAAACTAAATTTGATAAGGAAATAATTTTCCTTCCTCCCTTCCCACCACCCCCAGTCCCAGAAAAACAGTGGTTTGTGGGCATTTCCTCCTCTGGGGGCAGGTTTCCCTGTTTGGTCACTGGCTGACACTCAGGCTGAAAACCCTGTCTGACTTCACAGTCCCCAGCGAGGTTTGTCTCCTCACCTGTGGTTCCGAGTTCCCCAACCAGGCTTTCTGAGATGGCGGGGTTCCTCCACACCAGGGAGTCAGGTTGCTCTTGGGAAAGCAGGCCTGGTGCAGGGAGCGCAGTGCGACTCCTGTGCTGCTCAGAAGCACAGAGTTCTCACTCGGGTCCCAAGCTGCCACCCCACGTGGGCGCCCACAGCTTTAGGACTGTGTATTGCTAACCTCTTTAAGGGAAACGTAGGAGACCTGTTCACTGTCGAAGAACGTACCCAGGACTGCTCATTACACATTCAGTGCCTTTCAAACGCGTGCCTCAGGCTGGGAGCTGGGCTTGGGCGGGAGCAGACCCTCGGGACATGACCAGGGTTGTCGTGTGCTGTGCGGAACCCTCCTGTCCTCTCCCCAGTGCCCGGAGGTGCGGCTGAACATCATCTCCAACCTGGACTGCGTGAACGAGGTGATCGGCATCCGGCAGCTGTCTCAGTCCCTGCTCCCTGCCATTGTGGAGCTGGCTGAGGACGCCAAGTGGCGGGTGCGGCTGGCCATCATTGAGTACATGCCCCTGCTGGCCGGGCAGCTGGTGAGCAAGGAGGCCTGGGCTGCCAGGTGGCGTGGGCCACCTGGGGACAGTGCCGAGCCAGAGATGGGGCCACTGCCACGTAGAGGGGGTGGTAACTGGGGACCATCCACGCTCAGTGGAGGGTGTGATTTCTGCTTGGGTGGGTCAGAGGCAGAGACACCATAAATAGAGCCTTAAAGGATGACTAGAACTCAGCCAGTGAGAGGAGGGGAGGGAGCACTCAGGTACAGTTGAGAAGTAGCCAGTCTATTGGGGATACATGTAGCTTCCTTTGGAAACTCCCTGCCCATTCTCCCTTGATCTCTTGCCCCCTTTTCTCCTGCAGGGAGTGGAGTTCTTTGATGAGAAACTCAACTCCTTGTGCATGGCCTGGCTGGTGGATCATGGTGAGCATCTGCACTAGGAGGCAGGAGGAGATTGGGGCTCTAGGAAAGGCGGATGGATTTGCGGGGCTAGTAGGGGAGGGGGAGAGGCTATAGTTACACTTTCCTTCCCCCCCATGGGTGCTGATGTGGGCCAGCTTTAGAATTCTGTGGGCCTTGTTAGAATCCTGGAGAAGTGCAGGGTTGGAGGGGACGTGACAGGTCGGCTCCGGGGCTGCCTGTCTGCTGAAGAGTCCAGGGCCACAAGCAGACGGACCTGGCTTTGACTTGCGCCTTCTGGCTGTGTCACTCCAGCAAGCCACTCGCCCAATTTCAGCCCCACAATCAGTCTTTGAAACTTAGGAGGTCTCATTGCAGTCTCTCAGGACCTTTCACTGAGTGGTAAAAATAAAAATGCACATTATCTATATCAGGTACCATTTTGAAATAGTAAGTACTAAATAATTTACTTGGAGTAGTCACTTCTCAGAGCCTCAACTGAGCCTTCTGAAAATGAGTCCGATAATGGACTCCAACTCTTGGAGCTGCTGTGAAGCTCCTGCATGAAGAAAGCACATTCAGTGACGCCCAGGGAGCACGTCTTCCTCTCGGGCTGCAGTTGACTGGCTTGCACATGGCCTGGCCCTAGGGGTTGCTCAGAAGGCGCAGTGAGTCCTGCTCTCTGCCCGCGCTGGTGCGTCACCTCTGGAATCACAGCCCCTCTCGCCCTCCCTCTCTTGCAGTCTATGCCATCCGCGAGGCGGCCACCAGCAACCTGAAGAAGCTGGTGGAGAAGTTCGGGAAGGAGTGGGCCCACGCCACCATCATCCCCAAGGTCTTGGCCATGTCTGGGGACCCCAACTACCTGCATCGCATGACAACGCTCTTCTGCATCAATGTGAGCACCTGATCTGTCCTGTCCCCCACCCCACCCCACCCCCGGGGTCTGGCAGTGCCTGGGAGAGGAGGGTTGGTGGAGGGGCCACAGGGGAGACACCTGGGTTGGGGATGGGGAAATGGCTTGGAGCTGGGGTCACCGGAGTGAGAGTCCTGGGGAACTGAGGGCCGGGGTCACAGGACCTCTCTGGGGGCAGGTACTTGAGTGGTGGGAGGCCCGGGACTAGCGAGACTTGATCTGTTCCGTCAACCCTCTCCTTCCCTGTAAAATGTATCTGTCTGTTAACCATTATGTTATGAAGTGTGCGGGCTCCAGAATCAAACCTAGGTTTTAATTCTAGCTCTGCCATCTATTAGCTACGGACAGCACTGCAGTTTTCTCCCCTGTGAAATAACCATACTGGTATCTGCAGTACCTAACTCATCAGGTGATGAATTTATTTAGCCTGCAAAGTGCCTAGAACAGTGTTGGGTACATAAAAAGTACTCCTGTCTCTCTACCTTTGTCACTAATTAGCTCAGACACTGTTCTAAGTTCTAGTTACATGCTTGGTATGTAAATACAAGGGACGCATTCTGATCTTTTCCTCCTCTGCTACACTTTGAAGGGCTCCATCCCAGAGAATTAAGGGAAGTCTGAGGATAGAGAGGTGGGACAAGGACAGTCTGAGCTGAGTCCCCAGGCCAGGGAGACGTGTCAGGTGGGCGTTGGGGCACCTTGGGGCGATGAGACCTTCAGGAGGAAAGCTGCCCCTGTGCACTCCCCTCACCCCTGGGGTCTGACCACCAGCGAGTGACCTGTGACCTTGAGAGTATTAGCAGCTGCCTCTCCCCACCCCCAGGTGCTGTCTGAGGTCTGCGGGCAGGACATCACCACCAAGCACATGCTGCCCACAGTCCTGCGGATGGCCGGGGACCCTGTCGCCAACGTCCGCTTCAACGTGGCCAAGTCCCTGCAGAAGATAGGGCCCATCTTGGACAACAGGTGAGGCCTGGGGCTGCCATCACACCTTGTCTGATCTTTGACCTTTGAAGATAGAGAGCCCAGGGCTTGAGGGCCAGCACTGCCCTTTGCTACTTGTGGACCAGGGCCTGTCCTTCCCTTCTCTAGGTTCTATTTTCCCCAAGTGTAGAATGAGAATTTGCCTTGTCCATTTCAGGAGGGGAGGATGGTGGTTCTCTATTCCAGCAGAAAACCATGACAAGATGAAATTGAGATGTATAACTTACAGTTACATCAAAAATGTCAAACACCAGGAATAAATTTAATGACAGAGGTACAAACTCGAGTGAAAATTACAGAACCCTTCCCTTATTCACAGATAGAGCTCCCTGATGTTATCAGTACATTCAGTACAATCCTGGCCAATCCCAGCAGGTTTTTTGTTGGAAAATTGGGAAGTTGATTCTGAAATTCACTGGGAAATGCAAAGATCTGGAATAGCCACGGCTGCCTGGAAGAAGGGTGTTGAAGAACTTACCCCACCGGTTATCGACTTACCATAACGCCACAGTAAGTCAAGCAGTGAGGTACTGGCACAAGGATATTCACGTAGCCCAGTGGAGATAATCAAAGCACCGAAATGGACCCCACATGTAACAGCAGGCGCCACTGCAGCTCACTGGGGAGAGGGAGGTGTTTCCCATGAGTGGTGCCGGGTCAGTTGGACGCTGATGGGAAGAAAACACCTCGACTCCCACATCTCAGTTTATGGACTGAGATGACAGATCAGAATCAGAAAGACTTCTGAAAAAAAAAGCCTAGTAAAGTAGGTGGATACCTTCATGACTTGGGGTAGGCACAGATATATTTTAATAGTGCACAGAAACCACAACCAAAGAAAGGAAAAAAATATTAAGTTGATAAAATTATGATCTATTCATCAAAAGACAGCATTAAGAGAGTAAAAAACGCAAGCTGCTGACTGCAAGGAGATACTTCCAAAACATATTTTTTACGAAGGCCTCATATCCAGTATACTTTGCTACAAATCAATAAGACAAAGAAACCCCAGAGATGGGCAAAAATAGACCCAGAACAGTCACTTTTAAAAGAGGGTCTCCAATTTGGCTATGTAAGCACAAAAGAAGGTGCTCAGCACCACTGGCCACCAGGAAAATGCAAGTGAATCCCCGTGGGGCATCATCACTGTCCCCCCCTCCCCTGGCTAAACTTGAAGACGACTCGGGGTACGGGGGTTGGTGTGGACATGGAGCCACTGGAAGGCTCCTGCCTTGCAGGCAGGGCTGGAAGTTGCTACAAGCACTCTCCAAGCTGGTAGACGCGAACGGAACTTACATGTACACCCTGCGAGACAAATGCAGTATTGGTGCTTATTTCTGCCAAACAGACATTCATGGTAGCTTTGTTCGAGTACCTGTCAACTACAGAGGGGATAAATTGTGGTTTATTCCTACAATGAAACACGGTATTCAGTGGTGAAAAAAGAGACAACTGCTTTGTGCAACAATGTGAGTCTCAAAGACATCATGGTGACTGCAAGAAGGCACACCCAAGAACACCCTGATTTCATTTCTGTCGAGTTCAAAAAGAACCAAAACTGATGATGACAGACGTGAGAACAGTGGTTCTGTTGGCTGGTGGGGCTGTGAACTGGAGGGACACAGCCTGCTGAGGCTGGAACATTCTCTGGGTCTGGAGGGCCTGGAGTGGCTCACAGGTGTATCTTCGGCACTGAAGATGTGTGACCTTCCTGTGTAGTTTATAACTCACTAAAACCAAACAACAAGGCAATGAGGCAAAGTCATCACACACTTTTAAGAACGCACTTAACTTAGGATTGGATGTCCTTAGGGGCAGGAAGACCCATCAGGAGACTTGCCAATGGCCACAGGAGAGATGTGGACAGCGTGGGTAGCAAAGAGGTCTGGAGACAAAGGGGCGGACTGAAAAGACACCCCTTCTTTCTCTCCGTGTCTGTTCCAGTAGCTAGCCTCACACCTTTAGTTTCTCCCTGAAGTCGTCGGCCATTGATTTGCCAGACCTTTGTCTCTGGCTGTCAGCACACTCCCTGGCCCCCTTGGGTGAGCGTGGGTGCCTGCTTTGGGCCCAGATGTGCCCCTCTTCAGCTTCCTATGCTCCCTTGGGTCTCTGCCTTCTGGCCTAAGCTCTAAAGGGCAGGCACCGAGAGTGCGTGATCCACCACTGCCTTCCCACCTCACACCTAGTAGATCTCAGAGGCTCTAGGGGCCTGTGACTCTGTGACCTGCTTTCCCGGTCTGCTCGGAGCTCTGCTCTGCCTGTTACGAGCCCCAGAGACTTTCTTCCAGGTTCTGGAGACTTCTCGCCTCTCAAGTATTGTATCCCAGACCTCAGAGAATCCTGTTTCACACATGTGTCTGTCTGTCCTAGATTGGAGAAACCACCCACCTGGTGTTCTGCTGTGTACACCTGCTCAGGTTCCCTTGCCCTCAGCTCAGCTGGCTCCCTTCTCCCTTTCTCCTTGCAGCACGCTGCAGAGCGAGGTCAAACCCATCCTAGAGAAGCTGACCCAGGACCAGGATGTGGACGTCAAGTACTTTGCCCAGGAGGCTCTGACTGGTAGGACCATGAGAATACGGAGAACCCCGGGGAGGGTGGTCTACATAGAGAGGGCACCAGTGAGGAGCAGCCCCTGGGGAGGGGAGGTACAGGGGCACTGTGAGCACAGGGAGAGCTATGGTTCTAATGCCCACCTGTTCCCGTCCCTCAGTTCTGTCTCTCGCCTGATGCTGGAAGAGGAGCCAACGCCTGCTCTGGTGTCCGCCCACCCCCCACAAGTCCTTCCTCAGGGAGGCAGTTGGGGGCCTCTGGCTGTCACTCCCTGTGCATGGTCTGACCCCAGGCCCCTTCCCCTAGCACGACTGCTCCTCCCCCAGTCTAGGGAGACTTCTTACTGTCCCCCTCCTAGGGGCTGAGGGAGAGGTAAGACAGGACAGTGACTCTGGGAGGAAGGGGGCACGCCCACCCGCATCAGGGAAGAGGCGTGAGATCCCCAGTGACTGGCTCCTGCTGCTGTAATGGGGACCCCCCTTCCACCACCTACTTCTCCCCCTCCTTTCTTCCCCCCCCTTGGTGTTTTTTTTGTGTGTCTACTGTGCCATTTTTATTTTATTCATGGCCCTTCCCCCCTTTTCACAGAGAAATAAAGGTCTAGAAACAGCCAGTCGTCTGTTCTTAGTCATCAGCATGAAGGGGGGCTGTGCCCCATCAAGGCCACGGTCTCTTCCTGGAGGGCAGCCTACAGGAGGAGGGTCTGCAAGGTGTCTTGGGGGCAGCAAGGTCCTGTGGGGCAGTTCAGTTTAGCAGTTACTGCCCGTGAATATGGTGGGTAAGAGCCGGTCAGTACTCTGGAGCCAGACTAACTGGGTCCAAATTGTGGCTCCTTCAGTTAATAGCTGTGTGACCTGGAGCAGGTCACCCAATCTCTGAACTCAATTTTATACTCTGTAAATTGGGATGGCAGAAGGAACTATATCTTGTAGGGTCGGTTGTGAAAATTGAGTTCATACCCATCAAGTGTGTCTCACAGTGCATGGCACATGGAAAGCAAGCAGAGTTGGCTATACATTGCCAGAGAATCCCTGTGGGCCAGTTCCTGTGTGCAGGGAGAGGGCTCGGGCCCCATCCCTGAGGATGCCTCAGAATGACCAGGGCTGTGACAGCAAGTAGAAAGGAAAGGGGATTGTGACAGGTGAGTAGCAGTTGTCTCCCAACTTTTAGTATAAAAGCTTGACTTTTAGTTGGGTACATGTCTGCCTGGATTCTAGGCAAATTTCTCAACATCCCTAGAAACCTGGTCTTCTGCTACTATTACTAATGTGTGGCAGAATCAGTAACAGAGGAGGCTGATTCTAGAATGTAGAGAGCATTTTGGCGCAAGCTAAAGATTTGAACTTTGTCCTGGAAGGCAGAGCAGCCACAGGGGCTTTGGGCAATGAGCTGACAACATCACAGCTGCAAGGGGGAGAGACCAAGGCTAGGGGGCCAGGGAGGATATTCTGGTCTGAGAGTTTTGACATGGATCCGGAACCACGAAGGGAAGGGGGGAGGCAAAAAGGGAAAAAAATGAAAGATTCCCACAGACACGGAAACTGGTGATGCGTGGCTGTGGGGAGGGAAGGGTGGGGAGGGGGAGTCACCTTGGCAACAAGGACTCTTTCCAATCTCACCTCCTCCTCCCCGGAAACACTCTTGGTTCCTGCAGACTTCCCACACATGCTTCAAAACAGGCTTTTGCTTATCATGTTAACCTGTATCTGGGAAGTTTTCCTCCTCACTCTAAAGGAAACAGAAGTAATTCAATATAGAGGGAGAGGGAAGTGGGATGGAGCATCCAGGTAAGCATGAAGAAGAATGTGGGAGCCAAACCCTGAGGAGTCTCCAAATACCAGGGTGAAGAGCTTGAACTTGACCAAGGGAAGGTGGTCTGGTAAGAATGCTGGGAAGATAAATGTGGAGTCAAACTGGAGTCTGGGAGACGAGGGAGGTGGCTGGGATGATGGTCTCAAGAAGACAGACCTATGCTGGGACTGAGGAGATGAGCAGAGCCTGAGGAGGCTGATTTAATGCCACTTCTTTTTAAACCCACAGGTAGTTACACAAGGAGGAGCCAGAAGGAAGACTGTGTTCTTCCCCTGTCCTCAGATAAAATAAAAACAGCTATAGCTTCAGTATGTCTTGTCTGCCATCCTGCCTGGTAGGGACTTGAGCCCCTCCTTTTAGTCCTTCCCTGTCCAGCTGTGTTTTCCAGATGAGGAAACAGACTTAACAGACTTTGGGGTATGTGACGTAGGGTCTTGTAGACTAGCAAAACGAGATGTTACAAACCTCCCCCAGAGGAAAGATTACTTGATTTCCTCTGGTACTTTAAGATCCTCTTAGGGCTGAGAGAAGTTGGCCCTGCCAAGTGGGCAAGTTGAAAAAGCAGGGCATGGCTAGATTAGTAGTACTACAGGAAAACTGGCTTATAGTCCCTTAGCCACAATTCCAAATCTCAGAAATCCCTGAATGAGCTGCTGGGGTCAAAACCTGATCTGTGTTGAACTGATGTAGAGACAGAATCTCTGAAGACTATTTATAGGTTTTCCATCTTGGATGGGCAGTATATAACAGCAGAAACATTCACACACACATGTACACACACAAGTGTAAAAGATATAGAACTACTCACAAAAGTCCAGGCCCAGATGGCATCACTGTTGGGCTTTACCAAACATTTAAAGAATCAATACCAATTCTTCAAAACTCTTCTGAACAACAGAAGAGAACACTTTCCAACTCAGTCAAGCCCAGTATTACCCTGGTGTCAAAACCAGACATCAAAAGGAAAGCTACAGACCCA
Organism: Choloepus didactylus; assembly: GCF_015220235.1. Classification (NCBI taxonomy): domain Eukaryota; kingdom Metazoa; phylum Chordata; class Mammalia; order Pilosa; family Megalonychidae; genus Choloepus; species Choloepus didactylus. The sequence continues at coordinate 5,271,912 of NC_051333.1, read as the reverse complement.
TATCTCTCGAACATAAATGCAAAAATCTTCAACAAATAATAGCAAACTGAATCCACCAATACATAAAAGAATTAAACAGGACCAAGTGAAACTGACCCCAAGAATGCAAGTTTAGTTTAACACCTGAAGATCAATCAATGTAATATACCATATCAATAGAATAAAAAACAAAAATCACATCATCTCAATATATGTGGGAAAAGCATTTGGAAAAAAAATCCAACACTTAAAAAAATAATCAGTAATCTAGGAATAGAAGGGAATTTCCTCAACCTGATAAAGGTCATCTACAAAAAACACAGCTAACGTCATACTTCACAGTGAAAGACAGGTTTCCCATAAGAGCAGGAACAATAAAAGGTGTCTGCTCTAACCATTTACAGTTAACATTATATACTGGAGGACAGTTAAGCATGAAAAAGAAATGTACAAGCCAATTCTAAAATTCAATTGCAAGGGACACAGAATAGCCCAATCTTGAAAAAGGAAAGCTGGAAGGTTCACACTTCCCATTTCAGAACTTACCATAAAAAAAAATGGCGCGTGAGACTGGCAAAAAAAATAGACATGTAGCTCAATGGAGGAGAACTGGAAATACAGAAATAAAACCATATGTTTATGGTCAACTGATTTTCAGTAAACGTGTCAACACCATTCAATGGGGGAAAGAGCAGTCTTCAACAAATCTTACTGGGACAACTGGAAAACCATATGCAAAAGAATAACTATCTAAAACTATAAGACTCAGGAGAAAACATAAAGGTAAATCTTTGACTTTGGATTTGGCAGTGGATTCACAGACATGACACCAACAGCATAGCAACAACAACAAAAAAAACTACATCGTAGTTTAAAATTTCTGTGCTTCAAAGGACACTATCAAGAACGTGAAAAGACAACCCACAGAAGAATAGAAAATACGTGCAGGTTATATATCTGCTAAGGGCCTTGTATCTAGACTACACAAAGATCTCTTACAACGCAGTAAGACAACCCAAATAAAAAAGAGGCAAAGAATCTGAAGTCAATTCCCCAAGGAAGACATACAAATGGTCAACAGAACATGGAAAGGGGCTTGACATTATTAGTTATCAGGGAAAGGCAGATCAAACTCACAAGGATGACTAGGATCAAAAAGATAGTAACATATTGCTGGGGATGTGGAAAAATTGGAACCTTCATTTCAGGTGGAAATGTAAAATAGTGTACCCACCAAATTCCTCAAAAAGTTAAACACAGTTATCATTTGACCCCACAATTCCAATCCTAGGTATGTACCCAAGGAACTGAAGTTGTCTACCCAGGAACTTTGTGCACATATTTGTAGCAGCATTCGTAACTAAATGGGCAAACCACCCAAATGTCCATCAATTGATAGAATAGATAAACAAATTGTGGTATGTTGATATAATGGAATATTATTAAGCCATACAAAGGAATGAAGTATTGATAAGGTGCTACAACAAGGATGAACCTGGAAAACATACTGAGTCAAAGCAGCCAGCTACAAAAGGCCACATAGTGAATGATTCCATTTATACAAAATGTCCAGAACAGACAAAACTATACAGACATAAACTAGACTGTTGGCTGCCAGAGGCTGGCAGTGGGGGTACACAATGGGGAGTGAATGCCAGTGGTTACTGGGTTTCTTTTTGGTATGATGAAATGTTCTGGAACAAAATGGTGAGTGTTGTACAACTTTATAAATATACTAAAAGCCACTGACCTGTACACTATAAAAGGGTAGATTTTTGTGAATTGTCTCTCAGTAAAAAACAATAACTATGACGAAAAGAAATAAAAATAAGCAGCAGGCAGGATTTGCCCCACTGGCCGTTGTTTGCTGACATACATAAGTAGGTTCCCATGTATAAAATGGAATTTCTTCTCCCCTTCTTTCCACAGAATAATACTTGTCTGAAGTGCTATTTAGAAGATACTCTACACACTTACCTATCAACTTTTACCTTCATTGCATAATCACAGACTATACCCAGGACTGTTTTAATCCTTTGATATCACTTACACTTATTAGCCCATTACATGATTAAATTTTGTAAATCTGTGTTGTTGCGGAAAATGTGTAATTTACAGGTGTGAGCAACACTGTACATAAGTCCAAGGGATCAAATTTATTAATTGTGGACAGATCTGCCATTTAATTCAAAATTCATTATTCTTTTTAAAAAGTTAATACTACAGAGATCAAGGTGGCAGAGTAAGATGCTCCAGGAATCTGTCCCTGAACAGAGCTTTGAACAGCTATCAAAACAATGGCAAAGCCATGTTCCTCAGAGGTCCAGAAGACAGCCAGCGGGCTGGAAGAACCGCGTGAACACCGAATCAAGAAACTGCAACTCAGAGCGGAAAAAATTCATGGCTCCCGACTCGCCCCTCCCCAGCACAATGTGGAGCCAGCCTGAGCTCTCAGCGTGCGTCCCTGGGACCATGTGGGGAGGGAAGAGAGTAACCAGCAAGCAAATCCCGAGCTGGATGGATGTCCGTGATGGTCCATCTGGTAGTAACATGAAGGACTAAATCAGGACCCCAGTCTCTGTCTCAGCATCCCAAAACTTGGCCTGCACACAGAACCAGCTTGTGGGCAGCTAAAAGAGCGTAAGAAACAATCAAATCAAAGCAATCTGGGGTAAAGGATTACCACTTTCAGACATACGATAGAGCACCTGGGAAGGAAAGTATTTCATAGGGAAAAGTGTAAAAGGGGGCATCCAGATTTCTGAAAACAGGGGAATTCCTTAAGCCACAAGCACATGCCTAGACAAGATGTATGCTCATAAAAAACTGGAAAGAACCCTATGCATTCACCTTAGTCTGATCTTGACAGGAGGGCCAAGTGCTAAAAGAGAACCAGCCAACACAGAGCCAATTTGCAAAGACTGTGAAAGGTTATCTTTGCATTGGTTTTTGTTAGCTCTTGACACTGAGGGAAATCTGTCCTCTCGCTAGGTGGATACAAACTTAAGGAACAGCTCAGGGACTAAATTCCAGAGTTACCATGTTAAAATACACAGTCAGCAACAAAAGGTTACAAAATAAACAAATAAACATGAAATGATGTCCCATCCTAATGAAGAGTAAAACATCAGAAAAAATCAAGTAAGAAGACCAGACTTTGCAAATACCAAAGACTTTAACAAATTATCTCAAATATGTTAAAAGAACTAAAGAAAAACATGGAGAAAGAACAAAGAATATCAGGAAAATGAGATAGCGACACAATGAAAATATCAATATAGAGGTAGAAATTATAAAAGGGAACCAGAGATGGGATCCAAGATGGCAGATTAGGAGAGACAAGAGAAAATTACTTCCCAGTGAAAAACACTAGATAAAAGACAGAAAGCACTCCAGAATACCAGTTCCAGGGTTGTATTGGCTGGACAAGGTCTGCTATGTCCACAGCGACTGTGCACTTGGTGAAACCGAGAATCTGCATTCGGAAACGAGTGAGGCTGCTGGGGAAATGGCAGTCGTGCCACAATGGGGAGAAAACTGAGCTCAGTCTTTGGAGATGGATTAATTTAAAAACTCCAAAAGTGGCTGCGGATCTGGCAGCAAGAGCCGTGCAGCTGCTTAAAAGAGACTCATCTTAGACCCAAAGACACAAAGAAACTGAAAGTGAAAGGATGGAAAAAAATATCCCGTGCAAGCTAAGCCAAAAGAAAGCAGGAATAGCAATATTAATCTCATATAAAATAGACTTTAAATGCAAGGATGTTACAAGAAACAAAGAAGGTCACTATATGCTAATAAAAGGGACAATTCAACAAGAAGAAATAACGATCATAAATGTCCATGCACTCAATCAAGGTGCCCCAAAATACATGAGACAAACATTGGCAAAACTGAAGGAAGCAACAGATGTTTCCACAATAATTGCAGGAGACTTCAATACATCACTCTCTCCTATAGATAGATCAAACAGACAGAGGACCAATAAGGAAACTGAAAACCTAAACAATCTGATAAATGATTTTCAATTAACTGACATATATTGAACATTACATCCCAAATCACCAGGATACACATTCTTCTCTAGTGCTCACAGAACTTTCTCCAGAATAGATCATAGACTGGGACATAAAACAAGCCTCAATAAATTTTAAAAGACTGAAATTATTCAAAACACATTCTATGATCACAATGGAATACAATTAGAAATCAATAACCATCAGAGACTTATAAAAGTCACAAATATCTGGAGGTTAAACAACACAATCCTAAACCATCAGTGGGTTAAAGAAAAATAACAAGAGAAATTGCTAAATATAAAGACAAATGAAAATGAGAACATATCAAAACTTATGGGATGCAGCAAAGGCAGTATTGAGGGGGAAATTTATAGCTCTAAATGCATACATTAAAAAGGAAGAAAGCTAAAATCAAAGAACTAATGGAACAACTGAAGAAGCCAGAAAATGAACAGCAAACTAATCCTAAACCAAGTAGAAGAAAAGAAATAACAAGGATTAAAGCAGAAATAAATGACATAGAGAACAACAACAACAAAAAATAGAATAAATAGCACCAGAAGTTGGTTCTTTGAGAAGATCAACAAGATTGACAAGCCCCTAGCTAGACTGACAAAATCAAAAAGAGGGAATACCCAAATGAACAAAATAATAAATGAGAGAGGCAACATTACTGCAGATCCTGAAGAGATTAAAAAAAATTATAAGAGGATACCATGAACAACTGTATGCCAACAACAGCAAACTAATCCTAAACCATTACTAGATAATGTAGAGGAAATAGACAATTTCCTGGAAACACATGAACAACCTAGACTGACCAGAGAAGAAAGAGAAGACCTCAACCAACCAATCACAAGCAAAGAGATCCAATCAGTCATCAAAAAGCTTCCCACAAATAAATGCCCAGGGCCAAATGGCTTCACAGGGGAATTCTACCAAATTTTCCAAAAACAACAGACACCAATCTTACTTAAACTCTTTCAAAACATTGAAGAATATGGAACACTACCTAACTCATTTTATGAAGCTAACATTACTCTAATACCAAAACCAGGTAAAGATGCTACAAGAAAGGAAAACTACAGGCTAATCTCCCTGATGAATATAGATGCAAAAATTCTCAACAAAATACTTGCAAATCGAATCCAAAGACACATTAAAAAAATCATACACCATGACCAAGTGGAATTCATCCCAGGCATGCAAGGATGGCTCAACATAAAAAAATCAATGTAATACAACACACTAACAAATCAAAAGGGAAAAGTCAAACGATCATCTCAATAGATGCTGAAAAAGCATTTGACAAAATCCAGCATTCTGTTTTTGATAAAAACATTTCAAAAGGTAGGAATTGAGGGAAACTTCCTCAAAATGATAAAGGTCATATATAAAAAACCCACAGCCAGCATAGTACTCAATGGTGAGAGCCTGGAAACCTTCCCTCTAAGATCAGGAGTGAGACAAGGATGCCCGCTGTCACCACTGCTATTCAATATTGTGATAGAAGTGCTAGCCAGAGCAATCCCGCAAGACAAAAATATAAAAGGCATCCAAGTTGGAAAGAGAGAAGTAAAACTGTCATTATTTGCAGATGATATGATCTTATAACTGGAAAACCCTGAGAAGTTGACAATACAGCTACTAGAGCTAATAAACAAATTTAGCAAAATAGCGGGATACAAGATTAATGCACATAAGTCAGTAATGTTCCTATACACTAGAAATGACCTAACTCAAGAAAAAAGATACTATTCTCAATAGCAACTAAAAAAATCAAGTACCTCGGAATAAACTTAACCAAGGATGCAAAGACGTATATATAGAAAACTACATAACTTTACTAAAGGAAATAGAAGGGGACCTAAAAAAAATGGAAAAATATTCCTTGTTCATGGATAGGAAGGTTGAATGTCCTTAAGATGTCAATTCTACCCAAATTCATCTACAGATTCAATGCAATTTCCATCAAAATTCCAACAACCTACTTTGCAGACTTGGAAAAGCTAACTATCAAATTTATTTGGAAGGGGAAGATGCCTCGAATTGCTAAATACATTCTAAAAAAGAGAAGTGAAGTGGGAGGACTTACACTCCAAGACTTTGAAGCTTATTACAAAGGCACAGTAGCCAAAACAGTACAAAGATAGACAAATTGATCAATGGAATCGAATTGAGAAATCCAGGATAGACCCCCAGATCTAAGGTTGACTGATCTTTGATAAGGTCCCCAAAACCACCAAACTGGGACGTAACAGTCTATTCAACAAATGGGGCTGGGAGAGCTGGATATCCATATCCAAAAGAATGAAAGAGGACCCCTACCTCACCCCCTATACAAAAATTAACTTAAAATGGATTAGAGACCTTAATATAAGAGACAGTATCATAAAACTCCTAAAAGATAACGTAGAGAAACATCTTCAAGACCTTGTATTATGAGGTCACTTCCTAGACCTTATACCCAAAGCACAAGCAACAAAAGAAAAAAATAAATAAATGGGAACTCCTCAAACTTAAAAGCTCTGTACCTCAAAGGAATTTGTCAAAAAGGTGAAGAGGCAGCTAACGAATGGGAAAAAATATTTGGAAACCATGCATCTGACAAAAGACTGATATCTTGCAACAAAAGAAAAAAATAAATAAACGGGAACTCCTCAAACTTAAAAGCTCTGTACCTCAAAGGAATTTGTCAAAAAGGTGAAGAGGCAGCTAACGAATGGGAAAAAATATTTGGAAACCATGCATCTGACAAAAGACTGATATCTTGCATATATAAAGAAATCCTACAACTCAACAACAATAGTACAGACAGCCCAATTATAAAATGGGCAAAAGATATGAAAGGACAGTTCTCTGAAGAGGATATATGAATGGCCAAAAAAAAAAACAACACATGAAAAAATGTTCAGCTTTGCTAGCTATTAGGGAGATGCAAATTAAGACCCCAATGAGATATCATCTCACACCAATTACAGTGGCTGCCATTAAACAAACAGGAAACTATAAATGCTGGAGAGAATGTGGAGAAATTGGAACTCTTATTCATTGTTGGTGGGAGTGTATAATGGTACAGCCACTCTGGAAGTCAGTCTGGCAGCTCCTTAGAAAACTAGATACAGAGTTACCCTTCGATCCAGCAATTGCACTTCTCAGTAAATATCCTGGAAGATCTGAAAGCAGTGACACAAACAGACATCTGCATGCCAATGTTCATAGCAGCAATATTCACAATTGCCAAGAGATGCAAACAACCCAAATGTCCTTCAACAGATGAGTGGATAAACCAAATGCTATATATACACATGATGGAATACTACACGGCAGTAAGAAGGAACGATGTCATGGAATGTATGACAATATGGATGAACCCTGAAGATATAATGCTGAGCGAAACAAGCCAGGCACAAAAAGAGAAATGTTGTATGTTACCACTAATGTGACATTGTGAAAAATGTAAAATAAATGGTTTATATTGTAGAATGTAGGGGACCTAGTGGTAGACAGCAAATAGTTAAGGGGGGAATGATACTCTAATAAGAACAGATAAGTTATGGAGGGTAAACTTAATGTTCTGGGAATGCTCAGGAACGACTATGGTTTGTTAATTTCTGGGGGATATGGCAGGTTCACATTAGCAGAAATGTAGTTATTTTAGGGTTTTTTTTTCTTATTCTTTTGTTGGGTTATAGTCTATTTTCTTGGGGTAGGGTAGGAACATGTTGGAAGCAATGTAGTTATTTTAGGTTGTTTGTTTTTTCTTATTCCTTTGATTTGGTTTTGTTTGAAATGTTGCTATTTTTATTGATTTTTTATTTTTTTGATAAAGTTAAAAAAAACATAGAATGAATGTGAAGTAAATGAACAATGGGGCGAGGAGGGGAATGAAATGTTCTGGATGTTCTTTTTTATTCTAATTTTTATTTTTTGGAGTAATGAAAATGTTCAAAGATTGATTGTGGTGATCAATGCACAACTATGAACAACTAATTGTACACCCTGAACAATTTAATGTTATGCAAATATATCTCAATAAAAATGCAATTTAAAAAAAAAAGGAACCAGAGCTGAAGACCACAATAACCAAAATTAAAAATTCCTTAGAGAGTTTCAACAGCAGATTAGGGCTTGCAGAAGAAAGAATCAGTGAACTCAAAGATAAGACAATTGAACTGATTCAGACTGAAGAGTACAAAGAATAAAAAATGAAGAAAAGTGAGTAGAGCCTAAGAAACCCGTGGGACACAGTCAAGCATGCCAATATACACATTATGGGAGTCCCAGAAGTACAAGAAAGGGGAAGAAGGAATATTTAAAGAAATTATGGCAGAAAAGTTCCCCAAAGTTAATAAAAGATATGAATATACATACTCAAGAAGCCCAATGAACCCAAAACAAGATAAACTTGAAGAAATCCATATCCAGACACATAATGAAATTGTTGAAAGGCAAAGAGAAGAACCTGAAAGCTGCAAGACAAAAGCAACATGTCAGGTACAAAGGAGCCTCAATGAGATTAAGTGCCAATTTTGCATCAGAAACTATGGTGGGAAGAAGGCAGTGGGACAAAACATTTAAAGTGCTGAAAGAAATTAACTGCCAAACAAGAATTTTATAACTGGTGAAATTCTCATTCAAAAATGAAGGAGATCTGAGGTCTCTGGTTAGGTTTGATGTCCCCAACCCAAACGCAGAAAATTAACATCCACAAAGACTTCATCTTCAGTGATTCTACCAGCTCAGGTAGTCAAGGCTTTGGAGAATTAAAACAACCAATAAATAAAAAGTGAATTTGAATTTTTTGGAAACACACACATACACACAAGACACATAATATGCATAAACAGATTATCTTTTTAAATAATGTCTCCTTATTTTAAAAGTAATACAATGTTGACACTGTTCTACTGTTTCCTTGGGCTTTCCTTGTATAGGTTTAAAAGCAGGTATATATTGCCATCATAGAATGGACTGAGAAGTTTTCCATTTTTTGTTTGGAAACAGTTAGCATAGCATGAGACTCCTTTATTCCTCAAATAACATCTTTGGTAGAACTCACCCATGAAATGGAATGGGCTTGAGTGTTGATTACCTTTTCATTTTTTGCTATGGTAATTGATCTATTCAGTTCTGCTGCCTATTTTATGTCAATAAAGATCAATAAAATATTTCTTCAGAAAAAAAAAATTGAGAGATTAAGACATTTCCAGATAAACAAAAACTGAAGGAGGTGGTCACCACTATACCTGCCCTACAAGAAGTGCTAAAGGACTTCTTCAGACTGAATGAAAAGGATACTAGATAATAGATTGAAGCAGCATAAACAAAGATCTACAGTAAAAGGAACCACATGGGTAATTATAAGTGCCAATACATGGTATTGTATTTCTAAACTATAATTTTTATGCAATCTAAAATGCAAATACATAAAATGTAATGATAAATCTATGGTTTTAGATGCACAATGTATAAAGATATAATTAGTGACAAGGAAAACAGGTAGGAGGAAGGAAGGGTATAGGATATAGTGTATGATACTGTAGTTGAGTTGGTATCAAATCAAGAGATTATTACAGACATGAGATGTTACATATAAACCCCATGGTAAACGAAAAGAAAATATCTGAAAAATATATAAAGAAGGAAAAGAGAAGGGATTCAAAAGGGTTCACTAGAAAAGATCAAATAAATACAAAAATATTTAAAATATTAAAAGTTACAGTGTGCAACAAAAGATTACAAGACAAAGAAATAGGAAAAGATGGCTCATCCAAAGGAAGACAATAAAAATCCAGAAAACACCAACAAAGAAGACCACACTATGGACATACTGAACAAAGACTAAAAAAAGATATTCAATATCCTCAAGGACATGAAGGAAAATGCAGAGAAAGACCTAAAGGATATCAGGAAAACAATGAATGAACAATATGAGAATCTTAATAAAGAGACAGACATATTTAAAAGGAACCAAACAGAACTACTGGAGTTGAAGACCATGATAACTAAAATGAAAAATTCCCAGGAGGGTTTCAATAGGAGATTGAAGCTGGCAGAAGAAAGAATCAGGGAACTTGAAGAAAAGAAATTTAAATAAGTCAGGCTGAGGAGAAGAACAAATAATTGTAAAAAGCTAACATAGCCTAAGAGACCTCTGGACACCATCAAGCATAGCAATATATGCATTTTGGGAATACCACAAGGAGAAGAAAGGGGCAGAGGCATATTCAAAGAAAAAAATGACAGAAAACTTCCAAAACTTAGCAAAAGCTGTGAATATGCACATCCAATAAGCCCAGAGAATACCAAACAGGATAAACTAGAAGAAAATTACTCCCCTTCACATACTGATCAAACCTTGAATGCAAAGGACAAGGAGAGAGTTTTGAAACCTGCAAGAGAGAAACAATGTGTATGTACAGGGAGTCCCAATTAAATTAAGTTACAATTTCTCATCAGAAACCAAGGAGGCAAGAAGGCAGCAGATTGAAAGAAAACTATTGTCAAGCAAGAATTTTATATTCGTCAAGACCTTTCAAAAATGAGAGATTAAAACATTCCCAGAAAAGCAAAAGCAGAGGGGGTTCATCACCACTAGACCTTCCTACAAGCAATGCTAAAGGGATTTCTTCAAAATGAAAGAAAAGGACACTGGTCAGTAGTTCAAAGTAGTATGAAGAAATAAAGACTTGCGGTAAAGGTAACAATTTGGGTAACTATAAATGCCAGAATTATGGTAGTGTATTTTTTCATATGTAACTCCTTATTTCCTACAGATGCTAAAATGCAAGTGCATAAAAAGTAATGACATATCTATGGTTTTGGATGTACAACATACAAAGATTTAATCTGTAAAAAGTACAAGGAAAAGTGGAGGGACTGAGGGGTACAGGAACAGTGTATGTGTATGCTATTGCTATAAAATCAAATATGGTTCTTATATTTTAGGATGTTAAAATTTAACCCCACGGTAATCACAAGGAAAATATATAAAACATCCAGATGGGAATGAGAAGGAACTCAATATGGAACAATACAAAAAAATCAAATAAACATGAAAGAAGGCATTAATGGAAGAATTGAGGGACAAGAAAGGTAAAAGATTTACAAAGACTAAATAGAAAAATGGCAGAAGAAAGTCTTGCATTATAAGTAGTGAATTTAAATATAAATCAATTAAACTATCCAGTCAAAAGGCAGAGACTGGCACAATGGATTAAAAAAAAAAGCATGACCGAACTATATGCAGTCTACAAGATACTCACCTTAAATTCAAAGACATATGGATGAACCTTGAAGACATAATGCTGAGCAAAATAAGCCAGGCACAAAAAGAGAAATATTATATGCTACCAGTAATGTGAACTTTGAAAAATGTAAAACAAATGGTTTATAATGTAGAATGTAGGGGAACTAGCGATAGAGAGCAATTAAGGAAGGGGGAACAATAATCCAAGAAGAACAGATAAGCTATCATGGGTAAATTCAACGTTCTTGGAATGCCCAGGAATGACTATGGTCTGTTAATTTCTGATGGGTATAGTAGGAACAGGTTCACAGAAATGTTGCTATATTAGGTTACTTTCTTGGGGTAGAGTAGGAACATGTTGGAAGTAAAGTAGTTATCTTAGGTTAGTTGTCTTTTTCTTACTCCCTTGTTATGGTCTCTTTGAAATGTACTTTTATTGTATGTTTTTTTTAATTTTTTAAAAATTTTTTTTAGTTTTCATACAGTTTATTTAGAAAAAAAAAAAGTTTAAAAAAAAAAACAAGGAAAAAATATGCAGAGCCCCCTTGAGGAGCTGGTGGAGAATGCAGGGGTATTGGCCTGCCCTACCTCCATGGTTGCTAACATGCCCACAGACATAGGGGACTGGTGGTTTGGTGGATTGAGCCCTCTACCACGGGATTTGCCCTTGGGAAGACTGTTGCTGCAAAGGAGCGGCTAGGCCTCCCTATACTTGTGCCTAAGAGCCTCCTCCCGAGTGCCTCTTTGTTGCTCAGATGTGGCCCTCTCTCTCTCTAGCTAAGCCAACTTGAAAGGTGAAATCACTGCCCTCCCCCCTACGTGGGATCAGACACCCAGGGGAGTGAATCTCCCTGGCAATGTGGAATATGACTCCCGGGGAAGAATGTAGACCCGGCATTGTGGGATGGAGAACATCTTCTTGACCAAAAGGGGGATGTGAAAGGAAATGAAATAAGCTTCAGTAGCAGAGAGAATCCAAAAGGAGCCGAGAGGTCACTCTGGTGGGCACTCTTACGCACACTTTAGACAACCCTTTTTAGGTTCTAATGAATTGGGGTAGCTGGTGGTGGATACCTGAAACTATCAAACTACAACCCAGAACCCATAAATCTTGAAGACAATTGTATAAAAATGTAGCTTATGAGGAGGGACAGTGGGTTTGGGGGGGCCATAGGGATCACACTCCCGTTTGTCTAGTTTGTGGATGGATGAGTGGAAAGGTGGGGGAAGGAAACAAACAAACAAACAAACAGACAAGGGTACCCAGTGTTCCTTTTACTTTAGTTGTTCCTTTTCACTTTAATTATTATTCTGGTTATTTGTGTGTGTGTGGTAATGAGGGTGTCGGGGATTGATTTTGGTGATGAATGTACAACTATGCAACTGTACTGTGAACAATCGAATGTACAATTTGTTTTGTATGACTGTGTGGTATGTGAATATATCTCAATAAAATGAATATAAAAAAAGAATAAATCTATAAAGCACTACTGAAAATTAAAAAAAAAAATTCAAAGACATAAGAAGGTTGAAAGTGAAAGGATAAGGATGGAAAAAAATATACAAGTAGTAACCAAAAGAGAGCTGGGGTAGCTATATTAATATCAGATAAAATCGACTTACTTACAGTCAAAAACAGTTTCAAGTAACAAAGGTGGTCATTAAATACTGATAAAGGGCTGAATTCAACAGGAAGACATAATAATTAAAAATATGTATATTTCTGACAGATCCCCCAAATATATACTGGCATATTTAAATGGAGAAATTGAGGGTTCTACACTAATAGAAGACTTTCATTTACCATTTCAATAATGGGTACAGCATCTAAACAGATGATCAATAAGGAAACAAAAGATTTGAATAATATTCTAAACCAAACAGATCTAACAGATATATATAGAAAACTCGACCCCACAACAGCTGAATACACATTCTTCTTGAGTGTACATGGACCATACTCCAGGACAGACCATATCTTAGGTCACAAAATAAATCTAAATAAATTCAATATACTGAAATCATACAATGTATCTTCTCCAACCACAATGGAATGAAACTAGAAATCACTAACAAAAGGAGAAATGGAAAATCCACAAATATGTGGAAATTAAACAACATACTTTCTAAAACAACCAATGGATTAAAGAGGAAATCGCAAGAGAAATCAGGGAATATCTTGAAGTGAATGAAAATGAAAATACAACATACCAAAACTTATGGAGTGCAGCAAAGGCAAATTAGAGACCTAACTTCAAAACTGGAAGAACTAGGGAGGAAAAAAAAGGCAAACTAAACCCAAAGCTAGAAGGATGGGGAAAAAAAGATTAGAGCAGAGATAAATGAATAGAGAATGAAAAAGCAATGGAGAAAATAATGAAATCAAAAGTTGAAAGGATCAATAAGATCTATAAACCTTTCACTATACTGACAAAGGAGAAAAGGGACAGGACACAAATAACTAAAATCAGAAACAAAAGTGGGGAAATTACTACTGACTACAGAAATAAAAAGGATTATGAGAGGATAGTATGAACAACTGCATTCCAACAAATTAGATAACCTAGAAGAAATGGAAAAATTCCTGGAAGCACACACACCACCTACATTGACTTCAGAAGAAATAGAAGTATCAAAAGACCAATAACAAGAGCCTGAATCAGTACTCAAAAACTTCCCAACAACAAAAAAAGCCCAGGACCAGATGGCTTCACTTGTGAATTTTACCAAACATTCCCAGAATAATTAACAGCTATCGTCCTCAAACTCTCCCCAAAAATTGAAGGGAGGTGACACTTCCTGATACATTGTATGAGAACATCACCGTAACACCAAAGCCAGATAAAGATATCACAGGAAAATATCCTTTATAAATATAGATGCAAAAATCCTCAACAAATTACTAGCAAACTGAATCCAATGGACATTAAAAGAATTTACACCTTGATCAAATGGAGTTTATCCCAGGTATGCAAGGGTGGTCAACATAAGAAAATCAACTAATTTAATTAACCACATAAATAGACTGGAAGGAAAAAATACATTATAATCTTAATTGATGCAGACAAAATCCAGCATTCCTTGATAAAAACTCAGAAAAAATAGAAATTGAAGAAAATTTCTCAACATGATAAAGAGCATATATGAAAAACCCAAAGCTAACATCATACTCAATGGTGAATGAAAACTTTCCTGCTAAGATCAGTAACAAGATAAGGATTCCCACTATCGCCGTTATTGAACATTGTATCAGATGTACTAGCCAGAGCAATTAGGCAAGAAAAAGAAATAAAAATGGGAAAAAAGTAAATCTTTCCCTGTTTGCAGATGGCATGATCTCTATATAGAGAAAATCCTGAAAAAATGCAAAACAAAGTTACTAGAGCTAATAAACCAATTCAGCAAAGTGGTGGGGTACAAGAGCAACACCCAAACATCAGCAGTGTTTCTATACATTAGTAATAAACAATCTGGAAAGTAAATCAAGAAAAAATTCCGTTTACACTAACAACTAAAATCAAATATCTAGGAATAGATTTCACCAAGGATGTAAAGGACTTGTACATGGAAAACTGCAAAACATTACTAAAAGAAATCAAAGAATACCTAAATAAATAGAAGGATATTCCATGTTCATCAATTGGAAGACTAAATACTGTTGAGATGTCAATTCTACCAAAAACAATTTACAGATTTAATATAATCAAAATTCCATTATTCCATTGTATGTATACACCACAGTTCACCATTCCATTCATCAGCCAATCTACCCTTAGGCCACCTCCATCCACTACAAATAGTGAATACTGCCACCATAAACCCCACTGTGCGAATGTCCATTTGTGTCCCTCTTTTCTTTCAGGTATATGCCCAATAACAGTGTTGCAAGACCATACGGCAACCCCATCTTAGCTTCCTGTGGAGCCACCACACTGCCCTCCAGATGGGCTACACCATTCTACTTCCTCACCAATAGTGATTAAGGTACTTCCCTTTCTCCACATTTCTCCAGCACTTGTATCCCTCTGTTTATTTTTAGACAGTTTTATTCACACACCATACATTCCATCCTAAGTAAACAATCAATGGATCCCTGTATAATCATATAGTTATTCATTTATGACCACTAACAGACACTGACAGACTTTGTGGATTAGAGACCTGCTGTACAAGAAACACTAAAGGGAGTGCTACGGGCTAATAGGGAAAAACAGGAGAGAGGTTTGGAGAACAGTGTAGAAATGAAGACTATCCAGAAGGTTAGAAGGAGAGAGAGAAAAAATAATATGACACATAAAATCCAAAAGACAAAATGGTAGAAGAAAGAACTGCCCTTTCAGTAATAATACTAAATGTTAATGGATTAACTCCCCAATAAAAAGACATAGACTGGCAGAATGGATTAAAAAAACATAATATGCTGTCTACATGAGACCCACTTTAGACACAAGGACAAAATAGGTTGAAAGCGAAAGGTTGGAAAAAGATATTTAATGCAAAAAAAAAAAACAACATAAAAAAGTGGGAGTAGCTAATTAATCAGAAAAATCAAACTTCAAATATAAAACAATTAAGAGACAAAGAAGGACAATATATTTTAATAAAAGGGGGAAAAAAAAGAATGAAAGTAGACCCCTACCTTACACCACATACAAAAATTAACTCAAAGAAGTCACTGCAGTAGTTTGAAATTGTATGTACCAAGAAAAAACATGTTCTTAAATTTAATCTATTCCTATGGGTGTAAACCCATGGTAAGTAGGACCTGTTGATGAGGTTACTTCAGTTAAGGTGTGTCCCACCCTCATTCAGGATGGGTCTGAATCCTATTACTGCGTCCTTTATAAGAGAATGAAATTCAGACAGAGAAAAAGCCACAGGAAACAAGAAGTGGAAACAGAACCCAGAAGAGAAGGGAGAGACCAGGAGATGTCTCCATGTGCCTTGTCATATGACAGGAACCAAGGATCAATAGCAGCCAATCCCATAATGCCACAATCTTCTGGAAGTGAGCAATGCCTTAATGATGCCTTGATTTGGACATTTTCCAATCCTCAAAACTGTGAGAAAAAATTACCATTGTTTAAGCTGAAACATTACATGCTATTTGCTTGGGCAGCCTAGGAAACTGAAACAGTCACTCAAAAGACCTCAATAGAAGAACTAAAACTACAAAATGCTTAGAAGGAAATATAGGTGAAAATCTTTAGGACCTTATGTTAGGCAACGGATTCTTAGACTTTACAGAGAAAGCATGAGTATGAAAATAAAAAATAGATGAACTGAATTCTTCAAAATTAAAAACTTTTGTGCAGAGAGGACATCATCAACATGGCGATGTAAGACACTCCCTGAAAAAAACTTCCCCAGAGATTCAGCTAAAAAAGGGACAAATCTCACTTGTTTAGAACTCTGGAGGAAGGTAGAGACTGGAGGACTCCACAGATGCTGAATCAAAGAAAGAAAAATATCAGTTAGGAATCTTCCGTCCTGGACTAGCTGGTCCTCTTCTCTCCCTCACTTGGTCTCTTGCAGCTTGGGAAATGCTCAGACGCAGTGGCCTGGATTCTTTCCACCTCCCACAGAGGATACAGAGACTATAAAGACACAGTGGTGAGTTAGAATCCCATGCATATCTAGACAAAGGGACCCAAGCTCACAGAGACCCAGGCCAGAACACAAGCCACTGAGGAGGGCTGAATACAAAAGGGCCCCAAGGAGGAGCTTACAAAACGGAGGATTAGGGAGGGAGTGGCAGAACCTACTTCTCTCCCCAAAGCAGCAACTAGAGAGGCAGAAACTGTCTGAATCAACTGTTTGGGCCAGGGACCAGGGGAGGTCAGTACAATGCCCAGGTAAGTGTGGGATGAAGAGACTGAGAAACATGATTTCCTCTTGCCCATTCCCCACCCTTGAGGGAAGAAGTGGTGGGTGGCCTGATCCTTCCATGGGGGTGGACTGTGATGGCTGTGGAAGTCCTATACCCGAGGTACAGAGGGGCATACAGCCCAACACAGAGCCAGATAATGGCCAGTGAAGTGAGAACACAGTATACACACAGTTTCAGCCCCTCCTGGTCAGTCAGTGCCAGACAACATGGTTTCAACTGCTTCAGGGGTGAATTTGGCAAAAAGCCATAAAACCCTGCAATCATGGGGTGAGGTAGGAATCAATAGCAGAAAAGCGCTATCTGCTGGGCAGGACAGAAACTGCAGGGAAAAAAAGGGCTTTGGGGAGTCTTTCCAGACCTTCTCCCAGGGTCCACTGGATCTGATATATGCCCCCTGCATGGGTATCTGGCCCTGTTTTAGCTTGGAAATACTGATGATACAACTGTCAAAGAAGAGACTTAATACAAACCAATCAACAATAAAATCCAAGACGAGAGAAACCGACCTTCAAAATAAACCCATCAAAATAATCAGATGACCAGATATCAGCAAAAAAAAACACAAGGCATACTAAAATGCAGGAAAATATGGCCCAGTCAAAGAAACAAATTAAAAAGTTGGAGGAGACACAGAATTTGGAACATTGAAACTAATCAAAGATATTCAAACAAATTTATTAAACAAATTCAGTGAGATGGCTGAAGAGATAAAGGATATTAAAAATACACTGGGTGAACATAAAGAAGAATTCAAACAAATACACAGAAAAATAAGATATTATGGAACTGAAAGACACTAGAGATAAATTTAAAATACACTAGAGACACACAACAGTATATTTGAAGAGGCAGAAGAAAGAATCAGCAAGCTAATTCAAACAGACAAAAGAACACAAGGAGAAAAAAATGGAAAAATTTTAGCAGGGTTTGAGGGAGATGATTGACAACACAGAGCACACAAACATACACATCATGGGTGTCCCAGAAGGAGAAAGGAAGGGAAGAGGGCCAGGAAGAATATTTGAAAAAATAATAGCTGAAAATTTCCCAACCCTTAAAAAAAGACAAATATGCAAATTCAAGAAGCCCAACATACTGCAAACAGAATAAATCCAAATAGGCCCAAAGCAAGAGACATACTAATGAGACTGCCAAATGCCAAAAAGAAAGAAAGAACTCTGAAAGCAGCAAGAGAAAAGTGATTTACCACATACAAGGGAAGCCAAACAAGACTAAGCACTGATTTCTCATCAGAAACCATGGAGGCAAGGAGCAATGGCACAATACTTTTAAGATTCTGAAGGAGAAAAATTGCCAACCAAGAATTCTTTATCCAGCAAAGCTGACCTTCAAATATGAGGGAGAGTTTAAAATATTCACAGATAAAGAGATGCTGAGACAGTTCGTTAACAGGAGTCCTGACCAACAAGAAATACTAAAGGGATTTCTGCCAGCTGAAAAGAAAAGACAGGAGACAGAGCCTTGGAGGAGAATATAGAAATGAAAGATTATCACTAAGGGTAACTAAAAAGATAAAGAGAGATGAAAAAATAGATGACAAATAAAAGCCAAAGAATAAAATGGTTGAAGTAGGTATCACTTTTACAGTAGAAACATTGAATGTTAATGGATTAAACTCCCCAAAAGATAGAGACTAGCAGAATGGATTAAAAAAATATGATCCATTTATATGTTGTTTACAAGAGATTCACTTTAGACCCAAAGATACAAACAGGCTGAAAGTGAAAGGATAGAAAAAGATATTCCATGCAAGCAGTAACCAAAAAAAGCTGGGATAGCTATACTTATATCAGGCAAAATAGACTTTAAATGCAAGCGTTGTAAGAGACAAAGAATGACATTATCTATTAATAAAGGGGGCAATTCACCAAGAAGAAATAAAAATCATAAACATGAATGCACCTAATCAAGGTGCCACAAAGTACACGTGGCAAACACTGGCAAAATACACGTCTCTGCAATAATAATGGGAGGCTTCAACACACCACTCTCTTCCATAGATAAAACATCTAAACTGAGAATCAATAAGGAAACAGAGAACCTAAATCATATGATAAATGAACTAGACCTAGCAGACATATAGAAAAATTACACCCCCAAATAGGTGGATGGATATTCATTATTCTCAAGTGCTCAAAGAACAGTCTCCAAGAGAGACCACATGCTGGGGCACAAAACAGGTCCTAATAAATTTAAAAGATTTAAATTATATAAAGCAGTTTCCCTGATCATAATAGAATGAAGCTGGATATCAATAATAGCTGGAGAACTGGAAAGTTCACAAATATATGGAGGTTAAATAACGTGCTCTTAAACAATCAGTAAGTCAAAAAAAGAAACTGCAAGAGAAATCATTAAATATCTTGAGATGAATGACAACAAGTATACAGAATATCAAAATCTATGGAATACAGCAAAGGCAGTGCTGAGAGGGAAATTAATAGCCCTAAACGTCTACATTAAAAAAGGAAGAATGAGCAAAAATCAAAGACCTAACTGAACACCTGGAGAAACTAGAAAAAGAACAGCAAAATAATCTGAAACCAAGCAGAAGGGAAGAAGTAACAAAGATTAAAGGGAAAAAAAAAATGAAGTTGAGAACAACAACAACAAAAAAACACTCAATAAAACCAAAGGTTGAGTCTTTGAGAAGATCAATACAATTCACAAACCCTTAGCTAGACTACAAAGATGAAAAGGGAAAAAATGCAAATAAATAAAATCAGAAATAAGAAGAGGGTCATTACCACAGACCCTGTAGAAATAAAAAAGATCATAAGAAGATACTATGAACAACTGTACACCAACAAACTAGACAGCTTAGATGAAATGGACAACTTCCTAGAAATACAGGAACAACCTACACTGTCTCGAGAAGAAATAGAAGACCTCAACACTAATCACAATAAAAGAGATTGAATCAGCTATCAAAAACCTCCCAACAAATAAAAGCCCAGGCCTAGATGGCTTCAAAGGTGAATTTTACCAATCATTCCAAGAAGAATTAATACCAATCCTGCTCAAACTGTTCCAAAAAATTGAAGAAGAAAGAACACCATCTAAATAATTCAATGAGGCCAGAATCACCCTAATACCAAAGCCAGGTAAAGATACTACAAGAAAAGAAACTACAGACCAATATTTCTTATGAATATAGATGCAAAAATACTCAACAAAATACTTGCAAATCGAATCCAACAGCACATTAAAAGAATTATACAGGAGAACCTAAGATGGTGGCTAGGAGAGACAGGGCAAAAAAACACCTCCTTGAAAAATACTAGATAAAAGCCAGAAAGGGACCCAGAACACCAGTTTCAGTGATGCACCAGCCGGACAAGGTCTGCTAAATCTATAGGGACTGTGCATTTGGTGAAACCGGGAGTCTGCATTCTGAAACGAGTGAGTGAGCTGGCTGAAAGTCCAGCGGCCACACTGCGGTGTGGGGAAACCATGAACTGGTGTTTGGAGATGGACTAGTTCTTTTTTTTTCAAAAAAAAAAAAAAAAAACAAAACCCGGGAGTGGCTGCGGTTACAATGGTGAGAACTGCGCAGTGAAGCATGGCAGGAGTATGCTGTGCCACCATCTCGGTGTCTGGCATGGAGGATAGCCCACTGCTGATTGTCTCGGGGCCAGGGGGTAGAGGGGAGCCAAAAGGAGAAAGAAACCACGCCCCTTGCAGCCATCTTCCTGGCAGGCTGGGGATGCTCCTGCCCGGGGCTGGAGCACAGCCCAGAGCTGCACCAAGGGTCCCAGCGTGATGGGGAGTGTTTCCTGCAACACATCCACACGCCACAATCTCGGCCATGGACAGTGGCCTTTAGTGCACCTACAGCTAACTGTCCCAGAGCTGGGAAGGTGGAGCCGTGCGAAAATGGGAAATTAACACACCCCATTCAGCCATCTTTACAGCAGGCTGGGAATGCCCCTGCACTGCCCAGCAGCCCAGGGCTTCCCTAGAGGGCCAGCACACACTTGTGACATGGCACAGCCTTCCCTCAGCAGGTCCTGGAAGAGCACAGCTGGGAAGGGAAACCTGCTTGGAAATCCCAGGGACCCTATGCCAATCCCAAGGACTTGTGGGTCAGCGGCAGAGACAATCTGTGGCAAGACTGAAATGAAGGTTTAGACTCTTACAGCAGCCTTAAATCTCCAGGAACACCTGGGAGGTTTGATTATTAAAGCTGCCCTGCCTCCCTAACCACTCAGACACAGGCCTCACATTCAGGGCAGACAGCACCAACCACACACCCAAACTTGGTGCACCACTTGAAACCCACAAGAATCAGACCTCCACACACCACAAAGGCAAAGTTTGGGGAGAACTGACTTGAAGGGAATAGGTGACTCACAGATGCCATCTGCTGGTTAGAGAAAGTGTACGCCACCAAGCTGTAGATCTGACTGATTAGAAATTGGTATTTTTCATATCCTGAAAGAACCCTATCAAGTAAAGCAAATGCCAAGAGGCCAAAAAACAACAGAAAATTTTAAAGCATATGATAAAACCAGATGATATGGAGAACCCAAACCCAAACACCCAAATCAAAAGATCAGAGGAGACAAGGCACTTGGAGCAATTAATCAAAGAACTAAAGACAAACAACAAGAGCATGGCACAGGATATAAAGGACATTAAGAAGACCCTAGAAGAGCATAAAGAAGAACCTGCAAGAGTAAATAAAAAAAAATAGAGGCTCTTACGGAAATAAAAGAAACTGCTGACCAAATTAAAAAGATTCTGGATACTCACAGTACAAGACTAGAGGAAGCTGAACAATGACTCAGCGTCCTCGAGGACCACAGAATGGAAAATGAAAGAACAAAAGAAAGAATGGGGAAAAAAATCGAAAAAATCAAAATGGACCTCAGGGATATGATAGATAAAATAAAACGTCCAAATTTAAGACTCATTGGTGTCCCAGAAGGGGAAGAGAAGGGTATAGGTCTAGAAAGAGTATTCAAAGAAATTGTTGGGGAAATCTTCCCAAACCTTCTACACAATATAAATACACAAAGCATAAATGCCCAGCAAACTCCAAACAGAATAAATCCAGATAAACCCACTCCAAGACATATTCTGATCAGACTGTCTAATACTGAAGAGAAGGAGCAAGTTCTGAAAGCAGCAAGAGAAAAGCAATTCACCACTTACAAAGGAAATAGCATAAGACTAAGCAGTGAATACTCAGCAGCCACCATGGAGGCGAGAAGGCAGTGGCATGACATATTTAAAACTCTGAGAGAGAAAAATTTCTAACCAAGAATACTTTATCCAGCAAAACTCTCCTTCAAATTTGAGGAAGAGCTTAAATTTTTCACAAACGAAGAAATGCTGAGAGATTTTGCTAATAAAAGACCTGTCCTACTTCAGATACCAAAGGGAGCCCCACCAACAGAGAAACAAAGAAAGCATAGA
The DNA here is from genome assembly GCF_015220235.1 of Choloepus didactylus. NCBI lineage: Eukaryota > Metazoa > Chordata > Mammalia > Pilosa > Megalonychidae > Choloepus > Choloepus didactylus. The sequence continues at coordinate 5,249,333 of NC_051333.1, read as the reverse complement.
GAGATATAGAGAAACTTAGTAGACATATATAGAACATTACATCCCAAATCACCAGGACACATATTCTTCTCTAGTGATCATGGATCTTTCCATAGACCATAGGCTGGGACATAAAACAAGCCTCAATAAATTAAAAAAAAAAAATTGAATTTATTCAAAGCACATTCTCTGACCACAATGGAATACAAATAGAAGTCAATAACCATCAGAGACTTAGAAAATTCACAAACACCTGGAGGTTAAAAATGAGGGGGAGATGAACACATTCCCGGATAATCAAAAGCTGAGGGACTTCATCACCAGTAGATCAGTCCTATAAGAAACGCTAAAGGGAATTGTGCAAACTGAAAGGAAGGGACACTAAACAATTGACTGAAACTACATGAAGAAATAAAGATTTCCAGTAAAGATCACATGGTAAATACCAATACTACTGTATTTTTGATTTGTAACTCCATTATTTACTTCCTACACGATCTAAAATACACAAACTGGTAATGATAAATCAGTGGTTTTGGATTCAATGTAAAATATGTAATTTTTGACAAGAACTACATAAAGGTGGGGGAGTGGAGGAGTATAGTAACATAGTTTAGGTGTCCTATTGAAGTTAAGTTGGTATCAAAGAAAACAAGAATGTTACAGATTTAATATATTAAATTGAAGCCCCACGGTAAACACAAAGAAAGTATCAGAGAATATGACCATGGAGATGAAAAGTAGATTATGGGTTATGAGAAGTGGGGGAAGGGGCAATGGGGAATTAAGAAATGAGTGTAGGTTTTCTGTTTGGGGTAAGGGAAATTTCTATTAATGGATGGTGGGAAGGTGATGGCATTGCAACATTCTGAATGTGATTAATCCCACTAATGGAATGCTAGGGAGGGATTAGAATGGGAAGATTTAGGCTGTATATGTTTCTACAATTGAAAAAAAAAAAAAAAGTCTAAATAGATAATGACAATTAAATGCCAAGGATGATCCTGGATGGGATCTGAGGATGGAGGACAGGAGGCTCAAAGGGACACAGTTTGGACATAAGAAAAAAAGGAAATATAGAATGTAAGCTTTGTATCGATGTTGAATTTCTTGAACTTCTTAGCTGCGCTTAATGTGACTGCATAAAAGAATGTTCTTGTTCATAGGAATTGTATATGTGAATTATATTGTTTGTTCAAGGATGTGCACAGCTTGCTCTCATATGTTCAGAAAACAGAGCAATAGATGATGGATGATAAATAGGGAGGGAGGGAGGGAGGAAGGGGAAGAAAGAAATGTTGGTGTGACAGGATGTTAAAGTTGGTGGATTGGGGTATCAGGGGAGGAGGGTCGGGGTATGCTGGAGTTCTGTGTATGGGTTTTGTACTGTTTTTGCAACTGTTCCTGTAAGTTTGAATTTATTTCAAAATAAAATTAAAAAACAAAACAAAACAAAAAAAACACCGCATAAAAAGGAAAAAAAAAAAAAAGATTATACACCACAACCAAGTGGGTTTTATTCCAGGTATACGTGGTTCAACACAAGAAAATCAATTAATGTAATACACCACATTAACAAATTGAAAGGGAAATGCCACATGATCATCTAGATTGATGCAGAAAAGGCATTTGACAAAACCCAGTATCCTTTCTTGATAAAAACACATCGAAAGGTAGGAATTGAAGGAAACTTCCTCAACATGATAAAGGGAATATATGAAAAACACATAGTCAACATTGTACTCAATGGTGAGAGAATGAAAGTTTTCCCTCTAAGATAGGTGTGGGAGCCCCTGGCCCCCAAGTGTCTTGAAAACTGCACACAGCAGTTTGCTTGACCTAGGACCTATTGTCCTTGTAATATCAGATGCTAACTGTAATCTATACCCAAAACTACCTCCTCCCTGAGACTCACTGAGATACTTTTATCTCTATAATCTTTCCCTCCTCCCTGTTGATTACAATCAACCCCTCCCTACATTGCACAACCCCACTCCTGCCTTGTGCTCTCATACCCATTGGAATGTCAAGCCCTTATAACCAGCTTATTCAGCCCCCCAAAGGGCAGACTATTTCCACGTTGTGCTCTGAACTGGCCGCCATACACAGCAGCTCCTGAATCCATTCAGAGAAGCTACTGATTTCAGGGCAACGTGGCTCAACTTCCCCCACCCTGTAGGTAAGCCCTATAATAAAAGCTCATGTCTCAGAACATGTCCGGTGCTTTCTTTAGTCCTTTGGCTTCAAAAGCCCTCTTGGGTCATGACAATAGTGAACAAGACAAGGATACGCACTGTCATTATTGTTATTCAACACTGTACTAGAAGTTCAAGCTAGAGCATTTAGGCAAGAAAAAGAAAGAAAAGGCAACCAAATCAGAAAGAAGTAAGTAAAACTTTCACTATTTACAAATCCTGTATTTAGAATGTCCCCCCCAAAACAACAACAAAGTTACTAGAGCTAATAAACAAATTCAGCAAAGAGGCACGATAAAGATCAACACACAAATATCAGCAGTGTTTCTTTACATTAGTAATGAGCTATCCAAGGAGGAAATCAAGAAAAAAAAAAAATCCATTTACAATGGCAACTAAAAGAATCAAATATCTAGGAATAATTTAACCAAGGAAGTAAAAGACCTGTACACAGACAACTACAAAACGTTGCTAAGGGATCAAAGATCTCTAAATAAATGGAAGGATGTTTCATGTTCATGGATCGGAAGGCTAAATGTCAACAAGATGTCAATTCTACCCAAATTGATCTACATATTCAATGCAATACCCATCAAACTCCCAACAGCCTACTTTGCAGAAATGGAAAAGCTAATTATCAAATTTATTTGGAAGAGTAAGGGACCTCAAACAGCCAAAATCATCTTGAAAAAGAAGAATGAAGTGGGAGGAAGCATGCTTCCTGACTTTAAAGCATATTATAAAGCTGTAGTGGTCAAAACAGCATGGTACTGGCAAAAAGATAAATATATTAATCATTAGGATCAAATTTAGAGTTCAGAAATAGACCCTCATATCTATGGTAAACTGATTTTTGTACAAAGGCTCCCAAGTCCACTCAACTGGGACAGAACAGTCTCATCAATAAATGGTGCTGGGAAAACTGGATATTTGTAGCCAAAAGAATTAAAGAGGACCCCTATCTCACACCCTAAACAAAAATTAACTCAAAATGGATCAAATGCCTAATATAAAAGAGAGTACCATAAAACTCCTAGAAGAAAATGTAGGGAAGCATCTTCAAGATCTAGTGACAGGCAGTAGTTTCTTAGACGTTACATCCAGAAAACAAGCAATGAAAGAAAAAATAAATAAACAGGACCTCCTGAAAACTGAATACTTCCGTGCTTCAAAGGAGTTTGTCAAAATGGTAAAAAGGCAGCCGACTCAATGACAGAAAACATTTGGAAACCACACATCTGATAAAGGTTTGTATCCAGAATATATAAAGAAATCCTATAACTCAACAATTAAAAGACAAACAACCAATTTAAAAGGGGGCAAAAGACATGAATAGACATTTTTCCAAAGAGGAAATACAAAAGGCTAAAAATCACATGAAAAGATGCTCAACTTCACTAGCTGTTAGGGAAATGCAAATCAAAACCACAATGACATATCACTTCACACCTACCAGAATGGCCACTTTTAAAAAACAGGAAACTACAAGTTTCGGAGAGTATGTGGAGAAACGGGAACACTTATTCACTGCTGGTGGGAATGTAAAATGGTACAGCTGCTGTGAAAGACGGTCTGGCAGTTCCTCAGAAAGCTAAGTATAGACTTGCCTTAAGATCCTGCAATCCCACTACTCAGTACATACCAAGAAGAACTGAAAGCGAGGGCGCAAACAGGCATTTTCACACCGATGTTCACAAATGCCAAAGACGGCAGCAACCCAAGTGTCCATCGACAGATGAATGGATAAACAAAATGTGGTATATACATAACAATGGAATATTATTCAGCAGTAAGAAGGAATGAAGTCCTTAAGCACATAACAACATGGATGAATCTTGAGGACTTTACGTTGAGTGAAATAAGTCAGACACAAAAGGATATAGTATGATCTCACTGATATGAATTAATTATAATATGTAAGTTCACTGACATAAAATCTAGAATATAGGTTATTAGGAGATAGAATGAGGCTAGAGAATGGGAAGCAGTTGCTTAATATGTGCAGACTGAATTTAAGTATTCAAACGGATAGAGGTGATGATAGCACATTATTATGAGTATAGTTATCAGTGCTGAATTTTGTGTGAATGTGGTTGAAAGGGGAAGTTTGGAGTCATGTATGTCACTGGAAGAAAAGCTATAGGTTAAAACACGGGACTGTATAACACATAACACGGTGTATCTTATGGTGGACAATGATTGTGATTAAAAGTACAAATATAAAAAGATTTCTTCCATGAACTAGAACCAATGTACGACACTATTACAAGGAGTAAATAGAGTGTTATATAGGAAAGAACGCACCTACTGCAAACTATGGACTATAGGTAACAGTAATATTTTAATATTCTCATCAACAGTAACGAATGCACCACACCAATGCACAGGGTCAGAGAGAGGGGCAGATAAGGGGTATGTTTGGTGTTTTTTTTTTTGTTTTTTTTTTTTTTGAGAAATGAAAATGTTCTAAAATTTATTCTGGTGAGGAATGCATAACTATGTGATAACACTGTGAGCCATTTATTGCATACTTTGAATGATTGTATGGTGTGTGAATAAATCTTAATAAAATTGCATTAAAAAAACTTCTGTGCATCTGAGAACATTATCAAGAAAGTGAAAGGACAACTAACAGAGTGGGAGAGCATTTTTGGAAACCATATATCTGACACGGGTTTAATATCGAGAATATAAAAGAACTCCTACCACTCAATAGGATAAAGGCAGAAACCCAAATTTAAAATGGGTGAAGGACTTAAATAGCTATTTCTCCAAAGAAGAAGAAGATATACAAATAACCATTAAGCAAATGAAAAGATGCTCAATGTCATTTGCATTAGGGAAATGCAAAACAAAATCACAATAAGATAACACTTCACACCCACTAGAATTACATTAAAAATGGAAGATAACAAGTGCCGGCAAGGAACAGAGAACCAGGAATTCTCACACACTGTTGAAGGAATGTAAAATGGCACATCTGCTGTGTAAAACAGTTTGGCAGTTCCTCAAAAAGATAAACACAGAACTACCATATTACACGGCAATCCCACTTCCAGGTACATACCCCTAAAACTGAAAGTAGCAACTTGGACAGGTATTTGTCCACCAATGTTCATAGGAGCATTATTCACAGTATTCAAAAGGTGAAAGCACCTACATGTCAATCAGGAAAGGAATGGCCAAACAAAATGGGTATATACATATAATGGAATATTACTCAGTCTTAAAAATGGATGAAATTCTGACACTTGCCACTACATGGATGAACCTTGAAGACATTATGAGTAAAATAAACCAGACACAAAAAGACAAATATTGTATGATCTCACTTACATGAAATATCAGAAGCCAATTTCACAGAGATACAGTTGACTACAGGTCGGGGGGAGGGTTGTTTAGGGAGGGAAATGCGGCGTTGTTGCTTAGTGGGTGCAGTTTCTTTTTGAGGTAAGGAAAAAGTTGGAGTAATGGATGTTGGTGATGGTAGCACAATATTGGGAAAGTAATCCCAAGTAATTGTACACTTGAAAGTGTTTAATTTGGAAAATTTTTAGTATATATATTACTATAATAAAAGTTTTTAAAAATTAAAAACCTTGTGAATCTCCTTGCATCTTTTCTAGGGTTCAATCCATTAGAGAAAAGCCAAATCCACAAATCTCTGAGCTGATTTCTATTCTACCTTGCAGTTTTGCTGAGATGGCAGAGGAACAACAATCTTAAGGTTCCTAGAATTCCTATGGTTTAATTAACAGGATCTGTGGGACACACTTTTAATCTCTTTAGAGGGCCTTTTGTTTGACTGAATGTATTCTAAGGCATGAACTTTGATCTTTCTGAGATGCTAATAAAAATTTTACTGTTGCACCTTGACTTTATCTTTAGATCAGGCAGGTATTGCACAGGCGTATGTGATTCAATGTATTTGTAAATGCTGAGTTGTGATATTATAGAACTGAAATTCAGGATGTCATTTCAATGATCTAAACTTGGGGAACTACCTCTCATTCTTAAAATTTCAGCTCAAGCGCCAACTTCTCTGTAAATCTTTATTTACCACTTATCACTTGATACATTTTATCTATTTATTTGCTTATTGTTGGCTTTCCCTCCTTGGCTATAAGGGGAGGCACAATTTTCTTCACCACTGAATCCCTAAAGCCCACATTTTAGAATGCTGCCAAATGTTAAACACAGACATTATGTGAATACATACCATTAACTACATCTACCAGAGAAAGCTGAACACGTTAAGTGAAGAGTAGAAAGTTCACCTCAGACTCACAGGAGGTCTGGACTTCAAACAGGGCCCCAACTTTCTCTTTCCTTAGCAAATGCTGCCCCCAATTATTAAGAGAATCAAACATTCCAGAATACCTCTGCATGTAGATTACACTTTTTCAAAAAGCTGAGTACCCAGAAGGATATACTGACAATAGTTCCTGTGAGGTTCTATAAAGTCATAAACTAAACATCTTTAAACTTTCTTATTTTAATGCTGGAGGGCACAGATCTGGTTTATTTGTAGGGTTTTACTGAAGTTTATCCCCTTAAAATGTGGACTCTCTTTATTGTGGAATTTATCTTATGTGGTTAATAACAGTGCTTTTGGCCAGTTCTCCCTTTCCATTTTTCTGTAGGTTGGAAATTTATGAAAAATAATAGTAGAAATCTTGGTGGATGTCATTCTTTCTACAACAGAGCATTTTATATTCACAACTGTATTATTACACAAGCACTCCCAAATACATTAAATCATTTAATGTAATATTCTCAGTAGTGTAATCCCCATATACTTTTGAGGCTATTCTATTGCTTCTATTAAACATTTAATTTGTTCCACTGTAAACAGCTTTATACCCAGAGAATATGCCTATGATTTATTTTGAACATTTACTGTAATATTTCCCACTGGGAAATATTCTTCCATAATAACATTATGAAATAAAACTTCTTTAAAAAAATGCTATCTGTTATGGCTATTTCTGGTCTACAACTCCAATCTTAAAGAAATCCCAGATGCAAGTACACCCTGTTTCCTGAAAGTTGAAATGATCAACTCTGTTTTTACTGAACCTGAGAAATGGATTTTGGACCTTTCCACACTACAGCTGGAAATGTCTGTTACCATTCTTACCAAGTACTTTCTAAACACATTAAATAAAAATTCTGATATGTAATGTGGTTGTTCTTCTTGAAGGCATACCTAAATTAGAACATTAGTAAGTTTTAATTTATGTATTTTCTGGTATAACTAAGCTATTTATTTATTATATTCTGTTGAGTTTTTTCTTTCCACATAAGGCACGCCTTCAAGTAAAATGCTTTAATCCATCTACTGCACCCATAAAATTTTTTTCACATGTAACTTGTCTGATCAAAACAGTTTTCTCCAAATTCACTGGACAGAGATTTCTTTCAATATAAATTCCTTGATATTCAGTGTGATTAAACTTCTTGCTAACAGCATTCCCAAATCATAGCCTTCATTCCTGTACACATTCCGTGGCATACATTGTCATTTGTTAGTAAAGTCTTTCACTGTTACAGTTATCTAATGTTGCATAATAAAATTAGCACAAAACTTAGTAGCTTAAAACAACAATAGTCATTTGCTTATCATGGTTTCTGTTAGTAAGGAATTTGGGAATGGTTCAGCTGGCAGTTTTCACTTGGGGTCTCTCCATACGACCAAGTTGCAGTCATGCTGGCTGGGGATGCAGCTATCTGAAAGCTTGACCGGGGATGGCAGATCCACTTCCAGGGTACACAAACATGGTAGATGCTGTCGGTTGGGGGCCTTATTTTCTCTCCATGTTGGGCTCTCCAGGGGGTTCTTGCATGTCCTCAGGGTCTCATTCCTTCACCCAGAGCTAGCAATCCAAGTGCTCTAGATGGAAGCTGCAAGAGCTCTTATGACCTAGTGTGGGAAGTCACTCACCATCACTTCCAACATATCATACTGGCCACACGCACTCGCCCCAATTCAGTTCTGGAGGGCTTCACACATGGGTATAAATACCAAGAGTCCTGGATCATTGGGGGCCATGAATATTGGCTATAAGAAGCACACTACATCCTTAGACTTCCTGCCAAACATGAACTGTATAATGTCTCATGAGATTTGATTTCTGGAGAAAGGCATACCCACATTCACTGCATACATAAGGTTTCTCCCCTGAATGAGTTTTGAGATGTTTTTTGAGGTATGCCTTCATCTGAAAGGCTTTTCCACATTCACTGCATACATAGGGTTTCTTTCCTGAATGAGTTCTAAGATGTTGATTCACATGTGCCTTATTACGAAAGGCCTTCCCACATTTACTGCATCCATAGGGTTTCTCTCCTGAGTGTGTTTTCTGATGTCTGTTTAAATAAGATTTATCACTAAAGGTCTTCAGACAGTCAGAGCAAGCATAGGGTTTCCCTCCTGTATGAGTTCTCAGATGTCTGTTAAGGCTTGACTGATCTCTCAAAGCTTTCCCACATTCATTGCATACATAGGACTTCTCTCCTGTATGAGTATTATAATGTCTGCCAAGATCTGCCTTTGTTCTAGAGCCTTTTCCACATTCACTGCATTTATAAGGCTTCTCGTCCGTGTGAGTTTTCTGATGTACATCCAGGTGATGCTTCATAGTGAATGTTTTTCCACAGTCACTACATCTATAGGGTTTTTCTCCTGTATGAGTTCTCAGATGTCTGTCAAGTTCTGACTTATGGCTGAAGGCTTTTCCACATTCATGACATACATGACATTTTACTATAGGGAGAAGTGATTTCCCACGTTTACTGATTTCCTCAGTTTTCCTTTTTGCATGGATTTTATTCTGAATAAGTAAATCTGAGCTATGTTTTGAACTTTTCCCATGTGAGTTACATTTATGGAATTTTTTTCTTATGGGACCAAGGTTTATACCAAGATAAAGTGTCTCCCTAAATGTATCACATTCTTGATTTCTCTCCATATTTTTAAGGGGATCTTGATTCTCCTGGTGCCATGTTGCATGAATGTCACTTTGCCAGACTTCTAGAAAGAAAAACAACAAATTCTTCCATAATAACATTATGAAATAAAACTTCTTTAAAAAAATGCTATCTGTTATGGCTATTTCTGGTCTACAACTCCAATCTTAAAGAAATCCCAGATGCAAGTATACCCTGTTTCCTGAAAGTTGAAATGATCAACTCTGTTTTTACTGAACCTGAGAAATGGATTTTGGACCTTTCCACACTACAGCTGCTAGCCAGAGACACTTTTGAAGGGAACAGGATGCTGAAACAACAGAGAGTTAAGAAAATTCTAGTGATGTGCAAGAGAATGGGAAAAGAGAAAGGGAGAATCAAGGGACAGCAGCAGAGTGGAAATCTTTAAATGGTCATTAAAAAATAGGATGAGTAAAGATATCTGATGGAGTCAAAACAAAAAGTCTTAATCCTCCCCTGTCAGAGGACAGACGGGAATCCTTGCTGGTCTGAAGGCATTGCAGGGCCCTAAGAAAATCTGCTTTGTTTACCCTAATTTGGAAGGATTTTAAAAGCCGGAAGACCAAGATGACAATGAGAAATCTGATCCCGAATCAGCTGGGTGAGGGTCTGGCCCATTGATCAGGATGACGACTGAGAGAGGCCAGGGTCTCTGAGCTCAATCACCAGGTGGGGACCCAAGGCCACATGCACATATAGGGGTAAAACCACCAACGGGTGGAGAAAGACTTCTTGATATGGGACCCCAATGCACCATGTTTCTAAAATCTGTTGGTGAAGTCCTAACAGAGGTGAAAGTTACACTGGGAGGATATAGTTCATAGGATTAAGGCGAAAGTTTGCAACACAATTTGAATGTCTGAATGGACTTTATGTGAAATGGTTGTCTCTCCATTACCTGAATGCATTACAGGAATGGGCACAATGTGTCACTGGGTAACACTCCCCTATATAGGGTTATAAAACAGAAGGCATGTAAATTTGCCCTTAGGCCAAAATTAATTGGACATGCCTAATGGGACCAACAGAACTGTCTGAGCCCATTTAGGTTGTTAATTTTAAACTACAGAATAGAATACTCATGGACAAAAAGAGATTACTAGTTTAAACAGTGACATGTCAGCAGCTGGACTGCTAGTACCAAAAAATTCTCTGCATGATAGCCCTGTGTGGACTACAGACTGGGGCTTACATGGATGTGTTCCTAGGTCTAAAGAAATCCAAGACAGCAGTCCAAATTGTTAGAGTATTTTCTGTTCCAGTCCTTCTGTAGAACACTGCCTCTGCATCTACCACTGGGTTTGCAAAGACCAGTCCAAAGTAAGTGTTTCTTCCTGTCCACACTCTTTGCAGCCTCCTAGCACCTCTAGCTTCAGCTCTGTGTTCCCAGGGAATATGCACCACAACCTTCTGCAGTCTCTATCTCTGTGCTGACAGGGAACAATACTTATTGTCATTTTGTGCCTCGGTGGGTGCAAGAGAAATATACTGAGAACGAGACCACCTCTGAATTGATGAAGCGCCCTCGTTTCCACTCATTTCATGAGCCAATGTGGTCATCTAAAGTGAGTGCACCAGGACAATCACCTCCCAGTTTCAGTCAACTCCCGATCCTGGAAGAGGGTTCCTCTGATGGGACTTGACATGTCCTACTTTAACGTGCCCTGTATGCTCCTTGTCATAGTCCAGTTTTCCACTGCCCATCTGCCCAGCCATATGTCAGCCATTAGCCACCAGCCATGACCTGATAAAAATCCAAACTTAGGAGGAGTTGGCGTGTAGTTAGGCCCAACAAGCTGATTTTATTTTTTTTTTTTACCTTCTTCAATCTGTCTGTCCTAGTTAGGTGGCCTTCCAAGCAGGATGCTATCCGTTCACCCTGGAACTGCCATCCATATGCCAGGCAGCTCTCTGTTGGTCAACAGAGCTGTTCACAGGGCACTGTCCATGGAGCCACATGACCCAGCAGCTCCACAGTCGGCCCCAGGAGAAAAGAAGCCACCTGCTTACGAATATGACAAGTGCCTAATTGCTTTCCCTGGAATCCTGTTGCTACACATACCATTTCCATTTTATTAACTCTTCTGGGCACTGCCTGCCTTTAACTACAATGCTTCTCTAACTTCACTTAAGACATTAGGGGTATTTCATGTTTTCAGATTTTATGTTCTTCAGTCATATTCACAGGGACAGTTCGATTAAGCAAATGATGTGGATTATACCACAGCATCTGGAAATATTCTTGTCCAAAATCCCAGCTGTCATCACGGGATGGCATTCATGGGTTTTTGTGTTATGTTGATGTCTTGAGAGAGACTCAGGGGAAAAGATGATATTGTCTCTTAGCTTAATTATACCAGATGCCCAGAAGAGTGAAGCCACATGCTTGCCATGAATACCCTTCTTGGGATCCTAAAAACGTCAGATGGAAGCCTACAAACCTGAGTGGCATCACTCTGGGAGACATTTTGGTCATATGATTTGTTAATGACTGAGTGGACTCCAGTAATGTGATCGTTAGCATCATCTGACTCATTTTTCAGGTTACAGCTACTATCATACTGTGTTCCTTTGTAACGCTAGATTCATTTGTAGGATTCAACTACTTTAGTAAGTAATTCTTATTATAATACTGATATCAAATGTATTGAGAGAATAAGTTGAAGCTTCCTCAGGAAGTAACACCAATGAACAATGACTGGCCTGAGAAAGAACTGGATTTAGCTAACCATAAGCTAATTTCTATGCTAAAAAGTACTGTAAATTTATCATAAGGTACAAATAGTGGTAGACCAAAAGGGGAAAGGAATGATTGAACCAGTGAAAAAATATGAAAATGTATGTAATGGCTTTATAGGAACGGTTGTTTCTTTAAATCTATCCTTAGCCCACACTGGCTCCTCCAAATGTCAGGCATAATACTGACACTATCGCCATATCTGTATTATAAATGTTATGCTAAAGTAGATGCTGATACAAATAAGATCATTTTACTTTAAGTAATCCTAGAGCAAGGGCCAGGGGGTGGCCCATGCAGCAAAGGATTAACCTTTCCCAAATAAAGATAAGACCTTCTCCCAGCCCCTAGGAGGTCACCTCTAAGCACCTGGAGATGTGTGGGGAACCAAAGATTAATATCTGAGAGACCCTGAATGCTTTTGATCACGTAGCGTAGTCTAGCTTTGTGTTTCAAACAAATAAATAATTGGAGCACAGATGCATCAGCACCCACTTGACACATGATGCTGTGGGTCCCCTGCTCCCTTAAATCTTAACTTTGTGTCTGTGTCTCATTTCAGCATCACCCTGTCAGCAACAGAGATGCCCACCTGTTAAAAGTGCCTTTTATTCACCTGGAAGCCTCGGACCCCACCAGATAGTCTATGATAACCATGTCATTTAGGGTAGGGGCTTTGGGCCATGGGGTATCAACTTGACCTCTAAAGGGGCTGCAGATTAAGGTCAGTCATGCCAGCAGTCACTCATGCCCGTGTGACCAAGCCCCACTAAAAAGCCTGACACCAAGGCTTCCCTAATTGGAAAAACTCCACGAGTGTTGCCACACACTGATACTAAGAGAAGAAAGAGCTGTCTGCTTCCAGATTGCACTGGGAGAGGAGAAGTGAAGGTTTACGCCTGGTCTCTCCTGGATTCTGCTCTCCACACCTCTTTCCTCTGCTGTTAGTCTGTGTTCTTTCACCGTAATAAACCGTAACCACAAGCACAAGAGCTTTTCTGAGTTCTGTGAGTCCTAGAAAATCATTAAACCTGTGTGTGGTGTTTGGGACCTCACAAACTGTGCTCTTTCAGAGTGTTTCAATAAATGAGGGAAGAGTAGAAGGTGGAAATACAACCCTTTTAAGAACCTTAACCTGGAGGAGCTGTATTTATGCAAGGATGACACTTTCACAGGAGTCAGAAAGGCCCACTAAGAAAATGCAGCAATCATTTCAGAGTTAACCATTTAAGGGCAGTGAAGGGGTACAATCCGTATTGAAGGTCAAGTAGAGAAGGGGAATGTGGAGGGTGTGGGAGGTGGGAGGTTTGGTCAGAGATGAAAGCAACAGGGATTAAATCTAGAGTTGTACTAATAAGGTAGCTGCTAGCCTCATGTGGCTATTTAAATATAAATGAAGTAAAATTAAATACAATTAAAAATAGAGTTCCTTAGTCCCACTAACCACACCACAAGAGCCACATGTGGTTAGTGGCTACCATATAGGTCGGGGAAGAGAGAACATGTCCGTCAGTGCAGGAAGTTCTTATGGACAGCACTGAGACCAGGATAGGTATGAGGGGAACATTTCCCTTGGCACACCAAGCAAAGAGGAGAGTCCTAATGGGGACTTCATCATCCAGGTATTTGAGGAACTCAATGCATCTGTTCTGAGCCACCTCCAAACTTTAGAAAACGTTAACGTGATTTCTCTACACAATTTATCAAAAACTAAGCAAGGCAATTTCACTAACTAATGGGATATTTATTTTGCTGCCCTTTCTACTAGCTATTGTCCCCCAATATTTGTTCTCCCTTTTTCTCTCCTAGAACCCCAAATTTGTTGCTGAGCAGAAGGCTAAGCAGAATAAGGACCATGTTTCCTAGCCTCTTTTGCAGCTATCTGTGAGTATATGACTATGTTCTGGTGGATAAGATACAGGTGCAATAGTGGATAAAACTTCCATATTGGATCTTTCCCCACTTTCCACTGGCTGAAATGCAGATGTGGTGGTAAGCTATTTTTGATGATGTGGATGACAGCAACATTAAGGGAAGGCAGAGCAAGAAAAAAGGTACCTGGGACCCTGACATGAAACTACTTTAAAAGTCATGAACTGTTTATATCTAAACTATATAACCCGAGAAAGAAATAAGTTTTAGTCTTGCTTCAGTCACTATTATTGGGATTTTTGTCATGGCAACCAAAATCATACTGCACCCTCACATATAGATGGTTCTCTATCACTCACCAGGACAGCAGTGACTTCAAGTTTCTCTACTCTCCATTGCTCTTTCCCTCTTTCTAACTTGAAGGTAACATCTAGTTTGGTTACCATATAGCCTGTTAATGGGAAATCACAGATTTGGGCACAACTGCTCAGAGCCTCAGTATCAGTGGCTAAACAGCTTGTACCTTAGCAAAGTAAAGACATATCAATTGACAGTTGAGAAAACATTTCCTCTGGAACCAGGCAGGAACTAAAAATCTTTGACCTTGGAAACTCAAGTAAAAATATCCACAAGTCCTTTAGCAGATCCACAGCTTTTAGCAGCTAAAAGAGGAAAGGACACTGACTAGAGCCTCTGAAATGACACCAGGGAGCTCTCCTCACCTAGTGACACCAGGTTGCTATAGTTCTCCAACATCACATCTTGGTACATGTCCTTCTGAGCAGGGCCCAGCAGCTGCCACTCCTCCCAGGTGAACTGCACAGCCACGTCCGCAAAGGATATTGACCCCTGAAACAAAACATTCCTGGTAATTGGAATTATCGCCATACAATCTGGAAAAGATGTTCCAAACAGTTTCTGATACATTCTGTTGAGTTAACTGAAATGCCACCCATTTAACTGGTTTCAGATTATATTTTGTTGAGATTTTTAGTTCTTAAAAATACCCTTCCAGTATTTGTTCATGTTCCACACTCTCCCCCAGCTTCCAGCCTCACTGAAGATAAAGCCAAAAGCTTCACAATGATCTGTAAGGTCTCTTCTCAACCACTCTCTCGCTCACTCACATTGCCCTGTCTACACTGGCTTCTTTCCGTTCCTCAAACATTCTAAACAGGCTCCTACCTCGGGGCCTGTCTCTTGCTGTTCACTCTGCCTGGAACGCTTCTCCCCCACAAAGCTAAATACCGGACTTCCTCCTTTCCTTCAGGACGCTGCTCTAACATCACATCAGTGGTGATGTCTTCTCCATATAAACAGCACCCACACACACACCCTGCTTCTTCCTATCACCCTTATTCTGCCTGATTATCCTCTGAAGCCTTAACCATCAACTAACACACCACATACTTGCTGTTTTAATTATTTATTGTTTGTCCCCAAACCAAGAACTAGAATGTAAGATCCATGAAAGCAGGGAATTGACTGTTTTGTTCTTTATTGTTTCATCAGCAGCTGGAAGGCTTTATGGCACAGACTAAATGCTCGACGAGTATTAGCTGAATGAATGAATTTGTTCACTTATTCTTCAACAAATGGGAATCCAAAGAGGCTCTCTATAATTCCTCTAACTAAATCAAAATCAAGCTGCTATAAAATTATTGAGCACTCACTTGCCACCTCCTCCTTAATGCTAGAGATGTAAAACTGAATAAATCAAACCTCTGACTTAAGAAGCTAGTTATGAGACAAGAACAAAGAAATACGAATACGTGCAAATGAAAAAGTTAGTATGGGGTTCCTGATACAATTATATTCAGGATATGGTGTGAGAACAAAGAAAGAGAAAAATTCTACCTGAAGGTATAATTTTAGGCTCCAGAGAAGAGATGAAGTGTGTGCCTCCTTGTGGTGTCTGGCACAGGAAGACAGAGGGAAAGTCATTCCAGAAAGCTGCAGCATGACCAAAGAGCCAAGAACAAAAACAAAAACAAAAATAGAAAAACACAGTGATTTCAAAGAAATGTAATCAGTGCAGTAAGACTTGGCAAATAGGAGAAAAGGTGTGTGGGGAAGTCAATAAGAGAAATGGCTTCAGAAATAGGGTGGGTCTTCACCATAAAATAGCTTTGCGCTTTAAAACAGTTTAGTGGATAAGCAACTGATGTGACTGAGGTTGAGTACAAATTCACTAAAGTGATAAAGATGGCAAGCTCCCTTTCTACCCAGAGTCCCTTGGAAAGACACAAAATACATTTATTAAAAATGATAAACCCACACCACCACTGGAAAACATGGCAAATGCCATCTAGAAACAAGATATTTTAAGCACCTCTTACAAGACAAAACGCAGAGAGAGGCTTCAGTCTTTAGTAATATTAGATAACTCGGAAATCCAGATTTTCTAGTATTAGGTAAAATATATACTAGATATTTACATATATATATATATATATATATACATATTTACTAATACCAGGTAAGCTATATAAATACTAGGTAAAATATATAAAATATATAACTTCCTTTTCTAGCTTAATGTAGTCAGACAACCTACTCTGATTACAATGCTTTGGAATTGTTGCTACTTGCTATATGGCCTGATATATGGACAACTTAGGTAAATTTTCCACTCACACTTAAAATGAACGTGTACTCTGCATGGAGCTTGCCCAGCTTTTATATAATAATTAGGTCAATTTACTAACTGTGCTGTTCAGGGTTTCCACAGCTTTACTGATCTGTGTGTTTGTGTGTGTGTGTGTGTGTGTGTGTACGTGTGTACTGCTGGTTCTATCAGTCACTGAAAGAGATATATATGAACTACTAGGATTCAGACTTGCATTTTTCCTGTTTTAGGTGTGCTGGTTTTTGTTTTATAAATTTTGAATTTATGTAGCTAAATGCATGAAATTTAGAATTCCTTTATCCACCTGGCGAATTTAGCCTTATTTCCAGTTAGACCTTAGAGTCCTTTATGTCTCATATTAGTATTGCTACAACAGCTTTTTATTAATGGATTAGTGCTTGGATGGTATACCTTTTCTATCCTTTTACTTTCAATCTTTCTGCATTCTTATATTTAAAATGTGTCACTTATAAGCAGGATAATTATACCTCGATGTTTTAAAGTTTATATAGATAATCTTTGTCTTCTAATTGGAGTATTTCATCCTTTTACAGGTGTGATATAATAACTGATATACCATCTTACCACTAATTTTCTATTTTTCTCACTTGTTTTATGCTATGCCTTCTAAATCTTCTTTAATGCCTTTTCTTTGAATTTTTAATTACTCCAGATTCCCCTGTTTTGGTATGCATTTTTAAATGATTTTTAATGGTTACTCCAGAGCAGTGGTTATCAAATGAGGGTGATTTTGTCCCTAGGGGACATCTGGCAATAAAGGAGGAACTTTGGTTGTCACTACAAGGGGGCACTACTGCCATACAGCAGGCAAAGGCCTGCAATGCTGCTAAACATGCTACAAGGCACAGGACAGCCCCCCTCCCAACAAAAATGATTTGGGCAAAATGTCAACAATGTAAAGTTGACAAATGCTGCTCTAGAGCAGTGCTGTCTGATGAAATGCTCTGCAATGATGGAAATGCTCCTTTGCTTGGTCCAATATGGTAGCCACAAGCCACATGCTTAAAATATGGCCAGTGCAACAAAGGATGTGAATTTCTTATTTTATTTGTTTTTCATTCATTTCGATTTTAATTAAAAAAACCCAATGTGTCTAGTGGCTACCACAATGGCTCATGCAGCATTAACAATTACAACACAATTTTAGATTTATCACATCTAACAGAAATTAGTATTGCTTCTTATGGATTTGAGAAGTACAAGAGGACCTCTTAAATTATTTTTATTTCATTTACTCCCCTCTTACTGGATGGTATTGTTGATCTGCATTTTAATCCTACATAGATTTAGAACTTCACAAAACATCGTTATTGTTGTTTCCACAGTCACTAGTCACCTTAATTTGTCTATGTGTTTATTCTTTCTTTTTCATACCTTCCTGCATGTCCTTGCTTCAATCTGGGAGAATTTCCTTTTGCCTGGGGTGTTTTCTTTCCCTTCAGTATTTCTTTTGCTGCAGGTATGTGGTGATACTCTGTTTTTACTTGTTTAAAAATTAATTTCTTGAAATTATTTCAAAATTAAAAGTAAAGAATAAATAAACACAACATATTATGTCTCAGCTTAAAAACTAAAATACTATGATACTGAAGAAGAGAGGCTTTGGATAAAATTAAGTATTTTTCTTTTACAAAAATGACTCTCTGCTCACCTTGCTGTGAAAGTCAAACATGAAGAAAGGATGAGATAATGTGCTATCAATTTTATGCCAAAAACACCCAATCAATATTAGCTATGTTCTTGGTTCATGCTAAGAATTAGGGCTTTATTTCATTTATAAGATTCACTTTGTCAAATGTAATATAAAGTAAACTTATTTTCATAAAAATTAGTTTCACTTTTCAAGATAAACTAGCACTCACATTTTCCCCCAGTTTTAACCATGAAATATTTGCCCTAATTTTAGGTGAATTCATGTTAGGTGATTTTTTTCAAATACAGTTATCCTCATGCAAACTGAACTTTCTAAACATTTCTCCATTTATTTTAAAAACAAAAAGAGGAGGTGACACCATCAACCTGGCAACGTAAACAGCTACTGAAAACTCCTCTACAGAGATGCAATGGAAAAAAGGACAATTCTGAATTGTTCAAAACTCTGGAGAAGGATGTAGACTGGAGAAGGACCCTGCAGATGTCAAACTGAAGAAAGAGAATAAATATCAGATAGGAATCTTCTGTCCCACACCAGCAGGACCTCTCCACCCCCCCTCACTCAGGCTTAGTGAGGGAAAGGCACAGAATCAGCAGACAGGAACCTGCCCACCAGGGACACTGATTTTAAAATATCTCACAGCAGTGAAACATACCCCAACTGTTTGAAGACCCAGGGTTTAGGGGAGGACTTTCAAGGCCCAGATCAGTGAGGGACAAAGAGACTGAGAAAACGTGAACAGAGACAGCATTTCCAGCCCTGGGTCTGAAAACCTGAAAACCCTTCCCACACCCTTGAGGGACGCAGCAGCCGGTGACCGTTTCCTTGCCTTGGGGACGGCTGGAGTACTGGGTCAGCTAAGGGAGTGCTCTGCCACAGGTGTAGCCCCATGCTGAGCCAGATTTGGGCCAGCAAAGTGAGGGCATAGGAATCCCGCAGTTCCAGCCCACCTGTGTAGACTCAGCCTGTGCTCAAAGGCAAAGGAGCCTCTGAGGATTAAGCTATCAAACAGGACCATCTGCTGGACAGTCCAGTAAGTGCAAGGGAATAGAAACCGTTTTAAAAAATGGCTTCAGACCTTTTATTTGGACCACAGGAACTGATCTGCATGCCCACACAGAAACCTAGCCTGGATTTGGTTGAGAAATATGGACAACCCAATTGTCAAAGCAGGGCTCTAAAACAAGCTTAAGTCTTGCTGACCAGCAGAAAACAGAGCATTACTGGAACCAAGAGATCTATATTACCACACACAGTGAACTTCCTGGGGTGCCCAGTGCCTACCTACCATCGCTGAGTCAGCCAAGCCCCCAACAGGGACAAGGTCTGCAGAGAATTAAAGGCACCTGTGACCCCTCTTTACACCAGTGGGGCACTGTGGGCTGACAAATGCCACCTGCTGGGCAGAATAGGAAAAGCATCAAGCCTAGAGGCTCTGCAGGAGGGTCTGACAACCTGCAGATTCTTATTCTCAGGGAAACTCCATATGCCCCTCCTGAGACCTAAGCCTGTCTGGACTGGGAAAATCTGATTGGGGTCAATCATATCTGAGGAGACTCTCTCACAAAAATGTCACATAGAGGCAGGACAAGAACTAGAAAAACAAAGGGCGAAACACTCCGATAAACTAAACAGACATTATGGTAGAGATCTAGAATAAGTTGAACTGAATGCCAAAGAACAAATGGAGAATGAAATCAACCATCAAGAAAACCTTAGGTAAAAGAGTGAAAAGAAGCTCCAGAATAAATTAATCAAGAAAACCAGATGCTGAGACAGCTTAAGATAACCAACCATATTAGGAAACACAAAAATATGGACCAACCAAAGGAAGAAACTAACACTTCAACTGATATGCAGGAATTGAAACAACTAATTAAAGATGTTCAAACAAATCTCCTAAATCAATTCAATGAACTGATGGAAGATATGGCAAAAGAGATGAAGGATATAAAGAAGACACTGGGTGAACATAGGGAGGAACCTGAAAGTAAGAAAAAACAAATGGCAGAATTTATGGAAATGAAAGGCACAATAGAAAAGATGAAAAACACAATGGAGACGTACAACACCAGATGTGAAAAGGCAGAAGAAAGGATAAGTGAACTAGAAGACAGGACATCTGAAAGTGTACACATATAGGAAGAGATAGGGAAAAGAATGGAAAAATATGAGCAGGGTATTAGAAAGAATGCCAACATGAAGTGCATGAATATACATGTTATGGGTGTCCCAGGAGAAGAGAAGGGAAAAGGGGCAGAAAGAATAACAGAAGAAGTAATCACTGAAAATTTCCCAACTCTTATGAAAGACATAAAATTACAGATGCAAGATATGCAGCGTACCCCAAACAGAATAGAACACAACAAACCTACTCCAAGATGCTTACTGATCAGCCTGTCCAATGTCAAAGACAAAAAGAGAATTGCGAAAGCAGCAAGAGAAAAGCAATCCATCTCATACAAGGGAAGCTCGATAAGACTATGTACAGAGTTCTCTGCAGAAACCACAGAGGTGAGAAGGCAGTGGCATGATACATTTAAGATACTGAAAGAGAAAAACTGCCAACCAAGAATTCTACATCTGGCAAAACTGTCTTTCAAAAATGAGGGAGTGATTAAAATATTTTCAGACTGAGAGACACTCAGTTTCTGAATATGAGACCAGCACTTCAAGAAATACTAAAGGGAGTGCTAATGACTGATAGGAAAAGAGAGGAGAGAGAGGTTTTGAGAAGAGTATAGAAATTAAGACTATCAGGAAGAGGGGGGAGAGGGAGAGAGAGAGACAGAGAGGGAGGGAAGAAGGGAGGGAAAGAAAACAAGATATGACATATAAAATCCAAAAGATAAAATGGTAAAAGAAAGTACTGCCCTTACAGTAGTAATATTAAATATAAATGGATTAAACTCCCCAATAAAAAGACACAGAATGGCACAATAGATTAAAAAACAAGACCCATCTATATGCCATCTACAAGAAACTCACTTTAGACACAAGGACAAAAACAGGCTGAAAGTGAAAGGTTGTAAAAAGATATATCATGCAGACAACAATCAGAAAGAAGCAGGAGTAGCTATATTAATCTCAGACAAATCAGACTTCAAATGTAAAACAATTAACAGAAACAAAGAAGGACACTATATATTAATAAAAGGGACAATTCATCAAAAAACCCTAACAATCATAAATATTTATGCACTGAATCACAGTGCCCCAAAATACATGAGGCAAACACTGCTCAACACTGAAGGGAGAAGTAGGTACTTCCACAATAATAGTTGGAGACTTCAATACACTGCTCTCATCAATGGATAGAACATCTACACAGAGGATCAATAAGGAAACAGATGTTGAATTGTACAACAAATGATTTAGACTTGACAGACATTTATAGATCACTACACCACACAACAGCAGGACACACATTTTTTTCAAGTGTTCATGGATCATTCTGTAGAACAGGCCACATGTTGGGGCATAAAGCAAGTCTCAATAAATTTAAAAGAACTGATGTTATACAAAACACTTTCTCAGAACATAACAGAATGAAGTTGGAAATCAATAAAGGCAGAAGGTTGGAAAAATCATAAATATATGAAGGCTAAATAACACACTGTTAGACAACCAGTGGGTAAAAGAAGAAATTACAAGAGAAATTAGTAAATACCTCAAGGCAAATGAAAATGAAAACACAACATATCAAAACTTATGGGATGCAGCAACAGTGGTACTGAGAGGGAAATTTTTTGCCCTATATGCCTATATTAAAAGAGAAGAAAGAGAAAAAATTGTGGAATTAACTGTCCACCTGGAGGAACTAGAGAAAGAACAGCAAACTAACCCCAAAGCAAACAGAAGGAAACAAATAACAAAGGTTAGAGCAGAAATTAATGAAATTGAGAACAGGAAAACAACAGAGAGAATCAACAAAACCAGAAGTTGGTTCTTTGAGAAAATAAAATTGATGGACCTTTAGCTAGGCTAATAAAAAAGAAGAGAGAGAGAGAGAGATGCAAATAAACACAACCAGAAATGGGAAAGAGGACATAACTAGTGACCCTGCAGAAATAAAGGAGTTAATGAGAGGATACCATGAGCAACCATATGCTAATAAATCAGACAACTTAGATGAAATGGACAACTTCCAAGAAAAGCATAAACAACCAACATAGACTCAAGAAGAAACAGATGACCTAAACAAACCAATCACAAGTAAAGAGACGAAGTCATCAAAACACTCCCAAAGAAGAAAAGTCCAGGACCAGATGGCTTCACATATGAATTCTACCAAACATTCAAGAAAGAATTAGTACCAATCCTTCTCACTCTTCAAAAAAAATGAAGAGGAGGGAAAGCTACCTAACTCATTCTATGAAGCCAACATCACCCTAATACCAAACTCAGACAAAGATATTACAAATAAAGAAAATTATGGACCAATCTCTTTAATAAATATAGATGCAAAAATCCTCAACAAAATACTTGCAAGTCAAAACCAGCAGCAATGTATGCAAGGTTGGTTCAACATAAGGAAATCAAATAATGTAATACACCACATGAATAAATCAAAACAGAAAAACCGCATGATCATCTCAGTTGACACAGAAAAAAGCATGTGACAAAATTGAACATCCTTTCTTGATGAAAACATTCCAAAGGATAGGAATAGAAGGGAACTTTGTCAATATGATAAAGGCAATATCTGAAAAACCTACAACTAAGATCATACTCAATGGGGAAAGACTGAAAGCTTTCCTTCTAAAATCAGGAACAATGCTGCCCACTGTTACCTCTGTTATTCAACACTGTGCTGGAAGTTCTGGCTAGTGCAATTTGGCAAGAAAAAGAAATAAATGGCATCCAAATTGGAGAAGAAAAAGTAAAAATTTCACTGTTTGCAGATGATATGATCCTCTATGTAGGAAATCCAGAAAAATCTATGCAAAGCTCCTAGAACTAATCAATGAATACAGCAAAGTGGCATGCTACAAGATCAATACACAATTAATGAGAAACAGCAACCAAAAGAATCAAGTATTTAAGAATAAGACCTATATAGAGAAAACTACAAGAAACTGCTAAAAGAAATCAAACAGGACCTAAAAAATGGAAGAACATACCATGTCCATGGAATGGAAGATTAAATATAGTTAGGATGGCGATTCTATCTAAACTGATTTATAGATTCAATGCAATACCAATTAAAATCCCAACAACTTACTTTGCAGAAATAGAAAAACCAATAGCCAAACTTATCTGGAAGGACGAGGTGCCCTGAATAGCCAAAAATATCTTGAGAAAGGCGAAGGAAGTGGGAGGTCTCACACTACCTGACTTTGAAGGATACTACAAAGCAACAGTAGTCAAAACATCATGGCACTGGCATAAAGATACATATACCAACCAATGGAATCAAATTAAGTGTTCAGAAATACACCCTTTCATCTACAGACGTTTTATCTTTTGATAACGCAGTCAAGCCAAAGCAACTGGGACAGAGCAGCCTCTTCAATAAATGGTGTTTGGAGAACTGGATATCCATATTCAAAAGAATGAAAGAGGACTCCTATCTCACCCCTTATATAAAAGTTAACTCAAAATGGATCAAAGATCTAAACATTTAGTGCTGAGACCACAAAACTTTTAGAAGAAAATGTAGGGAAACATCTTAAAGATCTAGTGATAGGAGGTGCTTTCCTAGACCATATACCCAAAGCATGAGCAATCAAAGAAGAAATAGATAAATAGGATCTCCTCAAAATTAAACACTTTGGTACATCCAAGGACTTTGTCAAAAAAGTAAAAAGGCAGCCTACGCAAAACCACATATCAGATAAGGTTTTAGTATCTAGAATATATAAAGAAATCCTACAACTCGACAAGAGAAAAACAACAATCCAATTTTTAAAATGGGCAAAAGACATGAAAAAGAAATACAAATGGCTCAAAAACATATGAAAAGATGCTCAATTTCACTGGCTATCAGGGAAATGCAAATCAAAACCACAATGAGGTATCATCTCACACCTACCAGAATGGCCATTATCCAAAAAAACAGAAAATTACAAGTGTTGGAGAGGATGTGGTGAAAGAGGCATATTTATTCAGTCTTGGTGGGAATGTAAAATAGTGTAGCCACTCTAGAAGACAGTGTGGTGGTTCCCCAGGAAGCTAAGTATAGAACTGCCATATGATCCAGCAATTCCATTACCAGGTATATACTCAGAGGAACTGAAAGCTAAGAAATGAATGGACATTTGCAAACCAATGTTTATAGTGGCATTCACTATTGTCAAGAGATGGAAACAGCCCAGATGTCCATCAACAGATGAGTGGACAAACAAACTGTGGTACATACACACAATGGAATATTACACAGCTGTAAAACAGAACAAAGTTACGGAACATATAATAACACGGATGAACCTTGAGGACATCATGTTGAGCGAAGTTAACCAGAAACAAAAGGACAAATACTGGATGGTCTCACTAATATGAACTAACATTAATGAACAAACTTTGAGAGTTAAAGCTGAGAACACAGGTTATCAGGAGATAGAAAGAGCATAGAGATCAGGAATTTGATACTGAAGGATTATAGAATGTTCAACAGGATTGACTGTGTAGATCCAGAAATAGTGCAGCGCTGTGTGATGGTAGCATAGTATTGTAGGTACACTGACCAAAGATGTCTGTGAGTAAAGTTGAAAGAGGAGGGCTGGGGGCATGTATGATACCAGAGGGAAGGATGGATGATAAAGACTGGGACCGTGCAACTGAGTGAAACCTAGAGTGGTCAGTGATGGTGACTAAATACACAAATGTAAAAATGTTTTTACATGTGGGAAAAGAAATGAATGCTAACCTTGCAGAGTGTTGAAAAGGGGATGGTATTGGGGGGGAAATAAAAGGATGATATTCATGGTGTTTTAAAACTTCAGTATTCTAAGTACACTGAACAAAGATGACTGTGAGTACGGTTGAAAGAGGAAGGTTAGAGGTACGTAGGACACTAGAAGGAAAGATAGAAGATAAAGACTGGGACAGTATAACTTAGTGAAACCTAGAGTGGTCAATGATTGTGATGAAATGTACAAATAACAAGACTGTTTTTACATGAGGGAGAACAAATGAGTGTCAACTTTGCAATGTGTTAAAAATGGGGTGGTTTTGAGGAAAAATACAATCAATGCAAACTCAAGTCTACAGTTACATTGTTAATATGCTTCCATTAGTTGTAACAAAGGCAATGTATCAAAGCTAAATGGCTATAAGAGGAGGATATAAGGGAGGGGTAAGGTATTGGCGTTGGTGGTGGTGTCTGATTTTTTAATTGTATTTTATTTTTTATTTTGTTGCTTTTTAGTTGTCATTTTTTTCTTTCTTTTCCTTTTTTCTTTTTTTCTCTTCCTCTTTGTGAAAGAAATGGAAATGTCCTCATATAAATTTACAGTGATGAATACATAACTACGTGATTATACAGGGAGCCAATGATACTTTATTTAGAATGGAGTGTATGGTGTGTGAATAAAACCATCCAAAAAATAAACAGAGGGATACAGGTGATGGAGAAAAGGTGAAGAAAGGGATATACCTAATCACCATTGGTGTGCAAGTAGAATGGTGCAGCCCATCTGGAGGGCAGTGTGATGGTTCCACAGGAAGCTAAGCATGGGATTGCCGTATGGTCCTGCAACGCTGTTACTGAGTATATACTTGGAAGAAATGAAAAGAGGGGCATGAATGGACATTTGCACCGGGGGGTTATGGAGGCAGTATTCACAATTCACAGTGGATGGAAGTGGCCTAAGGGTACATCGACTGATGAACGGAATGGCAAACTGTCGTGGATACATACAATGGAATATTGAGCTGCTACAAGAAAGAATGATGTTGTGAGGTGAATGTACACTGAGAACAGTATGTTGAGTGAAATAAACCAGAAATAAAAAGACAGACTATAATGCCTCACTAATATGGACAAGCTATAATGTGCAAACTCTGAGAATTGAATCTGAGAGCAAAGGCTATCAGGGGAAGGCTTACTGTAAACCTTCTTAGATTGTAAGCTCTTACAGCAATTACATCTATTCCTGAGTTGTAATGGCTATTTCTAAATTCTGAGATGCTGAGCTCTTTGTATACAACCTATTCAGTCCCTGGAATTTCAGATAACTGTGTGACACCTGAGACTCAGAGCCAGAGTCCAGCAGCTATGAATGTCAGCATTACCCCATACAGCAAATGTTAAAGAGTCTGAAAAAAGAGATGAAACTTCAATGAGAGATATGAACGAAATTGACTTGGTTAGGACTAAGGTAAATCAGAATAAAGGGTAAAGGACGATATTAATGGTGTTTTAAAACTTCAATTTCTGTGTGAGTACAAAGGAAGAGACGTTTGTTAGGTGCAAAATCTATATTTTTTGTAATACACTATGTAATTTAACTTGTATGGTCAGTTTATTCAAACAACATAATTATGTGGAACATTGAATAGGGAGTGAAATCTGGTTGGTTTGTACAGGTTAGTGTGAAGCCCTAATATATTCCAGAGTACTCTGAGCAGAAAATAAAAATGTACTTGCAAAGCCCTTCTTGAGGGACTGGGGGAAAATGTGGAAATATTAAACTTCCCCACCTGGGGAATTACTGATATTTTCACAAGCATTGGGCCTACCAATTTAGAAGGATAAACCCTCAATCTTGGGGCTTGCCCTTATGAAGTTTGTTACTGCAAAGGAGAGGCTAAGCCTACTTAAAATTGTGTCTAAGAGTCACCCCCAGAGAACCTCTTTTGTTTGCTCAGATGTGGCCTCTCTCTCTAAGCCAACTCTGCAGGAAACCTCACTGCCTTCCCTACTACGTGGTACATGACTCCCAGGGGTGTAAATCTCCCTGGCAATGTGGGACATGACTCATGGGGATGAGCTTGGCCCTGGCATCATTGGATTGAGAAAGATTTCTTGGCCCAAAAGGAGGAAGAGAAATGAAACAAAATAAAGTTTCAGTGGCTGAGAGATCTCAAATAGAGTTGAGAGGTCATTCTGGAGGTCATTCTTATGCATTGTATAGATATCCTTTCAGTTTTTAGTGTATTGGAATAGCTAGAAGGAAACACCTGAAACTGAACTGCAAGCCAATAGCTTTTCTTCTTGAAGATGACTGTATAACTATATAGCTTACACAGTGTGACTGTGTGATCATGAAAATCTTGTAGCTCCCACTCCCTTTATCCAGCTTATGGACAGATGAGTAGAAAAACAGGGAAAAAAATTAAACAAATAATAGACGGAGGGGAGGGGGTGTTGGGGTGTTCTTTTTTTTTTTACCTGTATTTTTATTCTTATTTTTATTTTGGGGGGATTAATGAAAATGTTGAAAAACTGATTATGGTGATGAATGCACAACTATATGACGGTACTATCAACAGCTGATTGTACACTTCAGAAGACTGTATGGT